>NC_135957.1:43298245-43961445 GCF_053455715.1 Rhinoraja longicauda | reverse complement strand
ACCAAAGTTGAGATGAAGCCTGTATATCAGTTTTCTAAAACAGCACTCAACGATAAAGTGAAGACTTCGTCTGATAGCACAGAATTGGTATCTGTGGCGGTGGGAGGTGCCACCATTGTGATTCACAGATCTGGTGAAGCAGCTGCTAAACTTATCAAAGGAAGGCAAACCCAGACAATCGCTGACCAAGGTGTTGAATCAATTGCTCAGCGCAGACTGGAGGAGCAGTTTGAACAGACTTCAAAGAACAGTTCCACCAGCGAAGAGCAACAAAGTAGGGACTTTGATCAAGACAGCTTTCAATCAGAATTGTTCAACAGATCGCAGGATACGATTCCACTGCCCATACTGAGCAATGTGCAGAGTCAAAGGTTGCTTCCTCTGTCAGAATCATTACAATACAAGTTTAGCAATTCAGGTTTTCCCTCGGAAGATGCTTCAGTGGGTCACAGATCAAGATTTGGTTTGATGGGGACAAAGTCTGCCCTTAAGCCAGCCGTATCTGGTCATTACCTGCTGAATACAGCAACCTATGGCAGAGGCTCAGAGAGTTGGAAAAGAGCACATGCGCAGAGCACAGTGGCTCGGCCTGCCGTCAATGGTCAGCTGGAAACTTCAGAGAAGCAGCTGAAGGAAGGCCAAGTAAAACCAGCCGAAGCCGGCATTCAGCAAACGTTAGAGTCAATTAACCGGTCTGAATCTTGCCATCCTCCATCTGTAGTCATCAAGACAGAGCAGGACTCTTCCCAGGCGGGTGATGGTGTCACCTGCCCACAGGCAGGTTATATCTCCAGTGGATTTGTGAAACAGGAAGCACTCGTTCATGAACACAGACACACTGGGAAGGAAAACACTCCCTTGTTGCCTCCTGCCCAGGTGGCCGGTGTACCTGTGTCTAAAGAATACCATCAAGGAATCCAGTCACATCAAGCTTATGCTGGTGGCGGCAAATTGTTGCAGAATCATCAAGACCCGAACAAAACGCCTAGTTTATCGGATGGATTTCAGCAGCCCACCCAGCATCAACAAAGGTTTCCTGCTTATGGAAACCGTGCAAGTTCCCAATTTGCATTCAGACCGGTTCACAGTGGTAGTAACAATGTTCCTTCTATTTCGCCTGCAAATCATTGCTCTGCTGTCAAAGGACTGTCTGTGTACAGCCAAGTCTCGAACAGCTCTGGGAATATGGTGTCATTCTCGGTTACTGTGACAACACTTCCTGCTGGTCCATCAATAAACACCAACACTCATGGCCAATCTGCCCAGACTTTTTCTGAAAGTGGCAATATGGAGAACTCACCTTCCAAATGTTATTGCAGGCTTAAAGCCATGATTATGTGTAAAGGATGCGGGGCATTTTGTCATGATGACTGCATTGGACCATCTAAATTATGTGTTTCCTGTTTAGTGGTACGATAGAAAACATGGTTTCTTTTTGTTCAAAATGTAACCTGGACTGGCAATGCCATGCACAAGAGACGTGTACAATCAGGAAAATGTTTGTATTGATTTATTACAGTGGCACCTTGTTGTAGGCTTGACTGGTATGTGTTAAATGAGACAGAGTTTGCACTAAAGATCATGTTCAGATTTTATTCTTCTATTTTTTTTTCCCAAAAAAACTTAGAACAGAAGCAAACAGGGTAACTCGTAGAAATTTGTTTGATATAATTTAAATGCCTACTCATATTAACGGGGGCTCATATATTCTTGTTTTTTCCCCCTTTTTGGCCCCTAATAAAATTCATTTGAAGAAGCATATTTGAAATTTGCTTAGGTGGGAAACACTGCATTTGCTGCTCAAATTTCTTTCCCCTGAAATAAGACAAGTCATCCAGCCTTGCACCGTAAGGAATTTTCAGCTTGTGACAGGGATATCTGTCAACCTAGATCTAAATCTTGTTGTGCTTGGTTTTGCATGTATGAGATTGGTAAATGTTGGAATTGGATAATGCAGCTGCAATGTCAATGAGGAAAATTAAGTACAGCCAAAATCGTAGGTCTCATGAGTTGGTTTTGCAGCTGGAGATGATGGCTGATGTGAAATTAGTGCAGAGTAAATTACACCATGACTAACTTGAAATGAGAGAATCTCCGTCAGGCATTAGCTTTTTCAAAACTGCAAGGTTCCACTTGAAGATCAACAAAAGCCGAGGATACCAATTGAGATTTTGACATTGGCAATAATCATTCAAATTTATATCATAGTATCAATGTATAAAGAAAACCCTATGACTAATAAATGGTACGTTATCGCACACTATTTCTTACGTTTTGGTTGATCAGTCCAAGGACAATGACAACAATTAAGTAATTATAATGGAATATTAATCTGCTGCATAATCCAAAATAATTAAAGGGCAAATTATATTTAATAAATTCCAAATTGTTCATTTCACTTTAAAGGACTTAATTTAAGTGTATGCATTAAAATGAATACGTCCCAGAGCATTAGAGAAAAATAATTCCTCAATGACGATATATTGATCCTCGTCCACAAATAGAGTAGCACATTTCCAGCATTTGTATGAAATGACAGAAGTGAGTCTCTTAACTTCTGCGAAGTAAACATTTAACAGTGATATATCAGCCTCTCAAGCAAGGGAACATGCATATGATTAAATCCGCAGTGAACAGCACAGTTGCAAATTCATAGAACCAACAAACTAATCTTCCGTAGTCATTAATTCACAGGCCAAATCCAGGCTCTGAAATAATTACCAGGAGTCACTAAAGCTCCTTTTACCAATATTGGTAAACACAAGGAAAGGTTGATAACTGATAATTAAATTGCCTGTGGTTTCTTTGGAGATTTTGGATGGCATTTATGATTTTTGAACCTGTTGATGGAGATTGAAACAGTTAAAACAGCAATGCAGTGGACTTTTATTTGGGGCCAACAAAATTACCCACTTTTTCGACAGTGGCAGGATTTTTTAAACCTTCTTTTCATTAAGTACGACTTCATCTGGAGGGTGAAAGCAGCGCCCTTAACCGGCACTTAACCGAAGACTGTAGCTTTACCAAGTTTTACTTTATTGATTGTAAAATAGCAAGAATCTCAATGCTTTTCATTTCTTTCACGTTATTTTAATATTCTGCCTTTACGATGCAAATTTTGAGGTCTGTTGAGTTAATAATGGGGCAAATGTAAAAATAAGTTAGGCTGATACATAGTTTAAAGAAAAACTATAATTCTTTCGCAGTATAGAAATCACTATTTTAAAATAATAAAGACTTTGTAATTTAAAAGATGAAATAGATGAGTCTTACTTTATATTGGTTGCACTTCATACTTTATGTTAAAAGAAATTAAGTGGCAAAATATTTAACATTTACCTCCCAATAAAATTCACCCAATAGCAGGTTGCATGGTTAGTAACATGGAAAATACTCCATACTTAACTGCATCAGTCAGTGGTCTTTTATCATAGAGGCAATTGAATTATTGATACATTATGTCACTTGTAAAAAAAACATAGAATCTTTATTTCTGGTATTGTCTTTCTTGATACAGATTATATTTTTCTCTTAAAAATAATTAAGAACCTGTTCTTTTAATGGAGAATGTATATTAGAAAGATAGCTCCTGTATGAAATGTATTTTATCACCAGATAAACAGCAAATAAAGATGGCTGTTATATCATTTTTGTTTGCAATAATGGAAGCGAGTGGTGCATTATATGTTAAAAACACACCAATCAATTGTTTTCACCAGTAATTGAGCAGCATTACTTTTTTCACCCAGAATCTGTGGAATTCTCTGCCACAGAAAACAGTGGAGGCCAATTCACTGGATGTTTTCAGGAGAGAGTTAGATTTGGCTCTTAGGGCTAAAGGCATTAGGGAAATGGGGAAAAAGCAGGAACAGGGTACTGATTTTGGATGATCAGCCATGACCATATTGAATGGCTGATCCCAGCTCGAAGGGCTGAATGGCCTCCTGCACCTATTTTCTATGTTTCCATGTAAGCGATACAGCAAAAGGTAGTCAGGAGATGGCAGGTTACAGCAGGTTTATCTTGTTTATTACTGTCCACAAACGTATACCTCAGAGATACTGCCTGCATAATACAGAGTTACCTACTGTTCCCAGGGATGAAATGTTGTAGAACAAAGCTTCCCTTGTACAACATGTCCTTACAGAACATAGTATTCTGATGTTCTAATGAGTGAGTTAATATGCAAGGGATGCTCAAAGACCAAGTATCGGCATCTAAATGATCCCCATCCTCTACCTCCGGGAAAATATCAATAGGAAAATACCCATATTTCTGTGTTCTGCATGAAGCTGTACTTACTCCAGCGGAAGGAAGTAATTTTAAAGGCAAAACCAAGTTGCTTTCAAAGTGACCTGTCCAGATATCCCTTCATCTGCTACTGTCCCTGACTCCAATGCCCTCTCCCAGACAAATAATGCTCACTGTTCTGAGAAGTTAGCATTAAAAAAAAATCCTATTAATGAACCGTCATGGTTTGGTCACATTAGATTTTCTTGTATTTGTATTGCACAGCACAAAAAGGGTACGTTGGTCCAGCAGATCCATGCTGCCCCTTTCTGCCTCCAACTGCACAAATCCCAATTGCCTGCATTATGTTTGTATCTTTCTGTGGCCTTATTCAACTGCCTTTCTAAATGTATCTTTTCCACCACCTCCTCTGGCAGCAGGTTCCAGATATCAACACCTCTCTGTGTTTAAAAAAAATCCCCACAATTTTTTTATCATTCTTCTCAACTGAAACGTATGCCCTCTTGATTTTGACATCTGAACCATAGGAACAAAATATTCATATTATAGACAATAGACAATAGGTGCAGGAGGAGGCCATTCGGCCCTTCGAGCCAGCACCGCCATTCAATGTGATCATGGCTGATCATTCTCAATCAGTACCTCGTTCCTGCCTTCTCCCCATACCCCCTGACTCCGATATCCTTAAGAGCTCTATCCAGCTCTCTCTTGAATGCATTCAGAGAATTGGCCTCCACTGCCTTCTGAGGCAGAGAATTCCACAGATTCACAACTCTCTGACTGAAAAAGTTTTTCCTCATCTCAGTTCTATAATGGCCTACCCCTTATTCTTAAACTGTGGCCCCTTGTTCTGGACTCCCCCAACATTGGGAACATGTTTCCTGCCTCTAATGTGTCCAACCCCTTAATAATCTTAGACGTTTCGATAAGATCCCCTCTCATCCTTCTAAACTCCAGTGTATACAAGCCTAGTCGCTCCAGTCTTTCAACATATGATAGTCCCGCCATTCCGGGAATTAACCTAGTAAACCTACGCTGCACGCCCTCAATAGCAAGAATATCCTTCCTCAAATTTGGAGACCAAAACTGCACACAGTACTCCAGGTGCGGTCTCACTAGGGCCCTGTACAACTGCAGAAGGACCTCTTTGCTCCTATACTCAACTCCTCATGTTATGAAGGCCAACATTCCATTGGCTTTATTCACAGTCTGCTGTACCTGCATGCTTCCTTTCAGTGACTGATGCACTAGGACACCCAGATCTCGTTGTACGTCCCCTGTTCCTAACTTGACACCATTCAGATAATACTCTGCCTTCCTATTCTTACCACCAAAGTGGATAACCTCACACTTATCCACATTAAACTGCATCTGCCATGCATCCGCCCACTCACACAACCTGTCCAAGTCACCCTGCAACCTCATAGCATCTTCCTCACAGTTCACACTACCACCCAGCTTTGTATCATCTGCAAATTTGCTAATGGTACTTTTAATCCCTTCATCCAAGTCATTAATGTATATTGTAAATAGCTGCGGTCCCAGCATCAAGTCTTGCGGTACCCCACTAGTTACTGCCTGCCATTCTGAAAGGGACCCATTTATCCCCACTCTTTGCTTTCTGTCTGTCAACCAATTTTCTATCCATGTCAGTACCCTACCTCCAATACCATGTGCTCTAATTTTGCCCACTAATCTCCTATGTGGAACCTTATAAATCCTCTCTTTGCTTCTTATAACTAGTTTGGACTCTTTTGCTCTGGGCAATTAAACTCAGCCAGTCCAATCTCTTGCCTAACTAATATCTTCCAATCCAGGCAACATCTTAGAGAATCAATCCAATGCCATCCTTTCTCTCATATGGCAACCAGAACCGCACATACTACTCCAGATGCAAAAAATGATGTTTTGTAATGTTGCAATATAACATCCCAACTCATAATTCCAATGCTCTGACCTATGAAGGCAAGCATGCCATACACCACCTTCACCATGCTATCTACCAAATTATTATTGTCACTCGCACCGAGCTGCAATGAAAAGCTTCGTTTTGCATGTGAAACAGATCAGATACACCATAAGTAAATACAATCAAGTCAAACGTGAGTACAATAGACAGAACAAAGGGGAAGATACAGAGTGCAGAATATAATTCTCAGTGTTGTAGTGAATCAGTTCCTGAGAAAAGTACAGTGTCAACAATGGGGTATTGGTGAATTGGACAGTACCCTGGCTTATGGAAGGATGTTTTAGAAGCCTAACACAGTGGCACAGTGATAGAGTTGCTGCTTTACAGTGGCAGAGACGAGGGTTCAATCCTGACTCTGGGTGCAGTCTTTACAGAGTTTGCATGGATTCATAATTGGATTATTCATACAAGAGAGTTATGGTGGAAGGTTGATATTCTGGCTGGAGGTATGTGACCAGTGGTGTTCTGCAGGGATTGGTGCTGGGAACTCTGCTGGTTGTAATATCTACATAAATGACCTAGTTTAAGAATGCTGCATCTTCTCATGTAAACGGCTAATTTCCCTCACGCCATGATTTGCAGTTTCTGATGAAAGGAGGAAATAATGTACTCAGCATAATTTTTCCAGCAGATCTCAAATGTATAATATCTGCAGAGGCAAAAGCTGGGTGAATTTGGTTGCTGAAGAAAATAGTAAATTCGAGGTCAGAACCGCCAGGGGCCAGAATGATTCCTGACTGACATCTTTGTAAACAGTGTTGCGATCTTTCTGCAGTGAGCAGCCCTCAGAATTGAAGCTCCACAATTAGGCCCATCACATTACAACTCTGTAAGATAGAAATACCCTTTGGCATCAGCCTACAAGCTAAATACATCGACTTTGTAGCAGCAAAAAAAATAGACTCCACATTCTGTGGTTTTATCTTGTTATTGTGCATCAGTATCATGGACGAAAGGCTCGTCACCCAGCTGGAGCTGGGCCGAGTTCCTCTGCTTCAGCCTGTGCCGGCCAGTGCCCTGGATGGCCACCTGCTGGGAACTGTCACCCATCAGACCACCCCAGTTCTTATGCTGATGTCCGACAACCACCACGAGACACTGCAGTTCCACATCGTGCCATCACCTCTGCAGCCATTGATTCTGGGGTATGCCTGGCTCCGCCGCCATAACCCCCACATCGACTGGTCCACGGGGGCCATCATGGGGTGGGGTTCATCATGCCATCAGATCTGCCTCAAGCAAGCCTCCTTGTCACAGTCTTCGCCAGTCTCCAGCCCTGCTCCTGATCTATCCTCAGTGCCGGCTGAATACCATGATTTCCAGGAGGTATTCAGCAAGACAAGCCATGTTTCTTCCACCCCATAGACCCTATGACTGCACCATCGACCTGCAACCGGGCACTTCCCCTCCCAGGGGGCATCAGTTCTCCCTGTCTGCACCTGAGAGGGAAGCCATGGAGAAATACATCAATGACTCTTTGGCTGCGGGCATTATTCGTCCATCGTCATCCCCAGCTGGGGCTGGATTTTTTTTGTAGATAAGAAGGACAATTCCCTGAGGCCCTGCATTGACTACCGGGGCCTCAACGACATCACAATTAAGAACCGATACCCTCGTCACCTCCGCCTTTGAACTGTTGCAGGGAGCCGCTATCTTTACTACGCTCGATTTACGCAATGCCTACCACTTGGTCCGGATCCGTGAGGGGGACGAGTGGAAGACAGCTTTTAACACCCACACTGGACACTACGAGTATCTCGTCATGCCTTTCAGGTTGACCAACGCCCCAGCTGTGTTTCAGGCCTTGGTCAACGATGTGCTGAGAGATATGCTCAACAAATATGTTTTCGTCTCTCTGGATGACATCCTCATCTTCTCTCGCTCCCGGGAGGAGCACGTCCACCATGTCCAGACCATCCTCCAGCGCCTCCTCGAGAATTCCCTGTTCGTCAAAGCCGAGAAGTGTGAGTTTCACGCTGCCTCCGTCACATTTCTCGGCTACATCATCCGCCAGGATCACGTCCAGATGGACCCGGAAAAGGTTTCCGCTGTGACCACCTGGCCAGCCCCGAAGGACCGTAAGCAGCTCCAAAGGTTCCTGGGCTTTGCCAATTTTTACCGGAGGTTCGTCCAAGGCTACAGCACTAGGGTGTCCTAGTGCATCAGTCACTGAAAGGAAGCATGCAGGTACAGCAGGCAGTGAAGAAAGCCAATGGAATGTTGGCCTTCATAACAAGAGGAGTTGAGTATAGGAGCAAAGAGGTCCTTCTACAGTTGTACCGGGCCCTGGTGAGACCGCACCTGGAGTACTGTGTGCAGTTTTGGTCTCCAAATTTGAGGAAGGATATTCTTGCTATTGAGGGCGTGCAGCGTAGGTTCACTAGGTTAATTCCCGGAATGGCGGGACTGTCGTATGTTGAAAGGCTGGAGCAATTAGGCTTGTATACACTGGAATTTAGAAGGATGAGGGGGGATCTTATTGAAACGTATAAGATAATTAGGGGATTGGACACATTAGAGGCAGGAAACATGTTCCCAATGTTGGGGGAGTCCAGAACAAGGGGCCACAGTTTAAGAATAAGGGGTAGGCCATTTAGAACGGAGATGAGGAAGAACTTTTTCAGTCAGAGAGTGGTGAAGGTGTGGAATTCTCTGCCTCAGAAGACAGTGGAGGCCAGTTCATTGGATGTTTTCAAGAGAGAGCTGGATAGAGCTCTTAATGATAGCGGAGTGAGGGGGTATGGGGAGAAGGCAGGAACGGGGTACTGATTGAGAGTGATCAGCCATGATCGCATTGAATGGCGGTGCTGGCTCGAAGGGCTGAATGGCCTACTCCTGCACCTATTGTCTATTGTCTATTGTCATAGTCTCTCCACTCACAGCGCTGCCCTCTTCCAAGGTTCCATTCCGGTGGTCCTCTGAAGCAGAGACGACCTTCAGGGAGCTGAAGGCCAGATTCACCTCCGCGCCCATTCTTCAGGTTCCAGATCTAGACCGTCAGTTCGTGGTGGAAGTCGACGCTTCTGATGTGGGGGTAGGAGCTGTCCTTTCTCAGCGTGCTGCAGCCGACCAAAAGCTTCACCCCTGCGCTTTCTTCTCTCGTCGACTCACCCCTGCAGAGAGGAACTACGACATGGGAACCGGGAGCTCCTAGCGGTAAAGTTGGCCTTGGAGGAGTGGCGCCACTGGCTCGAAGGGCCCAAGCTGCCTTTCCTGGTGTGGACTGATCATAAGAACTTGGAGTATATCCGCACAGCCAGACGACTCAATTCCAGGCAAGCCAGGTGGTCACTCTTCTTCACCAGGTTCAATTTCACCCTCTCCTATCGTCCCGGTTCCCGTAACGTCAAGCCTGACGCCCTGTTCCGCCACTTTCCAGATGAAGAGGGGCCTTCCTCGGAGCCCGACTCCATCCTTCCTGATCCGTGCCTGGTTGCTGCAGTTTCCTGGGAGATCGAGGAGAGAGTGCGGGCCGCCCTGGAGGACCAGCCCGGCCCCAGCACCTGTCCCCCGGGTCGCCTGTTTGTTCCCCAGGCTCTCAGGGGGGACGTCCTCAAGTGGGTCCACGACTCCCGTCTCTCCTGTCATCCCGGCATCCAGAGGTCTAATGACATCATCCAACAACGTTCCTGGTGGGCCACGCTGGATGAGGATGTCCGGGGGTATGTCAACGCCTGCCCAGTTTGCAACCAGCACAAGCCATCCCATAAGGCTCCTGCCGGACTTCTGCAGCCCCTGCCTGTGCCTCATCGCCCGTGGTCCCACATATCCCTGGACTTTGTCACCGGTCTGCCGCCGTCAGACAATAATACCACCATCCTGACGGTGGTAGACCGGTTTAGTAAGATGGCACACTTCATCCCTCTCCCAAAGCTGCCATCCGCCAAAGAAACAGCCATGGTCATCCTCCAACATGTGTTCCGGCTCCATGGTCTACCAGTTGATGTGGTTTCCGACCGGGGGCCCCAGTTCACATCTGTTTTCTGGAGGGAGTTTTGCAAGCTGCTGGGGGCCACAGTCAGCTTATCCTCCGGCTTTCACCCCCAGACCAACGGCCAGACGGAGAGAAAGAATCAGGAGATGGAGACGGCCCTGCGGTGCATGGTCTCTCAGAACCCCTCCTCCTGGTCCCGTCTGCTCCTGTGGGTGGAGTACGCCCACAACACATTGACCAGCTCGGCCACTGAACATTCTCCCTTTCAGTGCGCCTATGGCTTCCAGCCTCCAGTTTTTCCGGCACAGGAGGAGGAGGTATCCTGTCCGTCTGTCCAGTCCTTCATCCGCCGCTGCCATCGAACCTGCGTCCGAGCACGAGCTTCTCTGATGCGTGCGGCGGACCGCTACTCGGTAGCAGCCAACAGACGCCGCTCTCCAGGCCCCACCTACCAGATTGGCCAGAAGGTTTGGCTGTCCACCCGAGACCTCCCTCTTCAGGTGGAGTCCAAGAAACAGGCACCCAGGTTCATCGGTCCCTTCGAGATTGAGAGGATCATCAACCCAACAGCGGTGAGACTGAAGCTTCCTCGGACCATGAGGGTTCACCCGACGTTTCACGTCTCCAAGGTGAAGCTGGTCCGGGAGAGTCCCCTTTCGTCAGCAGCTCCACCACCGCCACCTCCACGCTTCATCGATGGGGGCCTTGTCTACACGGTCCGTCGCCTGCTGCAGTCCCGCCGCCGAGGGAGGGGCCTGCAGTACCTCGTCCACTGGGAGGGGTATGGTCCAGAGGAGAGGTCCTGGGTCCCTGCTCGACACATTCTCCACTCCCGACTGATCAAGGCCTTCCATCTTCAACACCCCGACCAACCGGCTAGGCCCACTACATCTTCCAGAGGGGCACCCCGCCGTCTGCTGCTCCAGATTCTCCGGAGGAAGAAGACACATCTGGTGACGAGGAGATTTCCAGTCTCGGGCACACTAGTGCTGGAAGTCTCGAGGGGCCATCCTCTGATGAGGATGATTCCCCCCACCAGTCACCTGCCTCCCACCCGGTTGCGACTATGGAATGGGACGGCGTCTCCGAAGAGTATTAGCCCACCTTCACGGCCCCTCCTCCCACCCGGTTTCTGTTTATTGACTTTTGGGGACGTCAGGAGCCGTCCCTTGAGGGGGGGGGTTCTGTCACAGTCTGTCCTGTTCACTCACCTTCCAGCCACGCCCACCACCCATCACCTGTTCACTCACCTGCTCCAGATCACCAATCAAGCCAGCATATAAACCCTTTCTGCACACACACACTCTTTGCCAGATTGTTCTTAGCCCTCATGCAAGACTCTCCAGCATTCTCTCTTGGACTGATTTCCCGTTGCCGACCCTGCCTGTTCCCGACCTTCATGCCTCGTCGTAGCCCTGGTGAACGCCTCAGTCTTTTGTCCCCGACCACGAGCAGGTAGAAATAAAGCTCATTCTAAAACTACTTCCTTGGTTCCGTGTGCTGCATTTGGGTCTACCTGCGGCCCGTTACAGAGAAGTTGGGTGGAAGGGTAGGCTTAGTTTTGGCGTGTTCCAGAAAAGATTTGAACCAACAAAAATCTATGAGTTATTATGTGAGATTATTATTGGTGAAAGAAAACACTAGTCAGAAAAACTCTGCTCATCTGAAATTTAATCTTTCAAAGAAATCTGTTAAGTATTGTGCCAGGCAGTGTCATTCCTGCTCTTGCTCTCTCTCACCGGACAGTGCCATAATGAAGACACAAATGGCAGGCTGCAGATGCTGGAATCTTGAGCAAAACACAAAGTGCTGGAATAACTTTACAGGTCAGGCAGCACCTGTGAAGAGAATGGGCATATGACATTTCAAGTCAGGACCCATCTTCAGACTTATGAAGAAGGGTTCTAACCCAAAACGTTGTCCGTCCATAATGAAAATGCTTTTCACTTTCAAATGCTTTGGTCAAGGTAGAAACATTTTGCTTGTATATTGGAATGGGTGTACGTTCTTGTCACTTTCTTCCAATCAGAAATGGACAAAAGAACATCATGAGTTTATTTCAACTGGTGACAATGGGGTACGTGCCATTATTCACTTATTGCTTCCATGGAAGTTAATTTGAATAAACCTCAGGGCCCCAATAGTGGCCAAGCCAAGAATATTTGCTTTGCATGATTGCCATAAATCTATGGCATAGCCATATATCTATGGCTATGGCATAACCCAGCATGGTGCCGCAGCGCTCATACCAACAAGCTAGACGCCACCCTCAACGACACCATGCGGATCATCACTGGCTGCCTACGCCCTACTCCGACGGCTCTCCTGCTGGTGCTCACAGGTATCGCACCCACCAAGCTTCGCAGAGAGTTCTTCACTCATAGGCTGGTGTGCAAGGTCCCATTGGACGCCAAACATCATTTGCACCACCTCGCCCACGATTCACAGCAACAGGGACCTCAACGCTTGTCATCTTGTCGCCATTTCTCCCATCATGCAGTGACCCTCTGTGGCTCCGGTTTCAACATACTAGGAGCATGGAGAACCAGCTGGGAACAGACATCGCGACCTCCTCAATTCACTGTCGCACCAAACACCACAGCCCCACCCGGCTCGGACATGCCCCGCAAACAGTGGGTCGCCCTGAACCTGCTCCGCACAGGGATTGGCCGGTTCAACGCCAACATGCATCGTTGGGGGTTGCGTGCATCAGCAGCCTGCGTATGTGGAGCAGACCAGCAAACAGCGCAGCACGTCATTTTCGACTGCACTGTCCTCCGTCCCCCTGGTGGAGGGGTAGACCTCACGGCCCTCGACAACAGCACATTGCACTGGCTACAGTGCCTGGAGAACATCACATAATTTCTCCTGCCTCAAACGCAAGAAGAAGATAAATCTATATCTTTCTCTCAAGAACTGGTCCAGGCCATTTAACTCCTCAAGCAGTCAGAATTTAAGGGAGATCTGTTCCTCAATTCCATTTATCTACCATAAAAAAACGAATTGTTTTCCATCTCGACATTGTTAATTGACTCAACATATGTGTCTTTTGGGAGATGGAGTTCCAGATTTCTTTTGTGTTAGAATGTGCTGCCTGGTTTCACTTATAAAGAGGGCATAATTACTTCCTGGTTATGCGATTGGACAAGTAACCTGGAGAGCTGTGCCAGCAAACTGGAGCCAGTTGAGCTCATTTATTAGATGCCAGTCATGCAGCATTAGGTTTAATACGGGCTATGTGGCCTTCTATTCCTGGGGGATATTGCACCAATCCCAAAATTAGAAGCAATGCTTCAATACAAAATTTCCAGTAACGTACCTGCCCATTTTGCCATGTCCCGAATGAACACGCTTCTTATTGTAACAACTGTTTCACTCGATGCAATGCGGAGCACACGATGCTAGGTTGTTACTTCTCTCACCATTTAAAGATTTGGTTTAGTTTGGAGATACAGTGCGGAAACGGGCCCTTTGGCCCACCAAGTCCCCACCGACCAGCGATCCCCGTGCATTAACAACATTTACACTCATTAGGGACAATTGTACATTTAGACCAAGCCAATTAACCTTCAAACCGGTACATCTTTGGAATGTGGAAGGAACCGAAGATAGCGCAGCACGGTAGCGCAGCGGTAGAGTTGCTGCTTTACAGCGAATGCAGCGCCGGAGACTCAGGTTCGATCCTGACTACGGGTGCTGTACTGTAAGGAGTTTGTACGTTCTCCCCGTGACCTGCGTGGGTTTTCTCCGAGATCTTCGGTTTCCTCCCACACTCCAAAGATGTACAGGTATGTAGGTTAATTGGCTGGGTAAATGTAAAAATTGTCCCTAGTGGGTGTAGGATAGTGTTAATGTGCGGGGATCACTGGGCGGCACGGACTTGGAGGGCCGAAAAGGCCTGTTTCCGGCTGTAGATATATGATATGATATGATATCAGAGAAAACCCATGGTACGGGGAGAAGGTACAAACTGTATAGACAAGCACCCATAGTCCGGATCGAACCCGGGCTCTGGCGCTGTCAGGCAGCAATGCTACCGCTGCCCCACCATACCGCCCTTGATATAAAAAAATCCTGACTGGACAGCATTGCAGGTTCAAATAACAGATGGCAAGTTAAATACATATTGTGTGAGGATAACTCTCGAGGGAACGCAGACCACTATAAAGTGAGAAATCTGTGGCAGCATTGCTGCACTGTTTCCCTCCCGGAGGAGACACATTGAACCATCTCGTGCCAAGCTATTCTTTGTCAGGCCTTGGGGCTGGAGTGAGGGGTGGGGGATCTGACAACCGCATGACATACAGGGTCTTTCTCCTAGCGCGTCCCATGGTGATCAGGACTTACAATATCCTATGGAGTGAATGATGGAGATGCCTCCATCTCCCCAGTGGCCTCTGTCTCCCCCTTTGCAGTTGGGGGGGGGGGGGGGGGGGCGTGGATTCTGTGCCTTTAAGGGTTCACATCCCTCTCCTGCAGCATAGTGCTGACAACTGCACTGAATTAAGTGCTCCAATAGAATACATGTTCATTTGCTATGAACTTCTTTTCGCCTGTGGTTTTAGTTGTTTATAATTTAACATGATTATAAATGTCTTTTTGATTAATATTGCAATTTTGTTGGCAGAGAACCCGGATGTGTATTCGCATTGAATGTACTGTGGCTTTGAGTATCAAGAAATCAGCGCAATTCAATATCGAGGTAAGGGACATTGATTCAGTGGCTTGAGTCTCAATGCCTGCTCAGCAGCTGGGGGATTTTAATTCTATTTCCTTCATCTATTGCTCCAAACCAAATGATACATCTTCTTAAACAATATCTGAGAATTGGGGATTGTTTCCACTCTGGTTTTGTCTTTTTAGTATTCTGCATATTCTTATGTGTAGAAAGGGACTGAAGATGCAGGTACATACGAACGATAGACTCAAAGTGCTAGAGTAACTCAGTGGGTCAGGCAGCATCTGTGGAGAAAAAGGATGGGCGATGTTCCAGGGTGATGGAGGAACTGAAGGAAATCCACATTAGGCAGGAAATGGTTTTGGGTAGACTGATGGGACTGGAGGCTGATAAATCCCCAGGGCCTGATGGTCTGCATCCCAGGGTACTTAAGGAGGTGGCTCTAGAAATAGTGGAAGCATTGGAGATCATTTTTCAATGTTCTATAGATTCAGGATCAGTTCCTGTGGATTGGAGGATAGCAAATGTTATCCCACTTTTTAAGAAAGGAGGGAGAGAGAAAACGGGTAATTATAGACCAGTTCGTCTGACATCAGTGGTGGGGAAGATGCTGGAGTCAATTATAAAAGACGAAATTGCTGAGCATTTGGATAGCAGTAACGGGATCATTCCGAGTCAGCATGGATTTACGAAGGGGAAATCATGCTTGACAAATCTACTGGAATTTTTTGAGGATGTAACTAGGAAAATTGACAGGGGAGAGTCAGTGGATGTGGTGTACCTCGACTTTCAGAAAGCCTTCGACAAGGTCCCACATAGGAGATTAGTGGGCAAAATTAGGCACATGGTATTGGGGGTAGGGTACTGACATGGATAGAAAATTGGTTGACAGACAGAAAGCAAAGAGTGGGGATAAATGGGTCCCTTTCGGAATGGGAGGCAGTGACCAGTGGGGTACCGCAAGGTTCGGTGCTGGGACCCCAGCTATTTACGATATACATTAATGACTTAGACGAAGGGATTAAAAGTACCATTAGCAAATTTGCAGATGATACTAAGCTGGGGGGTAGTGTGAATTGTGAGGAAGATGCAATAAGGCTGCAGGGTGACTTGGACAGGTTGTGTGAGTGGGCGGATACATGGCAGATGCAGTTTAATGTAGATAAGTGTGAGGTTATTCACTTTGGAAGTAAGAATAGAAAGGCAGATTATTATCTGAATGGTGTCAAGTTAGGAGGAGGGGGAGTTCAACGAGATCTGGGTGTCCTAGTGCATCAGTTAATGAAAGGAAGCATGCAGGTACAGCAGGCAGTGAAGAAAGCCAATGGAATGTTGGCCTTCGTAACAAGAGGATTTGAGTATAGGAGCAAAGAGGTCCTTCTACAGTTGTACCGGGCCCTGGTGAGACCGCACCTGGAGTACTGTGTGCAGTTTTGGTCTCCAAATTTGAGGAAGGATATTCTTGCTATGGAGGGCGTGCAGCGTAGGTTCACTAGGTTAATTCCCGGAATGGCGGGACTGTCGTATGTTGAAAGGCTGGAGCGATTGAGCTTGTATACACTGGAATTTAGAAGGATGAGGGGGGATCTTATTGAAACATATAAGATAATTAGGGGATTGGACACATTAGAGGCAGGAAACATGTTCCCAATGTTGGGGGAGTCCAGAACAAGGGGCCACAGTTTAAGAATAAGGGGTAGGCCATTTAGAACGGAGATGAGGAAGAACTTTTTCAGTCAGAGAGTCGTGAAGGTGTGGAATTCTCTGCCTCAGAAGGCAGTGGAGGCCAGTTCATTGGATGCTTTCAAGAGAGAGCTGGATAGAGCTCTTAAGGATAGCAGAGTGAGGGGGTATGGGGAGAAGGCAGGAACGGGGTACTGATTGAGAGTGATCAGCCATGATCGCATTGAATGGCGGTGCTGGCTCGATGGGCTGAATGGCCTACTCCTGCACCTATTGTCTATTGTCTATTGTCTATTGTCCCGATCCGAAACGTCACCCATCCTGTTTGTATCCAGAAAGGCTGCCTGACCTGCTGAGTTACTCCAACACTTTGTGTCTATCTTCTGCATTCTCTTATGTTGGGTCTGAGGTGATGAATGAAGTGAGTGGATGAACAGTTCATGAGGTGGTGTATTCTTTCCGTTGCTAATCCCAGGCTTCTGTACGGCCCTGATGCGTGGTCTTGAAGTTCTCAATATCATCCTGAGTGTTTCATCTCTGCTTTGAGAGTCACGGTCTAGGAATCCCATGACTCATTGAGAATGTTGCATTTTTTAAAGGACGTTTTGAGCCCTCCATCCACCTGGTAATCTTCAATCCGTGTCGTCGATCAGTCTTGTGAAGTGCAACTTTGAGATTTCAGTTCATGGCCATCATTAACCAGGAACAAGACAATGCTTTATTTGCAGATTCCCTCGTTGTTCTGAATTCCCCACTCAGTGGAAGTAATTTTTTCATATCTATATTTATATCACAAATACTTAGATTACCTGATCTTGCAACTTCCCAAACACAAGCAATTACAGCCCATTGTCCTGCCTGTTCTCATAATCTGATCGTTGTAGCTGAAGTTCTGTCCCTGAAACTGAATGCAATACTTCAAATTATATCTGAACAAGGCCCTGGTCAACTGTGACAAATCTCCATGTCCTCTTCCTGCTCCCAATTGTTTGTTTTCCTGACCCTTACACATCCCAAAGATGGGTCAATTGGAAACTCTGAATTTCCCCTTTGTGGAAAATTAAAGGACAGTTAATGGGCATGAACAGAGATCATGGCAGTCAGAACAAAGTGAATGGGACTGATGGAACTACTCTGCTGGGAGCTAAAGTGGACCCTATGGATCTTCTTTCTGTCTCATAGCAAGTCAATAATGCATGTGAGTGAGTTACAATGTGGTGATGTGGTGAGTACAACTGGGGAACCTGTATTATAGATAAAAGTGTCTGAACAAGGGTCTCAACCAAAAACATCACTGATCCATGTTCTCCAGAGATGCTACTTGATCTGCTGAGTTACTTTATGTCCTTTTACGTATTAACCAGCAGCTGTAGTTCTTTGTTTCTTTATAGATAAAAGTGTAATAGTTGGCCAACATGTACAGACTTCTGCATATTCCTATGTGCAATTCGACTATACACAATCAATATATGACTCAAAACAAACTTGCCTATTACCAGCAAAGGTCTTGTGAATTAGCATTTCAAAAAACACCTTTGTGTGCGCATTTATTTTAATATGTGTTCAATATTACTGAAGTCTTCAGAGCGCAGTTCAGTTTGGAAATCCATCTGCATATTTCTCCAACCAAATCATCACTCAGAACATAAATCAGTCTACGTGACTTGTTATGTTTGAATAAACCTTTATTTAGATTTTAGAGAAATGCTTCACAGGCAGCAGTGAGTCTAATTTTTGTGTTCACATTTTTCTATAATTTGTAGGCACCATAAAACTGAACATCTGATGATATTTCAGTGCTCATAAAACATGTACTTCCTTGACAGTTTTTGGCAGACTGTAGAATTAATTAATTGTAAAATTAATAGAGGAAATACCGTCATACAGCCTTTGGCCCAACTTGCCCACACTGACGAACATGTCCCATCTACACTAGTCACACCTGCCTGCATTCGGCCCATATCCCTTCAAGCCTATCCATGTCCCATCCATGTACCTGTCAAATTGTTTCTTAAACATTGCGATTGTCCCTGCCTCAAAAACCTCCTCTAGCAGATCGTTGCATACACCCACTGCCCTTTGTGTGGAAAAAGTTGCCCCTCAGATTCCTATTATATCTTTTCCCCTTCACCTTAAACCTATGTCATCTGGTTCTCATTTCCCCTTCTCTGGGCAAGAGACTTTGTGTGTCTATCCGATTTATTCTAATGATTTTCTACACCTCTATAAGATCACCCCTCATCATCCTCTGCTCCAAGGAATAGAGTCGCAGCCTACTCAACCTCTCCCTGTTGCTCAGACTCCCGAGACCTGGCAACATCCTCGTAAATCTTTTCTGTACCCTTTCCAACTTGACAACATCTTTCCAATAACATGGTGCCCAGAACTGAACACAATACTCTAATTGCAGCCTCACCAACGTCTAAAACAACTGCAACATGACCTCCCAACTTATATACTCAATACTCTGACTGAGGAAGGCCAATGTGCCCATCCTATCCACCTGTGACACCTCCTTCAAGGAAATATGTACCTGCACTCCTCGACCCCTTGGCTCTACAACACTCCCGAGAGCCCTACCATTCACTGAGTAGGTCCTGCCCATGTTAGACTTTCTAAAGTGCCACACCTCATATTTCTCTGTATTAAATTCATCAACCATTTCTCAGCCCACCTGCCCAACCAATCAAGGTCCTGCTACAATTTTTCACAACCATCTTCATTTTCTGCAATAACACCCACTTTTGAATCATCTGCAAACTTGCTTATTTTGCTGTGTATGTTGTCATCCAAATCATTGATATAGATGACAAATAGCAGCGAATCTTGAGGCACACCACTAGTCACAGGCCTCTAGTCTGAAAAACAACCTTCCACCAACACCCTTTGCTTCCTTCCATGAAGCCAATTTTCAATCCATTCAGCTATCTCTCCTTGGATCCCATGCAATCTAACCTTCCAGAGCAGCCTACCATGTGGAACCTTATCAAATGCTTTGCTGAAATGCTTTGCTGAAATAGTGTAGAAAGTCAGAACTTTTTTCCCCCAAGGTGGAAATGTCAAAGACCAGAGGGTAGAGCTTCAAGGTGAGAAGAGCAAATTTTAAAGGAGATGTGTGGGTCAAGTTTTGTTTACACAGAGGATGGTGGGTGCCTGAAACACACTGCCAATGGTGGTGATGGAAGTTAAATACAGCAGTGGCATTTAAGAGGCTTTTAGATAGGCACATGGGTGTGCAGAGAAGGGATATGGATTGTGTGCAGGCAGATGAGCTTAGTTTATCTTGGCATCATGGTCAGCACAGACATTGTGGGCCGAAGGGACTCTTCCAGTGCTGCATTGTTCTATGTTCTATTCCATGACCACCTTATGTATTACCAGATCTCCAATCTCTTCACAGCACCGACACAAGAAAATGTTTTGACCTGCTTAAAAAATCTCTGATCCTGTTAATTATTGGATTACAGAAGCTCACAAAAGACTGGAGACTAAATGAACTGTACTGAACACCAAAGGACTGTGGCATCCATGTTTGATGTCTTATTAGGCAGTCCATTGGGGTTAAGGATGACAAACGTCTATTCCCGTTGAGCGGGTTCTGAGAAAGCTGATGAAGCCAATGCTAATCTAATTTGCCCAATTTAGGCCTATATCTTTCTGCTCCATTTCTACCCCAAATGCCTGCTGAAATCCCTTTTAAACATTGTAATTTTATCTCCCTCCACCACCTCCTCTGGCAGCTCATTCTAGATAACTTGTGGAAAATTTGCCTCTTTGATCTCCAATAAATTTCCCCCCTCATTTTGAGTCGAAACCTTTGAGTTATGGACAACCCCACCCAAGGAAAAAGATCGCAATTCTGGAAAAGTAAAATTGTCTACGAATTTATGACAATCAGGTGTCATTTTTATAGTTGCCACTATAATCTTATTTATTTTTACCTAAAACTGAAGTTAAATTCTCAGTCTGCCATGATGAGATTTGAGCTTCTGACCTCTGGCCTTTTTGATCTGCCCGCTGAATGACAGGTTGTCAAATCGCTCCATTGCGCTCCCATACTCAATATTGTTTCTTCATTTTCTCCAACAAATATGGTGGAAACTATCTTGTAAAAAACTTTGGACTCAAACTGCGGTGATGTGATTTGAAGCATTTACAGATTGTTAGTTTGCCAGCCTGTTACACTCATGAATTTCAGAACATTCGTCAAAATCCTACATCAGATTTGTCCGTGAAAGTTATTTCATTTTCCACTGAACAAGTTGAGAATACTCGCACTAAGCATAAAGCAAGCCACGAAGACTTTGCTTCCATGACAAGCAACCTAAGGCAAAAGCATCAGTGGTTTCAGTGGATCCCTTGGAATAACACTCACATCATTCTTCATACATTGCTGATGACAATTCTCCTGTGTTTATGCAAACAATCTCTCCCCCACCCCCACCCCCACCCCCACCCCCACTTTCTTTCCTTTCTTCAAAGCACTGATGCAAACTGATTTTATGGATGCAGTTATTTTTTAGTTTCTCTGTTAGTCACTCTTCCCATGTGAACTTGGAATATCAGGAGAATAATTAGATTCATGATCAGACCTAACAACAGCACAGGGAGTTTGCTGGATAGGATTGGCCCGTCAAAACCTCTTCTCTATCTGCTGTACTTCAAGGACATTTGAGATTGATCACCTCACTGTAAATCAATTCTGTTATCTTATGATCTCTTGGGCTTTCGGATAGAATTTTCATTCACAGGCTTTTATAATCATGAAAGAAAAAGTCTTGACAAATGATGAATTAACTCATTAATAGTAAAGTCTGGCAGCTCAGTAATTATCTCCACAGTTGTCTGGAGATTTCTCTTTGTGCTTTGTTTCTCTGTTGTTTTATGTGCATGTGTGGCAGCACATTGGCACAACCAGGAGTCATAGAGTGATACAATGTGGAAACAGGCCCTTCCGCCTAACTTGCCCACACTGACCAACATGTCCCAGCTGCACTAGTCCCAACTGCTCGTGTTTGGTCCATATCCCTCCAATCCTGTCATATCCATGTACCTGTCTAACTGTTTCTTAACCGTTAGGATAATCCCAGCCTCAACTACCTCCTCTGGCAGCTTGTTCCATACACCCACCACCCTTTGGGTAACAGTAGAGTTGTTATCTCACAGCTCCAGCAACCTGGCTTCAATCTTGACCTCTGGAGCCGTCTGTGGAGTTTGCACGTTCTTCCTCTGACTGTTTAGGGTTTCCTCAGATGCTCAGATTATTCCTATATCCTAAAGGTGGATATTGTGGTGGTTTAATCGGCCACTGTAACTTGGCCCCTGTGTGTAGATGAGTGGTAGATTCTAGGGAATTGATGGAAATGTGGGAAGAATGAACTAGGATTAGTGTAAATGGGTACTGGGTGGTTAGTGTGGACCAGGTGGGCTGAAAGGCTCAATGGTGGGAATGGCCAGAAGCAGAACAATGGCACTTTATATAAATGTTCTTCCTTCATTTGTCCACCAACGAGTGCTGGTGGACAGCTGGTTTCAATGTGATGCTTGACCATCGACAGCACAACCAAGGCATTTCTAACAAAAATCATTCAATTGTGATTGGAACACAAATTCTATCTCGAACCGCTGCCTTAACAACACAAGGCCAAAAGTTACATTCACCGGAGAAAACATACTGTCGGGTTGCCTGGGGCTCCTGTCTGACACCACAGGAAATTGCAGAGGGTTGTAGATGTAGCCATGCCCATCACACAGAGCAGATTTCCTACCATTGACTCCATCTACACTTCATGCTGCCGTGGAAAAGCAGCCAACATAATCAAAGACTTGGCCCACCCCAGTCATTCCTTCTTCTGCTTTCTCCCAGCCGGCAGAAGGTGCAGAAGCTTGAAAGTCCGCACCATCAGATCCGGGGAGAGCTTCTTTAGCAAGCTTCTGAATGGTCCATCCATAAACTATGTTACTGTGTGTTCACCTCCACCCCATTGCGGACATTGGATGTTGTCTAAGGAACTGATGCGTTATGATGCTGAGAACTATATTCTGCACTCTGTACCTTCCTCTTTGCTTTATCTATTGTACTTGAGTTTGAACTGATTGTATCTCTGTTTGGGATATCTGATCTGTTTGGATAGTATGTAAAATGAAGCTTTTCACGGTATCTTCGTACTTGTGATTATAATAAACCTAAACCTAAACATGAGACGCAGGCTTCTGGAAAGTTTCACCTTGCGGAGTAGAACAAGATTTATCACAACACTCTGATCCACCGAAATAATTTCAGCACTGATTGATAATCGGCTGTCCCCCCACTTCCAAAACCTGACAGAGCAGGAGCGAATAGTCGCTACACCTTAGTGCCAGGGGCCTTCCAAGCAGCAGTCTGAGTGAGCATCATGTCAACATGGAGACTGACAACAAGGCCCCCAGAAAGAGATCTTCACTGTAGATTGGAGTAAAGTTGATGTGGACTCCAGGATGCAGAGTGAGGCTGCTAAATCATCTATCTACGCACAAAGACACTGGACTTCTTCAATTGATTAGCCTCACAAAGCACAAGAAAACTATCTCCTATTAAGTATAAGAAAATAACTGCAGATGCTGGTACAAATCGAAGGTATTTATTCACAATATGCTGGAGTAACTCAGCAGGTCAGGCAGCATCTCGGGAGAGAAGGAATGGGTGACGTTTCGGGTCGAGACCCTTCTTCAGACTGAAGAAGGGTCTCGACCCAAAACGTCACCCATTCCTTCTCTCCCGAGATGCTGCCTGACCTGCTGAGTTACTCCAGCATTTTGTGAATAAATACCTTCGATCCCCTATTACGTTCTCGGTTTCAATTTGTAGAAGCCGGCTTTTTGTTATCTTTATCTTGAAAGTCTTCACGTTGTGGGGAGACATTTCCAGACCCTGTGGTGAACAGGCCTTCTCCACACCTTCCCCATCCTAGCCCTGTGCACTCCTGACGATGTGCTTGTCAAGTAAATGGCTCCAATGTCGTTTGCATGCCGATGGCTCCAGGAAATGCTTTCCGAGCAGCAAGAGCACATTGCGAATGGGAGGACTGAGTTGGTGGTATGTGTGGCAGCAATGGATCTGGATGGATTTTCCTCTCTCCTCCTGCTTGACAGGGCAAGAAACCACAAGGCTACTGAGAAGAATGACCTGGTGAAGGGTAGAGTTCACCTGCAACTTTCTGTAAAATGGGAGATAAGGATTTCTGCCAAAAGCCTGAACTTAGTGAGAAAGAAAGGAAGACCGTCACTGTGAACTCACAGTGATGCTAGCTCTCTGATTCCCTCTGTTGTCTGCTTGCCCGGAAGCATGAAAAAAAAAGCTTCTGAACGGTGGGGAAAGTCAGTTTGTGATGTCAGAGGGTGAGGATACTGTGCGAACTGTGATCCTGCAATCAGTTAAAGACAATTTAAAATATGAGGTGGGCTTCCCATGACCTTTAGGTTCAATGAATTGGCAGATGATTGTTGTCAGATGTGGTGAGGGTAGAACCAATCACATGGTATATGGTTCCTTTTAGTGGAACGCACATAGGTACGTTTTATTTTAAGTAGGCAGATAAATATGAAAGGAGCCACTTGTTACTTGCTGGAAATTAATGCTAAACCTTAAGGTATTATAATATAGTGAAGGGGAAATTTTCAGCTGACTCCTGAGAAGGTGGGTCCAGTTTCTCTTGTTTTCGTTTAAGAGATACAGCTTGTCTTGTTGCTCTGTTCCATTGTTAACACCGAATGACATTTGTGAGCAGCTCAACTCGTAGTTATTATCCTGACCACTTCCTTCCACAGAATCATAAAACGCTCTCTGAAGATGTTCAGCGGTTGGTAGCTAACAAGTTGTTCCTCCTCTTTTTTACTTGCAGGAGAGTAAATTGTCCACAAACTAAATTCTTGATTCTGAGAATGCCTGACTAAGAAAAATCTGAACAAATGCATTTCTTATCCCCTGTCTGACAGATTCAAGTGGTGACATTGCTGCTGTTTGTCCACAGTATTTAAACTCAAGTCAGAACTTTTGCAGATTCCTCAGTGCACAGTTGAATGAGGGGAAACTACATCCTGTAACTTTTTGTGATGACCACTTGGCAGTGGAGCTTTCAAAGTTGTGCACCAAAATGAACTTTTTATTCTTTTATGTCTTTTATTTCTGTATTACAGCAAAAAATCCATCTCAATGAAGACCTTTGAACTTTCTTTATTTGGACTTTATCGGACTCCAATGCTATATCTTGCACTGAATGTTAGAAACATAGAAACATAGAAAATAGGTGCAGGAGGAGGCCATTTGGTCCTTCGAGCCAGCACCGCCATTCATTGTGATCATGGCTGATTATCCACAATCAATAACCTGTGCCTGCCTTCTCCCCATATCCCTTGAATCCACTAGCCCCTAGAGCTCTATCTAACTCTCTTTTAAATTAATCCGGTGAATTAGTCTCCACTGCCTTCCGTGGCAGAGAATTCCACAAATTCACAACTC
Source organism: Rhinoraja longicauda (assembly GCF_053455715.1). Classification (NCBI taxonomy): domain Eukaryota; kingdom Metazoa; phylum Chordata; class Chondrichthyes; order Rajiformes; family Arhynchobatidae; genus Rhinoraja; species Rhinoraja longicauda. The sequence continues at coordinate 43,936,433 of NC_135957.1, read as the reverse complement.
TCTGTGTCAAAAAGTTTCTTCTCACCTCAGTTTTAAATGGCCTCCCGTTAATTCTTAGACTGTGTCCCCTGGTTCTGGACACCCCCAACATTGGTTACATTTTTCCTGCATCTAGCTTGTCCAGTCCTTTTATAATTTTATACGTCTCTATAAGATCCCCTCTCATCCTTCTAAACTCCATTGAATACAATCCCAGTCTTTCCAATCTTTCCTCATATGACAGTCCCTCCATCCCAGCATTTAACCTCGTGAACCTACGTTGCACTGCCTGAATAGCAAGGACGTCCTTCCTCAAATTATGAGACCAAAACTGCACACAATACTCCAAATGTGGTCTCACTCGGGCCCTATACAATTGCAGAAGGACTTCTTTACTCCTATACTCAAATCCTCTTGCTATGAAGGCCAACATGTCATTGGCTTTCTTCATTGCCTGCTGTACCTGCACGCTTACTTTCAGTGACTGGTATACAAGGACACCAAGGTCTCGTTGCACTTCCCCTTTACCTAATCTGACACCATCGAGTTAATAATCTGCCTCCTTGTTTTTGCCGCCAAAGTGGATAACCTCACATTTATCTACATTGTATGTTGTACCTTTTATCCTTTATCTGTGCATTGTGTATGGCTTGATTGCGCAAACAAAAAAATGTCACTGTATCTCGGTGTACATACAGTTAAACTAAACTAAACTAAATAGCTGTGAAGGGCACTAATTCATACATTCTCCTTATTGGTAGATTTGCTTCAGAAAACTATCTTTGCTTTGCTCCGATTAACAAATTTATTTGCATTTCAGCTGGGATTTCCAGCTTGTTTGGTTTAAAAGCATATTGCAACTCTAGATGTTACTGAATGTCAGTGATTCTCCCATGGATGGGAAATGGTCGATGTTGCTAATTAACACCTTTTTTAATATTCCATGAATCATTGTATATTATCTATTATTACCAGCACCTCATTAAATTTCATGGCTTTACTCTTTCTAACATCACATCAGAATCTCCATTGCAGGTGCCATCAACAAGAGACATTTATATCTAGGTTCTTAACAGAGCCCGTATCTCTGTTTCTGAACAGAAATGTGTTTACTGTAGATTATCCCTCTGGAGACAGGAACATCCCATTTCTTTTCAGTGCACATCAGTAATGTTGTGTGACAGATAAAGGTGAAAGAGCTCCTATTCTTGGTGGAATGACTTGTGCGTTAACAAGCTTTGTTTAAAGTGGTGTAACTAAGAAATTACTTCACTCCTTTGCAGTTGTGTTAAGATAATTGAACTGCAAAAAGCATATTCTTAGGCGGTGGCACAGTGACATAGTGATAGAGTTGCTATCTTACAGCACCAGAGACCTGGGTTCTATCCTGACTACGATTGCTTGTTTGTACGGAGTTTTTAATTCACCCCATATAACATATAACATATAACAACTACAGCATGGAAACAGGCCTGTCCGGCCCTACCAGTCCACGCCGACCATTCTCCCTGACCTAGTCTCATCTACCTGCACTCAGACCATAACCCTCTAACCCCCTCCTATCCATATACCTATCCAATTTAGTCTTAAATAATAAAATCGAGCCAGCCTCCACCACTTCCACCGGAAGCTCATTCCATACAGCCACCACCCTCTGAGTAAAGAAGTTCCCCCTCATGTTACCCCTAAACCTTTGTCCCTCAATTCTGAAGCTATGTCCCCTTGTTGGAATCTTCCCCACTCTCAAAGGGAAAAGCCTACCCACGTCAACTCTGTCCGTCCCTCTCAAAATTTTAAAAACCTCTATCAAGTCCCCCCTCAACCTTCTACGCTCCAAAGAATAAAGACCCAACCTGTTCAACCTCTCTCTGTAGCCTAAGTGCTGAAACCCAGGCAACATTCTAGTAAATCTCCTCTGTACCCTCTCCATTTTGTCGACATCCTTCCGTGTGTGGCCAGCGTGGGTTTTCTCCAGGATCTCCGGTTTCCTCCCACACACCAAAGACTTAGAAGATTGTAGGTTCATTGACATGGTATAAATGTAAATTGTCCCTTGTGTGTTGGATTATGTTAGTGTGCGGGAATCGTTGATCAGCGTGACTCAATGGGCCGAAGGGCCTGTTTCTGCACTGCATCTCCAAAGTAAACTAAAAAAAATTTAATAAGGTGTAACGTTTCTACAAATTGTTCCTTCTTTGTACTGTGGCAAACAAAATAAATCGCATCGAACGTAAAAAGATGAAAAACAGATTGAATATAAATTATTTTCCTCTCAAAATAGATAAAAAAATTATTCTCCCGACTAGGGACAGAAGTGATGTCATTCTCTGGCCACACACGGAGTCTGATCACAGATAGACACAAAATGCTGGAGTAATTCAGCGGGACAGGCAGCATCTCTGGCGAGAAGGAATGGGTGACGTTTTGGGTCGAGACCCTTCTTCAGATCACAGGTTGTTTGAAGCTGTGAATTCTTCCAGCTGCGGTAGAACGGTGCCATATTTCACCTACAATGTGGTGCCAGGCACTCAATGCATTTGGGCCCTTTGTTCAGTTGGGCCTCGGGATCGGGTCATGAGGTCGGCCATTCCTGAGGATTATCCGGTTCAGGCCTCAAGAGGCCGGTGGGTTGCTGCTCGCACCTTGTTTTGTAGGCCGATGTTCCAGTGTCAACAATTGGAGCACTCAGTCAGCCAGTTTTCTCATCAGGAGTCGAGTACTTCGGAAGGATGGTGGGCCACAGATCTATTCAGTCATGGTGGGACTCATTCTGGGCCTCGGTGGTCAGCTCCTTTCGTGCCCAAGAGATCTACTCCCTATGTTGGAAAAGTTCAAAAAGACACACGGAGTGCTGGAGGAACTCAATGGGTCAGGCAGCATTCCTGGAGAACGTGAATAATTTACCTTTCGGGTCAGAATCCTTCTTCAGACTGATTGAGATGGGAGGGGGAGAATGCTGGAAGAGAAGTGGGGGCAGAACAATGCCTGGAGAGTGATACAAAATGCTGGAGTAACTCAGCGGGACAGGCAGCATCCCTGGAGGGAAGGAATAGGTGACGTTTCAGGTCAACACCCTTCTTCTGATTGATGTCAGGGGAATGGGCGGGACAAAGATAAAATGTAGTCAGAGACAGTAAGACTGGTGGGAGATCTGGGAAGGGAGCGGGGATAAAGAGGGAAAGCAAGGGCTATTTGAAAAAGGGGCCCTTTCCCTCTATCCCCTCCCCCTTCCCACTTCTCCCACCAGTCTTACTGTCTCTGTCCCGCCCACTCCCCTACATCAGTCTGAAGAAGGGTCTCGACCCGAAGCGTCACCCATTCCTTCTCTCCAGAGATGCTGCCTGTCCCGCTGAGTTACTCCAGCATTTTGTGTCTACCTTTGATTTAAACCAGCATCTGCAGTTCTTTCTTACACCTGCAGTGATAGGTGGACACAGGTGAGGAGTGAGAAATTGATTGGCAGATGGTTGGACAAAGACCAGAGATTAAAAGACAGAGTGTGAGATAAGGAAAGAAAATGTGCAAATTGTGAACCCAAAGGAAGGGATGTCAGTGGAAGGGTACCGGGGGGGGGGGGGGGACAGGCAGCATCTCTGGAGAGAGGAATGGGTAACCCTTCTTCACCCTCAAAAGCTTGTTTAATTGTTACAACAGCCAGTAAAATTCCGTCATCAACTCAGCTGTTGCATTGCACAGTGGCACTTGTTTGGAGGCCATCCTGCTGATGAACACATGCTCAGCAGTGTAAAGGGCCTGTCCCACTTCGACGATTTTTAAGGCGACTGCCGGCGACTGTCAAAGTTGTAGCAGATCGCCGAAAAACCTTCGATTTTTTTTAACCCTACAACAACGTCTACGACAATGACCATGACAATGCCTACCACAAGCTACAACAACCTACCACCTAGGCGATGGCAAGCTACGACAACCAGCGACCCACGATAAGAAAATGGTACCAGTCACTATATCTATCTCACAAAAAAGGCACGAGGATTGCAGGAGAAAACATAGTTCCCATTTCACACAATATTCATCCATTTGACAATTGTGGGCGGATAGAATTATCACTCGGATGCAGCATGTCTTTGTTTCATTTCCTGAGGGTGGATATATGCCAAGATCATCTAGAATCGACCATTACACACCTACACAAGTGACTGCCGTGCTCTGCTCAGCCACTTTGCATGACAAACACGCATGAGAAAAAACTATTCGACAGCAACGTCGATCCACAGAAGGTGCTCATTCGCGATACTTTCCTGACCCATGAAAGAATGGAGATTTCCCGCTTTACGCAAAGTGGTCATTTTGGGACAAGTAGACTTCAGAGATACAGCGTGGAAATAGCGCAGCGGTAGAGTTGCTGCTTTACAGCGAATGCAGCGCCGGAGACTCAGGTTCGATCCTGACTACGGGTGCTGCACTGTAAGGAGTTTGTACGTTCTCCCCGTGACCTGCGTGGGTTTTCTCCGAGATCTTCGGTTTCCTCCCACACTCCAAAGATGTACAGGTATGTAGGTTAATTGGCTGGGTAAATGTAAAAATTGTCCCTAGTGGGTGTAGGATAGTGTTAATGTACGGGGATCACTGGGCGGCACGGACTTGGAGGGCCGAAAAGGCCTGTTTCCGGCTGTAGATATATGATATGATTTGATAAACGGACCCTTCGGCTCACGGTGTCCGCGCCGACCAGCGATCATCCCATACACTAGCACTATCCTACATACTAGGGACAATTTACAATTTTACTGAAGCCAATTAACCTATACACCTGAGACAGACATGAGCTGGAGTAATTCAATGCGCCAGGCAGCATCTCTGGAGAAAAGGAATCGGTGACGTTTCGGGTCAAGACCCTTCTTCAAAAGTCACCTATTCCTTTTCTCCAGAGATGCTGCCTGACCCACTGTCTGACTACAGCTTTTTGTGTCTGTCTTCGGTTTAACCAGCACCTGAAATTAAATTATTTGATTTTGTTTTATTTTGTTTTATTTTGTTTTATTGGTAAAATGAAATTAGAATATTTGAAAGAGATGCCATGAGAAACTGCTCTGAAATACAATAACTTCAAACATCAATCTTTGGTCAAAATGTCCAAAATTTACTTAATTCAAACAAACAAAATTCTTATAAAAGGTGGGTCAGCACCGGCGACAACCTGTCGACAACCTACGACAGCGCTCACGACAGTATATGACAAGCTATGATCATTGGTGTCAAGCCAGTTGTCGCCAAAAATTTTCGACAGAATAAAATTTTCGTGACGACCCGAGAACTGCTATGACTCATTGGAGACAACTCACGATCATGCCCGCGACACCCCACGACACCCCACGACACACCGGCGAACATGCGGAGACAGCCTAGTTGCCGGCAGTCACCTTAAATATCGCCGAACTGGGACAGGCCTTTAAGTCTCAAGACTGCCTGTCCCGCTGAGTTACTCCACCACATGAAGGGCGACATGGCAGCGATAGAGTTGCTGCCTTACAGCGCCAGTAGACCGGGGGTTCGATTCTGACTACGGGGGCTGTCAGTACGGAGTTTGTACGTTCACCCTGTGGCTGTGTGGGTTTTCTCTGAGATCTTCGGTATCCTCCCACATTCCTAAGATGGACAGGTTTACAGTTAATTGGCTTGGTATAAGTGCAAACTGTCCCTAGTATGTGTAGGATGGTGTTAATGTGTGGCAATTGCTGGCCAGTGTGGACTGGGTGGGCCAAAGAGCCTGTTCCTGCGCTGTATCTCTAAACTAAACTAAACTAAGTTGTGTAATTTTGTATATTAACCAGCATCTGTTGTTCTCTGTTTCTTTACTCAGCTGTGTAAAATTAGGAAAGAGAATTAGCTGGAGGATTAAGATGGAGATTAGCAGTGTTCATATTCTATTTGCACTGCATGCTCATTATGCCATCATTTGCCTTCTCGCATGTGTTAATAATGCCCTTAAAACGCCCTTCTGACCATACTTTAAATCTGCAGGCATGCACATCAGTTACCACATTGGAACCAATTTGGCACGTGAACACTGGGTGGTTCTGAGTAGAAGCTTGTAACCAAAATACTTGTTCAATGTCTTGTTGTTCTCTCATCTTTGTGTCAGAGAGAACCATATTTACCTTGTTGAGGATTCCACTTTGACCATTTTAAATGATTTATTTTAGCTGAACACATTGTTGAAAATCACTGCCATATCTGTGATGAGCAACAACTTGTAGCTTCTGCATTGTAAGCTCTGGTAGGTGAGATTAATAAGAATTAAAAGTGTTATGTGTATATTAAGGGAGAAACGGTAACTAAATATGAATAGGACTCTGCAGAAACCAACATGGTCTTCCATATGTGGAGCTCCAGGAAATGGAAAAGGTCTTCAATTATTATTCCTCCTTTGTTTTTATGTGGAGAAAGAGATGAAGAACGGGGAACTTGGGAAAGTTAATGGAAATGTCTTGAGGGAAGTACATATTATAGGTGAGGACTGAGGACATTCTCAGATGTCAAAGGTAGATAAATCTCCCAGGCGACATCAGATATTTTCAAGGAAACTGCAGGAAACAGGGGATGAAATCTCAAGAGTCTTGACTGAGATATATAAATCATTGTTAGACATGGGCCAGGTGCCAGAAGACTGGAGGGCAGCTAATGTTGTGCCTCTATTTCATCAGGATTGCAAGCAAAAACCTGGGAACTATAGACCAGTGTGCCAAACATCTGGGGAACGAAAGTTACTGGAGACGATTCCAAAGGACAAGATGTACATTCATTTGGACAGACAGGGTTTGATTAACGATAGTCACCATGGCTTTTGTATGTGGAAGATCATGCCTCACAAATTTGATTGAAGATTTTTAAGAGGTAAACAAGAAGGCTGATGAAGGCAGGACAATAAACATTGTCTAGATTGACTATATTGACAAGGCTTTTAATAAGGTTCCACATGATGGTCTGCTCTGGAATGATAGATTGCATGGGATCCAGGTAACTAACTAAATACAAAATTGTCTTCATGGTCAGAAGCAAAGGGTGATCGCGGAAGGTTGTTTTTCAGACAGGAGGCCTGCGACTAATGGTGTGCCTCAAGGATCGGTCTAGCTTCCATTGCTGTTTGTCATCTACACCAATGATTTGGATGAGAATGTAGAAGGCACAATCAATAAGTTTGCAGATGACACTAAAATAGGTACTATCATAAACAGTGAAGATGTTTATCGTGCATTGCAGCATGATCTTGATCAGGGGCAAGTGGGCTGAGGAATGGGTAATGGAGTTTAATTCAGATAATAGTGAGGTATGGCATTTTGTGAAGTCAAACCAGGGCAGGTACTTCACAATGGAATTTAATTGAGAAGAACTGAGAGGGCGTGGTGGTGTAGCGGTAGATCTACAGCCTTACAGCACCAGAGACCCGGGTTCGATCCTGACTAAGGGTGCTTGGCATGGAGTCATAGAGTGCTGCAATGTGGAAACAGGCCCTTCGGCTCAACATGTCCACACCGGCCAACATGTCTCAGCTACACGTCCCACCTGCCTGCGTTTGGTCCACATCCCACCAAATCTGTCCTATCATGTACCTGTCTAACTACTTCTTAAATGTTGGGATAGTCCCAGCGTCAATGACCTCCTCTGGCAGCTTGTTCCACACACCCACAACCCTTTGTGTGAAAAAGTTACCCTTCATATTTCTATTAAATCTTTTCCCCTTCACCTTAAACCTATGTCCGCTGGTCTTTGATTCACCTACTCTGGGCAAGAGACTCTGTGCATCTACACAATCTATTCCTCTCGTGATTTTATACACCTCTAAAAGATCACCTCTCATCCTCCTGCACTCCATGGAATAGAGTCCCAGCCGACTCAACCTCTCCTTATAGCTCAGACCCTCTAGTCCTGGCAACATCCTCATAAATCTTCTCTGTACCCGTTCCAGCTTGACAACATCTTTCCTTTAACATGGTGCCCAGAACTGAACACAATACTCTAAATGTGGTCTCGCCAACATCTTATACATCTTGTCTGTACGGAGTTTGTAAGTTCTCCCTGTGACCTGCGTGGGTTTTCTCCCAGATCTTCGGTTTCCTCCCACACTCCAAAGATGGACAGGTTTGTAGGTTAATTGGCTTGGTATAAATGTAAAAATTGTCCCTAGTGTGTGGGGATCACTGGTCGGTGCGGACTTGGTGGGCCAAAGGGCCTGATTCCGCATTGTATCTCTAAACTAAACTAAACTTGATGTTTCATTACTAATAATGAGATTCTTTAAACTCAGCAAAAAATAGCGTTGATTTAAATTTTTTAATTTCTTCCAAGTGACAGTATTGTTCACACTGTAGCTGTTTATCAATGCAACACATCAGTACTACACTCCACTGAGCAGTCAGGATGAGTTATGTGCTAAGTTCTGTGGTGGGAACTGACTTGGAACTGAAAATGCTATTAACAGTGCTCAGCAAAACTTTGGATATCATATCATATCATATATCATATATATACAGCCGGAAACAGGCCTTTTCGGCCCACCAAGTCCGTGCCGCCCAGCGATCCCCACACATTAACACTATCCTACACCCACTAGGGACAATTTTTACATTTACCCAGCCAATTGACCTACATACCTGTACGTCTTTGGAGTGTGGGAGGAAACCGAAGATCTCGGAGAAAACCCACGCAGGTCACGGGGAGAACGTACAAACTCCTTACAGTGCAGCACCCGTGGTCAGGATCGAACCTGAGTCTCCGGCGCTGCATTCGCTGTAAAGCAGCAACTCTACCGCTGCGCTACCGTGCCGCCCTTCTTAAAGTGTCGCCATTTCCAGATAAAATATGTATTTGATATAACCTTCATCACAATGTGCCACTGTGGTGGGAGGAACATCTGCTCTGCCACTTCACGCATTCACTTTGCTTCATCTTCCTCAATGCGCTCTCAAATCAAGCATCACCGAAGATGTGTTCTGCAAGTTCTGTTTACACAATCTTTATGACCATTATGCACAGTGTACTACACTGCACTCTACCCTGACCAACATCATTTAAAAATTCATGAAGCCTGCATTATTCCCAATCAACCTTTTGAGCACAATGGATGGTGTTCCTGGCCACTGGTGAGTTTATTTTTCATTGATGGCAGATCATGATCTGGATGTAGTTTTCATATCTCATATCAATCCTGTTGCTTCCAATACTGCAAGCTTTGAACTGAATGCTGGTTTTTGATCAGCTCTACTCCCATTACTGACATGGTTGAGAGAAGCAGGAACACAGAGGGAGCAAGGAAAAGGAACAACAAGGTAATTGGAAATAAAAGTGATGAGTATGAAAGTCATGATACAACTCCATAAGACTTTGGTTAGTCTGCATTTTTGAGTATTGCATGCAGTTCTAGTTGCCCCATTACAGGAACAATGTGGCAGCTTTGTGGAGGATGCAGAAGAGATTTGGAGGCTTTAGCTACAAGGACAATTTGGACAAACTTGGATTGTTTTCTCTGGTTAGAAGTATATAAAGTTAGATGAGATTGACAATCAGAACAATAGTGGTGTTTCGAGGCTTTGAGATAGGCACATGGATGTGCAGGGGACGGAAGGATATGGATCATGTGCAGGCAGATGAGATTTGTTTATCTTGCCATCATGTTCCACACAGACATTGTAGGCAGGAAGGACTATTCCTGTGCTGTACTTTTCTATGTTCTGTGGTCTAAAGTCTGGATAATTAGTGGCAAATTGAGAACAAGCAGCCTCGAATGTGATTTTTCTTCTCAATAGTTGCAAATTCCACATATAATAAACAAATGGGTTTGCAGTTGTAACAGCCTCTAGAGAGCATATTTATCAGAGTTGGGAGGAAAGGAATTCAGATCTGACCCACTTGGAGCATTGCAGTGGCTTAAGAATGACAAGAATTCCCAGAGAGCAAGGGACAGGCGACCAAAATCTCTTTCTGTGCAGTGGCCTCAGAAGAAAACAATCCAAGTCTATCCAACCTCTCCCTGTATTTGAAACCCTCTAATATGGGCAACTTTCTCCACTGCACCCTCTCCAAAACTTCCACATCTTACAATGATTGTAGCTTGTCGTGTCCTGTCGTGGGCGCTGTCGTGTCCTGTCGTGGGCGCTGTCGTAGGTTGTCGCCAGGTTGTCGCCAGGTGACTTTGGTTGTCACCGGTGCTGATCCACCTTTTATAAGAATTTTGTTTGTTTGAATAAAGTTAATTTTGGACATTTTGAACAAAGATTGATGTTTGAAGTTATTGTATTTCAGAGTAGTTTCTCATGGCATCTCTTTCAAATATTTTAATTTCATTTATTTTGACCAATAAAACAAACACAAACACAAGCATTGCACTGCATTGAAAAGCGAACTCTTTCATTTATTTTGACATTGCACTGCATTGGGTCTCTTCCGGGACAAGGGCTTCAACCACACAGACCTCTTCTTGGGCTTCTTCTTCCCCATTCTTCTTGTCCTTCTGTCTTGCAGAATTTTAAGCATGAGGGCCGCTGGAAGCAGCAGGGCTTCCATTTGATGTAAGAGCAATGCCATCATCTGTTGCCTCCTGGCAGTCATGATGCAGAATGATCGGAAACCCCACCCAAACCCATTTTTGCGCTAAAATTACGTGAAATGGCTACCCCCGTTGTCATCAGTTGTGACCTGACAGGGTCATAGCTTGTCGAGGTGGAGGTAGTTTGACTTCGGTTGTCGTAGCTTGTCGTAGTCGCTGTTGTAGGTGGACGTCCTAGGTCACGATGACTGGGTCGCCGGTTGTCGGTAGGTTGTCGTAGCTTGTCATAGGCATTGTCGTAGACATTGTCGTAGACATTGAAGTAGGGTTAAAAAAATCGAAGGTTTTTTGGCGATCTGCTACGACTTTGACAGTCGCCGGCAGTCGCCGGCAGTCGCCTTAAAAATCGCCGAAGTGGGACAGGCCCTTTACATTGCATCTTGTTTTTGTCACCAAACGTGAGGGAGGATATGAGATCCTGGAGTAGTTACAGAAGAGATTTATTGGAGTGGTTCCTAAAATCAATAGTCAATAAGTCGTTTATTTGTCACATACACATAAATGTGTAGTGAAATTAAACATTACCCGCAGTTGGAACACTAAGACCAATAAGAATAATCAATAAAAATGTAATAACACATACAATCATACACTAACACCAAACAAAAAAAAACATCCATCACAGTGAGTCTCCTCCAGTCCCTTCTCACTGTGATGGAAGGCCAGAATGTCTTTTCTCTTCCCTGCCGTCTTCTCCCGCGGTTAGGCTGTTGAACTTGCCATGTCGGGGCGGTCGGGGCTCCCGACATTGGAGCGCCACGCCGGACGGTGAAAGGTCCGCGGCGGGCCGACCCAAGCCCCGCGATTCGGGGCAGGCGAACACGCTGCCTCTGCCGCTGCCGGTGCTCTCGATGTCGACCCCCACCCAGGGGCCTGCGGGCTTCCGACGTCCACGCGGCCCGCGCCGGAGCCTCCGGAGACGAGTCGCAGCCGCTCCCGCAGCATCCGCAGGCAGCCAGCGCCGCAGGTGGTGAGTCCGGGCCGTGGGCTCTGCGAACCAGAGCCCCAGGTGGTTCCAGGTGCATGGCCGGTGGTAGGCCGCAGCGGGAACGGAGACACGACACAGAAACAAAGGTCGCGTCTCCGTTCGGGAGAGATAATTTTTTACAGTTCCCGTTCCCTCCCACCCCCTCCCCCAAACATAACATACAAACACTACACCATATTAAAACTACAATTCATACAAAAACAACAAACAACACAAAAGACAGACGGACTGCAGGCAAGCTGCAGCTGCGTCGGCAGCGCTGGCTATGAGACATAGATATAGAACTGAACTTGAAAACAGGGTCTGTTCTTGTAGCAAAGAATACTGGGAAGAGATTTGACGATGGTGCGCAAGAGATATCCAATTAGATATCCAATTAGGTTTAGATATGGTAAATAGTTACATTCTTCCCCCGAGAGGGTGGGATAAAGAAGAGGCCACACATACCCAAAGTGATGGCTAAAAGATAGGAAGAAATACTTTTTTTAAACAAATAAATGGATATGATCAGAAAGTCACTAGCTGTATGCATCAAATAGGGCATTCCAAAGGAAGTTGGATTGGTGTTTTAAGGAAAAAATATATGCAGTTCAATAGGAACAGACAAGGGGACTGGAACTGAACAGATTTCTCTACAAGGAGGCCACCTCTGTGATCCAATGATTCTTTAGATGTGCAATTTGGCTTTAGATGTGCAATGTTGCTTTAGATGTGCAATTTGGCTTTTTAGAATTACGATTTATGTTGACTGTCTGTCTTGTTGAATAGCTTTATAACTGTAGTATTAACATTGTAGCACAAGGAATGTTTGCCACAAAAGCAAGCAAACCACTGGGGAGTTGGTAATTAACCTGAACCTATCAGCAACATAAGGATTAAATATAGAATAATGAAAACGCATGAAAAGGAAATTCCATAAATTATTCCACTGAGTTTTATTGGAAGGTTTCAGCATGAGTTAATATACTTCCTTAGGAATAATATGGAAAATATGTTACTGTGAAATTTAATAATTAAAGCTCGGCATGCAACACTAATGCTCTGAAGCACAAAACCATAGGAGGTGAATTAACAATGAGAGTGTCATTCACAAGCACTAGATTAAAGGGCTTGAGTTGTTGGGAAAGATTGGATAGGCTGAGTCTGTTTTACTGGAGTGTAGGACATTGAAAGAAGATGCGATAGAAGTATATCAAATTATAAGAGAAATAGATAGGGCAGATAGTCAGATAGACACAAAAAGCTGGAGTAATTCAGCGGGACAGGCAGCATCTCTGGAGATAGGGAATGGGTGACGCACTTTGTCACCCATTCCTTCTCTCCAGAGATGCTGCCTGTCCCGTTGAGTTACTCCACTTTTTGTGTCTATCTTCGGTTTAAACCAGCATCTGCAGTTCCTTCCTACACAGGTAGATAGTCATGTTTCTCGTGACAGGCAAAATCATCTCCTTCTGTGCCGAAACCAGTCTGCAATTCTGATGTACAATTGTTTCCTTAACTCTGGCACAAATAACGTTTACTTGTCATCATTAGCCAAATGAGCTTCACTCCCACAACCTGACTGGAGTCACAATTGAAATGTGTGTGGGCTGAGCAGATTGCTGGTGGATGCTCACACACACAAGGCCTGGCCATGTTCATCAGGCTGACAGTGCAAGAGTGATGAATGCTGGGCATTTGTTGTGGTGACACTAACCTGTTTCACTCACGTCAGAAACGCAGTTTCTAGGAACTTCTTGGGGATTCTCCAGATACAAAATGCACAGGATTTCACTGAAATTAGGGGATTACGCCAGAGATGATCTGAGCAATCAAATTTATTGTTGTGCTTTTGCCTTGAACTAGTAACAAGGATGGAGATGCAAATCCTCCAGAGTTAACCTGCAGTCCATGAAAAAACATCGTAATCTTCATTACTTAACTGTGAACACATCAGGCTGCAGGAGGTGAAAGGTGTTGGAATGAGAAGATGAGGTGGTCGCTGAAGGCCTGACAGCAGCAGGGTGAGTGAGTCCAGCGTGCAGCAGCTGCATGGAGTGGCTGTGAAAGGAATCATCAGTATCTCTCTGGGTCAGACCAACACCTACATCATTGATCCAGTGCCAACAGGAAACTAGGCGTTAAAACAAGAAAATAAGATATGCACAATCCTCTGGACCAAGATCAGACTTTTTACAGTCTTGAAACTTGAAAGTTGTCAGATGACTTCAGAACGTGGCGATTCTGCATGCTGTCCCAGAAGAGCATCTACTTTTATTGGTCCCCTCTTTTACTTGTGTATGATTGCATTTATAATAATGATTTGCCTGGATAGCACACAAAACAAAGCTTTTCACTGCATCTCATTACATGTGACAATAATAAACTAAACTAAACTAAAACTAAGAAAAATATTGTAATGTCAATAAAAAAAGTTTGTTTTTAATTATTGGGGGAAGTTTAGTTTTTTAGTTGCATAAATACTAGACATGTTTGACAAAAGTGTGTGTTAAATGACTGTCAACAATCATTCAGTAGCTCATGCAATGAAGAGGTGATTGACTTTCTATATTGCCGACTGCACATCAAGGTAATGAGCATATTGAATGATCAATGGTAGGAAATCATGTGATGGCACCTCCAAGAATCCTTCCGGTCAAACTGCAACATCAACAAAGCAGTGCGCAGGATTCCCAAAATTCAGGAATTACCTGCCAATATTTTAAGCAGAGAAAAGGTCTATGTTAAAGGAATAAACACGTTCAAATCATTGTCTGTGGAGAACAGAAAGCAACACAAATTAGAATATTGTGCAGATAGAAGGAAATGGATTGAAGAATTATTTTGCTGTTCAAAACGAAGAGGGGCCCGCATGAGGGGGGGCACTGAGATCAAAGAGGGACCTGGCGTGGGGGGTGCTTTGGCTCCTCTGCCAGCCTCGCCATTCAGTTTACCTCCATGTCATAATGCTGCAATACACCCGTATTCATTTATTTGTTTAATATCTAAAAATGTATTGATTTTGATCTAATTAATTAGTGACTGAGCTCTGCAGCCCTGTTGGGTAGTGAATTCTAAGCATTCCCCATGAAATTTGTTTCAGTGAAGTCTTTTCTTGATTTTCTAAATTCAACAGAATACAGGGTTTATCGCCCTATTTGAGGAAGTCAGCTTACCCAGCCAGTTAACCCAACTCCCTTAATCAGTCCTCGTATGATCAACTTGTCATTCCAGGAATTAAAGTGGTGAATCTGTATTGGTCTCTCTCAGTTGCAAGTACATTCTCCCTTGCATAGAGCAATATATCTGTGTACAATATTCTGGATGCAGGTTCAACAGGAACTATATATATCGGAGCAAGACGTTTCTATTCCTGAACTAAATGGCAGGGGAGGCACAGTGGTGTAGCAGGTAGAGCTGCTGCTTCACAACACCGGAGACCCAGATTTGATCCTCAACTGTGAGTGCTCTATGTGTGGAGATCTCTGTGTGACTGCATGGGTTTCCCCCAGGTGCCCCAGTTTCCTCCCACATACCAAAGATGTGTGGGTTTGTAGGTTAAATGGCCTCTGCAAATTTTAAAGCGTTTGTGTAGGGAGTTGATGAGAAAGTGGGATAACATCGAACTTGTGTGAAATGGTGATTGATGGTCAGCGTGGACTGGGTGGGTGAAGGGCGTGTTTCCATGCTGTATCTCTAAATTAAACTAATCCACTAATCCACACTAGATTATTACCCCCCGCCTCCCTAGTGCCACATTTTGTTTCTTTAGTTTAATAATTTCTCATTATTAAAGGCTTACTGAAATTTCAAATAAATAGCATTCTCTAGTTTTCCCTTGTTTATTCTGCTGGCTATAACCTCAAAAGTTCCAATTTTTTAGGAATCTTATTATTTTATAAGCCCCCTAAAATTGCTTCCTTTATGATAGATTCTTGAATTTTCTGTTCAACTATGTCGACTGGCATTCTCTAGGTCTCCCTTCTTAAATAGTGTGATTACATTTGCTATCTTTTGATATGTGGGAAGCATTCTAGAACGTATGACATTTTGGAAGATAACAATCAGAGCATCTATTACCTCCGTCGCCAACTCCTCCAAAGCCCTAGGATGTAGGTCATCAGGTCCTGGGGATTTTGTGCCTTTCAGTCTCAATATTTTCTCCAATACTAGATTTTTACTGCTGCTCATTATTTTCATATTCCTCTTTTATTCTGGATCAGTAGCGCTTCACTATTTCCTGGAGGTATTCTGTATCGTCATCCATGGGGGAAGACATGAAGTATATGTTTAATTTCTTTCACATTGTCTTATTTCCCAATATAATTTCTTCTCTCATACTTTATAAGGGATTCACAGCAACCTTTGCTAATCTTTTCCTTTTTAAAGAAGTTCTTAAATGTTTAATATTTTTTCCTAACCTACTTTAGTATTCTACATTCTTTTTTTCTTATTAATTAAATCTCCTTTGCTATGTTCTAACATGTCCCCAAACCTCAGGCACATTACTTTTTTACAACATTGAATTTTTCTTATCAAATATTAACTTTTCAAAAGATCAGAGAGGATCTTTTTTTGCCTTGAAGTGATATGTATTACTTGTAAACAATGGATTCATTTCTAAAAATTCAGTCATTGATGTTTCATTGTCACACCTCTTATATTACTCTCCCAGCTCTACCATAGCATACTATTCCTCATGCTCTAAGTTTGCTTTATTCAGATTTGACACCTTGGTTTCAGATTGAATTAAATCACTTTCATTGCTTAAATAAAATTCTAAAACATTATCAGTTCTCTGAAGACCCCTAAACCAGCAGATCATCAATTAATCCTTTCTCATTACACAATATTAATCCCATGTTCTTATCCACTATCTATAAAACCATCATTTATACACTCTGCAAATTCATACCCTATCGTGTTATCACAATTGCAATGCAGTATAAACTCATTTATGACTATAGTATTAACTTTGTTATTTCCACCTCTATCCATGTCATTACTGTTTCATTTTGAAGGGTGATAGATAATACCTACAGATCTGCCCCTTAGTGTTTCTTACCTCCTTTCAAATTGATGTTACTTGATTTTCTGAGTTAAGATCTTTCCACTCGACTGGCTTTATCCCATTCCTTAACATTACAGCTATCTGCAATTCTATTCCATTTTACTAATTCCTTAAAAAACTAAATGCAAATTTTTGCACCCTTGACCCTTGATCGTAAAGCACGTGGCAACAGTGGTATAGATATTGGCTTATTATTGTCATGTGCACTGAGATACAATGAAAGATGTTTTGTGTGATGTCCTGTCCTGTCAAAGCACATCAAACCTGAGTGTGGCATCAAACCATACACAAGTTCAACAAGTTGCACAATGAAAATATAAAGACTGGAATATAATGTAACAGCTACAGTGAAAAAGATTTAAAAAGTATATGGGCTGTAATGGTGTTAGGTTGCGAGTTCCCGACTACACTCATAGCTTATGAGAGGGCTGATCAATAGTTTGATAACAGGGGGAAGTAGATGTCCTGAATCTGGTGGTAGGTTCTTTCAAGCTTTTGTATCTTCTTCCCAATGGGAAAAAAAGAAGGAATGAGCAGGGTGTAAGTAGTCCTTGATTAGGTCAGCTGTTTTACCAAGGTAGTGTGAAATGTAGATGAATACACTAGGGGGAGCTGGGGTAATGTTGTGTGAAGAACTGGGCTGCACCACAACTTAGTGCAATATCTTGGGTAGACACAAAATGCTGGAGTAACTCAGCGGGTGAGGCAACATCTCGGGAGAGAAGGAATGGGTGACGAGTGGACTAGGGAGTTACGGAGGGAATGGTCTCTGCTGAAAGCAGAATGGGGTGGAGATGGGAAGATGTGGCCAGTAGTGGGATCCTGTTGAAGGTGGCGGAAATGTTGGAGGATGATTTGTTGTATGCTACGGCTGATGGGGTGGAAGGTGAGGACAAGGGGGACTCTATCCTTGTTACAAATGGGAGGAGGGGAGCAAGAGCGGAGCTGCAGGATATTGAGACCCTAGTGAGAGCCTCATCTATAATGGAAGAGGGGAACCCCCGTTTCCTATAGAATGAGGACATCTCCAATGCCCTAGTGTGGAACACCTCATCCTGGGCACAGATGCGGCGTTGACGGAGGAATTGGCAGTAAGGTACAGAGTTTTTCCAGGAAACAGGGTGGGAAGAAGTGTAGTCAAGATAGCTATGGGAGTCAGTGGGTTTGTAGTAGATGTCGGTTACTATTCTGTCTCTTGTGATGGAGATGGTGAGATCCAGAAACGGTAGGGAGATGTCGGAGATGGTCCAAGTATATTTAAATGCAGGATGGAAATTAGTAGTGAAATTGATGAAGTCAGTGAGTTCTGCATGGGTACAAGAGGCAGCACCAATGCAGTCATCAATGTAGCAGAGGTAGAGTTCGGGGATAGGGCCAGTATACACCTGGAACAGGGATTGTTCGACGTACCCTACAAAGAAGCAGGCATAGCTGTGAGTGCCCATAGCTACGCCTTGGATTTGGAGGAAGTGGGAGGAGTCAAAGGAGAAGTTGTTGAGGGTAAGGACCAGCTCTGCTAGGTGAAGGAGAGTATTAGTAGATGGAAATCAGCTGGTTCTACGGTCGAGGAAGAAACGGAGGGCTTCAAGACCATCCTGGTGGGGAATGGAAGTGTAGAGTGACTGGACATCCATAGTAAAGATGAGGGAGTGGGGGCCTGGAAAACGGAAGTTATTGAGGAGACGGAGAGCATGTGAGGTGTCTTGGACATAGTTAGGGAGGGATCGGACCAGGGGGGATAGGTGGAAATTAATTCGGTGGGACATGAACAGGCAGAAACAATGGGTCTACCAGGACAGTTCTGTTTGTGGATTTTGGGGAGAAGGTAAAAACTGGCCGTGCGGGGCTGGGGAACAATAAGGTTGGAGGCTTTAGGGGGCAGAGAGCCGGAACAGATGAGATCAGTAATGGTGTTGGAGATTAAGGTCAGGTGCTCGTCTATGGGGTCATGGTCCAAGAATAAGTAGGAGGAGGTGTCTGAGAGTTGTCATCTGGCCTCAGTCAACTTTTCCTACACTTAGTGCAATATCTTGTTGTCTTGTGCAGAACAGTTGCTCAATCAAGTTGTGATGCACTCCAGTAAGATGCGTTCTGGGGTGCATCTGAATATAAGTGTCATTTAATTGAATTGAATTGAACTGAATAAATGTTATTAGCCAAGTATGTATACATACTAGGAATTTGTCTTGGTGTTTTGCTCGCAAGTAACAACATACAGTAAACAATTAAGAATAAAATATTATAATTTAAACATGTAAAGAATTAATTAAAATACCAGAGCAAAAGGAGGCTGCAGACTTTTGGTTGTTGAGTAGACCTACTGTTCGTGGGGAAAAAAGCTGTTTTTATGTCTGGAAGACATACCAAATTTTGTTAGTCTTCTAATGAAGCAGAAGTGTTGGTGTGCTTACTTGGCTGTCACAGCATCAATGTGGTCGGACAGAACAAATAGTTGGTTATATTTACGCATAGGAACTTGAAGCTCTCGACCAAGAAGGAAGCAAGGTGATGGTGATAGGTACTTTTTCGGACTGGAGACCTGTGATTAATGGTGTTTCTCAAGGTTCAGTGCTGGGCCCATTTCTGTTTGTCATCTATACTGAGGATTTCGATGATAATGTATCGGGCAAGATTGCAGATGATGCTAAAGTGGGTGAGATTGTACTTAGTGAAGATGGTTGTCAAAAATTGCAGCAGGATCTTGATCGGTTGGGTAGGTGGGCTGAGGAGTAGTTGATGGAATTTAATACAGAGAAATGTGAGGTGTTGCATTTTGGGAAATCTAACAGGAGCACAGTGAATGATTGGGCTCTGGGGAGTGTTGTCGAACAGCGGTATCTAGAAGTGTAGGTACATAGTTCCTTGAAAATGGTGTCACAGGTTGATAGGGTGATCAAAAACACTTTCAGCTCATTGATCTTCATCAGTCAGAGTACTGTGTATAGGAGTTAGGAGGTCATGTTACAGTTATACAAGGCATTGGTGAGGACAAATTTGTGTTCAGTTTTGGTCACCATGTTATAGAACGAGTGTACAGTGCATTCAGAAAGTATTCAGACCCCTTCACTTTTCCACATTTTGTTACGTTACAGCCTTATTTTAAAATGGCTTAAATTCTTTTTTTTAAAATCATCAATCTACACACAATACCCCAGAATGAAGAAGCGAAAACAGGTGTTTAAAATTTTTTGCAAAGTAATTAAAAAGAAATAACTGAAATATCACATTTGCATAAGTATTCAAACCCTTTGCTATGCCACTCAAAATTGAGCTTAGGTTCATCCTGTTTCCATTGATTATCCTTGAGATGTTTCTCAACTTGATTGGATTGCACCAGTGGTAATTTAAATTGATTGGACCTTCGAGACAGGATTGTGTCGAGACACCGATCTGGGGAAGGGTATAAAATAATTTCTGCAGCATTGCAGGTCCCGAAGAGCACAGTGGCCTCCGTCATTCTTAAATGGAAGAACTTTGGAACCATCAGGACTCTTCATAGAGCTGGCCGCCTGGCCAAACTGAGCAATCGGGGAAGGGCCTTGGTCAGGGAGGTGACCAAGAACCCGATAGTCACTGTGACAGGGCTCCAGCGTTCCTCTGTGGAGTTGGGAGAACCTTCCAGAAGGACTATATCTGCAGCACTCCACCAATCAGGCCTTTATGGTAGAGTGGCCAGACAGAAGCCACTCCTCAGTAAAAGGCACACGACAGCCCGCTTGGTGTTTGCCAAAAGGAACCTAAAGGACTCTCAGACCACAAGAAACAAAATTCTCTGGTCTGATGAAACCAAGATTTAACTCTTTGGCCTGAATGCCAAGCATCACCTCTGGAGGAAACCAGGCACCGCTCAGCACCTGCCCAATACCATACCTACGGTGAAGCATGGTGGTGGCAGCATCATGCTGTGGGGATGTTTTTCAGCGGCAGGAACTGGGAAACTAGTCAGGATTGAGGGAAAGAAGAACGGAGCAAAGTACAGAGATCCTTGATGAAAACCTGCTGCAGAACATTCTGGACCTCAGACTGGGGCGGAGGTTCACCTTCCAACAGGATAATGACCCTAAGCACACAGCCAAGACAACACAGGACTGGCTCCATGACAAGTCTGTGAATGTCCTTGAGTGGCCCAGCCAGAGCCTGGACTTGAACCTGATCGAACATCTCTAGAGGGACCTGAAAATAGCTGTGCATCGACGCTCCCCATCCAACCTGACAGAGCTTGAGAGGATGTGCAGAGAAGAATGGGAAAAATTACCCATAAACAAGTGTACCAAGCTTGTAGTGTCATAGCCAAGAAGACGTGAGGCTGTAATCGCTGCCAAAGGTGCCTCAACAAAGTACTGAGTAAAGGGTCTGAATACTTCTGTAAATGGGATATTTCAGTTATTTTTTTAAATTGCAAAAATTTCTAAACACCTGTTTTTGCTTTTTTATTATGGGGTATTGTGTGTAGATTGATGATATAAACAAAAAGAATTTAATCCATTTTAAAATAAGGCTTTAACGTAACAAAATGTGGAAAAGTGGGGCCAAAGGGCCTGTTATCATGCCATATGACTCTATGAATCTCTACGACCAAGTCAATTTCAGCACCACAGATTCTGACTGGGGCCTGTTCACTACTTTTTTTCCAAAGTCGATGACTTTGTTTTGCTGACATTGAGGGAGTTGTTGCTGACTTGACTCTAAGTTACTGAGCTTTCTATGTCCTTCCTGGACTCCATCTCATCATTGATATCCAGCCCACAATGGTGTGTCGTCTGCAAATGTAGATGCAGTTAAGACCAAAATTTGGATGCACCGTCCTTAGTTTATAGTGAGTACAGTAAGGGGCTGAGAAAGCAACTTTGCAGAGCTGAGAATGGTGTTGAGAATTATTACGGAGGATGTTTTATCATCTAGCTTCACTGATTGTGGTGTATGCTTCAGGAAGATAACACTCCATTTGCAAAGTAAGGTTCTGAATCCCAGGATCAGGAGTTTGGAGTTGATGTGTGCCATGACCAGTCTCTCAAAGCACTTCATGACAGTCCATGCCAGTCAGTGGCACACTACCTTATTTTACTTTGGCATTGGAATGACTGTGGTCTTCTTGAAGCAGATGGGAATCTCAGATTGGGTCAGAGAGGTTAAAGATGTCCGCAAATGCTCCTGACAACTGGTCCGCGCAGGCTCTGTGGACACACCAGTCACTTTCCTTGGGTTTACTATCAGGAAAACCAATCTGATATCTGAGATGGTGACCATGTTGGACGCCAGGCCATCTGGGAGGGTGATGTTATTCCATCGACCTGTCAAAAACAAGCATTGAGTACACAGCGCTCATTGGGGAAGGATGCGTTATCACCAGCGATATTGCTCAACCACACTTTGGCGAGACTGCTTTGGCACGTCTTCATACCTACTAATCAAGTCTGTGATGGCAGTGGCGTTCTCTTTTAGATTGGCTGCAGAGTCCTTGAACTTGGACCAGTGCACTGACTCAAAACAGTTGTGAAGGATCTTATCTATTTCGCCAAACCAGTCCTACATTACTGTTCTGGATCCTCCTGTTTCAGGTTCTGCTTGTAAGCGTGAAATAGGAGCAGTCAGGTGGTCAGATTTTGCAAGATGCGGGCTGGGGGTGAAGTGGTACGCATCCTTGATGGTCGAAGTGTTTCAGTCCCAAGGTGGGGGTCAAGGAAAGAGCGTTCATGTTACGGCCCTGTTTCCACCAATCTTTCCACCACTACGCACAAGAAGCTGTATGCAGATGCCGAGAAGTGTGTTCAGCTCTGGATGAACAATTTCTAATCTTGTGATGTGGACTCGATAATGAGTCCCATGGTGGAGGGTGCACCTTTTGATTTAGTTGGTTGCAAACATCTCTCCAGTTCTTTGCTCTCTCCGACATATCACAAAGATCAGAACTTCGTTCTCCTCGTGGCTTCAATAATAGTTCCACAATAATTTTAGGTGGTGGCATATATAATGTTGCAATAGTAGTGATTGTCTCAATGTGTAACAAAAGGTCCATTTTAGGGAATTGTAATCCGCAGCAATAAATTAATAGATGGTCTGTTTGATCGGTCGCTGTTTACAAGGCGGTTAATTGCAGCACTGGCCATCACGATATTATAGGGGCTCGACTGGGCACATTTTTAATTGTTCAGTGGAGCCCAATTAATTCTAGGAGCGATCTTCGGTATTGTCTGACTCATTTTCTTTAGTAAGCTCGTGTCCGGCGCTGAGCATGGTCAACCGAGCACCATTACAATGACCACAGATACTCTCGGGGGGAAATTATGGTTGTATGTTCGCCGAGGGAAGGGAAGGGAAGGGAACAGATAGAAGAACTTCTGCACAAGCCACGACAACCCGTTGGATTTCCCACCTAGCGTAGGTAGCCCCGTTTGTGGTTTGCAGAGATGAATTTTCAGTAGGATGCTTTGTATGTCAGAGTAACCACCTCAACTATAAAGTGCAGAAGAAGGGTCTCGACCCGAAACGTCACCCATTCCTTCTATCCAGAGATGCCGAGTTACTGCAGCTTTTTGAAGTGCAGAATGATATCTAATGTCAAAATACTGATGATGGGCTATTGACCACAACATAATTTGAAGTATCATCCGTTTAATGATGCATATAAAACTCGAACAAAATTAAAACACACACTTCCTTTAAAAGTATTAAACAGCAAGTAAATGGATAAACATACCCAAATAAGTTAAATAACATGAATTTGAGGCCAGTAATATGATTCCGGTGAACTCAATGTCACAGTTGAATGTGCGTTAAGGAGTCTGTACAATTTAACGTGCGGAAATAACTATAAATGAACGCGAGAAAAATAGAGGGCTGCAAATAAGTGTGAGAATAAGGGAGGGGGTTAAAGATGCAAGAGGAGAATGTACCTACAATAAAGGCTCGTATGGGGGAAGAGACAAGCGCTGCATCTGGTGAGGCTGATGCGCATTATGGCGAAGCGGACGCCTGGACTAGGAGAGCCGCAGCATATCCAGGGTCCCGCAGTGAAGCCGAGACCAGTGCGGCAGCCAGCAGCCAGCAGCCAGCGAGAAGCACTCATCACTTCCCCGGCGATGGCAACATAGCGCCGAGGCTGCCGCAAGGTCTGATCGCAGCGCCCACTGCTCCTGCCAGCGGCGTCGCCCCCCCCGCCCCCTGCAGCCGGCTCCAGCTCCAGCTCCAGCTCCAGGGCTGAGCAGGTGAGCGACCCCGCCGGCCCACGCAAACTCCGGTAAGTGCCCGCCACCCGGAGAGAGAGGGAGGGAGGGAGGGAATGTATCAAACATGGCCGCGGAGCAGCAGCTCTCACGCCGGCCCCCGGGATCCAAAGTGGGCTGAACGCCGCCGACCCTGCCTGGCAAAGCTGCACCGCCCCTCCCTCCCTCCCTCCCTCCCTTGTCCAAGTGCAGCCCCAGGGACAAGTCGACCACCCGGATTCCCCCCTTCCCCTCGGTCCCCGCTCCAGTGAGCGGGAGGAAGTTTCTCCACCGCCCTCGGCGTGTGGGCATGAGAGCAGCGAATGAGCGAGCGGTGAGGCTTTACTGAGCTTAGTCGCTCCCTCTGCCCCCTCACTTTCTGCACAAGTTGCCGGAGGGATTTGCCTGGAGGAGTTTCTCCTTTCTCCCCCCCCACCCCCTCCCAATGGGACGAAGTAGGTCCCGCTAACTTGTGCTGTTTGTTTTCATGCTGCTCTCAGCCCAGAGCCTGGCGCTAGCCTCAGCCCCCAACCCCCACACAAGTCGCCGGACGATTTCATTTCCTGTAACACGTTGAGGTGAATTATTAACATTTAACATTTGGACACTGCAACGGGAACAATGTTCGCTATTGTTGTAATTCTATTCATTGGATTATGCGTGGAGAGTTGGGGAGGAATATGTGTCGTTCCCAAGTAAATGTGTGACCTGGAGACTCCTTAAACATGGGCATTGTTATCCGAAGTGAATGTTTATAATGTGGGGGCCGACAGTTTTATTTTGCCTGCTCTGGGGTCTTGTACTTGGAACGGTATTGTGGAATGTCTTGCAAGATGATTTTGGTTCTGACTGCTCGAAAACTTGCGGTTATAATGTATTTCCGCCACAGCGCTCGCTGCGCGATGGCTTTAAAAAAAAAAAAGACCTAAAATCTTTTAAATCTTTGTTTTGGAGTGGGGATTGATGTGGAATTTCACAGTTACTGGAAAGCTGTCGTGTAGTTTAAAATGAACTTTGGATCAAATAAGTTTAGCAGAAGATGTTGCTTTAATGTACAGAGTATAACTGGAGCTGTGTTCAACTTGCAAATACTGTACAGTATCTGCATATACTTTTACAGTGAATCTCACACCAGTCACTGTGTTTTAACTGAGGTTAATTGTTCCATGCTTTAACCATTTTTATCTGAGTAGGACTATGGTTTTGCAACTGCACACGATGTAGACTTCTGTTCACTGTCATTGAGCAATTTGCCAAAATAATGTAAAATGAGAAGCAAGTGTGTATTGGATAAACAGTGTGATGGTGAAAAATGCACATGGAACTTCACTATTTGCATTCGTGTGTCGGTGCCCGAGTTGACTTAATCTTCTCTCACTTTTAAATTCGACGAACCCGTGATGCTACCCCTGTTTCTGGTATCTTACTGTCAAAATCTCGCTGGACTGGGTTAGTTAGTTGAAGGGGGATTGCGGCAGTCTGAACACTTTGTCTGTGTTTCGGATTTCAGAGGTACACACCAGTGCTTATGCTTCAGGCAAGGAAAGTGATGCACATTCACGTGATGTGATGCCATTTCTGTCACCGCTGATGTATGGTGGATTATAATCATTGCATTTGCAGAAAGAAAGTGATGTCGACATACTGAATTTGGAGAAGGCCTTGATTGAACGTGCCTTATATTAATGGCTTAGAAGATGAAAGGCATAAATAAGTCTTCAGTTTCTGTTGATTGTTCACTTTGTAAAATAAAGTGTCTCATTGCTGAAGATAATTTATTTTTTTCAGGGAATTGTTCACTTCTGCAAAGACATTTGCTTGTGGACGATAGACAAATTACACAGGACACTATTAATTCACTTTTATCATTAGAAGTAGTTATTTAGTAGAGATTAGTTTCTTTGTAAATATAAAGTAGTAATCTGGTTGATACGAGGAGGATTAAGTCATAAAAGCCAAAGTGTTATATGTCAAAGTGTTTTAAGTCAAAGTCAATATGTTTCTGGAACCTAATTTTTAAAAAGATTTTCTGATAGTTTATGCAAATAGGGTCGGCAATTTAGATTGTAATTGCACTTTAACAACCAAAACAAGTCTGATTTTTGGAATGTGGCAATGCTGCATATTTACTGTCCGTTCCCAGTTGCCACTGCACATCCTTTTACGATACGATATGATAGAACTTTGTTTCTCCCAGGAGGGAAATTAATATGCCAACAGTCATAAAAAAACACAAAAGACATGAAACGTGAAATTACAGCGATGAGTGGAAAGGCTTTGGGGATGTGCAAAGATTTATGAGGGGGGGGGGGGGGGAGGGGAGGGAGTTGGTCTCAGTCTACCCCATTACAGAAGGGGAAGGAGTTGTAAAGTTTGATAACCACAGGGAAGAAGGATCTCTTGTGGTGTTCTGTCCTGTAACTTGGTGCAGTCTGTTGCTGGAGGTACTCCTCAAGTTGACCAGTGTGTCATGGAGGGGGTGAGCTGCATTGTCCAAGATGCTCTGCAGTTTGAGGATGACTTTAATCAACTGTAATCAAAGTCACAATAGACAATAGGTGCAGGAGTAGGCCAATTCGGCCCTTCGAGCCAGCACCGCCATTCAATGTGCCAACCACAGCAATGTTCAATCACAGCTAAAAACGTTTCTCTGTTGAACCCGTGGAGTGATGAACGTGTACCTCTCGAGCTGGTTTAAGATGTAGCATCTATGTACTTTCGTGTTGGTTGTAGATCGTGGTTGACTTGAGTTTGCTTTAGTCAGCTGAAATTTGTTTTGGTATTTAAGGCAGTTGCACACGCTATTGTTTCATATCTGAGGTGAGGTTCAGTGCAAAGTTGTTTTACTAGAAATTGAACTGTTAGGAAACAGATAATTGACTTCTTCCACTGTTTTATCTTTATCTGGGAGAGTATTTTTCTGTGTTCCTGTTACATGCCAACATCTTCCATGCACTGTTTCTGAGCTGAATACTGGGATCTATCAATGTTGATGATTTCAGAGGGCAGAATATAATTATCCTCTCAACGCCTTTTGTCGAGGTGCCTGCAGAAGTATAGTTTTGCCTCCACTGTGTTTGCAAGTGTGATACTCACTGAGCCACCATCTCGTTCCCTCACCATTCACCGGTGTTCTCCGCTACAACTGGGCAGGCTCTGCTGCTTCCATAGTTTCCACTGATTGTAGGCCTGTTTAATACTCTCCATTGCCAGCCAGTATGTTTTGTTGTGTTGCAATATCGCAAGGGACACATTTTGTTGTGGCTGCTCTTGCTCTGCTTCATTTGAACAAGGATTCGCCTGTTAACAGTAGTTTCACAGTACGGAATGCTTGGTAGTGTCCCAATGTCGATAGGCAAATCTGCTTTTAATGATGAAACGCTGTAGATTTCTAGTTAGCCATGAGTTTGTCAGTCTGCGTCATCTAATGTAATGGTTGTAATGGACCTCAGAGGAGGATGTCGCAATATGATTTTATTTCCAAAGAATAATGAATTGTTTCTTTGAAGAATATGATCGAATACAGGCATATAACACAAAGTCATTTTTTTCAAGACTAAAATAATTAATGTTGTTTCCTTTTTTTTGCCAGTTGATGGCAGCTACATTTTTTTTGTGGCTTGGTGAATGGAGGTACTGAATAGCCAGTCTGTGAATTGACATAGATGTCCACGATCTGGAATATTCTGCCCAAACCTACTGTCTCCAATTCATACTGACTCTTCACTCCTCTTGCTTCTTTTTAAGATGCTCCTTCAAGCTATCTCTTTGTCAAAGTTAGTATCATCTGCCCCAATTTATCTTGATGTAGCTCAATGTCAAATATTGTTTGGCAGTGTTTTGGAATACATTGTTACGTTAATGAGATGCTACAAATGACAAAATATGCAATACAACTTAAGGGGTTACAATTGAATGAATAGTTAAATAGATGGGGTTGATGAATTATCTTGAAGGAACATGGGATTATAGGTTGTAGACTGCTTCCTGTAAGGGGATTATAACAATATGATACAATAGAACTTTATTTATCCCAGGAGGGAAATTGATCTGCCAACAGTCATAAAACACAAAATACATGAAACATGAAATTAAAGTGACGAGTGGGAAGGATTGGTGATGTGCAAAGATTGGCGAGGGGGGTCAGTCTACCCCACGACAGAAGGGGGAGGAATTGTACAGTTTGAAGGATCTCATGTGGCGTTCTGTCCTGCATCTTGGTGAAACCAGCCTGTAGCTTAAGGTACTCCTGAGGCTGACTAGTCTATCATGGAGGAGGTGAACTGTATTGCCTAAGATGCTCTGTAGTTTGAGGAGCATCCTCCTCTCCAAGACCACCTCCCATGAATCCAACTCTACCCCCAGGACAGAGCCAGGCTTCCTGATGAGTTTGTTAATCCTTTGGTGTCCGCAGCCTTCGCCCTGCTGCCCAAGAACACGACAGCAAAGAAGATGGTACTGGCTACCACCGATTGGAAGAACATCTGCAGCATCTCACTGCAGAGGATAAAGGAGCAGAGCCTTCTTAAAAAGTACTGTTGTCTCTGTCCCTTCTTGTACAGGGCCTCAGCTTTCCTGGACCAGTCCAGTTTGCTGTCCAGGTACATTCCAAGGTATTTGTACTCCCTGGTAAACTGCACATCCGCACCATTGATGGATAACACTGAAGGCATAGTTTTCATTTCTGTTTGAATTCATTGACAGAGCTATGGAATTTGTGATTGGTTTTGCACATAATGGCTTCAATCTTCCCAATACTTCACTGACAGAAATTATGGCTTATCCTTGAATAATAGGCCAGATCTCAAATAAATGATGAGACTGAATACAGAAGGAGATAGACAGTGTTGTAACATGGGGTTCAGATCTCCCCCTCAAT
This sequence comes from Rhinoraja longicauda, assembly GCF_053455715.1. Lineage (NCBI taxonomy): Eukaryota > Metazoa > Chordata > Chondrichthyes > Rajiformes > Arhynchobatidae > Rhinoraja > Rhinoraja longicauda. Next base: position 43,907,771 of record NC_135957.1, on the reverse strand, counting down.
GTCAGCAAAACAAAGGAGGGGGTCAGTGTCTCCAGGAAGTGGAGTGGAGTACACGCCCTAGTTTGCATCAATAGTGAAGTGAAGATGTTTGAGAACTTCAAGTTCCTGGGCATTAATATCACAACAATTTGATCCAATCTCATTGACTCTATGACTGTGAAAGCACACTGACATCTCGAGTTCCTCGGAAGACGAATGGAATCCAGCATGTCTCAAATTACTTGAAGTTGCATTCTATGGTGCATCTACCTGAATGCATAACAACTTGGTTTGCAACTTCTCTGTGCAAGACTGCAAGAAATGCAGTGAATTGTGGATTACAAACACTACAGTACATCACAGTACAAGCCAGCTTCATTACAAATACATTACAAACCAGCTTCTGCCCTCTTCCATTGACTCTATCTATACAATGCTGCCTTAGGAAAGCAGCCGACATAATCATGGACTCCTCATACTCTGGTCATTCCCTCTTCTCCCCTCTTGCATCTGGTTGAAGATACAAAAACTTGAAAGGTCTTGCTACCAGATTGGATGGAAGATTCTTCCCTATTTTAACTTAGATAGCATGTTTAATTGCCATATGCATGGGAATGGAACAGTGACATTCTTACTTAGCGTAGCTTTACAGGCGCACTATTGTAATGGCACAGACAGATAAAGATACAATAGTCAATAATGCAATAAATTAGCAATGATACCAGGTACCAGACCACAACAGTGCGAACTATACACCGATGAGACACAGGTGAAGTGAATAACATTGATTATCTTGTTACAATGGCATCTGTCAAGGGGTGGTATATATTGGGCAGCAAGTGAACAGTCAGTTCTTGAAGTTGATGTGTTGGATGCAGGAAAATTGGGTAAGAGTAAAGACCTGAGCGACTTTTGGGTAGACGACTTGGTCAGAGCATCTCTGAAATGGCAAGGCTTGTAGGGTGCTCCCGGTCAGCAGTGGTGAATACCTACCGACAGTGGTCTGAGGAGGGACAAACCACAAACCGGCGACAGGGTGTTGGGCGCCCAAGATTCATCGATGCGTGAGGGCAACGAAAGCTAGTCCGTCTGGTCCGAACCGACAGAAGAGGGACAGAGGAACTGTCTAAAGTTGGAGAAGTCAATGTTTATATCTGGCGGTGCCTTCAATTCCCGCAATGGCATCATAATGACACCTTGAAACTCCAAAACCCTGCCTCTGCAAAACAATGGATTGAAAATAAAATTGCAGATGCTGAAAATCTGCAAGAAAACAGAAAATGTTGGCAATACACAGGCAGCAACTGCGGAAGGAGAAACGGATAACGTTTCAAATCAGAGATCCTTTGTCAGATAGGAATTGACTCTTCCTCGGGAGTAGATTCCCTGTGATTTAAAAAATCACTGTTACCACATCTACAAAATCTTCCTTCCCTGTGCTTGACAAGGTCTATGTAAGTTTTTATTCTGCAAGAAACATGATGGGCAATGAAAGTTTACACATTGCAAAGCTGCACCTCACTATGGTGAAGTAGAAGGTTTTATGCATGTTACTCATTCATGTTACTCATTCCGAGATTTGTTTTGATTAGACTTTGATTGCTTTTATATGAAATTACCGAGTAGTACTAGTTCAACAGTAGAAATACTACCAGTACATTTATTTTTGAATAATTCCCGCTTTAAAACCGTCTGGAGACGACCCCATGAGATAAATGACCAAACCCTACATCAACATTTGGTGTGACAAAGCCAAGAATATCAGCATGAAAGCAAATGTAGAAAAATGCATGAAGTTCAGATCTCTGAATTAAAGCCTGGGGTTACAGTTCTTGTGAAACTTAATAATAATAATAATAAGGCGTACAAGCAGCCTCATTTGACAGACAACCATTTGAAGTGAGTGCTGCAAAGATATATAATCGCAGTAGCATTTGGTTCAAAAAGATCACATGAAATGTGGCGTTCTTAATTAAAGGCATTCAAATGTCATCTGTTAAATCATACAGCACAGAAACGGGTCCTTTGACCCAAATTGTCCATGATGACCAAGATGCCCCATCTAATCTAATCCCATTTGCCTGCATATGGCTCGTATCCCTCTAAAACTTACCTATCCATGTTCAAATGACTTTTAAGTGTTCTTGTACCTGCCTCAACTACCTCCTCTGGCAGTTTGTTTCATATACCAACCACCCTCTGTGGAAAGGGTTGCTCCTGGGGTTCCTATTAAATCTTTTCCCTCTCATCTTAAAGCTCTGGTTTTAATTCTTCTGCACTAAGGAAAAAACGGCATTCACCCTATCCCCGTCATGATTTTATTCTGTAAGATCACCCCTCGGCCTCCGGTGCTCCAATTAATTGTGTCCTAACCTGCACAACCTCTCCTTGCAATTCAGGCCCTCGTATCCCGGGAACATCCTTGTAAAACTTATCTGAAGAAGGGTCTCGACCGGGTGGCGCGAGCAATGGCTGCCTCGCCAACGGTCTGTCTGTCCCTTCCTTCTCTGTTTTTTAGTATATGTTAAATGTATGTTTTTAGTGTTCTTTAGCTTGTTTTATGCGGGGTGTTGAGGAAAACTTTACCTCGACGGAGATGTGATTTTTTTTTTTCTGTATCGCATCTCCGGCTGCACTGTGGCCTAACATCGATGAGCTGGAGGCCTCTGCTGGAGACCGACTTCGGGAGCTCCAACCGCGGGAGCCTGCGGGACTTTAACATTGTGGAGCGGGTGATCCCTTTGCCAGGGGTCGACCTTGGAGCAACCGCGGGAGCCTGCGGGACTTTAACATCATGGTCTCTGGTGATAGACCGACTTCGGGAGCTCCAAGCTGGAAGAGCTTCAACCGCCTCGAGGCAGGAGCTTTGACTGCCCCGATGCAGGAGCTTCGATCACTGGCTGCGGGAGCTTAGATCGCCCCAACGGATGGTTCAACTGCCCCGACTGCGGGAGAAAAAATGAGGGAAGCAGGTTAGACTTTATTGCCTTTCATCAGAGTGCGAATGTGGGGAATCTGCTGTGGTGGATGTTTATGTTAACTTTTATGTAGTTGTGTGTCTTGTTGCTTTTTTTTTTAGTATGGCAGTATGGTAATACGAATATCACTGTACCTTAATTGGTACACGTGACAGTAAAAGACCTTTGACCCGAAACGTCGCCCATTCCTTCCCTCCGGAGATGCTGCCTGTCCCACTGAGTTACTCCAGCTGTTTGTGTCCATCTTCGGTTTAAACCAGCTTATGCAGTTCCTTCCTACACACTTCTCTACACTCTTTCCAGATTGATGACATATTTCATATAGGTGGGTGAGCAAAACTGAACAAATGCTCCAAGTGCTGCTTTGCCAATGTCTTGAACAATTGTAACTTAATGTCTCAACTTCTGCAGTAATCTCCCTGACTAATGAAGGCCAGCGTGCAAAAGCTGCCTTCACCACCCAATCTCTGCGATACCACTTCGAGGGAGTTATGTACTTGTTCTCGTAGATCACTCTGTTTTTAAATACTCCTCAGGGCCCAACCGTTCACTGTGAAAGTCCTGCCCTGGATTGCTTTCCCAATATATAGCATCTCTCACTTATCTGAATTAAACTCCATTTGCCATCCCTCAGCTCAGTAGCCCAGCTGATCAAGATTCTGCAGTAGGTCTTGATGATCATCTTCTCTGTCTAAGATCCTACCTATTTTAGTGTTATCTGCAAACTCATTAATCATGATTTGTGCATTCTCATCCAAATCATTGATATTGATGACAAACTGCAAGGGGGCCCAGCTTGATAGCTGAGGCATCCCACTAGAGACATGCCTCCAGTCTGAAGAACAACTTCAACCACCACCCTCTGCTTCCCACCATGAAGCCATTTTTGTATCCAGTTAGCTAGCTCTCCATGGATCCCACACCATCTAACCTCCCAGAGCTCCCTACCATATGTAACTTTATCAATATAGACTATGTCGATGGCTCTGCCTCATCAACCTTGTTGGTTACTTTAAAAAAACGGATAGTTTTTGAAAACTGAAAACGAACATCGTAAAAATCTAAATTTGTGACAATACTGCTCCGTGTTAGTATAGTGGTTAGTATCCCAGCCTGTCACGCGGGAGACCGGGGTTCAATTTCCTGATGGGGAGCCAGATGTAACGGCGAGCTTCTAGTCTTCCTTATAAAGCACAAAAGCAGCTTACCCTTTCACGTAGAAACGGGAGCAGATTTTCTTATGCAAATAACGACAGAGAGATCTTCACGACATAGTAGTTAGACACCTCCCAGTCCATACGTAAGCATAATATTAATCTCTTGGTGTCCAAAAATACAGCAGAATACAAAGTAATATAATATGCAAAAATAACTAATAAACGCAAAATGGCTCCAACACCACGTTAACGCAATAGCCAACGCCCTTGCACCCGGTAAACATTATGCATTGCGCGAGTCTAAATTTCATCCTTGTCTTAAAGACTTGTAAAAGTGATATAAAGATAAAATAATCATTTTGAATTCACTCCTTGTTAATAAAGGAGAGGCGGGGTGGTCTGCAGTGTTACGTTATTGGTAACTACGTCAATATATTTTTTAAGAACAATGTGTGTATTTTCTCTTTAAAATGGCTTCATTCTGATCATGCACAGTATCTTGAGCGGTAAAGAAAGCAGCCACGGTTTACATTGTGCTCGGCATTGAGTCTAGGTAATTAATTACAGGCAGAAAAGTCACAGTTTGCAGTAACTACGCCAGGAGGATGTCTTGGGGAGGTTTTACCTTGGTGAAAAAGCCAAAGAAGAGCAGCAGAGGAGTTGAATGGATGGCTTCAACTTAATTATCAAGGGAGTTCTGTGAAAGCCCTGCTGCGAGTGTGGACTTTTTGTGACATTCACATCAAATGACTGCATGTCATGTGGAGATGCTTGATCGCCTCTGTGGCTATCTAGTGTCATAAGGACTATATCCTCAGGCCATTATGTTGTAGACCTGAAAATACTGTATTTGTATTTCGTGTGTCGGAAATGTGGCTGAAAGTGCACGATTTTAGGTTATGGAGTGCACAATGGTGAGCTCCAAAATCCATAGGCCTCTAGACTATACTTAAGACATTAGGGATACAGCGCAGAAACAGGCCCTTCAGCCCACCGAGTCACCACTGACCCGAACAGGCCGCACGGGCCTGATATATTAAATCTCATCCATGTCTTCAAATCCCATTGCAGACCTTGACAATGCAAATGAAAATAGTTTAGTAAACATATAATTGAAGGATAAAAGGCTTGTAACAATAGTAGTGCTCAAATCTGATGATAAACTTCAGCATGTGATCTCAGACCTGTCATTTTGATTGCTTCTTAAGTGCCCTTTGCAATGGCAATCCATCAGCATTGTCGCTGGTTTGCATTCGGTGAGATATGTTGGCCTTGTCAGCGATGTCCACATCCAATGAGCAAATAATTACAAGGATACACAGTGATTTTTGGTATGGGCCAGAAGCCCTCGATGTGGGTCAATTCAATCTAGCGATGGATGACCAAACCAATGCTGTTTGGTCGATATTCTAAAGTCTGCACCACTTGGGTTATGAGGGACGAAGGTATGAAAGATGGAATGGTTACACAGATTAGTAGGCGAAGTAGTAGGAACTCTGAGATCACATGCAGAATATTGTGCATAGGTGTCATTTGCCTGAGAAAAGATAAACTTGCAATAGTGGGAACATACAAAGATTTACAGGTTGATTCTTGGATAGATGGGTTGACCAAGAGGAGGGATTAAGTAGAAAGGGACACAAAGTGCTGAAGTAACTCAGAGGGTCAGGCAGCACCTCTGCAGAACATGGACAGGTAACATTTTGGGTTGGGACCCTTCTTCAGATTCACAATAAAAATATCCAGAGAAGGAAGAAGGCAAGCACAGGGAGTCCAAGAAGAGGGGGAATGTTGGAGCCTCGAGAAGGGGTCGTCACTGGGAGTCAAGGACTCCTTTTCATAGAAATGGGCCTGGAGGCGGAGGTGACGGAAGAAGAGATCTCCATTATGGCAGACCTGGAACTCGTTGAGGTGTGGATAGATGGCTACAAGGGTCAGGCTTCTTTTGACCTTTCTGCATCCAAAAGATGGAGGTCAGATAGTGAAAATATGACGGGTGAGGGCTGGAGGGAAGTTTGGAGAATTTAAGCAGACTGGGCTTCTGCTCTGAGTTTGGAAAAATGAGAAGCTAGCTCATTTGATACTTATGAAAAGGTTTCAGAGTATTGAGCCAAGGTATGGTTGAAGACTTAAGTTTGTAATGGAGGTGGAAGCTTGGCTCAGGACCTAATAGAATATCAAAGCCTTAAATCCTGGCTCGGCCTCATGGTATGGTAGATGATGTTGCTGCGTGGGGAGAAATATGGGGAGATAGGCCGGAGAATGCTTCAGAGCAATGACAAAGGTAAAGTTGGAAAGAGAACATTGGATGTTAGGGGTGGGCAGATTGGATGGGATGTTTGGCAAGGTGGACGAGAGGAAGGGATGGAATTACAAGGCAATTTAATGGTCTCACTTTTCATGGCAGATGTTTTGAGTATTCACACGGGATGGTGGGTATATGTTAGAGGAGGTAGTTCAGATCGGTAATCTAACAGCATTTGAAAGACATTTGACAGATAAATGGATAGAAAAGGTTTAGAGGGATGTGGGCCAAATGCTGGTAAATGGGTCTAGATTGGACATGGACGAGTTGGACCGAAGGGTCTATTTCCATATTGTATAACTCCAAATCCATGACCTCCTGTGTTTGTTGGTGTAGTTGGCAGGGGAGAGAAGTTTAAGTCAGTTTGAGTTACAGGATAATTTTCAAATGGTGAGCAATCCAGCAGACCCCATATTATTTATGTGGTATTCCAAGATCTGGCAAGGAATAAATGTTCAAGTTGGTGATCATTGGACCTAAGCACATCTTGGATCCTGTTAGTGAGCAGGTGACACTTGTGGGCTTAATGGTGCAAGGCCCTCGGTGGATGGGGCAAATAACAAAAGTACCATTTAAATGTGCCATTGATTTCGGTACAAGGTACAGCAAATGGATTTTGACTCTGATGTCACTTTATGGTTATTTCCAACCCCTGTTGATACATTGGGTACTGCTTCAAAATGAGTGATGCTAGCAAAACATTGAAGGTGTTGTATATAGTGAGAATATTTCCAATCGCAGTCAGTTATGTCATCAGAACACAAGGGCAACAGGAAGCCACAACGGTACAAATTCATTTTGTGCACGTTAACCCTCAGTGAAAGATTCAGCCCTTTCATTTCTCTCTGAATTAGAATGATCATTGTTCATTTGGGTTTAAAATTTAATCTTGTGATATTTTCCATAAAGTATATAATCAGAGCCTCCCTAAATGTCCTGGTGATTTGTTTCGTTCTGTATCTCAAATCTAAGATAGCAAAACTTTTAAAGGTTTTAAAATTGAAATTTTAGTTGTAAGTATTTTTTGTGTTCACAAGATGTACAACCAGCTGGAAGAAAAACAATATTAGAAATTTTGTGAAGGGTTTTGGGTTATATTCCTTGTGTTGCTCAGAAGTCCACATTGATAAACTTAATCTTGCTGGTTGGCTTCATTTAATTTATGAGGTCATGTGCTAGGAGCAGAATTAGGCCATTTGGCCATCGTCTTCTCTGCCATTCAATCATGGTTGATCTACCTCTCCCTCCTAACCCCATTCTCTTGCCTTCTCCCCATAACCCCTGACACCTGAAATAATCAAAAGTCTATCTATCTCTGCCTTAAAAAATATTAACTGACTTGGCCTCCACAGCCTTCTCTGACAAAGAATCCCACTATGACTGACTGAGTCCATCCAAAGTAGACACAAAATGTGGGAGAGAAGGAATGTGTGACGTTTCGTGTCGAGATCCTTCTTCAGACTGATGTCAGGGTAGGGGGTGGGACAAAGATAGAATGTAGTTGGAGGCAGGAAGACTGGTGGGAGAACTAGGAAGGAGGAGGGGATAGTGAGGGAAAACGGGGACGATCTGATAGAGAAGTCAATATTCATACCGCTGGGGTGTAAACTACCCAAATGAAATATGAGGTGCGGTTCCTCCAATTTGTCCTGACAATGGAGGAGGCCTGGGACAGAAAGGTCAGATTGGGGATGGGAGGGTGAGTTGAAGTGCTGAGCCACCGGGAGATCGGGTAGGTTAAGATGGACTGAGCGGAGGTGTTCAGCGAAACGATCGGCGAGCCTGCGCTTGGTCTTGCCAATGTAGAGAAGTTGACACCTGGAACAGTGGATACAGTAGATGAGGTTGGAGGAGGTGCTGATGAACCTCTGCCTCACCTGGAAAGGCTGTTTAGGTCCTTAGATGGAGTCGAGGGGGGAGGTAAAGGGACAGGTGTTGCATCTCCTACGGTTGCAGGGGAAATTGCCTGGGGAGGCGGTGGTTTAGGTGGGAAGGGACGAGTGGACCAGGGAGTTTCGGAGGGAATAGTCTCTGCGGAAAGCAGAAAGGGGTGGAGATGGGAAGATGTGGCCAGTAGTGGGATCCCATTGGAGGTGACCCTCACTCTCCCCCCACTCCCACTTGCCCCCCCCCCCATTGGCCGTCATTCGAGCGGGTCCCATTGTGACGTCATACGCTGACCCTTGCCAAGTTTCAGTTTAATAAGGTAAATTTTAAACTTGAAAATCTCTCTAACTTTGAAAATATAAGACCAATTTGAATGAAACTTGGATGAAACCCGGGCGGGTCCCTTTGTGACATCACACGCTGAACATGGCAAGCAATCGGTTTAATAAGGTAATTTTTAAATTTTAAAATCTCTAACTTTAAAAGTATAAGATCAATTTGAATGAAACTTGGATGAAAGTGTGCCCAGGACAAAGGTGAGTAAGGTGGTCCTAAAGTTGTTGTGCTATCGTGTGTGTGTGGGTGAAGGAAACAAATGGAACACAAGAAACGTATAAGAAACGCACAAACAGAATCGCTCAAATGGGTCAAACATGATGAGAGTTTTAATAATATATTTATAGATAGATAGATAGATTCAAGTGGCCCAGATGTCAACAAGTTGCCTCTGCACCATACCCAGGAAGATTTTGCCACCTTCCCAAAAATGTTTTCCTTCTCCAAGACAGTCTTGAATATTTTTCCTATTGCAGTGTAGTCTGGCATGATGCCGAGGACATTAAACAATATGCTAGCTTTGAAGTTGGATGCTGAGATAACTTTAATTTCTGTGCTCTCTTGTCTGTTATCTGTGCCGACGCGAGTAACAAAAACTGTGAGAGGAACTGACTCTGTGTGGTAGGATTGGTGCGTGCCCAAACGTTACGGCACTTGACCAATACTCAACCTCTCCTTTTTTGCCTTCATCCAAATCAGAGGTTGAGTGTCTCCTCACAGTAATTCTCATATTAGCTATTTTTGTTTGGTGCAACTCAAATGTCTGCAGAGAATAATGAAAAGCACTGGGGGTTGGATGGGAAAGAGGAGAAAATGGACAGCAGTATTAAGAATGATAAATAGGCCAACAAAACCAACTTGCGGGAGGCACAAATGACTGCAGATGCCGGAATCCAGAGCAAAATAAACTGCTTGAGCTGCTGACCTACAGTAGTTTTCTTGCTTAAACCAATTTAAAGGCTGGAATCTAATTAAAAGTAGTTTCCTAGAAGCTGTAACTGGAGCATTTCAATTTGCATTCAAATGAGAGTCATCTCAGAAAATGGAGTATTTTGGAATAAAATGCATTAATTCAAAGCCTCAATAGATACCATGAGGTTTGGTCAAGGGCATCATTTAATGCTGTGGTATGATTATCTTCACTATTCTATTTACTATGGAGATTTGAAATGTATCGTAGGTGCTGTCGGATGCCCGTTGGAGCATGTGCATGCAGTCCAGAAACAGTAAAGTTGCACATGTATAATTTATCCCTGCCCTTCCATGGAAAATATCATGTCAGCAAATTGGTCATTGTGAGTTGCAACTCAATTTGATGGTTAAAAAAATTAAATGGATTTGGGTAATAATAATCACAAATTAAGAGTGCCACAACATGAATTGAAACATACAGGAATCAATTTAGAATCTCTTTTTTTTAATGCTGGCAATAATTACCTTGGTAGTTGCTCTTGTCAGTGGGTCAATTGTAGTGAATGTTTGCCATCCTGCTGCCAGTGTGGTCACTGATGGATTTTGTTGTTTTTTAAGAACTTTGTGTGCTTCAAGGTATTGCAATGATAGAGTGGATCTGATCCTGCTGTTCAGCTTGAGAATGGTTTCTTTCAACAAAGGATGTTCATTTGGAAATAGCTCATTTGAATGATAATGCTGCAGCAGCATCCAAGAAACCCACAGAAAGTACAATGGCAAAGCGAAAGTTTGGGATGTTGCTGCTTGTGAGAGTGACAGGAGACCGGTTCAGTGCGGTGCACGATGCTGGGGAAGTAGGAGCAGACTTCAACATAAACACTGTGGACCGAATGGAGTTGTTCCTTAAGGTGAAAAGCATTGTTGTCATCCCAGCGAGAACAGATGATAACATGGGTGAGGAGGAAGTTGATACTTACTGCTGCTCAAGGCAAGGTGGAGACATGTGAGATGTTCATGAGTCTACTTGTGCCATGAGTAATGTTGTTGATGCCATGAGGGAATGTTTCAATCAGAATTGAAAACTGTAGAGTGAATTTGATCAAAACGGATGTTGAAGGAACATACAGTAGTGGCACCAGCAGGGAGATGGCACGTGATTCTGAAGTTCGGGCTAAGAACTGGCGTCCTTAATGGTGACATAAGCCTCTTCACAGAAGCAAGGGCAGCGGGTGAGTACGAGTGGATTCAGCAGAAAACCAACATGCTGAAGATGAGTAGCTTGACTCGACTAAATGGAAGTGAGAGGAAATGGTTCTAGAGATGCCATCGGAGACTCGAGCGTTAGAATGCCATTCAAGGTGGAACAGTGTTGTGGTTGTGAGCTAACAGTGCACATTTCACTAAGATGCAAGTCCTTCAGGAGGCCAGCAACTGATAACGAAGGTGGACCCAATGTGCCTTGGAATGAGGAGGTAAATCTCTGAACCTGACTCAATGGATCAGTTGATACTCTGGCAAGTTGCCCAGTTTTGGAGCAACACTTATTTTCACCACATTGCATTGTTGTTGAGCAGGATGGTCTGTGCTTCTAGTTGGATGTTTGGAATCAGCTAACCTTTGTAAACAGTTAAAATCTTGTTTGGCTATGCTTATTTATCAGCGTTCCTGGGAGTGAACTGGATCAAGTCACCCTGGTTGATACACTGCATTTTGTTCAAAGGATCTCGGGCTTGGGCAGAAAGGAGCTTCATCAGGCAGTCACATGTCTCAGTGCACCAGGTCTGTATATGTGCTTGTATGTAAGTTATGTGTTTAACTTTCCGAAGAAGACTTCAGCTGGCAAACACTGACAGATGACAAGGTACATCCTTGAACTGTTGCATTTTGACTGGTCAAAGTGCTGCCATGGTGTTGTTGGATGGGGAAGTTCCGGGAATTGAAACTAGCAGCCGTGATAGGTGGTGAAATATTTCCAAATCAGGATAACATGTGACTTGGAGGAGAGCAGTGCAGATGATGATGGTCTTGTGTGCCTGCTACCCTTGTCCTTCTGGATGGAAGATGGCATAGATTTGACAGTTGTTATTGGGATAAATAAGTTGCAGAATTGGTGTGCATTCTGGAGATGGCACACATTGTGGTAGTGAATGAATGAATACTTCATTGTCACATGTAACAAGTCACGGTGAAATTCTTTGTTTGCATACCCAAGGTATGCAAATAGTCACCACATAAGGGCGCTGACAAAGTCGCAAAGTATACACAGTATCCGCGCCAGGTCCCCCTTTCTTCTCGCCCCCTTCCCCCCATTGTCCTTTGTTCTTCCCCCTCCCTCACGGAGGTCCCCTTTGTTCCTTCCCCCGGCAGCGGAGTCCTGACTCCCACGTGGTCCGTCCTCGTCCGTCGGTCCACTACTGATCTCGCCACTATTGCTGCCAGTTCCTCAATGGACGCCTCCGTGGCGCGACCCAGGCCTCAGCCACATGGCTCCGTCGACTCGTGGTGCGCGGGCTCCGACCTCGGGACCCCGCCAGGAGGATGTGGTATCAGAGGTATCAGCATTAATGTCCAAATGTCTGGACAATTTCGAGCTGCTTGAAAATTGTTGGACTTGTTGCTAACCCAGGAAAGTGGAGAATATTTCAACACACTTATGATCCTGTCTTTGGGCAATGCCCACCCAAGAGAAATTCTAATTGGCTTTGATTTGGGGCTCAATGACCATCAACAGGTGTGTCCATCGGCATGACCTGTCTTCACTGCAGGACAGAGGTGGAGAGAGTCAACAGTTTAGAGTTGTGACACCCAGGAACTTTAATCTATCCTGGGCTCAGCACATTGATGCAGTCACAAAGAAAGCTCAACCATGGCGCTCTACCTCCTCAGAAATTTAAGGTGATTTGGCATGTCGGCATGGGAGTATGTTGACTGGCTGCATCACAGTTTGGCGGTGTAACTTAAAAGCCAAGGAAAAAAGGAGGCTGCAAAAAGTGGTGAGCATTGCCAGGTCTAGGAGGGGTACTGACCTTCCCACCATCGAAGTGATCTAAAACAAGTGCTGCCTCAAGAAGGTGGCTAATATCATCAAAGAGCCACTTCACCCTGGCTACGCTCTCATCTCGCTGCTAACATCAGGAAGAAGTTACAGGGGCCTGAGAACCATGACCTCCAGGTTCCAGCACGGCATCTTCCCATCAGGCTCTTGTAGCACCCTGCTCAAACCTAACCACAACCCTACCTCACCACGGAACGTCTATGGACCAAGGTTGCACGACATACTTTGGCTTTTTCTTTGGTCTGGTTATCTGATATAACAAATAATTTATTGTATTATTGTTTATTTTTCATTTATTTATTGTGTTGTTCAGTTTGATATGCTTGTAAAGCTGCAGCAATAAAGAATTTCATTGTTCTGTTCCTGCTGTGTGTGATACTAAAACTCTCTTGCTATGTACCTCGTAGATGTTGGAAAGGCATTGGGGTGTCAGATGTCACTCAAAAGAGGTTATCCCGGCTCTGATCTCCTCATGACTCAGTATTTATGTGGACGAGCCAGCTGAGTTTCTCATTAATGGAGATCCCCAGGATGTTGTTGAGGAGGGACCTGTTGATAGTTAAATCATTGAGCATCAAAAAAAAGATGATTAGATTTTCTCATGAAGGGATGGTCAATGTCTGACACTTCCATGTTGCAAATATTACCTGCCACTTATCAGCTATTGTTTGGCTCTTGTGTGCAGGAGTGGACTGTTTCATTTGTTGATCTAGGTATTGCTCACATTTTTGGGTAAATGACAATGTTGATTTAATATGTCTGGTGGCTGGCTAGTTCTGGAGTACAGGTTTACTTTATTGCTGTGTGTACAGTGAAAATGTTTTTTGTTGCATGCTATTCAGTCAACGAAAAGAGTATACAAGCCGTCCGCAGAGTACAGATGGAGGACAAAAGGAAATAACATTTAGTGCAAGATAAAGTTCAATTGAGTCCAATTAAGGATAGTCTTCTGGTCTTCAATGAGATAGATGATGGGTCAGGACCGCTCTCTAGTTGGTTCAGTTGCCTGATACCAACTCTTGGAACACCTGTGATTTTCTCTGGTCCCAAAGCCTTCAGTATTTATTGGCACCACTTGGATGGGAATGAATTGGAGATGAGGAGGATGGATCTCGGGAGGGAACAGAGATTAATTGTATTGAGCATGATTGTAAGTGTTTTTGGCTTGTCTTCAGCACTTCACATGATCGACCTGATGTCATTGAGGATGAGATTTTCATGGGGAATCCTCTTTGTTTAATTGTCCACCATCATTCAGAATTCTGTGGCAGGACTTGATCTGACCCATTGAGTTGTGAGATCGTTTGTCACTGCCTATTGCACACAGATTTTGATGTCTAGTGTGCATGTAGTCCATTTCAGCTTCACCAGCGAGTGCCACTGTGTCAGTAGCATTTTTAGTATGGCTGGTGCTGCTCCCAGCATGTCCTTCTGGTTCTTTTATTTTAACCAATTTGATTCCCTGATATTAATGGTAGAATGATGAATATGACGGGCCAAATGGATACAGGCTGTTCTGGAGCCGCTGATCAAGTACTATGCCTAATGGATGCTCACACCTGAGAGGCCCCATTTCATCTGATCCAATTGGTGGAGGATATGCACAATGTGTAATTGACGTCTGTACATTTGTGTAAATAAAGATTACAATTTTATGATTAACCAAGTACATATTTACCAATGTAGTGAACTGAATGTGGATAATTGATGATACGCATGGAAATATTTAGAGGGAAAGTGGCGTAATGTGCAATAATGAAAAAATAAATCAACAGTTGCAGGAAATAACAACAGAAAATGCTGGAAATAGTCAGCGAATCACACACCATCTACTGAAGATAATATTTTTAGTGATTTTTGATCAGGTTTATGGAAAAAAAATCAAAATATTTTAAGGTGTATACACTTGAAGTGTTACCTCTGTTTCATTCTTTACAGATGTTGCCCAATCTGTTGAATATTTCTATCGTTCTCCTCTTGTATCACTGTATAAATTAGCATTAGTGTACCTTATTAAAGAATTAAGTGCACCACATGATCTGCATGTGTTTTATTTTAAACCTCGCACTGCAGTTCAGCTTTGCAATGGCTGCTTTTGATGAAGGATTTTCTGTCGTTGGCTTTCTTTGGTTTGAGTGACAGTACTTGTAGTAACACTTAAGAAATGCATGGGCACTATAGATTTCAAAGTGGTTCAAGCTGTATTTGGGCAGATATCTACAGCTGCTCTCTGCTCATTCTGCAGCCATGAAAAATAGCAACCTTGTGATTGTAATTAAATGTTTTGCATGCGTATAGATAATTTAAAGTAAAAAGATTTAAGAGTTTTTACTAGAATTGTATTATTCATTCCAAGCATGAATACAAAACCCCCCAAAAAATGCCAAAATAAGTGCAAGGATGATGCTAAATTCAAATGCAAACACTTTTGTACTGAACAGTAAAACTTGGTGGTTCAGGATCAATTCCTAGTTTTTATTATTTCTTCGGATTTCTTCATGTAACATGAGCTGCTATCATTTCATAAGTATGAAGCGAGAGTCTCAGAACAACACTTGGGTCACATGTTAAACATATTGTTAAAAACAGGATGTCATGACATTAATTACCAGGATGTGAAGGAAAGCTTGCAAACCACATGATTATGCGGCATGTCCAGATAATTCAAATTGTTAATTCAGCGGAATAGTATTAAATTGAAAGGAGGATGGGAGACCAAGGGTATACAAATGTATATATGCTGGTGGAAAAGGTGGATTCTAGCTTCATGCTAAGTAAATTAATGGTCAAAGAAAGCACGTGGCATTTGATCTTCACAAAACCTTGGTTGGATCATAATAACAGAACTTTGTACATCCCTAATATTAGGGGAGCTCAACCACAAAGGTTATAGTAAAGATTCATTGGATTGAAACCAGAAATGAGAGGTCCTGACGACGAAGGGCGGGCAACATTTGGGTTATTTTTCACTGCTAAATAAAGCATCGACTAAAGGCTTTTATATTCTGCAAGGCTTTGGAAGGGAAAATAATGAAATCATGTATCTGTTGATTGATAAATTGGTGGCAAAGGTGCATTATAAGTTCAACTGTCTTGGTATTCTAATAAGGAGAATTGAGCCATTGGATCTGGTATTGGGCACTGAACCTGAACAAGTAGAGAAGGCTTAGAAGTTGGACCAAACTTGGCATGTTGCATAAATTTCACATACATAATTTAAAAAAGGGGCAAAGATTTTGAGACCAAAGAGAGGCTTTGTCTAGATGCAAATGAACAGAGCTTGGAGAATATTTAAACAGCATAAAAGAAGGATGAACTGTATACCAGTAAAGAGAAATTGGGTCATTTCAAAAGGTCTGTTTCAGTGAATTCTGTCAGGATCTGATCTTGAATACACAAGGGATGTTTTCGCACATCTGCAAAGCAGATGATAAAGAAAATGAGAACAAGTTTATGGTAGAAGCAAACAAAACAGATCCCAAAAAAATTCATGCACAGCACAGCATTTTTGTAAGTGCTTTGTGGTGTAATTCAATCAAAAATCTGTTTTCTTAGCAGTCCTCATAGGATATGAAAATACTTCCACATCCACTTTGCATGTGACCACCTCGTAAACAGAACAACCTGGCCACGAGCAGTGGTGTGCAGCGTGTTCATGGAAATTGGGATCAAGAGCAGGTTGTGCCATCCTACAAATCTGCTCTGCTATTTATTTTTTTAGCACCATCCCTGTTAATTCCCTGCGAAACCAGATATCTTTGCTATTGTTGAATTTAACAACTGAGCTGCCACAGCTCTGTCGGCTGCAAAGACTCGCCGCCCTTTGCATTAAGAAGTTTCTCTTAGTTTCTGTGGTAAACCGCCTACTCCTGACTTTAAAACTGTGACTCCTGATTCCCCCCCCCCCCACATCCAGTCTGAAAAACTCCTTCAATAATTTTGTATATTTCGATGAAATATTCTCTAATTCTTATGATTTCGAGAGATTGCAATGACAGTCTACTCAATTTGTAATTTTGCAAACTCCCCATCCTGTACCTGGTCTAATACATCTTCACTACTCTCTATGGTATGTACATCATTTCTATGTTAAGAAGACCAAAACTGTGCAAAATCTGCACATAAACCTTACTGTAGATCTCACAAAAGTCTGTTACAATTGCAATAACTCGTCCTTATTTCTATATTCATATTCTTGCAATAATAGCTATTGCTTGTCCTCTTAATCATTCTCTTGAAATGCATGTTTTGTTTAAATGCATCTTGGACTCCATTTAATAAATATTCTACTTTTTAGTAGATCAAGTGGATCATGTGTCAAATATCACATTCTTGTCCACTCATTCACTTTGCCCATATACTGCTGAAGCCTCTTTTCATCATCATCTGTGGTCCGATTTCCACTGGATGTAGTTTTATCAGGGAACTTGAGCATTTTGATCCCCTCAGCCAAATTATTGATGTTGATTGTGAAAAGATGGACCAAAACATTGATTTTTTTTTAACTGTTCCAAATGAGTCAAAACCTGTTTGGAGAATTATTTGCTTTTTTCCCCCACTTTTTGTTATTTTGTCCAATTCTCAATCTATGTCTGTACCTTGTTCTCAATTCCATCTCTATAATCTTACTGAATAATCTAATGTGTGAGATCTGATATGGAAAATCAACAAATCCATTGGTTCCCTCCTATCAACTGGTTCCCCTGTATTCTACGAGTCATATCCTCGAAGAACAGCAGATGAATCAAAAATGATTGCACAGGAAGACACAAAAGGCTGGAGTAACTCAGCAAGCCAGGCAGTATCCTGTAGATCATGTGGAGGAAGGAATGGCAGATGCTGGTTTACACCAAAGATAGAAACAAAATGCTGGAGTAACTCAGTGGGACAGGCAGCATCTCTGGAGAGAAGGAATGGGTGACATTTTGGGTTGAAACCCTTCTTCAGACTGAGAGTCGGGGGAGAGGTAAACTGGAGATATGGAGAGGTGCAAAGAGCATGTAAGGTGTAAAAACGACAGATCAAAGCATACTATGATTAAGGAAGTGTAGAATGGTTCATTGTTGGCTGAGGGAAAGGTGACCACGAGGTATACAAATAGTAAAATTAATCAGGAGGGCAGTGAAACTAGAACATAGATGGGTGATGTTTTGGGTCGGGACACTTCTTTTAATTGTGTTCATATGTATTCTCTTGGGTGTAATCATCATTTGTTATTTTTGGAGATGCGGAATAGTTTTTTGGCCCAAAATACCTGCATCATTGATAACTCCTTTTGGCAAATGCGTGTTTATCTTTTGCTGTAGCGAGGGCATGGGTACACCAAGTCTGCATTTCAATTCCAGGTTCTGGCCACTTGGTGGTGTGTTTCAACATCCCTGAGATCTCTACGCCTGCTAGGTTGAACCTTGTGGGCAAGGATTTGCTCATCAGAAACCATTCATGGTGAGACTTTGCCCCTGAACCTTTCTGTTCAATTTCCCTTGTTCCAGAAGTGCAATTTTTTTGAGGGTGACAGGGTGTTTGGGATCATGGTGAGAATTGGGAATGGCCTTTCAGTAAGTTTCAGGAAATGACAAAGAAGCAGGAAGGGATGAAATGAAATGAATGGATTAGCTCCAGAATGGAATAGGTAGTAAAGAAAACATGGAAAAATACTGTTAAAACATTTATCAATTCTGCTGTTGTAGTGAGTTTAAACACTTTAAAAAAAAAAAAGATCTTTTCTGGAATATGGTTGTTTTGCAATCAAGGACATGTATGGTGAGTGCATGGAAAATTCCTGAGGGTGAATAGTATTGAAATCCCAAGGGACGGCAGAGCAGAGTAACACAGTGATCCGCATGAAGAGGCAGTCAGGTCTGCTGCAAGTGGGAGATATTTGGTGAGTATGTTGTCATAAGTGATAGGAGTAGAATAAGGCCATTCAGCCCATCAAGTCTACTCCGCCATTCAATCATGGCTGATCTATCTCTCCCTCCTAACCCAATTCTCCTGCCTTCTCCCCATAACCTCCGACACCTGTACTAATCAAGAATTCCTCTCTCTATGCCTTAAAAAAATATCCACTGACTTGGCTTCCACAGCCTGCTGTGGCAAAGAATTCCACAGATTTACCACCTTCTGATTAAAGAAATTTCTCCTCATCTCCTTCCCAAAAGAACGTCCTTTAATTCTGAGGCTATGACCTCTAGTCCTAGACTCTCCCACTAGTGGAAACATCCTTTTCCACATCCACTCTATCCAAGCCTTTCACTATTTTGTATGCTTCAATGAGGTCCCCCCTCATTCTTCTAACCTCCAGAGAGTACAGGCCCAGTGCCGTCAAACGTTCCCTGAAATGTTCCCAGTCAAAAGCTTAAAGGGACTTTTCATCCAGTGCCATCTGAAATGCTTGAGGGCAAAAAAGAGAAAATGTGCAAACAGTAACCTAAGGAGATGGCTGCTGAGGACATGGCGAGGCAAAAGAATCTGGCAAAAAAGATGCAATTTTCAGACCTACTTTAGATTGGATGAGCGGGAGAGAGAGCCATCGGCTTCCTTCACCTCCCAATGGGTCTTTGAGAGAGGTGGTAACATCTGTCTACACAGCTGTTTCTTCCAATCCCTAACTAAGGGCCCATGTTGGCCGTTGCCCCACACTCAGCACTGAATGCCAGTGGCACTCACCCCAGCCCAAGAAAAGCCTGGGGTGATTCATTGATTCGAGCAGCGGGCAGGAGTTCATGCCGGATTCTCTGTACAATCATGCTATCAGTAACACATCTCTCTATCAAACAACAACAATTTCTTTAGTGCTATGGTGCAGGGAATGGATCCTGAGGTATGATGATACTGTAGTTATTGTTAAGCTACTCGACTGTGTTATTTCTTGGGTGGATTAGTTGATATCGGCAAAGACAAGAACATGATGAGTCCGAAAACAGTGTTTTTGAAGTTACAATTACGTTGAAGTGGAAATCTCAGGAAAAGATCGTAGACTGGATTAGATGTATGTGAATCTTGCCTGGAACAGTGAACCACTGAGCATACTTCAGAGAGATGAAGTGAATGAAAAGATCAAAAGGTTGAGTGGATTTGTAATTGGTTGAATTTTCAACTGTGCATTTGTGTGCATGGTTAACTGCATAATGTCAGCTGATTTTGGAAATTGGTAGGTAGTTTAGTATATATTTGTAACTGTACCTTTTATAAACTGGGTATACTTTGAAATACCATTTTGATTATGTGCCATTGACATACCAGACACTGTTGTTTGGTTGAAGGTCACTACCTTAAATGAATATTTATTGCTCTACCTCTCTTTAATCTCCAGAGGCAGAGAAATTGACTGAAACCAAATAAAAAATTAATTTGTGTAGGAAGGAACTGCAGATGCTGGTTTACACCGAAGGTAGATACAAAATGCTGGAGTAACTCAGCGGGACAGGCAGCATCTCCGGAGAGAAGGAATGGGTGATGTTTCAGGTCGACACCCTTCCTCAGACGAGAGGGAAACCAGAGATATGGAAGGGTGTGTGAAATCGAGAGATCAAAGGGGATGCAGAATAGAGCATTATTTTTTTTTTAAGTTTTCTTTTATGATTCTTAAACTTGGGGTTTTCCAGATCTCTGCCCATGTTACAACTTTGAAACAAGTCGTGTTCAGCATCGCTCTTTGCTTCTTGAACTACCTTGTCTCCTGGCTGAGCAACAAACTGATCTTCAAATTTTCATTCTTGTTTTATAACCTGGCCTTATAACCTCCACAGGTGAGCGTTTGCCCAAATTTTGATTCCTTGGCCATCCCTTCGATTAATTGTTCAGTAATTGGCAGCCGTGCCTGTTTCAATGTCTCTGGAGGATTCACCATTAATCTTTCTACTATTTTATTCCTTTCCTGCTAGACCCTTTAAAAAAACAACTTAATCCTTTGCTGAAGATTGAGGTCATTTGCCCTAATCTCTCTCTATGCTCCTGTGAAATGATTACAAAAACAGCATGAAAAAAACTGGATATCATGTTGTACAGAAAAGATAAGAATAAGAGAGAGTCTACTTTTTTTCATGCCAGCTTCCTTTCAACATTTTTGTAATGATAAGCAGGACTGTTAATGTAGAAGCAGTTCTGCTTAGAAAGATGGATATGGCAAGGCTGTAATTCAGTGTGAGGGGGGATGAAATAGGCACTTGAGCTCCCCAGTCAAAACTAGGGCAGAATTTGGAATTACAGAAATAATTCAGGTGATGCAGAAATGATCTCTTTTGGTGGAATTTCAATCTAATTTGGCGGTCATTTATTTTGTTTGTCTCTCCGCAAGAAAACACAGGATTTGATTATTTAAACATTGTAAATTAATCACAATTGACATATTGCCCAGTAAAATTGCTGTTCATGAAATTTCAAGTTGCACTATTTTTGCGAGCTTGACGATAATTTTAAGAAAATGTTATGTCGGAAGTGACACACTTAGTTGCAATATTTCTTTTGGACAAGCTTGCAAATGGATTTGTTGCACATTTGGCTATGGAAAGTAAAAATATTTGCAGCATTCTGAAGTGCAAGTGATTGGCTGTAAGTTTATGGTGAGGAAAAACAAGCTGCAGTTAAAAATAGGAAAGATTAATTCCCTGGAGAGAAAGTGCCAGGGGCTGTGGTTAGATTAAGATGAGGACATGATATTATAAAAGATCCATACTACAACATTTATTCTATTATTTAAGCTGGGAGAATCTACGTCTTCTGGTGGTTTGGGGCCAGTTCAGAGTGGAGCAGAAGACTCCTGGGTGAAATTGCTGCTGGTATTTCCATCTGTGTCTTTACTGACGACAGAGACATGGTAACATTCATTTAACAGCATAATGTATGATCGTCATGAAACTTTTTGTTATCTGTTAAATCAGTGAAAACTACTTTAATGACTGACACCACTAAGTAAGCGAGGCACTTCATGTAAGCAATTCATGGTACCACAAAATGCTGGAGTAACTCAGCAGGTCAGGCAGCATCTAGGAGAGAGGGAGTCTGACCTGCTGAGTTACTCCAGCATTTTGTGATACCTTTGATTTGTACCAGCATCTGCAGTTATTTTCCTATAATTCATGGTACCGCGTCGTTAAACGATTTTATCAAGCTACTGACAACTTACTTTAATATTCAGTTCTGAATGAGCCAGGGTTTTCTCCCTGTTGAATATTTGTACATCCATGGCCATCCTGTTCAGCTCTGCCTCATGTGCAAATCTTGATGCTAATTCCATGCCTTTCTCTAGACATGTATTTCTAAATCTAAATCTAAAAAAAAAAGACCAGCTGAAGTTGGACAAATGCCTGTGTTGCAAGTGATGCCACGATTGGATGTTAAAAATTCTTTGTGTTGATGGGATGTTTTTCATTGTATTTAAACATATTTTTCTTGAATCAAATTTGCAAATGAGATGACATATCTCGTATGTTTTCTATTTATAATTAAAGTTGGTAATAATCAATATGGATGTATAAGGAGTAAAGATTTGACAATGTCAATTTTTTACTTTTTTTTCTGTTTATTGAATTTAAAGAGTAATGGAATAGAAAAGAGAATATTATTCGGGAGAGGAGGGATGTGCATTTTTCCGCATTATGCATTTCTTTTTCAAAAAGAGGCATCCGTTTATGTACAAATCCAATTAATTATCTCTGTGTGAGAGAGACCAGTTAAATCCTAACTGAATGTGTCAAACCAATGAATTCTCAGAGAGGGAAAGAAATGTTCACTAGTTTTTCAAACTAGATTGTGCTCAAATCCAGAGAGCAGTTTTGAGCATGTAATCTCTCTGACTCATCGGCAAAGGGTTACTGACTGAACTAAGCTTCCTTTTGCAGATTAGCCACTGAGAACTCGTGCTTAATGAACACTCCCACTGGCTCAGAGTTCAACTACCTGACCCTTTTTTCAAGAACATTTGGCTTTTCAAGAACAGCACGGCTAAGCTTGATGATTTATTGACTGGATGTCTGCAGATGTGAACAAGTACTCTAGCATCGTATTAAACCTCATCGCGCAACCATCCTTGCTTGAAGCTTTTCGAAGCCAGTGCACTGCTGAGCTGTCATGTATTTAAGAACTCATATTACCATTCTTAAATATGTCACTTTGTGGAAGGCAGGCAGGTTCACAGTGATCAACAAGAAATATTGGTCCCTGACTAATTGCAAATTAAATCAAAGTGGTGGAGTAGCAGGTGTTGCCTGTGAATTCTGAAATTGCTTGTATGCTCAAACCGTCAAATGGATATTAATAATTAAACTGATTTTCAAGATGAGATATTCTTTACCATTAATTAAGATGATCAAGTCCATGTATCTTTATTAGTTTAGTTTATTGTCACGTGTACCGAGGTACAGTAAAAAGCTTTTGTTGCATGCTGACCAGTCAGCGGAAAGACAATACATGATTGTCTAAAGAAGGGTCTCGACCCAAAATGTCACCTATTCTTTTTCTCCACAGTTGTTGTCTGAACCGCTGAGTTACTCCAGCTTTTTGGGTCTATACATGACTACAATCGACCCATTCACAGTGCACAGATACATGACGAGGGAATAATATTTAGTGAAGTGTTACATAGAAACAAAGAAACATAAAAATAGGTGCAGGAGGAGGCCATTTGGCCCTTTGAGCCAGCACTGACTTTCACCTACAATCAGTAACATGTGCCTGCCTTCTCCCCTTATCGCTTGATTCCACTAGCCCCTAGAGCTCTATCTAACTCTCTATTAAATTCATCCAGTGATTTGGCCTCCACTGCCCTCTGTGGCATAGGATTCCACAAATTCACAACTCTCTGGGTGTAAAAGTTTCTTCTCACCTCAGTTTTAAATGGCCTCCCTTTTATTCTTAGACTGTGTCCCCTGGTTCTGGACTCCCCCAACATTGGGAACATTTTTCCTGCATCTAGCTTGTCTAGTCCTTTTATAATTTTATACGTCTCTATAAGATCCCCTCTCATCCTTCTAAACTCCAGTGAATACAAGCCTAGTCTTTTCAATCTTTCTCCATATGTCAGTCCCTCCATTCCAGGGATTAACCTTGTGAACCTATGCTGCACTGTCTCAATAGCATGGACATCCTTCCTCAAATTAGGAGACCAAAACTGCACACAATACTCCAGATGTGGTCTCACCAAGGCCCTATACAACTGCTGAAGTACCTCTTTGCTCCTGTACTCAAATCCTCTCGTTATGAAGGCCAGCATGCCATTAGCTTTCTTCACTGCCTGCTGTACCTGCACGCCTACTTTCAGTGACTGGTGTACAAGGACACCAAGGTCTGGCGATTGTAATGTATGATTGCAGAACTGCTTCTGTGACTCCACTTCCCCTTTACCTAATCTGACACCATTGAGATAATAATCTGCCTCCTTATTTTTGCCGCCAAAATGCATAACCTCACATTTATCTACATTATGCTGTATTTGCCATGCATCTGCCCACTCACTCAACCTGTCCAAGTCACCCTGCAACCTCCTAACATCCTCTTCGCAGTTCACACTGCCACCCAGCTTTGTGTCATCCGCAAACTTGCTAGTGTTACTTTAATTCCATCATCCAAATCATTAATATATATTGTAAATAGTTGCGGCCGCAGCACCGAGTATTGCGGCACTCCACTCGCCACTGCCTGCCATTCTGAAAAGGACCTGTTTATTCCTATTCTTTGCTTCCTGTCTGCCAACCAATTCTCTATCCATGTCAATCCCCCACCCCCAATAGTATGTGTTCTAATTTTGCTCACCAACCTCCCGTGTGGGACCTTATCAAAGGCTTTCTGAAAGTCTAGATACACTACATCCACTGGCTCTCCTTCATCCATTTTACTTGTTACATCCTCAAAAAATTCCAGAAGATTAGTCAAGCAGGATTTCCCCTTCATAAATCCATGCTGACTTGGACCAATCCTTTAACCACTATCCAAATGTGTCCTTATTGCCTCTTTAATAATTGACTCCAGGCTTCCCATCACCGATATCAGGCTAACTGATCTATAATTCCCGTTTTCTCTCTCGCTCCTTTCTTGAAAAGTGGGATAACATTAGCTACCCTTTAATCCACAGGAACTGATCCTGAATCTATTGAGCATTAGAAAATGATCGCCAATGCGTCCACGATTTCTTGAGCCACCTCCTTGAATACCCTGGGATGCAGACCATCAGGCCCTGGGGATTTATCAGCCTTCAGTCCCATCAGTCTGCCCAATACTATTTCTTGCCGAATGCAAATTTCTTTCAGTTCCTCTGTCTCCCTTGATCCTCTGTCCTCTAGTACATCTGGGAGCGAGTTTGTGTCTTCCTTAGTGAAGACAGATCCAAAGTACCTGCTCAACTCTTCTGCCATATCCTTGTTACCCATAATAATTTCACCTGTTTCTGCCTTCAAGGGACCAACATTGTATTTACTAATCTTTTTCTCTTAACAATATTAAAGAAGCTTTTACTGTCCTTCTTTATATTCTTGGCCAGCTTCGCTTCCTACCTCATCTTTTCAGCCCGTATTGCCCTTTTTGCTATCTTCTGTTGTCTTTTGAAAGTTGCCCAATCCTCTGGCTTCCCGCTATTCCTTGCTATCTTATAGTTTTATTCCATCTCTAACTTCCCTTGTCAGCCACAGTTGCCTCTTACTCCCCATAGAATATTTCTTCCTCTTTGGAATGAAATGATCCTGCATCTTCTGGATTATGCCCAGAAATTCCTGCCATTACTGTTCCACCATCATTCCTCCTAGGATCCTTTTCCATTCAACCTTGGCCAGCTCCTCTCTCATGCCTTCATAGTCCCCTTTGTTCAACTGCAACACTGACATTCCTGGTTTAACCTTCTCCCTCTCAAATTGCAGATTAAAACTAATCTGTAGGAGTAGAGATTTAAAAGCGTGGAGCGATTGTAATGTATGATTGCAGAACTGCTTCTGTGACTCGCACACAAATAGTCATCTGGGTTGGGCACCATCTTGGAAGCTATTTTTATTGATTCAATAGCAGAGGACATCTCTGCTGTATTCCTCTACTTCCCACACATGCGTTCAGGATTGAGCAGGACCTGAGCATACATCAGTGTTTTCAAACTATATATATAGCGAGAGTGTAAAATACTAGGCATTTCTTAAAGCAATCATGTGATTTCCATTTCAAGTTAAGTGGGTTTAATTTAAGATTAAAATGCAACTTAGATATTTCACTACATTTACTTGGAGTTTATGCCAGTCACGGAGTTATTTACTGATTGTCAATGGCATTTGCACACCAGGTGAAATAATATTTCAATTTAGCACCTTAAATTAATTTTAAATTACTTTAAATGGTTACATGTAGTAAATTTAAAACATTATCAACAAATTGATTGCCTCTGTATTAACATATCCAAAGTTGTTTTATAAGTACACAATTTGACATGCAGTCTTGGATGTGGCGGTGTGGCTTTGGGGATGACGTTGACAGCTGCGACCACACTGGCAGTGGGGTGAATTCACGTGATATGTTTTATTTACAGAGGCAATGTCCAGAACCACATGGGGCAGTGTCCTGCACCATCAGGGCGCATGGGCAGTGACACTGGTGATCTTAGGTTTATCCCAGAATCTCCGTCCTGGTTGCTAAGGAGGAGGTGTGGCGATCTCAGTCTTCTCCCTGCAGTTCACTCTTGAAAGGAGGAACTGGCGGTCTTGGGCTAATGCCGGCGGCTCAACATGGGGGCTTGAAGAGCTGGCGCTGGCAGTCTCTGGATTATCCTGGCGGCTCAGTGTGTGTGTGTCTCTGTGTGTGGACGCATTCCCTCACTGTCCATGGGCAGGATGTGGCTCTGGATTATCATGGTGGCCTAGTCTTTGTCTCTGTGGGTGGATACATTCCCTCGCTGTCCATGGGCAGGATGTGGCTCTGGATTATCATGGCAGCTCAGTGTGTGTGTGTGTGTCTTTGTGTTGACACATTCCCTCACTGTCCATGGGCAGGATGTGGCTCTGGTGTCTCGGGCTTGTCCCGGCCACTCAGTCTTAGCCTCGGTAGAGACGCTGGCTGTCTATGGCTTCTTCCTGGCAGCTCAGTCTTGACAACACAGTGGCGCTGGAGGACTCTGCTTTGTTCCAGTGGCTCAGTCTTCTTAGAACCTGTAACAGAGGAACACAGCTAGCAGGGATGAGCTTCACTTTCTCTCCCTTCCTCTCTCTCTTCTTTGTTTCTTCCTCTTTCTCTTCTGCTTTTTCTCTCACTCTCCCTTGATTAGAATATCTCAGTTTTATAGGGAGTAGGCTGATGAGATTTAGGTGGCAAAATCAAATCACCTAATTGCACCCAGCCGTTACCAGTGATGCTGGGGATTGGCCTCTCCTGGCCTCTCTCGGGGTCAGAGCGGCATCCAAGGGAGGGGACGTGGTCACAGTGCTGAATATGATAAAATAAAGGGTATGTAAATATGATTGAACCAGCTCTTACAGAGGTCTTTCAGTTGCCTGGTTATGCTTTCATCTGCTTTAAACGATGACAATGTCATTTTAGTCATTTTTCCAGGTGGGGTTATTGGAATACATATTTCTGAATTTCAGTAATTAACTTGTCAATAACGTTCTCAATGAAAGGTTACAGAGGCAGGGGACAGCTTAGTCTTTCTGTTGTTTTTGCTGTTGAATGTCTCAAGTTCATTGTCAATATCATATTCATTAGATGTCTACAACATGTCGTGAATTTTTTAACTGTTCCTATTTTTTTCAGTCTAAATGGTAACATCAGGTGTCACAACATGTCTGCTCCATCAGTTAGTCAACTGAATTCAGCTTGGTCAACTGCATCCCACCCAAAGGGGATCTGCGGGAAGAGCTGCATCAAGAATATGTCTAGTACTATAGATTCGAACTCCTCATTGCTACCATCAGAAGAAGGGCCAGGAGCTGAAAAACATTCTCCTTGGGTTCAAGGATAGCTTATTCCCATCCACCTTCTTGAACTACTCTGCATGAACCCAACCACAACTTTACCTCGTCACCAAACTAATTTATACTTTGTACTGAGCGTGCAATATTTGCTTTGGCTTACATAGTTGTGTTCTGGTTTATCTATAATAACTGACAATTTGTTGTGATATTTATTTGTGGTCAAGTCAAGTCAAATTTATTTGTCACATACACATACACGATGTGCAGTGAAATGAAAGTGGCAATGCCTGCGGGTTGTGCACAAAAAGAATTACAGTTACAGCATATAAATAAGTTAATAAGTTACTATTAGTGTCGACAAAAATTTAGTCTCTGGGGTTATAAAAGTTGACAGTCCTGATGGCCTGTGGGAAGAAGCTCCGTCTCATCCTCTCCGTTTTCACAGCGTGACAGCGGAGGCGTTTGCCTGATCGTAGCATCTGGAACAGTCCGTTACTGGGGTGCAAGGTTTAATATACCTGTCAAGCTGCAGTGAGAAAGAATTTCATTATCCTGGTCCCAGTGCATATGACAAGTAAATCCTTTTGACTTGTGGTCACTGTACAGAGTTGGTTTTCACCAGCAAATGTTTGAACATGATCTTTCAAATTTCAGACCTTATGCCACATCAAAATCTGCTGGAAAGCAAATAAACTAACCAAGGACATGTATTGAGAAGGTGCAGTGTAATTTGGGGACCAGCAGCTTCCAGAAAATAAGCAGAAAAAAAGATAGAAAAACTCTGATTCTTGATATCTCAGAATCTTGATAAGTAAAGATGTGTCATAAGAAAATCCAAACAAAGAACAACAGTGTGGGCTGGCAAAGTTCTTCAACTCAGCTTTGGTGTCAATGATTACAGAACACTGGAATGAAAGTCTTTACTCCTGCCCATGTGAAATGTTTCAGCTTTTCAACTTGCAACCATACCCCAGCTATTTACGATATACATTAATGACTTAGACGAAGGGATTAAAAGTACCATTAGCAAATTTGCAGATGATACTAAGTTGGGGGGTAGTGTGAATTGTGAGGAAGATGCAATAAGGCTGCAGGGTGACCTGGACAGGTTGTGTGAGTGGGCGGATACATGGCAGATGCAGTTTAATGTAGATAAGTGTGAGGTTATTCACTTTGGAAGTAAGAATAGAAAGGCAGATTATTATCTGAATGGTGTCAAGTTAGGAGGAGGGGGAGTTCAACGAGATCTGGGTGTCCTAGTGCATCAGTCAATGAAAGGAAGCATGCAGGTTCAGCAGGCAGTGAAGAAAGCCAATGGAATGTTGGCCTTCGTAACAAGAGGAGTTGAGTATAGGAGCAAAGAGGTCCTTCTACAGTTGTACCGGGCCCTGGTGAGACCGCACCTGGAGTACTGTGTGCAGTTTTGGTCTCCAAATTTGAGGAAGGATATTCTTGCTATGGAGGGCGTGCAGCGTAGGTTCACTAGATTAATTCCCGGAATGGCGGGACTGTCGTATGTTGAAAGGCTGGAGCGATTGGGCTTGTATACACTGGAATTTAGAAGGATGAGGGGGGATCTTATTGAAACATATAAGATAATTAGGGGATTGGACACATTAGAGGCAGATAACATGTTCCCAATGTTGGGGGAGTCCAGAACAAGGGGCCACAGTTTGAGAATAAGGGGTAGGCCATTTAGAACGGAGATGAGGAAGAACTTTTTCAGTCAGAGGGTGGTGAAGGTGTGGAATTCTCTGCCTCAGAAGGCAGTGGAGGCCAGTTCGTTGGATGCTTTCAAGAGAGAGCTGGATAGAGCTCTTAAGGATAGCGGAGTGAGGGGGTATGGGGAGAAGGCAGGAACGGGGTACTGATTGATAGTGATCAGCCATGATCGCATTGAATGGCGGTGCTGGCTCGAAGGGCTGAATGGCCTACTCCTGCACCTATTGTCTATTGTCTATTGTCTATTGTCTACTCGAAGATGGCTGGGCTTAAATGTCAAATAAATACTTATCTTCTGATACAGTTAAGACAAATATTAGGGCACAGTAGAAATACTTTATTTTCTTGCTAGTTTCCCAAATTTAAGTTGTAAACTCAGCATCCTTCTAACTATAAACAAAAGTAACCTGACACAACAGTCAATTTATAGTGAGGTGAAACTTTCACTTGTTATTGCACAGCAATATGTGTAGAAATGTGTGTATTTATTGTGAATGTGCTTTTTGCACCAGTGATAGACATCAATATTACCTGGAACATTTTATTAGTCATTTGTTTGTGCATATTGCTGCTTTCTTTTCTGGGCTTTGTAACCATTTGCTTTTTCACTATTGCAGAACTCGTGTTAATAAAACAGCATAGAATTCCATGGGATGTGTGCCATGGATCAGTTCTCGCTGTCCTTCCCAGTTTTCAGTTTTAATTTAATTTATTGTCTTGTGTTACCGAAGTGCAGTGAAAAGCTTTTGTTGTGCTAACCAGTCAGCGGATGGACGACACATGATTACCATCGAGCCATTCACAGTGTACAGATAGATATATGATCAAGAGAGTAGCGTGGATATTTCTAATATCCCATTGATGTGAACATTCTTAGTTTGCTGCAGACATTTTTTCAGCATACCTGTTATAAGAATACCAATGAATATAATTAATTGAAAAACTTCTAGCCTGGCAAATCATTTGGAGGTAATCGAAAAGCTTCTAGCCTGGCAAATCATTTGGAGAAAATCACTGTGTTTTGGCTGCACTGGGCACCCACAATAGAGGAGCTAGGTTCTAGGTGAACTGGGCACAATGCAGGTGAACCCTCCGGTACAATGTTGTGAGAAATGCATTCCTTCAAAATGGGCTGTATCATCATTTTTTGCAAAGTGAAGCCACGTACATTGGTGTACATTTCAAGAAATGCGAGTTGAAAAAATAATTTATTGATTTTATTTATGACTTTTCCTGCACAAATTTTGTGAGAAGAAATTGTTTTTAGTATCTCAATATTTTGGGGGGTTGTGATTTGTGAATTATGCAAGTGTGGATTTCCAGAATTGAACTGTGAGAATACAAGGGTCAGATGTACTCAACCTATCAGACTAAAGGATTCTGAAAAAGTCCTTCAGTTTCAAACTACTAAATGCATGTCAACTTTTAATGAAATCAAATAGTCTATATGTAACAAATGAAAGAAAGGCAAAGAAAAATAGTGCTGAGTGAGAAAGGCCACAGTCAAAAATAATTTCCAAGTTGAGGTGAAACCAATATGATATGAGACTAAACATTTTAAAAGGTAAATTTTCAGTTATGGGAGTGATTTAGTAGAAATTAAGACTTAATGTACCATTTCAAAGATTACTTGTCCTTACCTGTGAGGCTGTTTGATGTGCATCATCCATAAATAGAGCTAAATCATAACTTTCATTTTGCAGAAGATGTGATTAAGGTAGAGAGGATGCAAAAAAGATTTGCAAGGTTGTTGCCTGGAATGACTTGATTTATAAAGAGAGTTTGGATAGGATAGACACAAAAAGCTGGAGTAACTCAGCGAGACAGGCAGCCTCTCTGGAGAGAAGGTATGGGTGCCTTTTCGGGTCTAGACCCTTAGGTCTGTTTTCCCTGGAGCAAAAGCTAAGTGATGACATAATAGAGGATTAGAAATTTATCAGAAGCATACATAGGGTAGAAAGCAAATGTCTGTTTCCCACAGTATGGGCATCCAAAACAAGAGAGTTGAGGTTGAAGATAAAAAGTTGGAGGTTAAAAGGGGTAGGTTAAAAGGGGTAGTGGATATCTGAAATGAGCTGCCAGAGGAGGTGGTGGAGGCAAGGACAGAAACAACATTTAAGAGCATGGAGACAAGTGCTTGAATGAGTTAGGCACATAGTGATATTGAATTGATTCAGGTAAGCAGGGTTAGTATAGATATGCATGATGGTTGGCATAGAAACAGTGAGCCAAAAGGGCCTATTTTCATGCTGTACAACTCTATGGCTCTGTTTTATTGTTGTATAGGACTACTATTGGGAAAGCAAGTCGAGCAGCAAGTTAAATAATTTTGCATTCAGCTGTGTACATGCAGTTAGCAGAATTTGCAATGTAGTTTACTCTAAAAAATGAATGCCTAAAGTTCTTATCCTCATTGCAAGATCCAAGCCATGACACTTAACATTTTTTAATTTTCTAGACTATCACATTTAAATAAGAACATTTGGGATGCTTGTGTAATGATTGAAGCCCGTTACATTTTAAGAAGCAGTTCAAGTCTGAAATGGCTAAATTATTGTTCTAAGTTTTTATTGTAACCTATCACGACATTTTACTCCACAAAAGAAATATTATATTTGATGTGAAACTAAGTGTTTGTTTATGTGAAATAAACTTTTGTTTTGGCATTAATCATTTTGATGTTGCCACATAGTTTTGAAGCTTTGGTTGGGCTTGGCTACTTCAAAAGGAATTGTCAGGTGTTCATTCTTCCTGAACACAACCTTTCTGGTGGAGAACTTAGATCAAAGCTGGTATGGACAAAACACTGTTATGGACAAAACTTTGAACTTGGCAGGTGGTTCTGCAGAGAAAGGATCAGGGTGTTGAGATTTGCTTTGAAGTTGGTGTTCTTGTGTTTTGCCGATGACTGTAGTTTGTTCATCAGTAGACATGGAAAATGTGTTCATGTCTATCATTGTGTAAAGTGTTGCTACAATGCGTCTTCCAATAAGAAGGTAATTCTTGACTTTTTTTTCTGAAAGCATAATGTGCATCTTCTGGGTTGATAATCCTCCCAAGGTTTTATCAAAGCTTTTATACTGTAAAGTATGATGCAACAAGAAACTTCAAATGATTAAACAATGAAAGGCAACATCAACCTTTGGAAGGTTTCCATACTTTTCAACTTTCAAAAAGCACCATATTCCAATAACTCTAAAATCTTTTTTTTCTGTTGTAAAAGTGTGGTAGCCTGTTGGCTGCTTTGCTGCATAATAATTGAACAAAATCATCAGTTATACCTGCCAGAGTACTGCTGCCAGTTGACGACCGATGCAGAATGCTGAATTTTCTGAAGTGGTTCTTCAGCACATGGGTGTAGAGAAAAGACAACTGGCGTAAACGTTTGATAAAGGCTGATTTTCTGAAATAATTTTAACCGTGTTAATTGTATTTTTTGTTTTGTGTAGTAGCAGTAGAAGCAGTCATCACAGTGAAGGCTGTCTGTAAAATTCAACGTGATGAATTTATGATTTTCATTCATGTGTTCTCTTGTTAAATGTTGTTCTGCAATTCCTCATCACCAGCAGTTAAGTATTAATCCCAGCAGCCTGGTCGTTTGCTGGTATATTTCAGCTCCTACTCAGGATGTATGTTGCTAAAAAGGTTGTAAAGAAAGAAAACTGTCAAGCTTCTTATTGAAACAAATTGGAATGATTGGTAGAAGATATAAATTAAAATATATAGAAGTTTAAAAACTCATTGCTTTGGTTGGATTGCATCTGGAACTTTGAGTTAAGGTATTACACACATCTTTTGAAAAGGTATATGATGTCATAAGGAATAGCAGTAGAATTAGGCCATTTGGTCCATCAAGCCTAATCATGGCTGATCTGTCTCTCCCACCCAATCCCAGGATTAGGGGTTATGTTACTGAGAGATTACAAAATCAATATCAGAACTTTGAGCAAAAAGCAAAGTGCTGGAGGAACTCAATTGGTCAGGCAGCACCTGCAGAGGGAATGAATGGACAAGTGATGTTTTGAGTTGGGGCCCTTCTCTGGACTGTTTGGAATGGGGGTTAGAATGCTGGAAAATGGTTGTGTTGGGGCAAGGCCTGGCAAGTAATAGGTGGGTACAAGTGAGGGTGTGCTGATTGGCAGATGGGTTGTGTAAGTGACAAAAGCTGTTGGTGAAAAGGAGCCAAAGGGGTGTCAGGTCAGAAAAGCAGAGGAGTGAAATGCAAAACCAGAGGGTGGAAGGAGACAGGAGGGCTAGGAAAGTGGTGGGGGAAGAGAAAATAGCATGTTCTGTGCTGAATGATGTATTACCTTGCCATTTTTATAATGTGTGAAATAAAACTATAATATCAATGTACACATTTGAATAATAATGTCCTATTGTTCATTATTAAAATTTGTATATTAAAATATATTATTATAGTAGAATTAGACCATTCAGCCTGTCGAGTCTACTCTGCCATTCAGTCATCGCTGATCTCTGTCTCTTAATCCCATTTTCCTGCCTTCTCCCCATAACCCTTGACACCCATTCTAATCAAGAATTCGTCTATCTCTGCCTTAAAAAATATTCCCTGACTTGGCCTCCACAGCCCTCTGTGGCAATGATTTCCACAGATTAACTACCCTCTGACTAAAGAAGTTCCTCCTCATTCTTTATGCAAAGTCTTTCTGATCCCTTCAGTGTTTATGTAGTTAAATCTGATTCTCTACTGCTTAATTATGGACAAACTTAAAGTAGGCCCTGGTTCTTCGTCAGACCTATTTGGTGTTTCACTTATTGAAGTCTGTTTGGAACCTAATTCGGGCATCACCGGATTGTAGAGTCCAGGCTTCATGATCTAGATTGGTTCATCTCCAACCGTTCATTATGTCTGTACGAACACTTTGGGGACAAACACACATATCAATTCTGCATACCTATACTCCAGTTTTTGCTTTCCGCTTTGCATGTTTGATTTACAAATGTAATTGTTTTCCCTGAAACTGTTCTTTTTGATTGCATGTCACAGTGCCATTTTTGACACAACTGCCTTTAACTCTGGAAACCAAATTTGGTCGAACATGCTTTTCATATGTTTTCAACCTTCCTCAAGCATCCTGTGGTGGTGTGAGTTGTTTTAAACTTTAACATTTTGTCCAAATGATGGTTCAAGTTGGGTTTTGATCATCCCTGCAACCACTTCAACCTATTCCATGTGAAAGCAGATGATACAAAGGAGCAAAATTATGTGTGAAACCATTCCACTGTGTAATTTGAAAAGAGCAAGATCATAAATTGGGGCTCATCAGCATATTTATTGGAAAGTCTGCCTACTTGGTTGTTAATTCTAACAGGGGCGTGGACATTGTACAATGCCAGTTTGTTTTAGTCAGAATTGAACTCCAAATTATGTAGTCCTCCTTTCTGTTGATTCAAAATTTATTTTGTTTTTTCTTGGCCTTGAATCTGCAAGCTGTCAAAATGTGACTTTCCTTATGACATTGAAATGCTTTGCTGTTCATCGAAGCAATATCAATTAACAGAATTTGGTTTGAATTCAATATGCTTTGCATTCGGACTTGTCTCTCTTACTGTGGACTGCTGTGATACCACTTCCTTGCAGAGATAGAACTTCTTGTTTTTGTCGATGTGGCAATTTGACGTGCATGTTTGAATGCCTGGTTTTGTGTACTTAGTTGCTTTGGCTGAATTTGCACATCTGCCAGTTCCCCCATAAAAAGGATTGTGAAAGGCATGATTTAAAAAGGCAGACAAATTGCAGTTGTTTAATGAAACAACGCACTTATTGATTGCCCCACACTGCTGTCGGCTCTTTGTCATAAACTTGCAACTTTCAATCTTCTATTTTCTGCACAGCAGTTCTCATCAACGAATCGTTTGTCTTGTATGGCTCCCCCTCCCATTCCCAATCTGACCTTTCTGTCCTGGGCCTCCTCCATTGTCGGAGTGAGGTCCAGCGCAAATTGGAGGAACAGCACCTCATATTTTGCTTGGGTAGCTTACACCCAGTGTTGCAGTGCTAATTCATTAGGTGCCGGAGCTGTCACTGGTGCTGGTGCGATCCCTGTTAAATTCCCTGCTAGTTAAAATTCCTCACTGTTCATTTTGGCTTTTTTTTTTACAGAGGTGTCGGAGCGGCGCTCCGGTGAGCTCCGGCAGCACTGCACCCCTGCTTACACCCCAGTGTTATGAACATTGAAGATAGACACAAAATGCTGGAGTAACTCAGCGGGTCAGGCAGCATCTCTGAAGAGAAGCAATGGGTAACGTTTCGGGTCGAGACCCTTCTTCAGACTAAACATTGACCTCTAACTTCAAATAGTTCTTGCTTTCCCTCTCTCTCCATCCCCTCCCCCTTCCCAGTTCTCCCACCATTCTTACTGTCCCCGACTACATTCTATTCCCGCCCACTCCCCTGACATCAGTCTGAAGAAGGGTCTCAACCCAAAACGGCACCCATTCCTTCTCTCCAGAGATGCTGCCTGGCCTGCTGAGTTACTTCAGCATTTTGTGTCTTACTTTGATTTAAACCAGCATCTGCGGTTCATTCCGACACATCATGCAGATCCACTGGGCAGATGGAATCCACACTGAGATTAGTGTGCAACTCCTCATTCATGAAGAGGAGGTGACTGAAAAGGATCCTGTGGCCACAGTATGTTGATGATGCAGGGAGTTGAAGCTGATTGTGGTGAAGGAGAGCTTGTGCAGTGATTCATTTGTTCAAGGCACTCTTGACCGTCTTAAGCATTGTGGCAGAAAGATTTTGTGGAGTTAGGAATGAATCAACTCGCTGCTAGAACCTAGTATCTGATCTGTTCCTTTAGCCATGGTTTTAAAATTCTGGTCACTGATGAAGATTGATGATTGATTGATTCCTAATGCCATTGACTAATAAGGGGAGGTGGACTTTTTATACCATTTTCTCCTTCATTAATATCATATTGCAATGTTGCTATAGTAACAAAATACCTTTGTGCACGAAAGCTTCATGAATAAATAGTAGAGAAACTGCAGCGGAGTGAAGAAGGCAGAGATTCACAGGCATGCATTTAGGTTTTTGTTGAGTTTAGAAGAAGGTTTGTTTGAAAGGAGATGGAGGGGAGAGTTTCATTTTTGGTGTTAAATTCCAGAGCAATATGCGTAGGCTTGAGATATATTGACACAAAATGCTGGAGTAACCCAGCAGGACAGGCAGCATCTCTGACGAAGGGTCTTGACCCTAAACATCACCCATTCCTTCTTACCAGAGATGCTGTTTGTCACACTGAGTTACCCTAGCATTTTGTGTCTATCTTCGGTGTAAATCAGTATCTGCAGTTCCTTCCTACACATGGATAGGCTGAAGCAGATAGTGGATGCTGAAAAGACAGAAAGACAGTGCATTGGAGAGCAAGAACAGTGTCTTGGGGAGCAAGCACACTGCAAGAACATATTGGTGAATGATTGGGGTACAATGTAAATCAGTGTTGATGGGACTGATGAAACAGCAAAACCTGCTGTGGAACGAGAGATTTTGCACAAATTGGAATTAATGGAAGTTGGTGACAAAAAGCAGAGGTTATCGTGATGGCACTGGAATATGTAACTGACAATGACAAAATATTGCTTGAGAGGTTTGGCCAATTGGGGTGAGGATAGTCTCGGTTCTGAAATATTGAGGACATCGTCTGAATGAAAAATCTGCCATGGTAAGATTTAAATTATCCAGTTGAACTCATGTGAATGGACAAAGAAGAACTGTAGATGCTGGTTTACAAAAAAAAAATGGAGAATGGTTGGGAACAGGAATAAAAAACCCAGAAAATGCCCAAAACACCTAGCAAGTCAGACAGCATCTTTTGAAAAAGAAACAGAAACATTTTGATAAAATTGAACTTGAAACATTAACCGTATTTCTTTTTCCATGGATACTGCCTGCACTGCTGTTTCTTGCATTTTAGTTTGATTTTCAAGGACAGGAATATAATTGGTCAAGAGGAAGTGTACTTTTGCCAGCTGCTGTTATGCATAATTCATTAATACATTCAATGAGTAGTTCCAATTTTTTCTGCAGGATTGATCTGTTTGTTATCTTTTAGACAAAGGAAGCAAGTTCTCTTCATTGGCAAAGAAGTGGGAGTTGGTGATCTGCTTTCTTGCTTATGTCCACCCATGTGGTAAACATCAGCTTGATGACCTTGTGAGCATTTTGAACATTTGTGGAAATAGTAGCTAAGTGAATCCTGTTTCTTTCTCTGCAGGTGCAGCCTGTCTAGCTGCGTAATGTCTGTGGTTTCCTTTCTGCTTTACTCAAAAAACGTTCATCTTTTCTCTGCAAAGTTTTGTTGTTGTTGTGTTTTCTAAGAAGGCTGAGCAAATTTATTTGTTTAAGTTCTGTATCATTTCCTTATTTGACAGTTTAATTTAATCTGCCTCGGTCTGTGAGAGTTCCATATTAACATCGGAGTATCTTTCCATTAGACATATTTTTAGAATTTTTCACTGTCTATTTTATGTTGGGATTTTTTTTTGCCAGATTACTCTTGCTTTCTACTTTCCCTTTTCCGGAAATGTACTTTGGTCCTCTTGTTCTGTTTCCTAGTCTCGGTGCTTTTTTGCAACACTTATGAGCATTTTTCTCTGTTATCATTAATTTTAGCCCAAACTTATGTTCAAGCTGGCCCACTTTTCTTGTGGGAATTTATGCTTAATGTTTTTTTGTGAGCCATGCTTTCCTTCAATGCTAGCCATTGCTTTTAATATTATTCCCAAATCTAAACTTTAAGATTACCTTTTTAATATGATTTCCCAATCTAACATTGCTAATTTGTGCTTTGTATCTTCGAAACTTTCTTGGTTTAAATAGAAGGCCCTTACTGTAAATCTTTGTGTGAAATGCTATCATGTTATGATAATTCTTCCAATAACGACCATTTAACTCTAATGATTAATTAACTTTCTCATTGCATAACACAAGCTCTGGGACAGCATTTCCAGAGTGAGTTTTTTAATCAGTTAGTTTATTGTCACATGTACTGAGTTACAGTGAAAAGCTTTTGTTCCTTAATGCACTGATCTCGAAGAAAATAAAAAAACCCAGAAAGCTTCAGATACTGCGAGGTAAAACACTAAGTCAAGCAACGTCTATGGGTGTGGAAAGAGAAGCAGAGTTAACATTGAGGAACAAAGACCCTTCATCAAGCTGGGATGAGAGAAAACAGTCTCATTTACACTGACTTTGAATTCCATCCGTCATGCTATTACTGGAAATTTGGTTTGTTAAGCCTGTGTGCAGATTTAAATTCCTCACGATTATTGTGGTATTCTTGTCACATGTGCTTCTAATTTCCCGGTTTATTTTATGTTCTACATTACCACTAATATTTTGGGACCTATAGGCAGCCTCCACCAGTGTGTCCTGCCCCTTACTGTTTCTTGGCTCCACCCAGACTGATTCTGTTTCTTGATCTCCAGAGCTGTGATCCTTCCTCAGTTTATTCCATCCATTATTTTCAGCCTTCCCCTGCCTCCTGCATTTTACTCGACTCTTCACATAGTTAATTGACCTGAAATATTTAATTTACAAATATTGTTTATGAGTTGAGAACAGGACAATCAAAATGATCTCTTGCGCCTGCTCCACCATTTAAGAAGATGGCCTATCTGAAGATGATGGCAACCTCCACTCCATGCTTGCTTCTACCTGTAGCAACCTTTCACCACCTCATATCGTGAGGGTATAGATTAGGTGATTAGCTAGTCTTTTCCCTAGGATAAGAGAGTCAAAACTAGAAAGCATAGCCTACAGGTGAGAGGGGAAAGATTTAAAAGGGAGCTGACGTGCAAAAATGTTTTACGAACAGTGGAGAGCACATGAAAGAAGCTGTCAGAGGATATGTTCGAGGCAGGTACAGTTATAACAATTGGACAGAATACATGGATCGGGAAGATTGCCACAGAAGGCTGTGGAGGCCAAGGCAATGGATATTTTTAAGGCATAGATAGATTCTTGATCAGTAAGAGTGTCAGGGGTTATGGGGAGAAGGCAAGAGAAGGGCGTTGAGGGCGAGAGTTAGATCAGCCATGATTGAATGGCAGAGTAGACTTGATGGGCTGATTGGCCTAATTCTGCTCCTATCACTTATGAACCAAATTCAAAATGCTTTGCATTATTAAAATTTTGCAGATCTTTAGCTCTGTCAAAGTTCCTCCAGGTGTAGACATGTATTACAGATGTAGTAATCATGGATCTCGTTTGTTTCCA
The DNA here is from genome assembly GCF_053455715.1 of Rhinoraja longicauda. Lineage (NCBI taxonomy): Eukaryota > Metazoa > Chordata > Chondrichthyes > Rajiformes > Arhynchobatidae > Rhinoraja > Rhinoraja longicauda. The sequence continues at coordinate 43,868,312 of NC_135957.1, read as the reverse complement.
TCAACTATAAATGATATTTGGAACACATCACCTGGTCTGCCTGGACTGCCTCAATTTAATTAGTTAACTTTTTTAAAAGATGAGGCTGCATCTTTGCCTTACTGAAGCGTTGGACTCTCCAAATCCAGGCCCTGAAAACCATGAACTGATTTGTGAAAACACACCATGCTTTGGCAGAACACAGATTTATACTCTGACACTGAGTCAGCTGACTTTGGTAATTCAGTTTCACCAGCTTGCTCTAAAAATTGGGAGACTTACAGGCTACTTGCTTACCAATTTTTACTGAATGCAAATCATCACAAATAAAAATGACAAGGTTAAGAAAATCTATGTATAAAACAAACAATGCTAATATATGCAATGAAATCACTACTTCACCCACCGTGTACACTCCATTGAGGCTGCATTGAATGGTTATGATATTGCCATGCTGAAACACACCTTAAAGGCATTCAAACATCTTTCAGTGGTTCATTTTCTCACTTTCCCAATGCTCTGTGTTTTTATTATATAGCCAGCGCATAATGCATTTATTATCAATCGCTCAAAGAATGTAACTGCTTGGCACTGATTGAAATTATATACATGATTTTTGGCATTCTCCACACTCCAGGTATGTGCCTCCAGTATATTTCAAAAGTTATCGAGAGTAAATAACATTCCAAGATAGGTTGTTATTATACATTAAAAAAAAATCAAAGTGGATCTCATTGGACCTATTCTGGTGAACAGATACGAACTGCCTGAAATACAAGCAAGGAACAGCTGGCAGCGTTGCTGCAAAGACAAGTGTTGGGTGTAACTTATATTATATTTCTGTTTAAAAATTAATTTATTGTAAACTTCTGTTTTCTCGAATCTTCCAAGGTTTAATCTTTACTGCTTTCAGCATTTAGCACAGTTCTTGCCCAAAGGAATAATTCCAAGTTGCCTTAAGTGTCCATTCCACTTTTATGCTCTGGATCTTGGAAGAGAGGCTCCAGGCAGCCCCCATGGTGTAAAAAAATATTTTATTTGCTTGATGAATAGATCTGTTTGAAATGACATCTTTGTAACTGTGCAGTTGAATCTTGGACATGCCCATTTGGTGTTTTCCACTCCAGGTGAGGGTTGTTGTGTTCACCTTTCCAATGTGGTCTCCTGTCCTAGAATTAGCAATGCCTGAGAGCAGATAGGAATTGGGTGATTCCAGAGAGTGGCATGGTTAGTGGAAATACTTTCCAAATCTTCTCTCTTGTTTCCTTCATCCATTATAATTATAATCTCTGTAATCAGATAGTTGCAGATGATGGAAATGTTAAGTAAAAAATTCTGGAAATTCCTTGCAGATCGGGCTACCTTTAGTAAGATAAAGAGTTAATGTTTCAGGTTAAATACCCTTTGTCAGAAATGGTTAATGTTTGTCGGGCCTTTCATCAGAACTGGGAACGCGGCTGGAAAACTAACTTGTATTTTCTACTTTCCCAGTTTGAAGAGGGGTTCCTGACCTGAAACACAGTTTACACTGGGTTTTTTTTTACACAGCTGCTGCATGACCTGCAAAATATTTTCCAGCATTTTGCTTTTAGTCAGGAAGGATATATCTGTTTGAAACATATAATTGCTCAGTTAATTTTCTTACACAAAGGCTGTTAGGAGGTACTTGTGCAGAGTGTGACTGTCAAACTATGAAGCTGGCAGCAATTGAATAGATTGAATTGACAAGTGAGCTGCATTGTTGGATATCTGTCTACAGTTTCAACTGAGACAATGAAACTACTTTGTGTTGATCACGTAAACAATGGACATTTATGGCTTTTGTCATGGTATGGCAGTGAATCAAAAGGAATTATTAAATGCCATTTTGACCTCAATGAATCGTCCTGGTATTTAGTATTGTTGTGATCTCATGCTCATGAGTGTGGCTTTTTTAAAAATTGAGCCATTTGATGAACTCTTGAAGAGTTTGGAAGTGGGATGAATTACTGTTCCATGAATGTATCCAACCAAATTCAAGGTGCACGGTATTAGTCTTGAATAGTAAAGATGCTACACATAATGATGAATAATACTAATTTAAAAAAAGTTACTCGATAATGTTCAACAAAATGTTATCGACTAAGTCTATAGTTATGTGAAATCCTTCTGCAATGCCTGCCTGAGCACGAGAACATCCGTGGTCCCTTCAGCTTGTTGTTGGTGAGAGACAGTCTGGATCCATTTAAGGCCAAATCATTTTCCACAGGTTTTTCACAGTTGCAGTGTAGCAACATTATGAGGTGGCAGTAATGTATCACACTTAAGACTATTCCCAGGATATTGTACTGGTTTGAATTGTGTACGGGTGATTTGAGAATGGATGTGCAGTGAGACTGATATTATGGGACTGATGAGAATATTTCCAGGATGAAATGCTCTCCCAGCGTGGCCAGACTTGGGCAATTGGAGACATTTTAGGGTAGCAATATAAAAATAATGGATGAATTATTTAAAGTAAATTCAGCTAAATAATATTATACTTGTAACTTAGTAAACAAAGATTCAGAAAGGAAAAAAATCTGCTTGCTGAACCTTTCTTTTCATTAAGTGATTTGTGGTTAAATGCTCAGATGTCCGAACCTTTAGACTTCCAAAAGGGGAATGAATTAGGTAATTGTGAAGAGTGGGATACTGTTATTAATGACGTAGTTTCAATGAGGAGGGTAGCATGGAGCTGATTGTTTTATAAGGAGTAAAAAAAATTGCATTTGTTACATACTAAAGATAGCTATTGAATTTGGAAGAGACAGTTCAATTGTCCAAAAACCATTCAGGGTGATATATGTTGATATAATTGACTTCAGCATGCTGTTTGCACTTAACAAAACCAATGGTACATTGATTTGTACAGTTATAGCATAAAGACAAGCCAAGTCCAAGTCAGATGGTAGGTGGTAGATTTGTGCAAAGGACCAGGGCGTGACTATTTGATGCTCTGTTGTCCTGTGATTGTGGCTGCAGTGCTTGCTGCTTGGGAAATCCTGGTGATCCTGCTGAACTCTAGACTGTGGGGTGGGCTGCACCCCTGGCTGACACTGTACTGCTCATGAATCTTCAAGGTACATGCCTTCCCACGTGCCAACTTTCTTTGCTTCACAGATAATGGACACGGAAACTGAGCGACTTTTCTCAGCTGTGCCGGTGGGGAGTGACCTTTGACCTGCCCTCACCCTGAGAAAGGTTGTTGCTTCCGTATCAATCATTTGGGATGCCCTGGACATTGGAAATTAAATCTCACAACATTTGAACGATCTTCTGTCTTCTTGTATTTGTTTGCCCCAAATACATCTGTTTTGTTGGCTGATGTTTTGGGTCAATAATATCATGAATATGGAATGGTCACAAAATTCACTAAAGAGGTTACTTACCCCTTTCCTTGTACCTCCTCCTTCAGCTCCTCCCAGGGACCTTAGCAGCCCTTCCAGGTGAAACAGAGATTCACCATCAACTCCTCCAATCTTGTCTAATGCATTTGGTGTTATCAATGTCGCCTCAGCTACATTGGTGAGAGCAAACACAGACTAGGCAACTGGTCTGCCAAACACGTGCATTCTGTCTGCTGTGGCCACCTGGATCTCCCGGATGCCTCCATATTAATTCCCCTTCCCATTTGCAAACCGATCTAGCTCCTCGGCATCCCCCACTGCCTGGATGAGGCCAAATGCAAGACAGAAGAACAGACCTTTTATTCTGCATGGGTACTCTATTAACCAATGGAACATGGTCAACTCGACATGCGACAAGCTATCCATCTGAAAACAAAGATAAGTATAAAGGTTTACTGGAGTAACTGCCAGACACCATATCATATCATATATATACAGCCGGAAACAGGCCTTTTCGGCCCTCCAAGTCCGTGCCGCCCAGTGATCCCCGTACATTAACATTATCCTACACCCACTAGGGACAATTTTTACATTTACCCAGCCAATTAACCTACATACCTGTACGTCTTTGGAGTGTGGGAGGAAACCGAAGATCTCGGAGAAAACCCACGCAGGTCACGGGGAGAACGTACAAACTCCTTACAGTACAGCACCCGTAGTCAGGATCGAACCTGAGTCTCCGGCGCTCCATTCGCTGTAAAGCAGCAACTCTACCGCTGCGCTACCGTGCCGCCCTTGACCCACTTGACCCAATATCATGAGTCCCAGGTTCAGTGGTCTATTACATATGGACATTTGTTATCTGTATTTGTATCAGTGGCCCACAGTCGGTGACTGTGAACCTGGTGCTCGTTCGTACCCATTATCCGTTAAGCAATCATCATAGCAGCTTTATCTTCCCAATACTTGTGTGTAGCCTGCCCATAACTCTGTTGGGACAAATTATAAAGTATGAGTGGAGTATGTAATCATTGATTTCTGTAACTCATCGACTACCTTAAATGCTAAACTATTGGGCATTGGAGTGCTGCAGAATTTCTTCCTGAGTTAACACAATATGCCCATATAAAAAAATTGTTTAGCTTCTTGCAAAAATATTTAAAACATATTAAATGTGCTTTCAAATAATGTCACGGATGAGCAAGAACAACTGCTTGGTATTAATGAAATTGCAGTCTAAAGCTGTGACAGCCAGCAATTTTGAAATTTGTATTTTTGCAAAATCAGCAGTGCTCATCTACTGTAAATGAATGAATTTAAAAAGTTTATTTTATGTCACTTTGCTAAAGGTTGTTCACAATGAAAATATATTCATCCATCTAATTATCTGTGTCTTTATAGTCATGAGAAACAGACTAATCAAGCAGACCTACTCTTGTTCCAATTCCTGCTGTCTGCATCGGATTGATCCACATCCTTGTGTGTGCATACTATTGGTGGCCTTCTAAATACATTGACTATTATAGAATTTCACACTCGAGGACTTTTCTCCATAAGTGTCCAAATAACCTCGTGGAGAATATTATACAATTTATATGGTTTCGTTTATTGTCACATGTCCGGGGTACAGTGAAAAGCCTTTGCTGCGTGCTATCCAGTCGGTGGAAAGACAATACATGATGTCAGTTGAGCCATTTACAGTGTATAAGAAAATAACTGCAGATGCTGGTACAAATCGACGGTATTTATTCACAAAATGCTGGAGTAACTCAGCAGGTCAGGCAGCATCTCGGGAGAGAAGGAATGGGTGATGTTTCGGGTCGAGACCCTTCTTCAGACTGATGTCAGGGGGGCGGGACAAAGGAATCTATACAGTGTATAGATACATGAAAGGGAATAACGTTTAGAGCAAGGTAAAGCCCGCAAAGTCCAATCAAGGATAGTCCGAGGGTCGCCAATGATGTTGATAGTAATTCAACACTGCTCTCTGGTTGTGGTCAGACAATTTAGTTGCCTGATAACAGCTGTCCCTGAAACCTTTTGCTTGATGAGAGAGGGGAAAAGAGGGAGTGGCCAGGGTGCGACTCATCCTTGATTATGCTGCTGGCCTTGCCGAGGCTGAAGTATAAATGGAGTCAATGGAAGGGAGGTTGTTTTGTGTGATGGTCTCGGCTGCGTCCACAATTCGCTGCAATTTCTTGCGGTCTTGGATAGAGCTGTTCGTAAACCAAGCTGTGATGCATCCTGATAAAATGCTTTCTATGGTGCACCTCAGAAGTTGGTGAGTTGTCAGGGACATGCCAAACTTCCTAAACCTTCCAAGGAAATAGAGGTGTCGTTGTGCTTTCTTGGTCGTTGCTTCAATTTGGAAACCATTTATTTTTCAGTTCATTCATGACAATGGGAAATTGTTTGACAACCCAGAAATTTGTAGATTAATTGGAATATTTAATGGGGAAATTTTATAGTTATCTCAAGGACAGACAGTACCATTAACATTGGTTCAACCCTCCTTTTAAAAGCTAAGTTGATTAAAAAAAAATGATTTGGTGTGTACAACAGATGAATTTTGAATGAAGTATCAGGAAACTATCTCATATTTGCTCATGTAGATTACAAAGCAGAAATTATTTCAAAGCTGTTAAAGTAACGTTGAAAATTAAGTTTTTATGTGCTATTTAGCATTTTGAGCAGTAGTGCTTCAATGCAATTGTCTCCAAATTACTTCATTGCAAGACTTTGAGGTTTCCTACAGGTTGTGGTTAAAAATAAAGTGGACTTTTAAAATCCTTAAGACAAAAGTCTTAATCAAAAACACAAAGGTTGAAACAGAAGGGCCCTGTCCCAAAATATTATTGTCTATTCCCCCCACACATTCTGCCTGACCTGCTGAGTTCCTCCTGCTTTTCGTTTCTTGTTAAAGATGTTTAAAATGCTCATGAAATACTTATTTATCAGACATTAAATACAATATAGTGAGTAATTCTGACCCAGTGACATTCAAAATACCTCTAATCATATTATTGGAAGGTGTTCGGAAATTGCAGCTTGACATTGGCTTTCTCCTTTACTGTGTAGGAAGGAACTGCAGATGCTGGTTGACAACCAAGATGGACATAAAATGCTGGAGTAACTCAGAGGGACAGGCAGCAACTCTGGATAGAAGGAATGGGTGACATTTCGAGTCTGAAGAAGGGTCTCGACCCGAAACATCACCCATTCTTTCTATCCAGAGATGCTGCCTGCCGCACTGAGTTGCTCTAGCATTGTGTGTCTATCTTTAGTGTGCTTTTCTTATCTTTTGGGTATGTGGAGAGTTCGAGAGATGGAGGCAGGACAAAACATTGAGGTACATTACTTCTTGGAAAGCCGGTAAACACAAGGAGAAAAGAGCAGGTGTGATTCACCAGGCTACTTTCTTCACTGTAATAAAATAAAATGTAGACACATTCACAATAAAGGTAGACATGCAATATTTGTCCCTGATTTTGCTGTATGCTGTACTGGCAGCATTCTGTCTTGGAACTAATCACTCCTCAAGGTATGTTTCTATAATTATTGTTCTCTTCTATTTTTGCAACCAGGGTGGAAAGCGTGAGCCAGGCAATTTGTGGGAGACATTTTTGATCTTCCCAAAAATCATTTGGTGACAGAGGCTATCAAATTGCATACTGTGTTTGGTTGGTCAAGGTGGTTATTACTTCAACCACCTTTCTTTTATTTAAGGAAAAAAAGACTTTTATTGTCATTGTATGAGTGTACAATGTTCTAACATTGTGTTTAATGTTTTTTGATCACTAATTCAACAATGGGCAGTCTGATTTTGGTAAATCTCATTACCTAGTTTCCATTTTGTTTCACTTGCATAAATCAAATATTACATTTTGACAAGGCAATAGATTTTAGAAAACTCCATATTAAGATTATTTTCTTGTTGGATTGACAACAGGAAGAATGGAAACTTGCAGCCATTGTGTGTTCTTTTTGACTCATAATATTATCTCCATCTGAAATGGCAGCTGCACTGACCATGTTTGGCAGAATGCGTTGTGTAACTGAGGAATAACAGCACTATGAATATGTTATAACTGTATTTTGTAAAAACAGACAATGCACAGTCCGTTTCTTGGGCAGCATCTGTGGAAAGAGAAGTGCAATAATCTTTCACATCATTTACTTTGCATGGGAATGGGAAGGACAGTTAAAATAGTTAGCAACTGGGAGATCCAGTAAGCATTGACGGATCAAGCATGTGTTTGCCTGGATAGACACAAAATGCTGGAGTAACTCAGCGGGACAGGCAGCATCTCTGGAGAGAAGGAATGGATGATGTTTCAGGTCGAGACCCTTCTTGCCTGGTCTACGCTTGGTCTCAACCATGTAAGGGAGGCCACATTGGGCATACTGAAAGTAGTAGATGAGGTTAGAGGAAGTGCACGTGAATCTATGTCTCACCTGGAAAGATGGCTGGGGTCACTGCATGGATGTGAGAGGGGAGGTATAGGGACAGTTGTTATTTCTCCTGCAGTTGCAGGGGACGTACCTGGGGAGGGAGTAGTTTGGGTGGGAAGAATGTTGTCAAGGGGCCAGGGGAATTCTATCCTTGTTCCGTGTGGGGGGAGGGGGTAGCAAGAACAAAACTACAGAACAGAGGAGATGTGGGAGGGGGGGAGGGGGATTCCTTTATGACCGTGGGGAAGGGGAAATGGCATTTACTGAAGAGAGAGGACACCTCAGATGTCCTAGTATGGAAAGCCTTCATCTCCGAAGCAGATGGGAAAGAGAAATTGAGAATAGGGGATCGTGTCTTTGCACGAGACGGTGTGGGGAGAGTCTGGTAGTGGTCCAGTGCCCTATTTAAGGCATGCAAAGAGTGAGTACCTGTAACATACAAATCTATATGAGAAGCTCATTACTGTCAGAAAAAGGACAAAGATCACCTCGTGTCCATTCTGGACTTGCTGTAACATAGTGTAAAGTCTAGTCTCTGGGCCCTGCCATCTCTCATTGGAGATTCAATCTAATCATTGATTTTTTTATAGATCCCTGTTATGTCCATGCTTCTCCACTGTGCATGCATCAAGATTATAGAGTTACCGTTCTCAAAGCTAGGAAACATTTTTCCAGATCATTTGGACCTTTTCAAGATTAATGTTAGCTCACTTTTCATTTATTTTCAGAGATTATTTGTGGATCTAATCACCATTGACTATCATCATCATGTGGTCCCAATTAATTTTACAGCCTCCAATTTATTTAAATAAATTTACACTGTTAGAGAGCATTTTCTGGAGGAGATGGTGGGGCTTGTTATGGGTTAAGGGCAAATTGCTAGTTTAATATCTTTGCATATGATGATTTCTATCTCTGTTTTAACGATGGCTCTACTTGTTTTGTGCTGTCGGCAGCCAGGAATAAAAGGTGTCCTGGGCACCCTGTGATTCTGTGCCATAATCAAAGGGGCATATATTTGATGATCAACCTTTCATTTGGATTTGATTTTTGTTATGGACAGGAACAATATTATCTTCCACAGCAGGAATAGGAGGAATGGTAAGGGAATCTGAAAACATATACCCACTTCATTGTGCCTCAAACTTGTTGCTGAATTGACGAAGGGAAGAAAGAAATTCTGACCAATGTGTTTTTAAAACTAATCATTAAAAAAAAAAAGTTTTGTTATCACTGCAAATGCGTTCAGCTGTTGACTCTGGTCTGGTGATAGCACTGTCATAACCTCAATTGTGCTTACTTTAATAAAGGAATTTCGAATGTTAGTTCTAAGAAAAGGGAATGCGAAATGTTCTGGGAATGAGTGGGAGGGTGCGATTCACCAAAGCTGTCAGTGGAGTCAATACCAATTGAGACTTGAAGGATTGTATTATTTGATTTTACGATTCTCTCTTCTTTCCAGATATAATTGCTTGCAGCTCCACTTCTTTAAACAGCTATTTCTAATTCTCAAGTGAGCATGTATTTCTGTTTAATTCAATTTGTTTACAGTTTGTCACTCTAAAACAGTGATGGTTCCTTTTCAGGACATCAATGGCTTTGTGGTCTTTTGCATGATGATATTGGCACAGTTACACACCAGTAGAGTTGATGCCTTACAGTGCCAGAGACCCGGGTTCGATCTTGACTCTGGGCGCTGTCTGTACGGAGTTTGTACGTTCTCCCTGTAACCACATGGGTTTTTTCCGGGTGCTCTGGTTTCCTCCCACACTCCAAAGACATACAGGTTCGCAGGTTAATTGGCTCTAGTAAAAACTGTAAATTGTCCCTAGTGTGTAGGATAGTGCCAGTGTACGGGGTGATCACTGGTCGGCGTGGACTCTCTGGGCCAAAGGACCGGTCTCGAAAATCTAAAAGTCTAAACTTTCTGTTCTTCATACCTACATATATCTATTTCTAAAAGAAGCACCTATTCAGCAGGGAACTGATGCCACCCTCTGCCAGTGGGGAAAAAATAATGAAGCCCCCCGCATCCAACACATCATTCTCTGACATTTCCACTGCCTTCAATTTGATCCCACCACCAGTCGCATCTTCCAGCCTTTGCTTTCTGTAGCAATCGCTCCCACTGCAAATCTTTGATTCACTCATTCCTTTCCACCCAATCTGACCTCTCCCTAGCTACCTTCCCCTGCACTCGTAGGAGATGTTACGCCTGCTGCCTCTCTCGCTTCCATTCAGGGTCCCCAGCAGTTCTTCTGGGAGAGACAAAGGCTCAAGTGCTAACCATCTTAACTCCCCGTCCCATTTCCATTCTGACTTTGGCCCCTCCATTGTCAAAGTGAGGCTACACAGAAACCGAAGGATCAATAACTAGTCTTCTGCTTGGGTAGCTCACAACCTAATGGTATGAACATTGACACAAGTAACTGCAGATGCTGGTTTACAATAAAAAAAGACACAGTGCAGGAGGAACTCTGGATAAGTCAGCATCGCAGGACAGCATCAGGAATCACAGAGGGCGAGCAGTGAGAGAGGGTCTTGCAACTCGCATCGGAGAGAGGAGAACCTTCAAAGTAGACATATTTTGAGGATATTTTGCAGTGGAGCAGCAAAATGCTTACACTGGGAAGTTCAGATGCTGGTTTCCAGAAAAAACCCAGTGCTGGAGTAATTCTCCAACTGAACGTTAAATTCTCCAACCAAGTAATAGCCCCACTCCCCTTCTTTCTTTCCTGTGCCTTTTACCCACCCTGGTGCACTTCCTTTTCTCCCACCTTCTCCCAAACCCTACCCCCTGTCACTACTCTTTTCTCCTCTGTACATTCATCTAGCATCCACGAGTCTCTCCATTTGCCTGTTATCCTCCCTCTTTGCCCTCCCCCTCCTGTCCTCTTCCACCCACATTCCTTCCTCTAACATTACACTTCGCTCATCCTCTCCTTATCTGACACCCTGTTGTCTCCTTTTCACCTCTAATCTTTGACACTTTCTCTGCCATTCTTCCAATCACCTCCCCCTCTCACCTGCATTCACCTACCCCCACACCGATCAGCCTGTGGAAGGATCCTGAGTTGAAACATCACCTGTGCATTCCCTCCCAGATGCTGCTGACCTGCACTTGGTATTTTGCTCAAGTCATTCAAAACAAATATCATTGCCACAAAGAAAAGATATACAATTCAGGAGCTTCGAATTAATGAACCTGCCTGCTCTGCATTGACCGTTGGCCCTTAAAATGATTGATGACATTGTAAATTTGCAAAATAAAGGGCTAAATGACATTTGTAAATGGAGCATTTGTTCTGAAAGAGGGTTCTGAATAAACAAGATGAGAAGTTTAGACTGAAGTGACCTTGCACATGATGCTTTGAAAGGTAGGTGGGACAGGAGCAAGTGTGAAATAAGGCAAAACTAATAAGTATTTGGTGAATAGAAAATAGATGGTTTGAACTTCTTTAAAGCGTGGATTTTGCATTATAATCTTTAACATTGTGATTACTTTGCCTTCAATTCATGTTGTCGTATCCCAAGGTGGTTATGACATTTTGAATTTTGATGCGTCAGTCCGTGATTCAAAAATGGCAATGATCTCAACTGTAATTTTTTTGTCTTTAACTTTTGTTGCAATGTAACTGACTTACTGTTTGCCATTAAGCAATGGCACAAAGATGGTTGTAATTCTAACAACCAATTAATTTGCATGATTCTTTGGGTTTAAATCCATTCTATTAAAGTATGGTAGAATGTTTCAAATCCAAGCACAGTAAATTGTAGAATATTGGTAGTCTCAAACTTGTAAATTAATGGATGTTGAAAGTAGGAACAAACATTAATCTCCACGCCTCACTTCTGAATTGTGCAGGTCTTGCCCAAATATAATGGATTCCTGATTTGGGTCAGCTTCTCGCTTGTTTAAAAACAATTGCAAACTAAATTTATTTTCTCCTTGTAATTTGTTTATCTGAAAAAATAATAAAAATGAGGAGGGATGTGGGCCGGAGCTTACCACTTCATTGTGCAGGAACGAACTGCAGATGCTGGTTTAAACCGAAGATAGACACAAAATGCTGGAGTACGAGACAGGCAGCATTTCTGGAGAGAAGGAATGGGTGACGTTTCGGGTCGAGACCCTTCATCAGACTAGTCAGAGGAAAGGGAAACGAGAGATATAGTCAGTGATGTAGAGAAATATAGAACAAATGAAAGAAAGATATGTGAAACAAATTACTTTTTCATTGTTATCATCGTGACATTTTTGCATCGTTGCTATCTATATCTCTCATTTCCCTCTCCCCTGACTAATCTGAAGAAGGTCTCAACCCGAAACGTCACCCATTCCTTCCCTCCAGAGATGCTGCCTGTCCTGCTGAGTTCCTTCAGCATTTTGTCTCACCATTTCAATGTCGGCACCAATTATGAAATTACCCATCTCACTCAAGCCCAGGCATGGTGACCTGACAATGAAGGAGAAAGGTGTTCTCATTGGGTCAGGATTGGTAAGGAATGCGTGAAGCAACAGCACATTTTACAGATGATAATTTTCAGACAAACTAAACATCCATATGTAATTGGTCATGAATAGATCAGATAGGCGCACAGAGTCTCTTGCCCAGAGTTGAGGAATCGAGGACCAGAGGACATTGATTTAAGGTGAAGGGGAAAAGATTGAATACGAATCTGAAGGTTAACTTTCAAACAAAGGGTTGTGGGTGTATGGAACGAGCTGCCAGAGGGGGTAGTTAAGGCAGCAACGTTTAAGAAACAATTAGACAGGTACATGGATAGGACAGATTTGGAGGGATATGGGCCAAATGCAGGCAGGTGGGACGAGTGTTGCTGGGACATGTTGGCCGGTGTGGGCAAGTTGGGCCGAAGGGCCTGTGTCCGACGCTGTATCTCACTATGACTCCCTATGACTTTATCAAGGTGACATGACCTTCAACTATAATACAGGCTGTCAGTGGATACCACAGATGATATCAGCAGGTTCAGTCAGTTTACTGCTTATAGCTGTGCTTTTCAACAGGGCCAGCATTTTTGTCATTCAATGGGAGAGCTGCAAGACTTGGTCAGTGGGTCAGGCAGCATCGGTGAAGGGAAACAGGCAGTCATTGTTTTGGGTGGAGAGCCTTCGTCTTGACGGGATGACTCTAGACTGGAGATGAGGAGTCTCGCCCCAAAACGTTGACTGCCCATTTCCCTCCACAGATACTACCTGACCCATTGCGTTTGTATAGCAGTTCTGCTTTTTTTTGCTACAGATTCCAGCATCAGTAGTCTTTTGTGCCTCTACCTTTATCAGTCATTTTTATTCTGTGCCAACCACAGCGAAGGTAATGAATAATACAGTTCTCCAAAAACTGTTGACATTTTGGAGGCCTTTGCGTCACTCCATTGGGCTTCTGTACAATTCTGTGCCTTGTTTAACAGAACATTTATTTAATCAAAGTCATGGTGGTTTTTGCTGCACAACATCAAGCAAAGAAATGCCACATTCAATTGTCTACTGCATTTGTTTACAAAGGCCAGGGACTGCATTTCAAAAGTAATTTATTGACTGTGAAGTGCTCAGAAATGTCTTGAGGTTGTACACATTGCTGCACAAAGTCAATAGCAGTAACACACCATGGCATGATTTGTTTTTGCCTGGTCTGCCACAAGATAATTGAAGCTCAAACCTCAAATCAAAGTGTATTTAAAGTTATTTTCAAATCTCTGATAATGTCACAAATTCGCTATCACTATTCTGTGGTGCAAGGATTTGCTGCAAGTATGGCAGCCCAGACTTTCCTCAACTCCATAGGAAACATATATTGTAATTAATAAAAATATCTCTAATCATGTACTAAAATTCATTCTTTCTGGGAGATTGTGAGAATTTGCTATTCGAATTATATCTGATCCAAATCTTATTTCATAGTGTCTGTGGAATCTTAAAATGTTGAGCTTTCTTCACGGTTCATTGAGTTGCACAGTCAGTGATGTTTAAAATAGACTTTCCTTAGATGGGGGGAGCCTGGAATGAAAGCATCTGTCATTTCTGTGGCAGTTTTATTTTCTTTATATAATTTAATTTATAAAGCAAGTTTGACTCCCTCGACTCCCTTGTTGAGTTGGGCTATTCTCAGCAATAGAGTTCCAGAGGGAGGCAAATGCAGCTCTGATTTTGTTTGCAATTTTATCAGTTTTTGTTGGGAATGCACACAAATAGAACCATGGGGAGGATCCACTAAACCAATGGCAGGCTGCAAATGCTCACCATCAAGACACTGAGTGAAAACTGAACAGTAGTAGGTAACATTTGTGATTTTCTGTTGTTGGTACTTGGGAAAGTGGTTGGTATAGCCTGGAGGAGAATGGGCAAATTTGCTGGTGCTAAAAGCATTACCTATAAAAAAACAATTATCTTCCATAAAGATGTGAGGGATATAAAAGATGCACTCTGGTTTAATTGTTTTCTCTTTTTTTGACAAACGTAGATAATCATATCATATCATATATATACAGCCGGAAACAGGCCTTTTCGGCCCTCCAAGTCCGTGCCGCCCAGTGATCCCCGCACATTAACACTATCCTACACCCACTAGGGACAATTTAAAAAAAATTTTACCCAGCCAATTAACCTACATACCTGTACGTCTTTGGAGTGTGGGAGGAAACCGAAGATCTCGGAGAAAACCCACGCAGGTCACGGGGAGAACGTACAAACTCCTTACAGTGCAGCACCCGTAGTTAGGATCGAACCTGAGTCTCCGGCGCTGCATTAGCTGTAAAGCAGCAACTCTACTGCTGCGCTACCGTGCCGCCATCTTGTTAAAAATGAACATCTTGTTCGAATCTTGTATTGGATTGTGATCATGATTCTGTTTGTATGATGTGCATCCACGACTACTGAAGCAAGGCAAAGCGCACTATATAGCAAAAACAAGTGATATTTGCATTAATATTAATTGACCAGAATTAAGGGGAAAAAAACATTCTAAGATTTGCAAAAGATTAAATGTGCCCCTTACTAACACACTCTGAAGGCTGTCATCTTCTTTGCCAGGAAAGAAAACTGCAGATGCTGGTTTAAATCAAAGCCAGACACAAAATGCTGGATTAACTCAGCGGGTCAGGCAGCATCTCTGGAGAGAAGGAATGTGTGACGTTTCGAGTCGAGACCCTTCTTCATTTTGTGTCTACCTTGTTTGCCAGTTGGCTTTTAAAATAGTTTTGCAATATGATCATTAAATATCGTTAATAATTTGTCTGATATATTTTCTAAGTACAATATATAAAGGTAAATAGATGCATTCACGTTACTGTGAGCCTCTGATGTTCTGGCAGTTGTTTCTTTGGTAGTGCCAGACAACCACATTTTCTGAATTATTGGCTATTAGACATTCAATATGAATACCCCAACACATTTTAGTTAGCTGTTTTTAGATGTCACCCAGTATTATAATATATTATCCCAGTGAACTTGGTATGTTTATAGCAAGCTTGTTGAAACGGGAGATGAGTCATTTGAAAGAGAGCACGGGAACAATTGTAATCATGTATAGTCTTTCCGCTGACTGGTTAGCATGCAACAAAAGCTTTTCAATGTACCTCAGCACACGTGACAATAAACTAAACTCGACTAAACTAAACTCAAAGAACCGATGCCACGGCTACTCAGAAAAGCGGGGATTGGGGCCCTGGCGAGTCGAGAGGAAGTGTGGCAAACATTACCTGGCGAGCCCAATGCCAAATTGTCGGAATTCTCAAATAGTGAGATTTAATTAAAATTTACTGTAGTTTGTTAAATAGTGAAATCTTTTCACATAAATATATAATCCTTATTGAAAGTTTGTTTTAAGTTTATCTGAATTTTAAATTGTATCATTTAGATAGGCAATGTTTAAATCTCAGCATCTTGTGATTTACAAATTTACATGTGCAAAAGCAATTACAAAAAATTGGGAATGCTACTGATGTTAAAGCGTTTGCTGTGTTTGTAATTGTGCCTTTTGGAGGAAGTGGGAATAGCTCGCAGCAAGATAATTTGACTGCATCAATATAAAATTTTCTTTTTGGTCGCAGTCCAAAAGCTCAACGGACCAGACTCCTTTGTAAGAATTAAAAGGGTATTCACCACACCTGGAGAAAAACTTGAGTTCAACAGTTGGGTAATTGGAGCCTATATTTTTTGGTTCACCTCTTGATCACCTTTTTGTGGGTGGCTGTGGCTTTAACAGGATGAATAATGCAGCTTAGTCAAACTGGGATGTGGGATGTGACAGATTCAATGCTATAATTTCCGCACCCACTTTAACTAACAAAAAATGTAAATTTCCTAAAAAATACAATTTTTTAGTATGCAATAGGATGAAAACTGTAGTTGTTCTGCATAAATCTTTCCAGAGAGGCTGCTGAATCAAATAAAACAGAAATCCCAGTTCCATGCATGGAACAAGTCAAGTGTTCTGTGCTTTTAATAGAACTGGAGGCTGCTTTATATATCCAGACACTCGTCCTACTCTTGCTGCAAAAAGAAATCTAAGCAATGTTTACAAAGTGGCATTATTATTTTGTAATGAAAGCAAGCTGGTAATTTATGTTTAACCTCCAACCGGAGAGACAGGTTTTAATTTGCCTTGAGAATGATAACTTCAAGAGTAGTTTAATCTCCCTAAGCATTTATTTTATGTGCTTGAGCATAGCATTGTCATTTAGGTACACGAGTGAGTTGTTAACATGATAAAATGTTGGTTAGGCATATTATGGTCATCGTAATGTAGTACTCCATCGTAATAATGGAGTATTATTGGTCATCATACGATAGGAAGGAGGGATTACGATGGAAAGGGTGCAGAAGAGATTCACCAGGATGATGACCTGGATTTGAGCATTTCAGTTATAAGAAGAGGAGGAGCATGAGTCTGAAGAAACGTCACCCATTACCTCTCTCCGAGATGCTGCCTGACCTGCTAAGTTACTCCAGCATTTTGTGATACCTTCAGTTATAAGAGAGATCGGATAGGTTGTAGAAACAAGGTAATGCAGATGCTGGTTTACACACAAGGACACCAAGTGCTGGAGAAACTCTGCGGGTCAGGCAGCATATCTGGAGAACATGAACAGGTGATGTTGCAGCTTGTGACCCTTCTGGATAGGTTGGGTTTGATTTCCTGTGAGTGGAAGATTATGAAGGATGGCTTGTTAGAGGTAGCCAAAATTATAAGGGGGATAGTAAGGGTAGGGCAAGTAAGAGTCTTCTTTCTATGGAGGATGTCTAAATCGAGAGGGGCATTGTGTAAGATGAGGATATTTGGAAGGGATGTTTAGTTTAGTTTAGAGGTACAGTGTGGAAACAGGTCCTTTGGCCCATCAAGTCCGCGCTGACCAGCGATCCCTGCACACAAGCATCCTACACACTAGGGACAATTTACGATTTTTACCAAAGCCAATTAACCTACAAACCTATACGTCGTTGGAGTGTGGGGAGAAACTAGAGCACCCGGGAAAAACTTGCGGGCGAATGTACAAACTCTGTACAGATAGCCCCTGTAGTCACGATTGAACCTGGGTCTCTGGCTCTATAAGGCAGCAACTCCGTGCCACCGGATCTTGGGAATTTTTTTCCACACAGAGGGTGGCTGGCGTCTGCATTGCACTACCCGAGAAGATGGTTTAGACAGTTACTGCCACAATGTTCAAGAAGCAACAAGACAAGCATATTGTGTAAGAAAATAACTGCAGATGCTGGTACAAATCGAAGATATTTATTCACAAAATGCAGGAGTAATTCAGCAGGTCAGGCAGCATCTCAGGAGAGAAGGAATGGGTGACGTTTCGGGTTGAGACCCTTCTTCGGATTGATGTCAGGGGGGCGGGACAAAGGAAGGATATAGGTGGAGACAGGAAGATAGAGGGAGAACTGGGAAGGGGGAGGGGAAGAGAGGGACAGAGGAACTATCTCAAGTTGGAGAAGTCAATGTTCATACCACTGGGCTGCAAGCTGCCCAAGCGAAATATGAGGTTCTGTTCCTCCAATTTCCGGTGGGCCTCACTATGGCACTGGAGGAGGCCCATGACAGAAAGGTCAGATTGGGAGTGGGAGGGGGAGTTGAAGTGCTCAGCCACCGGGAGATCAGGTTGGTTAAGGCGGACTGAGCGAAGGTGTTGAGCGAAACAATCGCCGAGCCTGCGTTTGGTTTCGCCGATGTAAAGAAGTTGACATCTAGAGCAGTGGATACCATAGATGAGGTTGATGGAGGTGCAGGTGAACCTCTGTCTCACCTGGAAAGACTGTTTGGGTCCTTGGATGGAGTTGAGGGGGGAGGTAAAGGGACAGGCGTTGCATCTCCTGCGGTTGCAGGGGAAAGTGCCCGGGGATGGGGTGGTTTGGGTAGGAAGGGACGAGTGGACCAGGGAGTTACGGAGGGAACGGTCTCTGCGGAACGCAGAAAGGGGAGGGGATGGGAAGATGTGGCCAGTAGTGGGGTCCCGTTGTAGGTGACGGACACAGAAAGCCATGGACCAAATGTGGGTAAGTGTGTGTTTATAAACATGCATCTGGTCAGCATGGACATCGTTTAAGTAAGGGCATAATTGATGGAGCCATCATTATTTCAACTGAACTGTTGAACAAAGATGCTTTTACCAACTTGGGTAGATCATGACGATGCACTGAGATTATTTGAAAATGTACATATGAATTTATGCATTGGCTAATATTTACTCTCCTAAAAACACTCAGCAGATAGGGCCACATCTGTGGAAAGAGAAACAGGAGTTAACATCTCAAGTCAGAGACACTGCATCAGAACATTGATTTTTATTCACCCCCTTTCACAATTTAAAGTAAACAAATTAAGTAGCAACTTTTAATTGTTTTTAAGATCCTATTGAGCACATTGCTTATTGCAACTGTCACTGGATTTCAAAACTGCATCATAGACCTCATGGCCCTCGACAACAGCACATTGCACTGGCTACAGCGCCTGGAGGGCATTACATAATTTCTGCTGCCTCAAACGCAAGAAGAAGATAGACCTTAATGTGCTTTAGAATGGGGTGAGGTGATGTGCATGCTTTGTACATGTAATTGCTTTCTTTCACAAGTGATTTGAATGCCACAATACTTGAAGGATTTTGTGATTTTAGGAGTAGCTGTCCATTGGCCATTTGTCCAACTGCTATATTAATGTTTTTTTGCAGCAGATTTCTTACAACAACCGAGTTTCATTTGCGAAACTTCTCGGATGTTATTCAGCCATTTAACGCTTTTATTTGGAAGGAATTGCTTTCTGTTACCGGACATAGTAGGTCCATAATTGCTTTGCTAAATCTTGCTCACTCTACCTTCCCTCTTAAAAATACTGCTTAAAACACCTCGGACCCAGATTTCAGCCTTCTATTCTGATATCCTTATTCCTGTATTATTCGTCTTCAAAATTTTATTTGCTAATATGCTTGCAAATATCCTTGTGTTGTCTCAGATTATTAGAAACATTATCTATGGTACCTGTAAACTGCTCTTTAAAAAAATGTCTTTGTCATGCTTCTGTAAGTAGAGTTAGTTAAACTTGCATTGTAAAACATCTGGTTAGCAGTTTCATAATTATTATAGATGGAGCAATAGAGTTCTACAGTATGAAAACAGGCCCTTTGATCCAATTTATACATTACAACCAAATTGCCTAACACAGCTAGTCCCACTTGCCTGTATCCGGTCTATATCCCTCCCAATCTTTCCCATCCACGTAGCTGTCCAGGTATCTTCTAAATGTTATAATTGTGGCCAATAGGTCTAACACTCCCTCTGACCGCTCATTCCACATAGCCACAACCCTCTATGTGAAAAGGTTACCCCTCGGGTCCCTTTTTAATCTTTCTTGTCTCACCTTAAACCTAGACCTCTATCTTGGGGATAGGTCTAAGGCTATTCATTTTATCTATGCCACTCCTGATGTTATATATCTCTATGGAATCATCTATCAGCCTCGATGCTCCAGGGAAAAACCCTCTCAGCCTACCCAGCCTCTCCTTCTAACACAAACCTTCCAGACCATTTAATATCCTTGTAACTCACCGTTGCACCCTTTCCAGTTTCGTGATTTTTTTCCTATCGCAGGGCGACCAGAACTGTGCAGTTTTACAAATGCGGCCTGACCAACGTCTCGTACAGCTGTATCGTGACGTCCCAACGCTTGTACCCTGCCGATGAAGGCAATAGTGGCAAACGCTTTCTTCCCTCTATATCTGGAGATTTCCATTCAATTCCATTGAATTTGGATAAAACGTTCCCCTTAAATTAATAAGACAATTTAAATGATTTAATCTCTTCAATTTTCCCTTGCTTCCTATCAGAAATGTGCATGTGTTTAACGTGCATTTATTTTAGTGCAACTTTAAAGAGATTGTCGAATGCGATGCACTAGTTCAAATTAAACCTGTAACCGTTGTAAAGCAGTTAACACCTTCTCGCCAAAGCAGGCTGTGCGTGTGACAGCTCAAACAGCTAGTGGTTTTTATGCTCTTCAACACCAAAAAAACTATCTTAAGTGCAATGGTTTTGTGTGTGTGTGAGAGAGGAAGTGATAGCTTCCTCTTTCTTTTCCTCCTGCATCTTTCAGCGTGTCTGCTCTGCTGCACGCCTGATGTGTGACTGGCAGCAGCCTCGCCACTGTCATTTGACAGAAGCTCCTAGCTCGGCCCAGCAGCAGCGTCAGTGACGCGCAGTCCGGGTCGCGGCTCGTCCATGGCAATGCAATGGCTGTGATCTGTCGGTGCCAGTGAGAGCTCGCAGGGGGGGAGTCTGCCTGCCTGCCTGT
Organism: Rhinoraja longicauda; assembly: GCF_053455715.1. Classification (NCBI taxonomy): domain Eukaryota; kingdom Metazoa; phylum Chordata; class Chondrichthyes; order Rajiformes; family Arhynchobatidae; genus Rhinoraja; species Rhinoraja longicauda. Next base: position 43,847,707 of record NC_135957.1, on the reverse strand, counting down.
GATGGGGGTGGCCGAAGCAGCTGTTCTGTGAACTGCGGAAGGCATGAACTGCAAGGGGGGACCGCTGGCCGGGCAGGAATAGCGCGGGCATCCATCCGCACAGCGACCTGAGGGAGGGGGTAATGTTGGAGGTTGCCCAGCGGCTGGGTGGGTGCTGTTGGTACGTTGCAGGTCAGTCGCACAGTCATCCCGCAGCGAATGCAGCGGAGAACGGGCGAAAGCGCAGAATAAATAATCCAGAAAGACTGGGCAAGACGGAAGGATTTACCATCTAGAAGGGGAGCGTGCTCTGGGCATGAAATCCCCGGCCGCAGTCGCTTGGATGTAGAGTGCTCCATACACACACACGCTGCAAGTAAGCACAGCACAGCGCTTCATGCAATCGCGGAGTTTGTGCCCGGTGAGCCGGTCCTGACACTTTATTTCTACTTGCAAGTAAGCATTTTGCACAGATATCTTGAATGTTCTCTGGTCTTTTGCGGATTGTTTCTCCGCATGAGTGTGGTTTGCTTATTTACGCCAAACCAGCAGAGGTGCAGGAGAGGAATTGATGCTGTTAAGGGGATGTTGTCTGTGAGTTACATGGAATGGAATACTTTATTGTCACATGTGACTAGGCACAGTGAAACTATTTGATTGCATACCTAATGTATACAAATACATACATACAAAACACACAATTCTTGTCAATCTGAAACATAGAAACATAGAAAATAGGTGCAGGAGTAGGCCATTCGGCCCTTCGAGGCTGCACCGCCATTCAATATGATCATGGCTGATCATTCAGCTCAGTAGCCTGTACCTGCCTTCTCTCCATACCCCCTGATCCCTTTAGCAAAAAGGGCCACATCTAACTCCCTCTTAAATATAGCCAATGAACTGGCCTCAACTACCTTCTGTGGCAGAGAATTCCCCCAACTCGAAACGCCTCCTCTCCACGTTCTCCAGGGATGTTGTCTGATCCACTGAGTTACTCTAGCATGTGTCTTTCTTTGGTAACCAGCATCCGCTGTCCCGTGTTTCTACAATTCTTTATTTGTTTGGCAAAATGAGGCCGATTCCTGTTCACTCGGATGCAGCGGACTGGAAACCCATTGAGTACGTGCAGTAGTTTCGTTTACTCGCTAACCTTTCCAGTCAAACTTCGAGCCCGTTGTGAACTCCGGGAAGTCATATCTACTTCAGGATTAAATGTTGAATAACTTTATATTGAGAGTGTTCTTGAGGTTCGATTTTTACTTAGTATTTTGGTATTTCACTGGATAGTAAAAAGAAAATTTGACTTTTGATGTTGATACTCCTTCCTAGACCAATGACTATTTCAAATCAAAGTGACAGGAATACTTGTCTCCATTCCTTCTCTCCAGAGATGCTGCCTGTCCCGCTGAGTTACTCCATCATTTTGTATCTACCTTTGACAGGAATACTTAATCGTTTGGTATGAGGGAGAAGCTTAATGATTTTCGATTTGTGTCATTTGTTTTGAGTTTAAAAAAAAACTTAATGTCTAAATTCCCTCTCAGTGGCCTCGTAACTTGAAACGGGCTGGGTATTAGTATTGAAATGGTTGCATTCGTGATATCAAAAAGGTAAGTGTGTATATATTGGAAAGCCACGTGCTTGAGTTTCTTATCAGTTTCTCACACTACCTGGCTAAAATAAGTGCTTTTCTTTCCAGGGAAACGTAGGCTCTAGCGACTATTCCCCTCAACGACTTGATCCAACAGCACAAACATGTCTTTTTCTTCAATCATCTCTATCAAGTTACACCCAGGCTCTTTGGATAATGACAGGTTATACACTATACAAAGCAATGTGTACTCTACCTTTAATGTTTTATTCATTAAAAGTGGCTGGATTAAAAAGGCAACATGCTGATCGAGACTGCTTACTTTGAACCCATCTGTAGTTTCACTGTACAAAACAATGTATTTATAATCTCATTACCCGTCTTGCATCCATTTTAAATCATCTTGTCAGAACCACGTATTTTGAAATGAGTTGGTAGTTATTTAGTAGGTGGCGCATTCCTCTCTGGCTTTAAGTCTACAATTACAATAGGCAAATCACTTGTAAAACAGTAGTGTTTTGTTTGGTATCGCCTAAGCTGCAATGATACAATTTGCTTCTTTGGAGTATGTTCGTTCTAACCTCCTATAATGTGTGTACACTACTTGGTGTGTACAATACTTTCAATTAAAATCTTGCATAATTACAACATTGAGGTTGAGGTCAGACCAAAGGCAAACATTACAGTTGATGTGTACCAGTGACTCTTGAAACGGAAACAAATTTTGATCATGAAAACTGTCCTTTACTCCACACAGATTATGCATTCAGATTTGTTAGTTTGTTGCCATATATACCAGGGTGTAATGAAATTCCTTGTTCATATATAGCTCATAGATTAAATATTACACACGGTAATGATTATAACTATAAATACAATGATAAGTGCAAACGATTGCAGTGAAATCTGAGGTATTCACAAAATGCTGGAGTAAGTCAGCAGGTCAGGCAGCATCTCGGGAGAGAAGGAATGGGCGACGTTTCAGGTCGAGACCCTTCTTCAGACTGATGTCAGGGGGGCGGGACCCTAGTTTTAAAAAAGTGCAATATTGGAACAAACATTATTCGAGGAAGAGTTACAAATAAGTATGTGGCAACACCTCTGGGAAAGGGGTATGTTAGAGGTGATTGGAGGAACTGCAGATGCTGCAATCTTGAGCAAAACACTTTTCACCCAACTACAATCAGTCTGAAGAAGGGTCGCAACCTGAAAAATCACCTCTCCATGCCATCCAGAGAAGCTGCTTTACTGGCATCTGCAGTTCCTAGTGTCTACATTTTACTGCTCCACTGCAAAATCTTCTCAATGTATGCCTACTTTGAAGAAGCTCTCCTCTCTTTGGGAGTTCTGTGAGACCCTCTCTCACTGCTCTTCCTCTGTGATTCCTGCTGCTCTTCAATCATGTTCTGACCCAGACTCGCTACCACAGCCATTCTTTGCCACGCCAGGATTGGTCCCACCCCCACCTCTTCCAGCTTTCTCCAGCCCCGCCACCCCACAATCAGTCTGAAGAAGGGTCCAGACTGGAAACGTCACCTACCTGTAATCTCTAGAGATGGAAACATCGCCTATCTGTGTTCTCAATAGATGCTGCCTGTCCTGCTGATTTCAGCACTGTGTCTTTGTTTAGCGCTGGACTAACTTGCTAATTAGTTCAGTAGTCTGATTGCAGTGGGATGAGGCTGTTCCTAAATTTCAAGAGGGTAAGATTTTAGATGTGAGTTTACATTTGAGGAGCAGGTTATAACCATTACTGATTTTTTAATGTCTATTTATGAATGGACATTTATTTTACAGTTACGTTGAGCATTGGTGTAGAATGTGCACTCTTTTATAATGTACGATATCTGTTTCAAGCAATCATCGACGTGTTTTCATGTGAACTAGAGCAGGTGACTACATGTCATTATTGTATAAATAGATAATCAGTGTCACGAGAACAACGCCACTTGAAGATGCGAGGGACCCATAAAATATGAAATCAAGTGCAATATGTATCCCAATGATTAAATCTTAATATGTAAGCCTTATTTGGTATTTCATCAAGCTGATATTAGCCTTGCCTTTTTTAAAGTGTTTATCAGTGTAGAATCTCCTTTATGGCATTTGAGAGCCTATTGCTGCATTATAGTCAGTCAATGGGCAAAGCTTGCATGGATATCTGATGGGTTCAGCAACAGGTGCATATTTCGATGGGTGTAGGTAGTGAAGTAATCTTGGGAGAGTAAAATCGTATGAAAAGGAAACTTAAAAGGGATGGTGCTATTGAAACTAAAACTCGCGGGGAGAATCTGAAACAATTCCATGCATCCAGAGGTACTTGTATACTTTGCTCGGGTTGGTGGTGATTAAATGAAATGGAAAAGCATTAAGCCGAAGGCACAGGATTATATTTTAAGTCAAATAATGGAATTCAGCAGATGACACACTTTGCTCAGTTGAAGTGAAAACGATCGACGAGGAGGTGGGAATACACAGAACATTTGTGTGTTCAATTGGGTATTTGGCATTGCAGCAGTTATACAAAGATAAGAAATCAAGTTTCAAGTCATTACAATTGATAGCAATGTCATCCTCTACCATATGGTAGCTGCAGAAATACTGCATCGCACATTCTGGGTTAATGTGTCTGGGTTGAGCTTTAGGTTTATTATTGTTCTGTGTACTGAGGTACAGTGAAAAGCTTCATGTTGCATGCTATCCGATCAGATCAACTAGCACTGCTTATAAATACAATCAAATCAAAACCTGGGTGCAATTGGTAGAGCAAGGGGGACAATACAGTGTGAGTCTGACTCTCTGCTGTCCCAAGCTCTGGTAAGATAGTTACTTCTTGATGGCCAGGTGTATTAGGTTTCAGTAATCATGCCTGGCAAGCCATCCATACATTGCCAAATACATAATATACTGGCAGTGGGCTATTTCCAAGGAAGTATCCACCTTTTTATTTGGTATGCATTCATTCATCTTAAAGATGTAATTTGATTAATTGACTCATCTTCTGGAAAATGATATCTTCATCTGCACACAAAGTGGAGTAACTCAGCGAGTCATGCAAGATCTCCGGAGAACATTGAGAGGTGATGTGTTGGTTCAGGACCTTTCTTTAGACGGACTAACGGGGGTGGACAAAAGAAAGCTGCAAGGGAGGAGGGGTAGTACAAAGCCAGGAAGGTAATAGGTTGAAGATAGACACTAAATGCTGCAGTAACTCAGTGGGACAGGCTGCATCTCTGGAGAGAAGGAATGGGTGATGTTTTGGGTCGAGTACCTTCAGACTGACTCGAAACGTCACCCATTCCTTCTCTCCAGAGATGCCGCCTGTCCCACTGAGTTACTCCAGCATTTTGTGTCTATCTTGTGTTTAAATTAGCATCTGCAGTTCCTTCCTACTCAGGTAATAGGTTTGTACAGATGAGGAGGGTTTTTTGACAGGCAGAAAGTTGAACAAAGGTTTGAGGTGAAAAGATAAGTGGGAGAAAATTGAGAACATTGGAGAATTCAGTGTTCATATAGTTGGGTTGTAAGCTATCCAAGCAGAATCTGAGGTGCTGTTCCTCCTTTTTGAGTATGGCTCACTGAGTCTCTGCATGGTCTCGCTGGTGTACAAGAGGCCGCATTAGGAACGCCAAATGCAGTAGATGAAGTTAGACTAGGTACACCGAACAACTGTTTTTCTGAGAAGTCAAGTCAAGTCAAGTCAATTTTATTTATATAGCACATTTAAAAACAACCCACGTTGACCAAAGTGCTGCACATCTGATTAGGTACTAAGGAAAAAATGAAACATACAGTAGCACACAAACATAACAGCACATACAAAACAGTTCACAGCGCCTCCTCAATGGGCCTCAAACGCAAGGGAGTAGAAATAGGTTTTGAGCCTGGACTTAAAGGAGTCGATGGAGGGGGCAGTTCTAATGGGGAGAGGGATGCTGTTCCACAGTCTAGGAGCTGCAACCGCAAAAGCGCGGTCACCCCTGAGCTTAAGCCTAGACCGCGGGATAGTGAGTAGCCCCAAGTCGGCCGACCTGAGGGACCTGGAGTTAGAGAGGTGGGTTAGAAGATTTTTGATGTAGGGGGGGGAATATCCATTTAGGGCTTTATATGTGAATAGGAGGAGCTTGAAGTTGATTCTGTACCGTACAGGGAGCCAGTGGAGAGGCCAGAATCGGCGTGCTGTGGTCCCTTTTACGGGTACCCGTCAGGAGTCTCGCTGGGGCGTTTTGGACCAGTTGCAGGCGGGGCAGGGAAGATTGGCTGATCCCAGTGTATAGGGAGTTGCAGTAGTCTAGGCGGGAGGAAATGAAAGCGTGAATGATTTTTTCAGTGTCGTCGAATTGGAGGAAAGGTTTGATTTTAGCTATGGTACGAAATTGGAAGAAGCTGGCTTTTACCACAGCGTTGACTTGCTTGTCAAACTTTAATGCAGAGTCAAATATCACGCCGAGGTTTTTGACATGCGGTTTGACTAGGCAGGATAGGCTTCCAAGACTGCCTGTTATCGAAGGACTCTTGGGGGTCCCTGGACGGAGGTGGGGGAGGAGGTATTGGGGCAGGTGTTAATTGTGGACTTTAATTCAGTGCCCCGAACAATGTGAAAGTTACATAGCCAAAACCAAAAGCCCCCTTTTAAATAAAATTGCCCATAAACTAGATACTATGTTTAATTTCGTTTAGAGATACATGGAATACAGATATGAGCAGCGATCCCCGCACATTAACACTGTCTGACACACAAGAGGGACAATTTACATACACAAAGCCAATTAACCTACAAACTTGTATGTCTTTGGAGTGTGGGAGGAAACTGAAGATCTCGGAGAAAACCCACTCAGTCATGGGGAGAATGTACAAACTCTGTACAGACAGTACCCATAGCCGGGATTGAACCCGGGTCTCCGGCTTGCAAGCGCTGTAAAGCAGCAACTCTACTGCTGCGCCACAGTGCTGCCCAAATACTTGAAGTACTAGTGACATTTATTTGTCTGGTTTGATTATGGAGGCTAAGAATCTGAGAGAAGATGTGACGGTCAAATGCAAGCGAGAAAGGAGGAGTAGAAAGAAACAATATCATGCTGTCCTTGAATTGACAAAAAAGTAGGCTCCTTGGGAGACTAAAAGAAATTTGAGTGATACGAGCTCGGGGAATTTATTTGTATTGACATTAGTAACACACAATTCTTTCTTGAACACTTCATACAACATTTTTCATTTAATTCAGCAGACACAGAGAATGAGGTAATGATTTAGGTTACCGGATAAAGTGAGATGTGAGAGATTTCTTTGTCTTAAGTACACAAGATAGAATCTAAAATCGCACATTGCCTAGGCAGTGAATGTCATTTGACATCATTTGTTCAAACATTTAAACAAAGATAAAAGGCCAGGCCCGACTAATTTAGTGTAATTGGCACTCAAATTCTGGGTTTTCCTTTTCCTGTATCATTTATTCCGAAAAACATTCGCATCTTGCACTCCAATCCAAAAAAAGTAAAAAATACTGGCTGACATAAAAAATTAATTGTACATTGCTATTTTGTTCGATTAAAATAACACAGTGAAGAGTTTAATTCGACTATTTTGGTCGTAAGGTCATAAGGAATAGTAGAGTTAGGCCATCCGACCCATCAAGTCTACTCTGCCATTGATGGCTGATCTATCTCTCCTTCCTAATCACATTCTCTTGCCTTCTCCCCATAACCTCTGACACCTGTACTAATCAAGAATCTATCTATCTCTGCCTTAAAAGTGTCTGCTGACTTGGCCTCCACGGCCTTCTGTGGCAAAGAATTCCACAAATTCACCTCCCTCTGAATAAACATATTTCTCCTCGTCTTTCTAAAAGAACATCCTTTAATTCTGAGGCTATGACCTCTAGTCCTAGACTCTCCCTCGAGTGGAAGCATCTTCTTCACATCCACTCTATCCAAGGCTTTCACTATTCTGGATGTTTCAATGAGGTCCCCTTCATTCTTCTGAACTCCAGCGAGTACAAGCCCAGTGCCGCCAAACGCTTATCATAGGTTAACCTTCATAATACCAATATGACCTGGATTTAGTAACTATTTGGTCTGCAGAGTGCAGACCCTTGCAAGATTATCTAAAATAACAAATGCGAAGGATGGAATTATGTGGTTTTGATAGTGTTGCGTTATCTTTGAAGAAGTTTGTGTGGAAAGATCAGAAATAGTTTGCGTGCAAGGGGAAACAGTTTAAAGCACAGATTATCATGAATTTATGAGAGAGTGATGGATACTATTTTCAAATCAACTATTATGAAATGAAATATAGAATTAATGCAGTCAACTGGTTGAATAAATATGATGTGTTTATTTCGATTTACTTGTAGAAAATGTTGTGTTATTTTATACCATTTACTTAACGAAATTCTTTTCTGTCCTATGAATCTGATTTTAATTGACACATTTTTATTTCTAGACATTCCTTTTATCAAAAATTGAAACCTTTCAAAGTTGAAAAAACAGAATAAAAGACCAAAGATCCCAGGAGAAGACAGGACCCAGTTACAGAAAGGTGGGGGTAAAATCTTGGCATGTTCTGGAGAGAAAATTCTTAATTTCTTGAAACCTAAATAATAACTCGCTTCCTCTCTTGGGCCCACATTATTAAGCTGTGAAGTTGCATTCTTTGCACCGTGGCTGCTTCTGAACAGGTTTAATATAAAGAAAGCTATTCATTAAAAAGTTCTAACATTCTATTTGCAAGTTATTTTTAAGTTCTCTTGTTTTAAGTTTGTTGTAAGGTTATTTACGTACCAAAAGTTAGATATTTCAAAAGATGTTTGTTTGTAAATCATAGCAGTTGCGCTAAGTATGGATACTATTTTATAGATTGGCAATATTTTGGAAAATTTGTAATTCGTGCAAAACAGAGAAATGCTTTGATGTATTATTTACTTGGAGAGGATTCATTTTGAGATTTGGCTATGTAAAAGTTTAACATATTCTTTTGGTTCATTTCTCAGTTTATGCTGAGGCATGATTTATAACAGCACTTGTGATTTATGTCTGAGTCTTCATGACTGAAATTAGACAAACTTTGCATTGTGGGAATGTGGAAGATTTTGCAGCTGACCATTGCAATGTCTTCATCTGACATCCATTGTACACATATTCCAGTTGTGATAAAAAAGCTAGAGCTATTCTACTGCTTTACTCCAGGGCCACAATGTGCAAGCAGTAATCCTATGCCTTGCCCTATTTTCTGTGTACCCTAACCCTGGTTAATGCGAATTGAACTGAAACAAGTATGAGTCTTAAGAAGGAATTTACAGGCAACCACTAATCTGGAGGTAACTATTTGAATTATTCATTTCTTCTTTCGGTGTGATCAACCTTCCATATGATAGTTGTTAGCCTGGTAAAATTAAATTAAAAGTAGATTATCTTTAATTACATAGTCTTGAAATTGTTGCTTGCTGGTATTGAGCAAGCTTTGTGTCAGAATGTAAGTGAAAGAAGGTGTGTAAGCTTGTTCATTTCTCGCCCACTGCACAAGTGCTTTGATTTTTATGAAGATTATATATGAATTGTTTGTTTGGAAACATTCACTACTATCCACCGCCCACCTTTCTGTTAGCTATAATTAGAACGCTGATGATAACATTGTGCTGGTCCTCATGTACAGCAATCTACCTGTAACATGGTATTAGACTTGCAATGACCTGTTTGAGCATGAAACTAAAACAAAAATCGCTCTTTTTAGTTACAACAGTACAGTCTTCCTTCATTCCAGGAAGATGCACAAATTCTTTTTAAGTCCACTGATGGGCTTTTACTAAAAGATTTCTCACCCATTGGATCAATGACATTATTTTGTTCAATGATCCAATCCCTTTTTTGTTGCTCAGGAGACGATGTAGGGAACCAAGACATCTTGTTCTGTACACACTGGGTAAAGTGCTTCAATTCCAGCCTTGCTATTCTGGAAAAGAAATGACACAAAACATCTCTGGGGAACATGGAGATGTTTCGGATCAGGACTCTTCAGACCCTGATCAGTCTGAAGAAGGGTTCTGACCCAAAATGTCACCTATCCATGTTCTGCAGAGATGTTGCCTAACCTACTGAGTTACTTCAGCATTTCGTGCCAACTTTGTAAGTTGTAGGTATTCTATGACAAAAAATTATTTTATATATTGTTTGCAAATTATTTCCATTTGAAATCAATTCCATCACAAAAGAAGCCAGTGAGGAGTTGTTTATATATTTTTTAAAAGGCGCAGTGTGAAAAGATTTTGCGACCAAAGAAAATCTACAAGAATACACATGGTTAAGTTGAGTTATCGCTGTATTTTATTTTGTTCAGATGGAAACAGAAATTGGATGTGTTGCTGAATTTCTAACACTGTACTGTCATCTTTTCATAAACCATTTTGTGTGATTGCTACTAATGTGCTACTGAAAATTAGAAGAATTTCTGTTTTTAATTTTATGTTCTGAAGGCAGTTCGTGGAGTTTAACAGCAAACATGAGATAAAATGGTCAGTTTCATATTCGATATAAGATTTTCAATTTTGACTCACCAGATGATACTGACTCCCCTCTCCATCCATACACCAGGGTTCAGTGAAGAGCCTGTCCCACTTAAGCGATTTTTCTTTTTAGGCGACTGCCGGCGACTGTCATAGTCATAGCAGATCACCGATAATCTAGTGACTGGACCCCCCCCCCCCCCCCACCCCTACTACAATGTCTACGACAAGCTACAACAACTTACCACCTAGTCGACGTCAAGCTACGGCAAGTTGGTGACCCAATCGTCGCGACTTAGGACGTCCACCTACGACCGCACCTACGATATCCTACGACCACACAGGCGACAACCTACGACAACTGAAGTCAACCTACATTTACCCGTGACAAGCCACGACAAGCTATGATCCTGTTGGTGACAACTGAAGACAATTCACATCATTTTGACCTCCGGTTTTGACGCCGGTACCTGTCGCCGGTTGACGTAGGTAGTCGCCAATGGAATTCACCGATGTCAGCACCGGCGACAACCTACGTCACCTGGTGACAACCTGGTGACAACCTACGACAGCACCTACATCAGGAGACGTCAAACTACGCTCATTGGCTTCAAACCAACAGTTGCCGAAATTTTTTAAACATCTCAAAATCCAGCAGCGACCAGAAAAACGCTATGACTCTTTGGAGACTACTCACAACCATAAAAGTGTGTTGGAGTAGTAATAGAACAACATTTTATATAGAAAATAAATCTGCAGGTTTGGCATCACCAAAGTTCCTACCTTTCTGGAGTAAGGAAGTTCATTTTAATTGGATTGCAAGTGGATCAAGAAATGGAAGTAATTTGAGGCAGTAAAACGTCTCATGAATTGGTGAGTTGGGATTGGTTGCAGGAGAGGATGAAGTTGATCTTGTCTCCTGAAGAATGAGTTGATGATCGGATGAGGGCGTCCTTCCGCACGGAGGCCAACTCCCAGCTCATTGGTGAGGGGCTGCGTCCATATGCTGCCTCTCCCGATGGAAGTGGACAACACCTCTGACAGCTAGTGAGACAACATCCTCGGCCACACTCACTGTAAATGTTGCTGTTTGAACGTGTTTGATGTCTACAAAAACTTGGAATACCTTGGGATCTGTGAGGAAGAAATATGGCAGATAGATCAAGGCACGGTGGGGCAGCAGTGGAGTTGCTGCCTTACAGCTCCAGGGTCCCGGGTTTGATCCTGAGTACGGGTGCTTGTGTGTGCAGAGTTTGTACGTTGTCCCCGTGATTGAGTGGGTTTTCTCTGGGCTCGGTTTCCTCCCACACTCGAAAGACATATAGATTTGTAGGTTAAGTGGCTTGTAAATTGTCTCTAATGTCTGTAGGATAGTGTGTGGTGGATCGCTGGTCGGAGCAGACTCGGTGGGCTGAAGGGCCTGTTTCCCTGCACTAAACTAGACACGAGTGCACAAATGCATTCACATACTTGCGTGTTCACACTTGCACACATTCTCAATCTCTCTTTCTCTCAGCCTGTAAACTAATTTAAAAAAACCTTCAAACTTAACTTAAATAATTGAAGTAGAAAATCTTACATTTTCAGCAGTTGATTTCTTTCCTTTGAGCTGCTTGCATTTGACTCGTTACACTGTTTCAGTGGAAAAATTACTGATTCTGAGAACTGGGAAATTTGCAGGAGCTAATCCATGAAGAATCTACCAGAGTGGCACATAATTCCTTTGGCAGTCCTGTCTTACAGTTTCAATTCAGAAATGGTCCAGTTATTGTAAGATCCATGCAGATCTTCTGGAAGAGTTGGCCTGTTCAATATGAAAATGACAACATATTTCTTAGCTTTATTCTAAAGTTTACAATAGAGATATTGTTATGGACCAATAAGCATGAAGAACAATTTGTTCAGAAATTAACTTTTTCTCATCAGTGTAATCTAATTGGCATGTTGCAGAACTGACCTGAATGAATTGCCAAGCATCATTATTTGTAATCGGATCTTTTCATTATTCTTGTTCTGAGGCCAGCTGGGAAGACTGCAGAGAAAAAAAATATTTTAGTGGGAGGATGCACAAAAGCATAGAATTAACACTTGTTCCACATTGGAATTGCTGTAAAATTTCCCTGCAGACGTTATGCTATTCATCGTGTAGAGTGGGCAGGCTGCACAGAATTGAAATACAAATAGTTCTCCTATAAATAGACACAAAATGCTGGAGTAACTCAGCGGGACAGGCAAGATCTCTGGAGAGAAGGAATGGGTGACGTTTCGGGTCGAAACCTGAAGAAGGGTCTCGACCCGAAATCTCACCCATTCCTTCTCTCCAGAGATGCTGCCTGACCCGCTGAGTTACTCCAGCATTTTGTGTGTATCTTCGGTTTAAACCAGCATCTGCAGTTCCTTTCTACATAGTTCTGCTATAAAGCATGTTCCCATGACATGAATTGGACGTAACACAAGCGATGAATTAGGGAATACTATTTGCATTATGCGAGCTGAAATGGTTATAATACGATTTGGACCTGGAACTGGAGAGCTTCTTAAAAGTTACATTGGAAATATGACAAGCAGGAAAAAAATCAGTCTTGGATTTAAACAGTCTAGGGTGAGGGGCGGGTAAATTTCCTTCCATGTAACTTTCCTGCATTGTCTCAAGCAGCTTAAGAACACAGCTGCTATTTTAACCACAGCTGGTCATTGAAGTTAACAAGTAATAACATTGTTCACATTGTGCAACAAAACGCTATTAAACAATGTAACATAAAGCCTTTGGTATTGTGAGCTTGCAGAAACAAAAATCAACTCAGCGCTATTGAAAAGACCTTCATTTTTGAAAATAACTCAAAGTGCTTGAGTAATTCAGTGCATCACGCAGCATCCCTGATGGATATGGATACGTGATGTTTTGACTCTGCAGTCATCTTCTGACTGATTGTAGTGGGGGAACGAAAGCTGGAAAAGATGTGGAGGCAGGACAAAGCTTGGCAAGTGATAGCTGGATGCAGGTAAGGGGTGTTTGGCAGGTAGGAGAACAAAATCTAGAGATGTAAAGGTTGACAAAAAGAGACTAAAGGTGGCAAAAAGAAGGCAAAAGGGGATTAATAAAGAGAGATTTGAAAGGTGAGTAAAATGTAAAGCCAGAGGGAGGGATGTAGGTGGAAGGGAACAGGGATACTGGGTGGGTGGTGAAGGGGGTGAGATAGTGGGAGAATGGGTGCGCAGTGGGGTCAGAAAATCCTGGTGGAAAATTAACTTTCTTCTGGGAGTCTGACACACTAATGCCCCTTTCCCTCATTGACAAGATTGCCTCATTTATAACACCTATTTTCTATAACTTGAAGTTCATCAGGACCACAACTATCGCATCATTGCAGAACTACTTGTACAAAAGCAACTGCAGCAACATTAAAGATAGACACAAAAGCTGGAGTAATTCGGTGAGCCAGGCAGCATCTCTGGAGAAGAGGAATTGGTGTTGATTCAGAGCTTCTTCAGCAACATTAATATTGTTTCAAGATTGTCCTTTGTTTGGCCTTCCCAGGTCTGACAAAGCCAAGTCCACAAGCCGTTAAAATATAAGATGAGTCCTCCCATCTCTCTTCCCCATGACTGCTGTTTGCTCATGGAGAAGTTATGCAACATTTTGGTGCAGGCAGCATTGGTAAGAGAAACCCCATAATGTAATTTGAAGTTGGTGTCTGATGATGTCAATCAGAACTTTAACCCCCAATCACATGTGAGATCTGTATTTCAGCTGAGTAAAGTCCTGAAGTAGATCCACGTTCAGAGGAATCTCAGAAAGGTTATTTTTTGTAAGGTTTCCTTGTGGCACACGAAAAGCAGAAATATTCTTTTTGGCTTCATAAGAAATCCTTGAGCACCCAAACACACTGAGATGTGCCGCACAGATCGCTTGTAGTTCTGAGAGACAAAATGAACCTTTGAGATGCGAAGAAAACCCTGCTGATACTTCCAATGTGAATAAACAGAAAATATGATCACAGATGATTGTTATGAAATGTTAACTTTTTCTCTCTCCACGGATGCTGCCTGACCTGTTGGGTATTTCTCACATTTTCTGCTTTTGTTTCAAATATTTGGTGAATTACATTTTTCATAGCCAAGCTTGCAAATTGTTGATAACTGTGTTGCCCCTAATTCTGCCAAATTATCCAGTCTCTTTCTCTGGATTTTTATCAGCTTCCATTAAAAAGATAAATGTAATCCAAATGTAATCTGGTAGACACCTCCCCATTTTAAGGTCGTAAGGTAAAAATAAACTGATATTGCTTAAGGACAATATACTGACCAGAAAGTTAGTGCTGGAAGGTGGGCGTATCGGAGGTTGTAGACACTTGGATACTATTGAGGTAATGAATGAGACAAAGGAGGGAGCAGCTACTGGAGATGCTCTTAGTTGTGATAAAACTATTCAAAATAATTAGTTTATATTTTGGTTATCCCTTCGTAGAAAGATGTTTAAGATTTAGGGAGCAAGCTACTTCAATTTCTGTGTCACCAGGGATGATTAAAAATTAATCACAGTTGATTGAAAATTAATGTCAAAATGTAACCTTTATGGCTTCAGTGCGAATATACTCAAGAGGTTATTTTGTCAGTTGCTACTGTTGTGAAGGGTTTTGAATTAAAATAGAGAAGCCAATTTCTGCTCATGGATTGTCAGAAAGAGACCTACAGTGAGATTCCCAAACTGCAAATGAATTATTCTGAATAATTTTATCACAATTACAAGCTTCTCCAGCAACTGCTTTCCCCTTGACCTACATCATTATGTCTGAAGAAGGGTCTCGACCCGAAACGTCACCCATTCCTTCTCACCCGAGATGCTGCCTGACCTGCTGAGTTACTCCAGCATTTTGTGAATAAATCGATTTGTACCAGCATCTGCAGTTATTTTCTTATATCATTATGTCTATAGTTTGTTCAAGTACCAACAACCCCTGATCAAAGCACCCATCTTCTAGCCCCAACATGCAGTCAGTGAGGATGGGACGAAGCACATCAATTTAAAATGGGGATAGACACAAAATGCTGGAGTAACTCAGCAGGACAGGCAGCATCACCGGAGAGAAGGAATGGGTGATGTTTTGGGATGAGACCCTACTTCAGACTGAAAAATGGTTTCTACCCGAAATGTCACCCATTCCTTCTCTCCAGGGATGCTGACTGTCCTGCTGAGTTACTCTGGCATTTTATGTCCACCTTCAGTGTAAACCAGCATCTGCAGTTCCTTCCTACACAATTTAAAATGGGAATTGAGTGTGACTTAATCTATGCTGAGTATTCTACGGAAAGTATAGATTGTTGGTAGTGTAAATTAATTGACAATGAAACCAATTAACCTTTTAATGGAAAATTGACCAAAGATTTGAAGCATGGGAAGATACTGTTCCACGGGAACAGGTTCAAGGATCTGACTAGTAGAACAGAAAAAGGCTCGCTCGTCTGTTTAGTTGCAATTTAGTTGTATTTGGCAAGAGAGGACAAAAACAATTCTGGGTTCTCGGTATGTGCGGGGAATTTAAATAAAGAGCTGCCGGCTGCAGCACGATATAGTGCTACCGGCTGCAGCGCCATGGGCTTTAAACATAGTGCTGTGGGCTTTAAACATAGTGCTGTGGCCACAACGCTATGGGTCACAGACCCTTTGGGGAAAAATTCTCATACATACATTCCACCCTTGGTTACTGTCACATCCGGCCCGCAGGCGTTACCCTGTTACATCCACCCCACAGGCTTTAGTAAAGTCCACGTGGTCGTGATGATGCCAATCCGCACACACAACGTCGTAATATTATGGCCAACAAGATTGTCCCAATGGTCAGTGAGGTTGGTGATGTTCTCCGTTACCCCACTCAGGGTCAAACCAGTCACTGAGTCTGTCTGTATAACCACACATGGTAGAAATTAACTTGTTTTGTTGGAGGTCCCAAACCTTAATGTCATCATCAATACCACCAGAGATAATGTGATCACTTGTGTCATTAAACCTTGCTGCCAGTACTTGGTGCGTGTTTTGAAACGTATGGATTGCAGCCTTCTGCCGAATGTCCCATAGCTTCACTGTTTCATCATCGCTTCCTGTACAGACCAACTGTGGTCCCCGTCAGGCTGGATAACATGAATTCACAAAGGATGTGTGACCTTTAGGTCTCTTGATTCTTTCACCAGTTCCACTGTCCCACACTGCTACAGTTTTGTCTGCTGATGCCAAGGCGACGAGCGGCTGCAGCTTGTTGCGAGAGGCTTGGCCTGCACCAGTGCCATTTCGTTTGCTATTTCTTTTTACCAAACATTTTCTATTCTGTTCGTCAGTTCCTGCCGACTACGCCAATTGTCCCAAGGGAACAGGTTCAAGGATCTGACTAGTTGAACAGAAAAAGGTTCACTCGTCTGTTTAGTTGCAAATCAGTTTAATTGGCAAGAGAGGACAAAAACAATACTTGTCTCGGTATGCGCGGGGAATTTAAACAAAGAGCTGCCGGCTGTAGCGCTATGGGTTCTAAATGTAGTGCTACCGGCTGCAACGCTATGGGGTCTAAACATAGCGTGATGGCCACAGTGCTATGGGCCACAGACTATTCGGGAAAATTCTCATATGACAGATACACAACTGATGGAAGAATGGGCTGAATTCTGCACAGCATGCCGATGGCCTTTTGTTGCATTACATAATTCTGTGGTTTCTTCATTGTCTGATAGATCCAAGAGATCATTGCCGAACAGCTGTCTAACGTATGAGATGGAGAGAAGGCATGAGAATGGGGTTAGGAGGGAGAGATAGATCAGCCATGATTGAATGGCAGAGTAGGCTTGATGGGCCGAATGGCCTAATTCTACTCCTATTCCATATGACCTTATGAGAGATAATTCTTTTCTGCTAGTTTTCTCCAGACTAAAGGTAACTTGTCATTGCTCAAGGACATGAACTAAATAGCTGGCAGTTGGGACCAACTTGCAGTAACACTCTCCAACCTCCAGAAATGTGCAATTAGATCATTTTCCCACAGGGGACATTTCAATAGTGGTCTTGAAGAGATGATGTTTAACAGCCAGTATAACCGCTCAATTCCAGACCACAGTGCACGCAGGAATATTGCTCGAATAGTTATTAATACATAGTATTGTGGAGCGAGACAAATTACTGTGGGCTCTTCATATTCTGTATGACAGAAGTAAAACCATTCAAATGTTACCAGCATCAGTCAAACTTTTAAACCGTTCAGTTTGTTTTAAGATTGTTATAGCTGTAGCTGCAAGGGAAAACTGGATGGTGCCAGAGAGTGGCACCATTTTACGTGAAGCACCCCTTAAAACAGTTAAAACAGCATTTTATAATCTCTTCCCCTACCATCTAACTGCCCTAGTGCTGATGAAGTCATTAGATCCAACGCTGAATGTCAATCATTGCTGTTTTAAAAGGATAGCTCGAAACTACCAATCTTTACAACATGGCAGTGTTGTAAACACTGTAAGCCCGGGTTGGTGTGCGCAAAGCATGGTTGAAATGATGTGGATTTTGGCTCCCCCTCCCCAACATACTTCCAACTGGAATTCAAGCACTTGAGATCAAACTTGAAGAGCTGAGAGCAAGGTCGCTGTTTCAAAGGGAGATCGGCTGCTGTGTTTTTTTGTTTCATTGAAACATGGCTCACTCCTAACTCACCTGACCCTGCTATGCATGCTACACATCAGAGGATTTCTTCATTTATTGTCTGGGCCACATGACATCCTCGGGCAAGGGGAAAAGTGGTGTTATCTACTTTTGGTCAGCACTTTTTGGTCTGTTGTTGTGATGGTATTTGCTCAATTCTCTTTCTCCCCCTCCCCACCTCTGACCTGGAATGCCTGATGATAGAAGGCTGTCTACTGAACAAATTCACATCCACTATCTAAGATAGACACAAATTGCTGGAGTATCTTAGCGGGACAGGCAGCATCTCTGGATAGAGATATCCAGCGATATCCCCTATCCAGAGATGCTGCCTGTCCTGCTGAGTTACTCCAGCATTTTGTGTCTATCTTTGGTGTAAACCAGCATCTGCATTTCCTCCTCATACATCTACTATCTTATTGGAGTCTGCATAGAACCCCAATGTCAAGGTAGCACAAGATGCATTGTACTCTGTCATTAGGTATCACAAAATGCTGGAGTATCTCAGCGGGTCAGGCAGCATCTCAGGGGAGAAGGAATGGGTGACGTTTTGGTTCGAGACCCTTCTTCAGACTGATGTCAGGGGGGGGAGTGAGACAAAAAAAGAATATAGTTGGAGACAGGAAGACAGTGGGAGAACTGGGAAGGGGGAGGGGAAGAGAGGGACAGAGGAGCTATCTAAAGTTAGAGAAGTCAATGTTCATACCGCTGGGCTGTAAGCTGCCCAAGCGAAATATGAGGTGCTGTTCCTCCAATTTGCGGTGGGCCTCACTATGACACTGGAGGAGGCCCATGACAGAAAGGTCAGACTGGGAGTGGGAGGGGGAGTTGAAGTGCTGAGCCACAGGGAGATCAGATTGGTTAAGGCGGACTGAGAGAAGGTGTTGAGCGAAACGATCGCCGAGCCTGCGTTTGGTCTCGCCAATGTAGAGTCTCCTGTACTCTGTCATTAACTCCCTTGAGACAACAAACCTTGATGCCCCTATTCATTATTGTAGTGACTCATATCAAGCAAAATTCAGAGCCATACTCCCCAACTGCCATCACCATGTTTCCTGCCCCCCCCCCCCCCACAGGGTGTTGCACTGTTGATCACTGCTACACACCTACTGCATTTTTCCCCATCCCTTGTCTTCATTTTGTCCAGTCTAATTATCTGTCGTTGCTGCTCTTTACAGACATAGACTAAAATATGAGGCAGCAACAGAAAGAGTAATACAGCCTTGGTCAGTGGTGGCTGAGGATCTACTTCAGGATTGGCTTGGGTCAGTGGACTAAAGCATGTTCCTGACCACTTCACCTAGTGTGATTAAATTTACCTCTGTTTTCACTGGTTTCATCAAGAAATGTGTTGATGACTGCGTTCTGATAAATAGAGTTGGGGTCTATCCTAAACTGAAATTTGGATGAATAGGATGATTCACTCTCTGCTAAAATCCAGATCCAAGGCTTTCAAGAATGATGAAGCTCCACTGTGCAAGAAGGCCAAGTATGATTGCCACAAGGCTATCGGGGATGCTGAGAGAATTGTAATACAAGCTGAAGGCTCATGTTAATCAAGCAAATTCCAGGCGACTGTGACAGGGACCGAATACATCTCTCTCAGATGAGCTTGGTGCCTTTTACACCCATTTTGAACAGGCAAAATCAGCTCTAACTAGACACGTTCTCCATTCCCTACTGGCTGTGTCCCATTCATCTGGTGGGCAGAAGATGCTTCTGCTTCCCTCAGGGTAAACTCTCAGAAAGCAGCCGGCTCAGGTGGAGTCCTTGGATGGGTTCTGAAATCGTGTGCCAATTAACTGGCTGTAATCATCGCCAACGCCTTCAACTTCTCACTGATTCATCCGCTTCAGTGAAACCTCCATCTTTCTGGTCCCAAAGAAAGATAAAGCTACTTGTCTGAATGATTATTGCCCAGTAGCTCTAACATCAAACATAATGCAGTAATATGAAAGACTAGCAAAGAATTCCTCCTGCCTGCATTTGGCCCAAATCCCTCCAAACCTTTGCTATCCATGCACCTGTCCAGATGCCTTTTAAATGTTGTTATTGTGTCATCCTCAACTTCCTCCACTGACAGCTTGTTCCATGTACCCACCATCCTCTGTGTGAAAAAGGTACTCCAGGTTCACGTTAAATCTATCCCCTCTCACCTTAAACCTGTGTTCTCTGATTCTTGATTTCCCCAACTCTAAGAAAAAGACTGTGCATTCACTGTATCTATTCCCCTCATGATTTTATACACCTCTATAAGATCCCTCCTTGGCCTCCTGTGCTCTAAGGAATAAATGCTGAGCCTGCTCAACCTTTCCCCATTGCTCTGGCCCTTTCTGTGTACGTGTGTTTTGATATTAGCATTGTTAACATTGTTTGATATTAGCATCTCGTGTGGCGGCGCTGCGCAGCAGCTGCGGCTCACCTACAGTCCGTTTGTCTTTTTTTATTTTTTAAAATCTTAATTGTAAGTGTTGGATGTGATGTAGTCTTTTTGTGGTTGTGTACTGGTTTTTTTTGGAGGGGGAAACTATAAAAATTGTCTCTTCCGAACGGAGATGCGACCATTTTTCTGGGTTGTGTCTCCGTTCACGTTGCGGCCTACCATTGGCCAAACACCTGGAGCTGGTGGCCTCCAGCTGGGTCCACCTGGGGCTCTGGTTCGTCCTAAAACATGTTTTTGGATGACAATAAAGGTACTTTATACTTTATTTTAACTTGTGCTATCACTGCACAGGCAAATGGTTGCAAGTCAACCACATTTCAACAGCACTAGTGCTGGCAAAATGACCCAAGAGATGTCCCCCATTAGCATGCAACAAAAGCTCTTCACTGTATCTCGGTACATGTGACAATAAACTAAACTGAAACTATGCTGTACTGTCATTTGGTAGGTTTATATCTTGTAGTTCAGAGCACCAGCTAGAAATATTCCAGATAGAATGGAGGAAGTAAAAACTATCAACAGAAGTGATTTGTTGAATAAACCGAAAAATAAAGTATGGATTGCATTTTTCAGCCACACTTATTTTGAAAACCAAATTAGATTCCTATTGAATCTTTCCCCTTCACCTTAAACCTATGTTCTCTGGTCCTCTATTCCCCTACTGTGGGCAAGGGACTCTGTACATCTACCCAATCTATTTATCTTATGATCTTATACACCTCTAAGATCACCCATCATCCTCCTGAGCTCCAAGGAATAGAGTCCCAGCCTACTCAACCTCCTTATAGTTCGAGTCCTGGCAACATCCTCGTAAATGTCACCCATTCCTTCTCTCCTGAGATGCTGCCTGACCTGCTGAGTTACTCCAGCATTTTGTGAATAAATACCTTCGATTTGTACCAGCATCTGCAGTTATTTTCTTATAACATCCTCGTAAATCTTCTCTGTAGCCTTTTCAGCTTGACATCATCTTTCCTATAACGTGGTGCTCAGAACTGAACACAATACTCTAACTCGATGCAAGGTTGAATAAAATAATTATAATGTATATATTTGTTGACTGCATTATGTTTTTCTTCCACTTCATGTAGTTGAGAAATTATTTTCAGTGGGAGAGCTTTGCAAGATTGCGGCATCCCTTTGGCTTGCGTTCAGCAAAGCAGGTATCATAACAATATTCCCTGTGCTGCAGGTGCTCCACTAAAAATAATCGATGATGCCATTATTAAATTAACAGCAATACCAGCTGGATTCTCACTTTACTTAGAAACCAGACTACAATAGATGAGAGTTTTAAGAGGAGTTGCTTTCTATTAATTGTGTAAATGACAGATGTATTTACATAAAATCGCAGGCAATCTGCTGCAGTAACTTTTTTAGTAAAGTGCAGAATACAATGTTCACGTCTTCAAAGCTGTTGATTAATCGAAAATGTAACCTGCAACTCAATCCAAATTTTCATGTTGTTGCTTCCTTCTGCTCAAAACTGAGCTACTGTGGACTCTGTGTAAGGTTGCTCTACATTTTTGGGTATCTATAGTTAGGGTCTGGTTACCCAGTATAACTAATCATCTATTGCATCATTGTTTATGATACCTTTATTATGTTGTTGAGTTTAATGTGCCTATAAAGCTGCAGCAAAGAAGAATTTCCTTATTCCAGTCTTGATGCATATGACAATTAACTTCTTGACTCATATTAATAGATAGATAGCTTCTGATAACTTGTCCGCAAGTTTAAAAACCTAATGCTGGGAATGATATTGGTATCGTTGATTGATTATTGTCACGGGTACCAAGATACAGGGAAAAACTTTGTTTTGCATGCTATCTCGTCAAATCATACCACGCATGACTAGATCAGGTAGTTTAAAAGGGAAAACAAACTATGCAGACTATCATTTTACAGCTCCAGGGATAGTGCAAGGACTGCAATAAAGTAGATTGGAAGATTTCGGATACTTTAACATGCCAGAAGCCGGTTCAAGAGTCTGGTAAAAGCAGGGAGGAAATTATTTATGAAACATGGTTTAAAAGTTTTGTATCTTCTGTCCGACAGGGGAGTTTTTTGTTTTGGAGATACAGGCCCTTCGGCCCACCGAGTCCCCACCGACCAGCGATCCCAGCGCACTAACACTATTCTACACACACGAGGGACAATTTACAATTATACCAAGCCAATTAGCCTGCAAACCTGTACATCTTTGGAGTGTGGGAGGAAACCGAAGATCTTGGAGAAAACTCACAGGGAAAACGTACAAACTCCGTACAGACAAGTGCCCATAGTCAGGATCGAACCTGAGTCTCCAGCGCTGTAAGGCAGCAACTCTACTGCTGCACCACCGTGATGCCCACAGTAGAGGAGAGAAGAAAAGGACCAGGACGTGGGCCATCCCTTATGATGGTTGCTTTTTCGAGGCAGCATGAAGAACAGATGGAGTCGATTGAGGGGGGGTTGTTGGAGCTGGTTTGTGTTTTGGACTGGGCTGTAAGTTCACAGTTATCTGCAATTTCCTGCAGTATTGGGCATAACCGTTGCCATATCAAGCGGCGATGCATCCGGATTGGATGCTTGGACGCTTTTCATGGTGCATCTGTAGAAATTTGTCAGAGTCGTTGGAGACTTGTCAAATTCCTGAGCCTTCTGAGGAAGTAGAGACTTTCTTGGCTGTCGTATCAATTTGGTTGGGTCAGGCCAAATTGTTGCAGATATTCGTACCTTGGAACTTTAAGCTCTCCACCATCTCCACTTCTACTCTACTTGTGCAGACATGGGCACGGATTCCAGCCAGTTTGTGAAATTGATCACATTGAGTTTATTGACACTGAGGGAGAGGATGATGTTTTGGTTCCATGCCACTAAGCTATCTGTCTCATTCCTGGCTGGCTACAGTGGTGTCATCTGCAAAATTTATAAATGGAGTTAGAGCATAACTTGGCTACACAATCATGAGTGTATAGCGTTAGAGCTCGGGGATGAAGCCACAGCTTAGTGAGTGTTGCTAATTATCGTGAAGGATGTTTGGCCACCTGCCCTTCCTGATTGCGGTCCATGGGTCAAGATGTCAAGGATCTAATACAGAGGGATTGCTGCGCCCTAGTTCCAGAAAATGGGTTGGGTTAAAGTGCTGAACCTGGAGCCAGAGTCTGGCATAGTTATCCAGGCGTTCCAAGGATGGGTATTGGATCAGGAGAATGCCGTCTCCTGTGGATCCGTTGCGATGACAGGTGAATTGCTAAGGATTTAGGCTATTTGGGAGGCTGATGTGCGCCAAGAACAGCTTCCCAAAGCACTTCATGATAGCCGATGTCAGAGTCACCGGACAGTTGTCATTACAATAGGACAGCTTGATTTTCTTTGTCACTCTGACAAAACATCTTCAGCTCTGTGTGTGAATGGAAAAAGCTCTGATTGGCGTCCAGTGTTAAGTGGTACACCTCAGGGCACAGTATTGGTCTCAAATCTGTTTTTGCTTTACATTAATGACATTCATGAAAAAATCACAAGCACGACCAGACTATTCGCTGATGATTGTTTGCTGTACCGTCCAATTAAGTCAGGTGATGATAAAGATGCTCGTCAAAAAGATCTCGATACTATGGTTGCGTGGTCACAACAATTGGGGATACAGTTCAATCCTTCCAAATGTGAAACCATGTGTGTCGCCAGGAGGAGGAAACTAGGCGAAACATCATATAATATCCTTGGTGCCACCCTTGAAGAATCCAAACAGACCAAGTATCTTGGCATCGAATTACAGAACGTTCTACGTTGTTATGGTCAGACTCATCATGTAACGGTGAAAGCAACAGGTGTCCTACATTTTCTGAGACGCAACTTTTATCATTGTTCAACTTCTATCAAGGAGAAGTTATATTTCACCCTTGTTAGACGTCATTTGGACTACACAGTTGCAGCATGGGATCCATACACAAATAGAAACATTTTGTCCATCGAATGTGTCCAAAAACAGGCAGCTTGATTTGTTACAAATACCTATGAGAGAGAAGCGAGTGTTACCAAACTTCTAAATTCATTGAGGTGGAACCCGCTCCAAGACAGACGTAAAGCCCACCGTTTGACCTGTTTTTACAACTGTTTATGGTCAGCTCGACATAGATTACCAAATCTACACCAAACCCAAACCTATTAGGAATAGACGAGGGCATTCGATTCAATTCGAGATACCAGCTACCAAAACAGATGTGTATAGCAATTCATTCCTCCCTCGCACAATTAAAGCATGGAATAGTCTTCACCCTACTATAGTTGCTCAATCAGATGCAACTAAATTTAAGGCAGCTCTTCTTCTCAAAGAAGCCCTTCTTGCTTAAGTCCATACTCTGCCACCTCCAGTTTCAATTCCATTTGGAATATTTTGGAGGACCAAGAACCAAGAATGATAGCAGTCCTTTTAAAGCAGTTGGGAAGCTTGAATTGGAGTAGGTAGAGGTTAAAGATATTTGTGAATACTCCTGCCAGCAGGTTCTTGCAGTTTCTGAGGACACGGCTGGGACTGGGAATTTGGGCCAGTCGCTTTCTGTAGGTTCATTCTCAGGAAGGCTGATCTGACATCTGTGACAATGACTGTGGTACAAGGCATCGGCTGTCACTGACCTTCTGTTCAAATGCATTGAGTTCATCGGGGAGGGATGTGTTGTTGCCTGTAAGTGGGTGTCTGTGTGGATAGTCTGGGACTCTAGTTGGTCTGGAATTGTCTCTTGGTTTCTTTGATGATTTGCAAAAGTTAAACCTAAATATTTTGGACAAGTCAGGATCACCCAACTTGAGCATCTTTGAAGAAGTGTCCTGGCCTGAAACGTCACCTATCCATTGTCTCCAGAGATGATGCCTAACCCACTGAGCTACTCCAGGAGCTACTCCTCCTTTGCGCTTCTCTGATGTGGTCTTCACTCCGCACTTGATCTTGCCCTTTATCCATGGTTGGGGAATATTTGCATTAATCTCTATGGACCAGCACACTGATTCAAAGCAATTAAGTAGCTGCTTGTCTGTTCTTCAGACCAGTGTGGGATCGTCTGGCTTTAGTTTCTGCTTGTAAGCAGGGAGTAGAAGCACAGCCTGATGGTCAGTTTTACAATCGTGCGGGTGGGGTTGGAGTGCTGGGCATCTTTGGTTGTGAAATAGATTGCATTATACGAACAACATTTCATAGTTTTGTACGTAATAGGAAGTTGAGTTGCGTGCTTCTGTTTTTGTGGTGTGTTTCCACACAGGTCATTGGGCATTGCAGGAGTTGGATCGATTGTTGTACCGCACAGGTTGGATAGTACTGCTGCAATACTATATATTCAGGTATTGTATTTGAAGTCTTTTTCTGGAGAGTGGGTGGGGTGGGTTGACCACTTCAGTCTTGTCCCCATGTGTCCACATCTGCCTCCACAATAAAGTGTGTTGAAGTTGAGTACTTGTTTCCCACCTCCCTCTGCCCATTCAGGCTCCTTGTAGTATTTGGATGTGGAGAGCAATGTTTCCACTAGGGGGAGAGTCTAGGACTGGAGGTCATAGCTTCAGAATTAGAGGACTTTCTTTTAGGAAGGAGATGTGGAGAAATTTATTTAGTCAGAGGGTGATGAATCTGTGGAATTCTTTGCCACAGAAGGCTTTGGAGGCCAGGTCAGTGGATATTTTTAAGGCAGAGATAGATAGGTTTTTGATCAGTACAGATGTCAGAGGTTATGGGGAGAAAGCAGGAGAATGGGGTTAGGAGGTAAAGATGGATCAGCCATGATTGAATGGTGGAGTAGACTTGATGGGCCGAATGGCCTAATTCTCCTCCTATCACATGACCTTATTTGGTGATGTAAATTGGCCGTACTACTTCCAGCATAGTTCCCATGGAGCAATAGGGAGACTGGAAATTTACTTCACCTGTGCATGTGCAACTGCTAAAATCTCCATAGCTTCTGGTAAAATTGACAAATCAGCACTATTTTAATATTGCTTCCATAATTAATGGTTTGCCTGAGCTTCTAAACAGAGATGGATTGTATTGGACTAGTGTTATTTGTTAAACTGTACAAAATCTGGAAATTGAACTATGATGTTGCCTGCCTTCATTTTTCTTTGGATAACCGTAGCTAAAAGCCAGTAAGAAGGCTTGAATCCATGAAGTAGGTATGCTTGGAGAATAATATTTTACAGTCACATCAAGCTGACTAGTAAAATTGTTCCCAGCCCTCTCTCCACCACATGCCCGCTGGTTAAATCACCTTCCCAACCGCCAACTCAATCCACCTGACCATGACAGCACACACCCTGTGTCCATCAATCAAAATCTTATTTCCTTGACAATTTAAATACTTCTTTGTTCAAAACCTTTATATTCAGAAAACCAAGCAGTTTCTTGCTGCTCATACCTAATCTGGTATTGTAGCTTTCTACCTGGTCAAACCCCGTTGTGACTGAGAGTGGGGCTGTGTCAGATTGGGTTCCATTTGCAGAACCTGGCATTCAATTCTGTAGGAAATTTGGGGAAACCATTACCAGTGGACTTATTGGCAGCACAACCGAACAGACACGCATACTAGACATACATCTAGTAACTGTATGTCAGCGGATATCAGTTTTGTTTCTGTTAATTGTTTGCACTGAAAGAGTTTAGGAAGTTCATAACTAATTTGATTTTCCGGCATGTGAATACTTGAGGTAGACTGAGTTTTAGAACATTGAATTGTAGTCAACATTGCAACTAGCATCTGTTAGTAGAATTCTTTGGTCTTGAAATTTTATGTAAGCTAATTGTGATTAAAACATTTCATTGTGAATCTGTGGAATTCTCTGCCTCAGAAGGCAGTGGAGGCCAATTCTCGGAATGCATTCAAGAGAGAGCTAGATAGAGCTCTTAAGGATAGCGGAGTCAGGGGGTATGGGGAGAAGGCAGGAACGGGGTAGTGATTGAGAATGATCAGCCATGATCACATTGAATGGCGGTGCTGGCTCGAAGGGCCGAATGGCCTCCTCCTGCACCTATTGTCTATTGTGTGTGTCTGCATGCGCGTCTGTGTCAATAAGTCAGCATTATTCTCACCCTGAAGTAGTAGAATGGATAAAACATCAGCTGCATCCATGACCCCAGTATTTACATACATTTTGCTTCTGCTTCAACATTTCATATCGTTCTTACAATAGTTGCATTCATAGAAACATAGAAACATAGAAAATAGGTGCAGGGGGAGGCCATTCGCCCTTCGAGCCAGCACCGCCATACATTGTGATCATGGCTGATCATCCACAATCAGTAACCTGTGCCCCACCTCTCCCCATATCCCTTGATTCCACTAACCCCCAGAGCTCTATCTAATTCTTTCTTAAATTCATCCAGTGATTTGGCATCCACTGCCCTCTGTGGCAGAGAATTCCACAAATTCACAACTCTCTGGGTGGAAAAGTTCCTTCTCACCTCAGTTTTAAATGGCCTCCCCTTTATTCTAAGACTGTGGCCCTTGGTTCTGGACTCCCCCAACTTTGGGAACATTTTTCCGGCAACCAGCTTGTCCAGTTCCTTTATAATTTTATATGTCTCTATAAGATCCCCTCTCATCCTTCTAAACTCCAGTGAATACAAGCCTAGTCTTTTCAATCTTTCCCCATATGACAGTCCCGCCATCCCTGGGATCGATCAATCTCGTGAACCTACGCTGCACTGCCTCAATTACAAGGATGTCCCTCCTCAAATTAGGAGACAAAAACTGTACACAATACTCCAGATGTGGTCTTACCAGGGCCCTATACAACTGCAGAAGAACCTCTTTACTCCTATACTGAAATCCTCTCGTTATGAAGGCCAACATGCCATTAGCTTTCTTCACTGCCTACTGTACCTGCATGCCAACTTTCAGTGACTGGTGTACAAGGACACCCAGGTCTCGCTGCACTTCCCCCTTACCTAACGGGACACCATTGAGATAATAATCTGCCTCCTTGTTTTTGCCGCCAAATTGGATTCAACAGAGAAATGCAAGCGTTACCATGAATAGAGGCAGAGTAGACATAAAAATGGTGCTCACCTATTCTCCAGTCAAGAATGAAAATTTATGTTGCATTTTGAATTGAAGCAGATGTGCAAAACGTTACAATGAAACATAGAAAATAGGTGCAAGAAAAGTAAAATAACAATCATCACCATGTTTTAGTCACTAAGAGCAGTCGAGGAAATTACAATGTTGAATTCAAACTCTCTTCAAATGTAGGAAGGTTATTGAGGGAAAAAGATTTAAAAAGGATAAAAACAATGTTCAAACGTCTGCATTAAGCAACATTATGCAACAGCGTTTTTTGCAAACACAAATTCAGCTTAATTGAATGAATTGAAGTACGATTGGAAGTAAAAGCTGAAAAGGAACACTGGTCCACTTAACCTGATAATAACCTTCAGCCAGTTAGCAAAAAGATAAAACGAGATTGCCAATCTCCAGAGAAATAATGCAGTATTTATATTGAGTAATTGCTCATTATTGTACAAACCGCTAAGTACACATGCAGACAGCTGATGATTTTTATTTGAAAAAAGATTTATTCCACTGCACTCACTACTTAAGTGGCTTTTTTTTGTAAACCATGAGTTGAATGAAACAGAAAATTCTGCAGATATTCAGCAGGTCAGGCAGCATCTATGGAAAGACGATCAATGTTTTGGATCAAAAGCCATTGGTCAAAAGACTGTATTGGTGCTCTCTAAGCTCGTGGTGCACTTGATGTCTCCATCTAGGGGGTGGATGTGCAGGTTACCCAGGAGTAGAAGTACCTTGGAGTTTATCTGGATTGTAAACTGAACTGGGTCCAGGAATGCTGAGGCACTGTACAAGAAGGAACAGAGATATCTGTACTTTCTGAGGAGGTTCCACTCTTTCAATGTCTGCAGTAAGATGCTGCAGATGTTTTATCACTTGGTGGTGGCCAGTGCCATTTTCTACGGTGTCGTGTGCAGGAGTAGCTGGGCGAAGGCTACGGATGCAGTGAATCAACAAGCTCATCAGGAAGGCTGGCTCCGTCCTGGGAGTGGAGTTGGATTTATTGAAGGTGGTCTCGGAAAGGAGAATGCTCCCCAAACTGCGGAGCATCTTGGACAATATATCCCACCCCTTCCATGACACACTGGTCAACCTGAGGAGAACCTTCAGCAACAGACGAGTTCCACCAAGGTGCAGAATGTCACAGGAGATCCTTTTTCCCTGTGGCTATCAAACTGCACAACTCCTCCCACTTCTGTCATGGGGTCGACTGACTTCCCCCCCTCCCCCACCCCCATCTTTGCACATCCCTCATCGTGGACTTTTCTACTCGATAATTTAATTTGATGGTTGTGCAACATTACATGTGTGCTGTGCAGTAACTGGTCACTTAAATTTTATTATTATCATACACATGACACTTTCAATGCCTTGTAACTGTATCTTTTGACTGTTGGCAGACCAATTTCCCTCCGGGATAAATAAAGTTGTATCGTATCATGAGCCATCAGTGTTATGATTACATGGAATACCATTGTGGAATGATATCTAAGGCTGCTACAAATGTCTAAAAAATAAATTGTAGTGTTATAACATCGAGTCATATGGTATGGAAACACATCTTTCGGTGCACCTTGCCCATACCGACCAAGGTGCCTGATCTACACTAATCCCACCTGCCCACATCCCCCTAAACCTTTTGTATTCACGTCCCTGTCCAAATGCCTTTAAACTGTTGGTAGAGTAACTGCTCCAATTACCTCCTTTGGCAGCTCATTCCATATATAGACAATCGGTGCAGGAGGAGGCCATTCGGCCCTTCGAGCCAACACCACCATTCAATGTGATCATGGCTGATCATTCTCAATCAGTACCCCGTTCCTGCCTTCTCCCCATACCCTCTGACTCTGCTATCCTTAAGAGCTCTATCTAGCTCTCTCTTGAATGCATTCAGAGAATTGGCCTCCACTGCCTTCTGAGGCAGAGAATTCCACAGATTCACAACTCTCTGACTGAAAAAGTTTTTCCTCATCTTAGTTCTAAATGGCCTACCCCTTATTCTTAAACTGTGGCCCCTTGTTCTGGACTCCCCCAACATTGGGAACATGTTTCCTGCCTCTAACGTGTCCAACCCCTTAATAATCTTATACGTTTCGATAAGATCTCCTCTCATCCTTCTAAATTCCAGTGTATACAAGCCTAGTCGCTCCAGTCTTTCAACATATGATAGTTCCGCCATTCCGGGAATTAACCTAGTAAACCTACGCTGCACGCCCTCACCACCCTCTGTGGAAATGGTTGTCCCTCAGGTTCGTATTAAATCTTTTCCCTCTCACCATAAATCTATGTCCTCTGGTTTGTGATCCCCCCCCCCACTCTGTGTATAAGACTGGGCATTCACCCTATCTATCCCCTTCATAATCTTATATATCTCTGCAAGATCCCCCCTCAACGTCCTGTGTTCCAAGGAATAAAGTCCTCGCCTGCCCAACCTCTCCCTATAGCTCAGGTCCTGGCAACATTCCTGTAAATCTTCACTGCATGCTTTTCAGCTAAACAACATTCTTCCTTTAGTAGGATGACCAAAAGTGAACACAATTTCTGGATTTCATGCAATCTAACCGAGCAGCCTCCGATGAGGAACCTTATCACATACCTTGTTGAAGTCCATGTGGACAACATCACCGGCTTTGCCCACATCTCCAGTTTTGGTTACTTCTTCAAAAAATTCAAATTCTTAAGACATGATCTCCTATGTACTAATTATGCTGACTATCTCTAATCAATCAGGGCGTGCAGCATAGGTTTACTAGGTTAATTCCCGGAATGGCGGAACTGTCGTATGTTGAAAGACTGGAGCGGCTAGGCTTGTATACACTGGAATTTAGAAGGATGAGAAGGGATCTTATCGAAACATATAAAATTATTAAGGGGTTGGACATGTTAGAGGCAGGAAACATGTTCCCAATGTTGGGGGAGTCCGGAACCAGGGGCCACAGTTTAAGAATAAGGGGTAGGCCATTTAGAACGGAGATGAGGAAAAACTTTTTCTGTCAGAGAGTTGTAAATCTGTGGAATTCACTGCCTCGGAAGGCAGTGGAGGCCAATTGTCTGATTGCATTCAAGAGAGAGCTAGATAGAGCTCTTAACGATAGCAGAGTCAGGGGGTATGGGGAGAAGGCAGGAACGGGGTAGTGCTTGAGAATGATCAGCCATGATCACATTGAATGGTGGTGCTGGCTCGAAGGGCCGAATGGCATACACCTGCACCTATTGTCTATTGTCTATAATACCTGTCTATCTAAATGAATATTTTTCTTACGCATCAGAATCCTCTCCAGTAATGTCTCTGCTACCATGTTAGGCTCACTGGTCGATATTTCTCAGACTTTTACTTGCATCCCTTGTTAAATAGAGGTCAGCCTCCAGATTTGTGGTGCCCAAATATTTTGGAATTGCATTGTAGCATTCTTCTATTTTGTGGAGCTGTTTGGAAATATTCAAGAGCATTGAATACTGCAGTTGAACACTGAACACACTGAGTCACTGAATACACTGAGTCACATAAAAATAAATAACTATTGACATTCTGCAAAGCATTTGATTGTTTTTGCTTTTCTTGATATTCTAAAATAGTGAGGCTTTTAGATATAAAACAGTTGTAATTTATTCAATAGCTAAGAAGTGATAATTTTTACAGTGCCTATTTTGCCTTGCCATATAAACCTTGCCAGGTTTATATAACATGAACTTTTGAAAATCAAGTTCAAAATCCCATTTGTCTGATTGCAGAATGCATTCGCTTTGGAGCATTGACTGTTTGCAAGGGAATGTACCTGGGGAAGGGGTGGTGTGGGTGGGAAGGGATGAGCAAGCCAATGAGTTGTGGATGGAATGGAGTCTGCGGTAAGCGTAAACTGGTAGGCATGAGAAGATGTGGGATCATGATGGAAATAGAGTGCATGTGCTGGAAATGTTGGAGAATGATGTTGGGATGTTGGGGTGAAAGGTAAGGACCAGGGGAACTAACCTTGTTCCATGTGGGGGAGGAGGAGCAAGAATAGAACTATGGGGTACAGAGGCAACACGGGTGAGGGAACCATTTATAGCTGCATTTCCTGAGTCACATTTACTGAGGAAATATTTTTATTTATGGATATTTTGTGGATATTTATTGTCACATATGCAATTAAATATTACATAGTGAAATTCATTTTGTATATAATGCCATTTCATCAAGTTCAAAGTCCTGGCCCGGCCAAGTGTGGTCCTGGTGTCGTCTGCTGTTGCACCACCACCGCTGTAGGCCACGTCTGGTCCACGCGCTTGGCCTCTTGGATTGGCGCCCGGTCCAGCCGAACCCTAGGCTGTTGCAGGGCCTCCAGCGGCCCACTCCACCATCGAAGAACTGCACTGCCTCCCGCAGGTGGTCTATTTGCCGGCCCTCTGTCTTTACTCCTTCCGCTCTGGGTGGGCGAGCCAGGCCTCATCTCGGATGTCCTCGAGTATTCAGCCTCATCTTGGAGAAATTTAGAGTAGGGAATGGCATTCTCGCAAAAGGCAGGGTGGGAATCTGATGGTATGTGTTTTCAAAAGTTTGTATCCTCTGCTTGATGGGATAGAGAAGAGGAAATGAACAGGGTGAAAAAGATCCTTGATTATGCTGGCTGATTTTGAAGGCAGTGTGAAGTATAAAAGGAATTAATGGAGGTGGAGGCTGGTCGGATGATGTACTGGACACATCCACAACTGCAATTTCATGCGGGGGGGGGGGGGTCCAGGAGTTTGGAGATGGGTTTAATTGGAATAATGGTGCTGAAGGCAGAGCTGTATTTTACAAATAGGACTTTAACATAGAGCTCATAGAGCTTACTCCCTATGAGAAAAGCTACTCTCAAAGCCCATGTGATTCCTGATGTTTTGGCTCCCCTGTCCTAATACCTTTTCATA
Source organism: Rhinoraja longicauda (assembly GCF_053455715.1). NCBI lineage: Eukaryota > Metazoa > Chordata > Chondrichthyes > Rajiformes > Arhynchobatidae > Rhinoraja > Rhinoraja longicauda. The sequence continues at coordinate 43,814,602 of NC_135957.1, read as the reverse complement.
AGCAGAAAGCCAGCAAATATAAAGCTCAAATTTCCAAACAACTTTTAAAACATTTTTACAGAGCAAAATAAAAATGAGGACATTAACATAAGATCATTATAAAGCTGAAGTATAATAAACTGCAAAACATTATTAAAAAAAAAAATCAAGTGTCAAGATAATTACTCAAAGATAATTAAACCCACATTTCTAAAATGAATGTTATTTTTCGTGCCATGAAAATGGCGTTGTACGATGAGGCCTTATCGGAAAAGGCATAATGTTTCACCAGTTTTTACATTCAGATCAAATTTATAAGCAGATATAATACCTAACTGGTTTCTGCTGATTAAACTGAATAAGTTGACAAGAGTGGGAAGTCATTCAAAGGCACAGTGGTGCAGTGGTAGAGTTGCTGCCTTGCAGTGCCAGAGACCCGGGTTCGATCTGTACAGAGTTTCTACATTCTCCCTGTGACTGCATGGGTTTTCTCCGGGTGCACCGGTTTTCACCCACATTCTAAAGACATGCAGGTTTGTAGGTTAATTAGTTTCTGCAAATTGGTCCTCATGTGTAGGATAGAACTAGTGTATGGGATGGTCTCTAGTGTACAGATCTCTAAAACTAAAAGATAATTTCACCTTTAAAATATTTACGTGCATGATGCAGAATTTGCTACAAAGAGTTTCCCAATTGTGGATATTACTGTGGTTAATATTCTCACTTATTCTCATCTCAATTTTTGAGTGATAACAAAAAATCTGGGAGTTTCATATTTTGGTGCAGGTAGATGACGGTGATCTTAGTTTTAATGAATTGTAGTTGTTGGTAAGATGTTAATCTGTAATTTTTATAATACTTTTCTCAATATTCACAATCGCAAAGCAAGGCACAATTTTCAAGATATGAAAGGTCAGCTTGTTCAGTTTAGTGGTGAGCAAAGCTTTGTGTGTGATTGTTGACGTGTCAAGCGTGTTGTGTTAAGCAGCCAAAAGCTTGTTCAAGCTTTCTGGTCACTGTGATTATCCTGAGGAATGTTAAGGGTCACTTGCAGAAAATACAAAACAATTTTTTAAAAAAGGCCAAGCTGTGCAACTTTTTCTGATTTACAGTCTTTTCAATCATTTCTGTGCACAAGGAAGGGAGTATTTACATATTTCATGGCAACGCACTTCAAATCGTCATTCCTTTCAAAAAATATAAGTAACAATGTCATGATATTTCTTTTCAAATAATATAACACTGCAACAGCTAACCTTTTTAAAAATAGCACTTGCACGTACACACAGTAATATACAGAATATTAAGGTCCATTTGAAGGTCCATTTGAATTGAAGGTCCATTTCAGGCGATTTATGAGTGCCTTGTTTTGTCACCTTGACCGAGAGATTGTGTTCAGAGCTCACTTTGCGTTCAATTGTAACTTTCTTTTTGACTTAACCATGTATTTTCTTCTTTGATTTACACTATTTACTTTGCTTTCTAATTTAATATCATGTCAACGTGGACATTTTTTTACAATGGTCCATATCTCCAATTAAAGTGGACGCAAGGAGCTGCAGATGTTGGTTACACTAAAAGGCACATGGTGCTGGAGTAATTCTGGGTCAGGCTGCAACTCTGGAGAACATGGATAGCAATGTTTCAGATCGGTGCCCTTCTTCTGACCTCTGAAACATTGCATTTTCATATTTTCATGAGATGCTGCTTGTTGCTCTTGCATTTTGTGTCTCCGATTAAAGATTGGTCACTTTATTCATGCTGTCTTACATTTCCCAGCTCATAAGCAATCTATGTCACAGAGTCCATAATACTTCTGAAGGTAAGTTGGATAGTTGATTATATAATTGTATAGTAAAGGAAGACTGGTAAAGTGGTAGATAACAGAGTGACTCAAGAGACATGTCATCTAATCAGTATTTTATGAAATGCCTTGGCATTTTATATGATGAATTATTTGACTGTAGCAGCTTTTCAAAGCTCAATTTATTTTCACTTTTCCTGAAGGATTTATCCATTTTGATGAAATGAGAATAATTTTCATGTAACTAGAGGACTTCGTTTCAAGATTACTGACTGGAGAATTCCAGTGAAGCGAACTGATATATTTCTAATTTTTTGAGCTGAATTGCCAAAAGATATATAGATTGAAAATGTTTAATCATTCTGAAAGGAAATTGACAGTTTTCTCATTGCACACAAGATAGTAATAATATGTGTGCTGAAATGAGTGTATTTTATTTTCAAAACTGTTACCCACAATCCTCACAGATTTTTGGAAATGTTTTATTGGTGTTTTATGGGAAATGCTAAGATGTTAGCAAAATTGAAAAGAATGCACAAACATTAGTTAAATTAAAGGTTGGATGACACCAATCTCCAAATGTTAAAAACGGGTAGATTGTGGGAATGGAATAAATTCCTCAGTTTATGTTCTGGGCAAGAAAGACTTCATGGCCTAGATACACATGGAGTGCAAGCAGGGCTCCATTTAAATCTTAACTGTGCAGAAACAGGCAAGCTTTTCCAAACTGGATGATTTTTTTTGTTGACCCAATAAATCCAACCACAATCCAACTTTGATATCTTTATCTGAAGTAATCTTTAAAGCTCCTGTAATTCTCTAGCATTCAGTTTATTTCATACGTTAATCTTTTAACTTCTGTTATGAATTTGCTGTCTGTACTAAGATCTTGCACATTACGATGGTATTCTTGTGAAATGATTCTTGCAGTGTCAGGTTGATCCATGTTTTTAAACTGTGCCTAAAAGTTTAACAAATGCAATAGATTGTTCCTGCCTTAAGTTTGTGTTAGTTAAAAAACATATTCGGATTTTAGTTCAAGTTAAAATGAATTGCAAAATAAATTATTTTTTAAATGAATGTGACATATTAGCATTAAGTAATAATCCTCATCCTTGGATATTTAAACAGAGGGGGAAAGAAATTTGCTTTTCTTTTGCAATATAGTCATTGTAGTAAGATATTAAATTGGTCTGGATCTCGGAAATATTCCAAATGTTTCTCTGCAGGTTGTTAAATTATTTTTTTCATGTTCGAAAACATTCATGTTTTTGTCATGATAAAGACTTTAGAGTAAGCTTAAAGTAGGCTCTTAAAATATAATGCTTTATCTTCCAAAAGTCTACTGCCAAATTGGAAGTGCAAATTGTTACGAGAGCAGATGGCCCTCTGGCAGTGTTTTCACGATACTTAGTTAATAATCTGTATCCTGGCATAAATTATATTGCCATTCCATGCGTACATCAAAAATAACCTGGCATTTCTGACAGTTTACTGAAGATAAAAGCATGTACAAGTGTATATGTGTGTCCAGAGCAACTGTTAAAAATGTCCTAGTAATAAATCAAATACATTAACTTGTTTAATAAACATGGCCATGCACTTCTACTGCCTGATATGGTTAATGGGCAGGTAGTGTTCTGGATATGAACATTGTAACCACAGCCACAGGATTCTTAGAAGAACTTTATTTTCCTTATTAGTTTTCTCATTCACCGTTCATTGTCTGAAAATTGAACTGCAGAAAAAGGAGAATTCCAATATGCCTGAGCACCTGCTGACTTGCCCCAGTTAACAGCACTTCCATTCGCACGATGACCAGTTACGAATGGATAAAGAAAACCATTTAAATTAAACTTAACTGCCGACATCTGAGATGTAACTGCAAACCCATCTGCCCACATAAGTTTTCACTGCATTCGGTTGTCCTGCTAATTACTCCATGGTTTTTACCTGCATTACTGATTTCAAGAGTCAACCTTTAAGTCGAAGATCACGATGTTAAAATTGTAGTGTTCTGTCAGCTTTGATTATTACATTGGGATCTGGTAGTTAAGGAACAAAACACACTGATGTTCAAGCTTTGAAAGTGGTGCAGGTCACTGCCTCTGGTTAATCTTTGGTTTTTGATCTTAGTTATGAAGCAAGAGTGAGATAATTATTCCAAGGTGTAAGAGTCTTTAACTGATGATGGTGATGACTTAAGCTATTTTCTGCTTAAGCTATTTTCTCAAATTTTCCCACAATTGCTCAGCTGCTTTCTGTACCTTGACTAATTCTCTGAATTTGTAAAGGGTGGATAATGAAATTATGTTACACTGATCTGGACTTTGCTGGGGCCTGCAGTTGCACTTCTGAACCAGATTCATACTCCAGACTTTCCTCGCCTATATTAGTAAATGTAACCTTGCTTTGCTGAGACTATCCTGTAACTTAGAGCCCCTACAATGTGAGCAGATCGGAACTAGCCAGCATTTACAGTGGCACGGGCTGCTTAGCGATAGTTTGCAGAGCTTTGTGTCTTGCATATCTGAAAATCTTTTTGAAGAAGTCACCAAGAGGATTGTTGAGGGCAGGGCAGAGGACAAAGACCACATGGATTTTAGCAAGGCCTTCGACAAATTCCATATGATTGGCTTATCTGGAAGGTTAGTTGCATGGAATCCAAGGCGAGCTAACTAATTGGTTCCAAAAAATATAAATTAATATGTGGATTATGTATACATATGTATGCACATGTATGTAGCATATGCATATTAACGGTACATATTGACAATGTCATTCACATTGTTAGTAAATTTGCGGATGCCACTAAAATAGGTGGTAGACAGTGAGGAAGGATATTTAAGTTTACAACAATCATTTTCTCCAGAGATGCTGCCTGACCTGCTGAGTTACTCCAGCATTTTGTATTTATCGTTGGTATAGTTCCTTCTAAATACAAATAGGATTGTTTAGTCAGAGTCATTGCTGCAGATTAATCCCCAATCGTTATTTCAACTGGCTCCAAATGTCAGATCTGCTATACAAAACAAAAATGATTTTGATTTTAAACAAAAATGTAAATATTTTTTCCAAGCTGGTGATTGTTGAGTCGCAACCAGATTAATATGTGTTCACTCTGCTGTCTTTGAGACACACCAGGAGGTCAATTTGTCAACAGATTTTCATGTTAATTCAGTGCTGCACTTTCTTACTGAAGAGACATTAGAAAAAACCTTCAGCTGCCCTGGGATCACTGTTCACCGGCTCCTGGACCGGCCTGTTCCTTTCAGCATGGTCCAGGCATGAGTCTTCCTCAGGAAGTCACACTCCAGCACGTCGATCAGAGCCCTTCTCAAGCTTTTTGACACAATGCATTAAAGTTCTGAGGGTCCTGGCAAAAAAACCCTTTTAATAACAAAAACTATTTAAAGCAGTTTAAAAAATTAAAAACTGACAAAATAATTGAGATTTCATGGGCTCACTTGCAGACAACTTTGAAACTCGTTAAAATAACTTGATTAAATCAAATGAATAGCTCTATTTATTGTTCTCCTGGCAGCCCATTTTCCCAATTCATTTTAATGGGTCTTCTGTACCATTGCCAGGCCTAATCTGGCCCAGTTCAGTGGGCAACTTTCCCAGCCTGAGTGCTGGGAAGTCTGCAGAAGTTGTTTCTGCCTTGTTGGACTCTGCATCGGAGTCTAGAGCCAGCCTTTTGCTCAGTGCAAGCTTGCAGTCAGGCATGACTCAGTTATACACATAAATAAAAAGAATATTGGAAACGCCCAGCAATAGCAGGCTACATGTATAACAGTATAAAAGTATAACAGAACTTTATTGTCATTCGGTATAAATACCGAACGAAATTTCAGCAGTCACAAGACACAGCAAAAAAGAAAAGAACACAGGACACACGACCCCAACACAAACATCCATCACAGTGACTCCAAACACCCCCTCACTGTGATGGAAGGCAACAAAACTTCCACTCTAGGTGGGGAAACAGAGTTAACATGCAAAAGGTCTTTGATATGTTCATGCTGAGTCATAGAGTAGGACAGCAGAGAAATGGGCACTTGTGGCCCAACTCGCCCATGCTGATCTTGCTGCCTATCCATGCTAATCCGATTTGTCTGCATCAGGCCTGAATTCCTTTATTCTTTTTTCATCCAACTGCCTGTCCAAATTTCTGTTAAATGTTGTAATTGTATTTGCCTCTACCACGTCCTCTGGTAACTGGTTCTATATCACCACCATCCTTTGTGTGGAAAACCTGCCCCTTGGATCTCCTTTTAAATTTCTTCCCTCTCACCTTAACCTTATGCTCTCTAGTTTTAGACTACCCCCAGCCTTGGAAAAAGTTTCTGATCATTTCACCAATCTATGCCCCTCATAATTTTATAAACCTATGTAAAGTCACTTGATAGCCTCTTATGTTCCTCTGAGAATCATCCCAATTTATCCATTCTCTCTTTGTGAGTAAAATCATCCATTCCAGGCAACATCCTATTGAATCAACCACATCTTTCCTGTATTGTGGTGACCAGAACTATGCACAATATTTCACCTGTGGCCTGACCAGTGTTTTAGGTTGCTGATGTGCGACATCCCACCACTGATGCTCAGTGCCTGAGCCAATGCGGAGTATGCTGAATGTCTTCACCACTTGACCGACCTGTGTCCAGACCTCCCAACCCTTCCGGATTTGGCGGAAAGTTTCTGCTTTCTTATTTCATTTCCAGCATTCCGATTTCGCCTCACATTTTTTCCGCAAAACAAATGCCTCCCCGTTCGCCTTGCCCCTCGCCCCGCCGCTGGCCGCTGGCCTGGCCTCGCCGCTCGCCTTGCCGCTTGCCTTGCCGCTCGCCACGCTGCTCGCCTCGCCTTGCCTGGCCTCGCCACTCGCCCCGCCTGGCCTGGCCTTGCCGCTCGCCTCACCTGGCCTGGCTTCGCCGTTGGCTTGGCCTCGCCACTCGCCCCTGGCCTCGCCGCAGGCCTGACCTCGCTGCTGGCCTGGCCTCGCCGCTCGCCGCTCGCCGCTGGCCTGGCCTGACCTCACCGCTCGCCGCTGGCCTGGCCTCACCACTCGCCGCTGGCCTGGCCTCACTGCATAGCGTTAAGCCTGTTGATGTTGAGAGGGGATGGGGTGGGTGAAAGATGGGGGGGTTGGGGTGCGGGGGAGGGGGGCAGGAGAGGGGGAGGGGAGGGGGGAGTGGGGGCGGGGGGGGAGTGGGGGGAGGGGGGAAGGCGAGGGGGTTTGGAGGGGGGAGTGAGGGCTGTGAGGGGCAGTGGAAGGGAGGGAGGGGGGAAGTGGGGGTGGGAGGAGAAGAGGGGAGGGGGGGGTGGAGGTGGGGGGAAAGGGGGGAGGGGAGTAGGGGGAGGGGTGGGGGGAGCGGGGGGTGGTGACAAGGTAGTGGTGGGGTTGGGGGGGACATGGACCGTTGTGATTTGCTGTTGAAGACCACTGGAGCAAGTATGTCTTCAATGAAATTAGGTATGTGCAGTTTCTTCATAACTTAGTCATACATTTTATGACCATTGTTCTTTTTTTCAATACCAAGAGAATTGGGATGTGTAAGGAAAAAGCAAAATAGAAAAAACAAAACAAAACAATTGTTTCTTTGTGTTGTAAAAAGTATTTCTGTTCAATAACCTTTCTATAATAGTAGAATATACTCATGATAGGCCTGACATTGTATATGTAGTCCAAGAACTCCAGACTGTTGGAATAGTCGTTTTTCACACATGAATGTAGTGCAACGCGGATGTGCATTTGGCGTGCATACGATTTTTTGCTGAAAAGTTGCATTAGTGCCATACTATGAATTTTGAAGTAAAATTCAGAATTTTGGACATCAAAATTATGAATTTGTAAAACCAAATGTTGGGAGGTCTGTGTGTCAATATTTTTTAGGAAGCTGCATTCTAGCATCCCTAAGATAGACACAATGCTGGAGTCAACATTCCAAAGATCTTTGCTATTTACTGTATGTTTCTTGTTAGTGTCTGATGAAACAAAATGCATTACCACACATTTGTCATGATTAATTTCAATGGCTCCTCTCAACTTTCCCGCTGATCTATGTCCCTTTGTACACTTTCACAATTTTCTTTAGTGTTTGTATTTCTGCCAATTTTTAGTGTCCACAAACCCATTAATCAGTCCGCCTACGTTCCTATTCAAGTCATTTATCCATGCTCTCTACTTAAACTCGTGTACTCTGTGTACTTTGGTTCTTGACCTTTGGCCAATAGAGCTGGTTTCCCTTTGTTTTTGTTGGATCATTCTATCAAACCTCTGAATATTAGACACAAAGTGCTGGAGTAACTGCAGGTTTGGCAGCATCTCTGGAGAAAAAGGATAGGTGACGTTTTGGGTCGGGAAGGGTCCCGACCTAAAGGGTCCCGATACAAAACTTCACTTATCATTTTTCTCCAGAGATGCTGCCTGACCCACTGAGATACTCCAGCATTTTGTGTCTATCTTTGGTATAAACCAGCACCTGCATTTCTTTGTTTCTACTGTCTCTGAAACTTCTCTGCTCAATAATTGCATCTCTTTCCTCTCTGATCAATCCACATTTCGGGAAAACATGTTTATCGAAGGTTTTCATTTCCTCCTTGAAGCTCAATTCCAAGAATCATGTTCTGGCTCAACAATGTTTCCTGGAGGTTCATGCTCTATGCCGTAAATTCTGAAGCCCAGAATATTTCATGAATTTTTTTAACTCTCCTGCTGGGTATTAATATAGTTCCTGGATGTTCTTTGCAACCACTTTAGAAATGTATCTTTAATATTAGTTTGTTCTTCAGAACTAAATGCATCGCTTTGCATTTCTGTGTTCAACTTTATCTGCCATCTGCCCAATCCTTCTTTAATTAATCACTTTGCCCCGATTAAAATGATTCATTTTCAAATTCAAATTTTTGTAATTTTCAAATTAAAACTCATTCTTTCTTGGCAAATTTACCTTTATTTCACAAACGTAAACTTACTTTAGACTGTCATTAGGTGAGATCTCAAAAAACATAAGGTATCAATGGTCTCATGGCCAACACACTAAAACATCTTTCAGATTCAGCTGAGCTAGGAAGAATTATGCTTGCTCTGTATATCTTTTCAAGTGTGCTTTCCAGGACAAACTTTTCTCGCCTCAATATCTTCAAATTGTCTTGCAGGTTTGAATATGACACCATTTGTCTTTGGCTTCCAGACATTCTTTCTGGAGAGACCATATCACAAATTCCCTTTCTCGTACTTGGGATTTTCAGACCTTGTGCTTTCCAGTCATTTTTGATGTTGACACTTTTGGTCAAAGTTTCAAATGAAATTCTGTCTAAAGCTGTCAAATGTTCAATAACAAACTTGGGTGTTTCTGTTGATTTCTTCTTGAAATGCAAAATAATTGTTCCCTGGTTTGTGCAAGATGGAATACTAACTGACTTGGCATGTTTGTGTTCCAGATGATATTTGAAAATTGTTTCAAAATGATTACACTGCGCTAAATTCATATTCTTTTTGTTCACAAGAATTTATGCCAAACATTTGCCTTGCCTTGAAAAATCAATCCAGTTATTCCTCATTTTGCTGTTCAGAACTTACCTGGCTGAAAAGTTACCAAACATTTATTTACAAAACAAGGAATTCTCGTGCCATCCTATTATCGTACTAGCTTTAGAGAAGAGAGTTTAGAAATGTAATCACTTTAATTCATTAATCACATTTAATAAAAGATTAATCAAAGCAGCCTTAACACGATGAATACTATTTCTGTATTCTTTTTCCTGCTGATGCTTATTTAACAGGAGTTATTTCATTCTTAGAATGAGAGCTTCCTTGTCTGGTCAGAAATCTTCTGCCTTAGAAATTATTACCACATTCAATATTGCAGTAGTTTAAGTCCACAATTATTGGTGCCTCTGTTATTTTCCAGGATATTTCTGTGTCCTTCCTATTAATTGGTGGACTGACAAATCTCTGGTTCATGATTTTTTTCAATGGCTGCTTAGAGTAAAATGTACCTGAAGTAAAAATCACCTTGAATTACTTTGTAAATTCTGCAGTGACATCATAGTTTGCTGTCTTAAACGAAGGACTAAGATTATTTTCAGTAATTTTAACATGGAATTTTGTGATAATAATCATGTACCATTCACAGATTGGTGTTTGAGTTGAGTTGGGGTGGTAGAGGTAGTTGAAATTAGAGAGGGATGACGTGGGGGATTTCCTCCTCCAAATTCCTGTTTTATTTCTGGAAAGATTCTGCATGCGTAATAATAACATGCAAAATAGTTGGCAGGTCATGTTGCAGTTGTATAAGATATTGTTGAGGCTGCATTTAGAGTATTGTGTTCAGTTCTGGGCACCATGTTGTTGGAAAGATGTTGTCAGGTTGGAAAGGGTACAGAGATTTACGAGGATGTTGTCAGGACTCAAGGGGTTGAGCTATAGGGAGAGGTTGAGCTGGCTGGGATTCTTTTCCTTGGAGCATAGGAGGACGAGGGGTGATCTTGTAAATGTATATAAAATCATGAGAGGAAGAGATTGGGTAGGCACACGGAATCTCTTGCCCAGAGCTGGGGAATTGAGAACCAGAAGACATAGGATTAAGGTGAAGGAGATAAGATTTAATAGGAATCGAAGCGATAACATTTTCACACAAAGGGTGGTGATTGTATGGAACAAGCTGTTGGAGGAGATAGTTGAAGCAGGTACTATAACAACGTTTAAGAAACAATTGGACTGGTACATGGATAGTGTAGGCAGGAACTGCAGATACTGGTTTACACCGAAGATAGGCACAAAATGCTAGAGTCACTCAGCTGGATAGGCAGCATCTCTGGATAGGAATGGGTGACGTTTCGGGTCGAGACCCTTCTTCAAACTGAGTGTCAGGGGAGAGGGACTTACAGAGATAAGGAAGTGACAGAGATCAAAAAGATGAAGATCAAGGCAAATGTAAAATAGACTATTGTGAGCTCGCTCTCCCCTGACGCTTAGTCTGAAGAAGGGCCTCGACCTGAAATGTCACCCATTCCTTCTATCCAGAGATTCTGCCAATCCCGCTGAAAATACTCCAGCATTTTGTGTCTATCTTTGGTACATGGATCGGACAAGCTTAGACAAATATGAGCCAAACGCAGACAGATGTTGGTTGGTGTGGGTTTGGCAGAAGGGACTGTTTCCATGCTGTATGACTGACTCTATGACGGTTACTAAAAGCGAAAACTGACTTGCTTAGATAAAAGTGGTTCAATAAATTCCATTTATTTGGCTATTCAAAGAACAGTAACTGTGCTCTCCTTATGAAATTGGTGTACAGGTGTCTGGATCATAACCCTACCTCGGCAACCATGATCCTACTATGGACAATGTTTTGATGGCCCTGAAGACTTTGGTTTTGCACTATTATGGCCTGATCAAGTATTACGGATGAATTATTTATTGTGTTATTGAATATTGTTTATTTATTTGTGTCATATTTTGTTAATGGATCAGTGAGGCTACAGCAAGTAAGAATTTACTTGTTCTTTTGCCGGTTCCTCTGGCAATTAAAAATTCTTGACTCTTGAATTTTATCACACATATATATCATACAGTACATTGTATATCCAGTCCTCCTTCCAGATTAAGCACACTTTCACCCCCCACTTCCACTGCTTTTAAAAGCTAATGAAGCCAGTAGCTTATCTATGATTAGTTTGAGTGGACGCTAATCCAAGTGTAAGTTGTGGGGAAGATGATGCGTACTTAATTTCATATCTGAATTAAAAATTGTTTTAACATTATTTTGAAGCCTGGCTGTGAATTTATAATTTCATGTAAATCCAAACCATTGTCATCTATTATTTTAAATTGTAACCCTGCGCTTGGATATTGAGATCACCTGGGCAAACCGTACACTGGGTATATCACATCACATTTGCTGATAGGATAAAATTGCCTCGCATGTATGTGATTAATCAAAGCAATTATGAATACTTGCATTGTTTTGGTATGCTTATTTATTTTATTTATTCATGTCATCACACAACTGTTTGCCAATAGCGAGCAAATTTTAGTGCCACGTCGTTGGCCTTTGCAAGATCCTTTACAGTGCCTGTGTCATGCAGCATGTCACAGCTCAGGAGATGTTCCATAGTCTGGAGGCCCCGTCTGCACTTGCAGTCTGCTGCATCTTCAGTATATCCCTACTCCAGCATGTTCGGTTGCGCCAGGTTATCCACAGTTGGTCGGAACCTAGTGGGAATTTCTCAGAGGGATTGATTGCTATGTGAATGTCTTCCGGAGATTTCTCTAGTCTCTCTTCCCAGAGTTTGAGCCTTCTGGATGATGCACTGCAGTCCAGGAGATGGACAGAAGAGAGGAAACTTCTGCGTGATTTCAAATGCTGAGGTAGTAAAGGGTGGTCATGTAGGGGGTGTCTTTCATCCTCTGATTGTCTGAAGCGTTCTTTTTGACTGGCTACTGCTCTTCTGATTCCAGGAGATGCAATGCCAGAGAGTAGGTAGATGTTGTCAGTCTTGGTAGGTTTCATGCATCCACTGATGCAGCGATAGCTGGTGTTTAGCACAGGATCAATCTTCCTGCGCGGGCATACTCGGCAGTGGAGAAGCAGAGAGCCAGAGCTGTTGATCGAATGGTTTTAGAATTTGCTCCCCATTTTGAGGTACTCGGCTTGCTAAGAAGAGCATTTCTGGAACTGACGTTTCCTTTAAGCTTGGTGATATGTGCTTTGTAGGTCAGAGATTGATCAAGAGTCACATCGAGATAGACTGGACTGTCACAGTGCTCCAATCTGACTCCATTCCATATGATCTTCAACCTTCGATTTGCATACTTGTTCTTCCAGTGGAAGGCACAGACTTGGGTTTTAGATGGATTGTCTCTCAGGTGATTCTCTTTGTAGTACGAGGACAGGTTGACTAAAGCCTCACATAGAGTAGCTTCTGCCTCAAGGAAGTCAGCACCTTGGGTTGTAATACACAGGTCATCTGCTTAAATGAAACTCCTGGTGTTGGGATGGATAGACTGGTGGTTAACATAGATAATGAGCAAGGTGGGTGCCAGGACACTTCCTTGAGGGAGGCGGTTTTTCTGCCTGCACCAGCGACTTTTCTTTCCTGATAGCTCGACAAAGAAACGTCTGTTTTCGACCAGGGTCTTCACCAGGTTGGTTAGACACAAGTTGTGTGTCAAATTAAGTACTTTGTGTAACAGTCAGCGATGGTTTACTGTATCATAAGCGGCTTAAAGGTCTACAAAAGATTCAAGATTCAAGAGATTCAAGATAGCTTTATTTGTCATCCAAAAAAACGATTTTTTTGGACGAAATTCAGTCACCCACAGTCCAACAATAAAAGCAAAAACAGTGCCTGTGATAACACCTTCCTGAAAGCCATCCTCTATGTGTGCTAAATATGATAATATGGATGTGTGGTATGGTAAATATGATAAAATGGATATGGATAAGCATGAATGTATGCAAGCCTTGGGATTCTGGATGTTATTTTTATTTTATCTGTGTGTTATCTATTTTCAATAGATGACAACACACAGCGTGTTGCTTGGTTCATGGGATGCCAGTAATATGGGCTGCTTTGTCCTGGATGGTGCTGAGGTTTTGAGTAGTGTCAGAGCCATAGTAATTCAGGCAAGGCCAATGTTTTCCATCACACTTCTGGCCTCTGCCTTGTAAATGGTGGAAAGGTTTGGGGAAGTTGGTGATTCACTTACTGCAGGTGGTCTGAGGGTCTGACTGACGATCATAGTAGATATGTGGCTGGTCCAGCTCAGTCGATAGTTGGTGTTGACTTCCAGCTTATTGATGGTTTAGGATTTGTAATACATTGGATATCAAGGGTAGGTGGGTATAGTTTGCCTTGTTGGTGATACGCCTGGCATTTTGGTGGTGGAAATATTACTCTGCCTTTCCTCATGTCGTCTCCCATTTAGCTTGTATTTTTCACCTTGAAAGAAGTTTGCAGCAACACCACGACACAACGTCCCACTTAGCCTTGAGTCATCAGCAAGCATAGAAATGTTGCATCTGTGCTCCTCAGCCACATTACAAATTGCATGTAGGTGGGCCACAAGCTGCCAACAATCTGCCAAACTGATGAAGACACGATTGTTCCTCCTCTTTGCTTTACATCTGTTAACTTTGTATCTATTGTATTTTTCCCTAACTTTTGCTTTCCTGCCTGCCCGTGCAGATTTATCGACACTCCTTAACCCTTTCCTTTACTTTCGTAGCACTTTAAGCAGGTTTAATTACAGTGAAACAATAATGGTGACATGCACTTCTCTCTGTAAAATAAAGCTCAATTTCCTCCTTATGGACCAGACTCTTCATGCATGGGTTGGACATTTTTTTTACATAAAAAGCAGAGTCACTGATCACTATTATTGATTATTTTCTTTTTGATTCGTTCACGTCTGGTTTATTGATCCATTGACACATTTTCATTAATCATTGTTTGAGCACTACGGAAATTCAGCTTCACAAGTGCTTTGAATACAGGTTCTGCTAAGTGCACATTAATCAGCCTCCAGCTTAAGAATCACAACAGTGAATGCAAAACATTTTGTCCCAGACCCTGGGACATAAACTTTTATTGCCTGACTTCATAACAACATGAATGTATTTCCAAGAGGAAACTATGACTGTAGCCATATTTTCAGATAGGCTGCCAATATTAGTTGTTTGTTTTCTTTAGGATTAATGTATAGACATTTGCTTTGCTTAAATGCCGGAAATTATTGCCAACTTCTGATTAGCCTTGTGTAGGTGGTGCTTGCTGGAACTGCTGTAGGCCAAATGCAGGAACTCCCACAGTGTAGGTGGGGTTGAAATTCTAGATTTAGACTTTGCAATAGTGAAGGGTTAGTGATTTATTTCTGAGCCTCCAGTGGTTCAGAGCTTGCTGTACTTCAGTGATTCAAGCACTTGTGTAGTAGAATAAAAGCTGTGAGAGTACTTATTTACATGACCACATCACACAGTGTATTCAAGATTCTAACCATCTTCTGGGTGAAAAATCTTCCTCTGGTTTCTTCCAGTTTAGGACACCTCTGGTATGGAGAACGTTTTCCAATCATCTGCTTCATCTGCACCCCTCATAATTTTGTGTACATCAGTCACGTCCTCCCATATCCCCCTCTGTGTCAAGGAAAACAACTCCAGCCTTATGATAAGAACTAACAAAAATGAGCAGCAGGAAGCTTCTTGAACTTGCTCTGACCACCAATAATAACGTGGCTGACCTGATGTTGGTTTGACTCCACATTCAAATATGTTCCCCAAAACCAATGTCTACAAATCAAATTCCTGTGACAGAAGCCAAGGGTGGGATGGGACCTCATCTCTGGTCATTGGTATTAAGCTTTTGCAATGGTTTGCAAATATCACTAATATTCAGAATTGCAATAGATATGCTGGCACCTGTGACTCGGTTCATCCAGGACAGAGTGGGTTATACACAGCGGCAGTTCCCACTGGGGTTGTCACCTGCTGCCAGCTTAATTCAGTCCATTCTCTTCTGGAATGTCATTTAGGTTCAATGTTAATATTTTTCTAAGTACAGTTCTTGGGATTCAGTTGCTGATTACCACCCATTAGCCAATTTGTCCAAAAGCAGAAACATACCTTTTGTACAGCGATCTACATCGCATCACTCTACGTCCAATTGCTATATCTCTTTCACTTAATTCAATAATCATCCTAACACTACACATAATTAACAATGGAATATATATTGTAACGAGTCATGGACAAACACCATGAAACTATTTTTTATTGTTATTATTATTACCAACTTGAAAAATGCTTTAAAAATGTATTAAAGCATTTGCATGAAGTAAGTCAGTTCATTTGTAATTCAGGGAGCCCCTATATTTGAAAAACATTTCCATTTTTGTAATTGTATTAAATTAAGGAAAATGCCAATAATCGTGTACATTTTTAAAAGATAATTGAACTGTCGGCGACCATCGGCATAGATCAAATTTGGAGAGCATGTACGTGAGGCTGATGTGGCTTTGTCTTGATTTTTTTTTGTCTGTAATTTACTTCTGTGAAATATGATTGGTATACGTTTGTGAACCTTTATCCCTCAGGGCTACGGTAAAAAGAATATTTTGCGTTTCAAGGCAGCTAATTACTTTGTTCATTGTCTGTCTGTTTTCGGGTAGAGTTTCATTATTGTATTTAGTTGGGGAAACTTACTTTGGCTTGGGTCATTGTTAGCTGGAGCTTTGAATGCTTTCTCGTCAGGGTTCACAATTGGGGCGGGTTATAATAACATATGGAAAAAAACCATAAATTATGATGAACGTAAAGTGATCTTTTGTTTTGGAAATTGCTGATGTCCTTCTTCAATCAATCATTTCTCTCTCTCTCTCATTAGAATGATTGAGGAGTGTGGAAGGAGAGGGAAGACCATGGCTGAGAAGAGGCAGCTATTTATGGACATGAGTAAGTATCCTGTATTTGTGTTGTCCAAATAAAAAGGCTTTAGTATTAAAGTGGTTAGCATGGGTTTACATCAAATGCTCATTAAATGAATTGGAAAGCAAATGTTGTAATTGCGCTACAGTGAAAAGCTTTTGTTTGTATGCTATCCAATCAAATCAGATAACACTATACATGAATATAATCAAGGCAAACACGTTCAAAAGGGAGACGAAGAGAAAATATTAGAGTGCAGAATATAGTTTCTCAACATTGTGACATAACTATTCCAGAAGAAAAGATTCAGTGTCCACAATAAGGTCGGTTGGAAAATCGGGACTGTACCCAGCTAGTAGCAGAACCGTTGTGAAGTTGAATTAAAAGAGGGAAAGACGCTGTTCCAGAGTCTGGTGCTGTGGGTTTTCATGCTTTATCTTCTGCCCAATGGGAAAGGGGAAAGAAGAAGAAATGATTGGGGTGGAAAAGATCCTTGATTATGCTGAATGTATTCCCAAGGCAGGGTGAAGGGAAGATGGAGTCAATGGTGGGGAGTCCAGTCTAAATGATGGACTGGGCTACATCCACAACTCTGTGGTTCCATGAGGTCTTGGGCAGAGCTGTTTCCAAACCAAGCTGTGATGTAACCTGACAGAGTGTTTTCTGCATTGTATCTGTGGAGGTTTGTCAGATTCGTTGGAGACATGCCAAAGTTCCGCATCTCAGGAAGAAGGATTGTTAACGTAGAACAATACAGCACAAGAATAGGCCCTTTGGGCCTATTGTGATATCAGGGTAAATCAAAATCCTCTGACCGCAAGTAATCCATTGTCTTCCATTTGCATCATAACCATGCACCTATCTAAAAGACTCTTAATTTGGGAGTGAGATTGGATATATCACAACTGTCTCTACCATCACCCCAGGCAATGTTGGTATGCTTTTGTGGCTGCAGCATCAATGTGTTTGGTCCAGGATAGATGGTTGGTAATCTTTATGGCCAGGAACTGGAAGCACTCAACCATTTCCTACTTCGACATCTTTGATACTGATTGGGGCATGTACTCCACCATCCTTCCTGGAGTCAATAATTAGTTTCCCCATTTTACTGAATTTGAGGGAGAGGATGTTGTCCTGACACCATGTCACAAAGCTCTCCATCTCCATCCCGTACTCTGTGTCATCATTATGTGAGATCCATCCCATTACAGTGGTATTCACTGCATACTTGTTGAAGGAGTTGGATCTAAATTTAGCCACACACCTATGTATAGGGAGTATAGTAGGGTGCTGAAAAAACATCTTTGCAGTTCACTGGTGGTAATTATAGACAATAGGTGCAGGAGTAGGCCATTCGGCCCTTCGAGCCAGCACCGCCATTCAATGTGATCATGGCTGATCATTCTCAATCAGTACCCCGTTCCTGCTTTCTCCCCATACCCCCTGACTCCGCTATCCTTAAGAGCTCTATCTAGCTCTCTCTTGAATGTATTCAGAGAATTGGCCTCCACTGCCCTCTGAGGCAGAGAATTCCACAGATTCACAACTCTCTGACTAAAAAAGTTTTTCCTCATCTCTGTTCTAAATGGCCTACCCCTTATTCTTAAACTGTGGCCCCTGGTTCTGGACTCCCCCAACATTGGGAACATGTTTCCTGCCTCTAACATGTCCAACTCCTTAATAATCTTATATGTTTCGATAAGATCCCCTCTCATCCTTCTAAATTCCAGTGTATACAAACCTAGTCGCTCCAGTCTTTCAACATATGACAGTCCCGCCATTCCGGGAATTAACCTAGTATTGTGGAGGATGTGTTCTTGCCTATCCTCACTGACTCTAGACAATTGGTCAGAAGGTTCAGTGGCAGAGGAAGGGTGCTGATTCCTTGGTCCAGGAGTTTGGAGATCAGTTTGGTTGGAACTAAGGTGGAGAAGACTTAGCTATAGTCAATACATAGGAATTGTCATAGGTGTGTAAGAAAGAATTGCAGAAGATGGTTTAAATCGAAGGTAGACACAAAATGCTGGAGTAACTCAGCGGGACAGGCAGCATCTCTGGAGAGAAGGAATGGGTGATGTTTTGGGTCGAGACCCTTCTTCAGACTGATTGTCATAGGTATCCTTATTCTCTAGTTGTTCTTGAGATGAGTTTAGACTTAGGGAGATGATGTCTGCTGTGGATGTATTATAACAGCAGGCAAACTGCAGTGTATCAAGTTTGTCTGTATTTTTCCTTTATTTGGCAGAGATGGACAAAAGAGCTGGCCGGTAATTGAAGAGATCCATGGGGACACCTTGGTCTTAAAGCAGTGTTCAGTTTTGAATACTGATGGGGGAAAGGGCTCCCCTGACAGATGCAGTCATAACCAAGGCCGTAGCATTATAGGAAACTCACTTGTAAATGGTGAGAGGAGAAGATTCAAGGAAGGAATAGTTCGAGCAGGGTCTCCAGTTAGGAGAGTGATGGGATTCTCAAATGCTACATTGTCTTCCTGGCGCCCTTAATCTGGGCATGGCTGACAGGTGCCAAAGCTTTGGGTGGAGAGAATAGAAGGCTGGTTCAATGATGTGGACAGAAAATGTGATCATATTGCGCAGACAGAATTTAATGAGTTAGGAAGGCAGTAATTACCATGAAAATGGGCGTAAGGTGGATGTGAATGGATGGCTATAAAGTTGGAACAAGAGAGAACTTTAGGTTACAGGGACACTGGGACTATTTCATGAGAAGGTTGGATGTGTATAGACTGGATGGGTTGGACCTAAACAGGGCAGTGTACTGATATGTAGGTTTGGTAGTGTTGTGGGGGTAGAATTCATATTATCTTGGCAAAAGGATAGGAAGTTGAGCATAGATTCAGAAAGGAGAAGTGCAGATATGAAAATGGAAGGCAAGAAATTAGTGGGGGAGTTTGAAAGACAGGATAAATGAAGGTTGGGAAATGGATAATAGAGATTCCCACTTGTAATAGTTTATGCCTGAATTATATTGTGTATGCCAATGAACTGAAGGTAGTGAAAGATCCATGGCAGTATGATATTATTTATTTCATGGAAATGTGGCTGAATGTGAAATAACAGAGCTGCAGATGATAGAGTTTTCTGAGAAGATGGGAAGATTAAAGGAAGAAAAAAATGACATCAGGTGCTGGAGTAACTCAGCAGGCCAGGCAGCATTTCTGGAGAATGTGGATAGGTGACACTTTGGGTGGGGACCCTTCTTCAGACTGATTGTGGTTGGGAGGGGAGCTGGAAGAGAGGAGGAGCAGGACAAAGCCTGGCAAATGACAGATGGGTACGTGAGGGGATATTTAGACAGGGTGATGGTTAGTCAAAGGTATTGGCAGTATTGCTGCAAGAGGCATAACAATTCCGAGAAGGAATAAGATTTTTGAAAGATCATCAAATTAGTCTACAGAGGTTGAACAAAAGAACAAAATACAGGAGGAAAGCTTTAAACTGCAGAAATATACAGATAATAGAAACAGAAGGCAGGAGCAATCCAGAAGATGGTAGACACAAAATGCTGGAGTAACTCAGTGGGACAGGCAGCATCTCTGGAGAGAAGGAATGGGAGATGTTTCGGGTCGAGACCCTTCTTCAGAAGAAGCCTGAGTTATTACAATGAAGCTGTCCATCACATTAAGGGAATTTTCTATAAAAGTGAGGATCTTTATAAGTGTGGAGGAACAAAGTGACCACATGTTCCTTAAAGTAGTAAATCAACTGATAAATAAAATTGTTAATAACTTGATGCCCAAAATTTAGTGATGCGTAAATTTAGCTTGTCGAATGGATTTGCATCACCCTTGTCATATAATCACTGTTGGATCTACACAGCTTTGCAATGATTTACTAGTCACTAAAAAAAGCAACGGACCATGTGTTGTTAATCTTCCAATCACGCATCACAGCAGATGAACATTGTCAGGAAGCCAGTGGATTAAGCCAATTGACAAAATAAACCTGTTATAAATGTATGTTTCAGTCCAATCATAGGAATTCTGTTTTAACTGCTCACTAATAGTAAATTTACATTTAGGATCAGTGCCTGGGATTAGCATAGGTTTATGAGATTAGTCAAAGTTACCTAGCTGAAAAGCCAAACGATAACAACTACCATTCGTACAATAGCTTTATTGTTGGAACATTGTCAAAACAATCAGACACTAGTTTAAAAGGGCAGATGATGAAAAATTTGGTTAAAGAATTTGGTTCTGAAAAGGGGATAATAGTTTGAGTGCTTTATGGAGGCACTTCCACAGGATTAGATCTAGGCAGTTGAAGACACAACCATACCAATGGTTGGGCAGTTAAAACCAGGATTCCACAAGGATTAGAGACTGGAAGGACTGGAGGATGTGGTACCATGAGGGAGGGTGAGGTCTCAGGATAAAGTGACAACATGGACGAGTATTTAAAAACCCACAGAAGAGCAGATGGCAAGTCAGTGAGCACAGGCGTGAGATATGTGAATAGGTTTTGGAGCAAGTACCCCTGCTCTATTCTCTTCACATCCATGACTGTATGGACAAGCACAGGATCCAATGTTGTTGATACATTCACCAATGACTCTCTATAGAGTCATAGTGATACAGCGAGGAAACGGACCCTTCACCCCAACTTGCCCACACCAGCCAACGTCCCAGCTACACTAGTCCCACGTGCACGCCAATCCATATCCCTCCAAACATCGGACATGTTAAGGGCCAATCATGGATAATGATATGTAGGATGTTTTTAAACCGAAGATAAATTCAAAAAGCTGCCGTAACTCAGCGGGTCAGGTGGCATCTGAGACAAGTCTGAAGAAGGGTCTCGACCCAAAACGTCACCTCTTCCTTTTCTCCGGAGATGCTGCCTGATCCGATTAGTTACTCCAACTTTTTGTGTCTGTCATGGGTAATGATGAGTCAGCATATAGGAGAGAGCTAGAATACCACAACACCATCCTCTCACTCAAAGTCACAAACCAAGGAACTAATAGTTGACTTCAGAAAGAGAAAGTCGTAAGTCCACGCTCCAGTTTCCCTTCGTGAGTCCCCAGTAAAGAGTTAATAGCTTCATATTCCAGGGTAGCTGTTCCCAAACCAGACTGTAATGTTGCCGGACAGGATGCTCTCTACAGCTCCAGAGTAGAAGCAATGAAGGATCCTCAGAGACACTCTGAATTTCCTCAGCTGTCTAAGGTGGTAAAGGCGCTGCTTTGCCTTACCCACCAGTGCGGCAATGTGCGTTGCCCATGTCAGATCCTCTGTGATGCGGACTCCCTCGGGTTTCTATTAAATCTTGCCCCTCTCGCCTTACGCTTATGTCTCCTGGTTCTTGATTCCCCTAACCTTGGTAAAAGACACTGTGCATTCATCCTATCTATTCCCCTTGTGATTTGATACACCTCGTTAAGATTACCCTTCAACCTCTTGTACTCCAAGGAATAAAGTACTAGGCAGCCCAACCTCCCCTGAAAGCTCAGCCCCTCAAATCCTGGCAACATCCTCAGAAATTTCTGTACTCTTTCCAGCTTAATGACAAAATTACGACAATTGTACATGTATCTTAACGTACTTGTGCGCATCACAATAAACTCCACTTGATTGACTTGACTTGACCTGAAGTAGATCTGCAGAGTAAAAGTTTGGATGAGCTCCAGCATACATGTGGAGGAAGATGAGAGGCCAGCCAGGAATGAATCTTGAGATTGCACGTTGATTAATGTTTTTTTAAACTATTCCTTTCCCAGCATTTCGTCTCTCGACTGACTTCATTTTGAGCAGACATTTAAAGCAGTTTTTGCATCAGTTTTCCTCTGCTGTTGTACTTTCACCTTTTTTTACTTTAATACTCCTCTCAAGGAGGTATCTATTTCCCATTGACATTGATTTATGGGCTCTATTTCAGAAGCTGAGAAGTATGTCACATCATAACCAAATCCTGTGTAAAAAATGGTAATAATCTCACCTTTAATTATTTTGTGGCTATCTTAAACTTGCACCCTGTTACTTTTGCATTGAGCAGTTAAATAAATTCTATAAAACCGTTAACAGTCGCACAAATCTTAAATAAGTGACACATCTCATATTTGCTGCCTTGTAACATATCATAGTGATAGATTGCATCTGAAGTGAAAACACCTGAAATGATGCCAAATGTTGAGTGTTTCTCTTTTCACAGTTGATGCGTGCCTCTTGAGCATTTCCAGCATCTTATTTTATTATTTTAAAGCAGGAAAGATATCCAGATGAAGTACATAGCCAAAATGCTGAATATTTTCAGTGTGCCTGTTTGTGCTGTTTTACGAACTGTTGGCGAGATACAGTGTGCAATTAAGCTTGTTTCAGGATTACACGCCTACAGCATGTTAAAGTGAAAGTCATGTTGGGGCATCTGGTGTTCCACACAGTGGCTGGATTTGACATTGAACCCTGCGTGGAACTCAAGCGTAATAAGCTTATGGGCTTGACACTTATTGAAAGATATAGCATGGAAACAGACACTTCAGCCCACCGAGTCCATGTTAACCATTGAGCACCCTTTCATACTGGTTCTATGTTGTTCCACTTTCACATCTACCCCCTAAACATTAGGGGCAATTTGCAGAGGCCAATTAACCTACGCCCATACGTCTTTGGGAAGTGGGAAGAATTTGCAGCACCCTGAGGAGACCCACACAGTCACAGGGACAATATGCAAACTTCACACAGGTAGGACCCGAGGTCAGGATCAAAGGGTGCAGCTCACCAGCTCTGTCACTGAATCGACCTGGACCTCAGCTTTACACCAGCTTTGGTCAGAAGCACACACGATAACCCCATTACTTTCTCTGACCTGGATTGAAATGCTACGTGCAAGTAACTGAATTATTTTGTTCTTTATGTTCTGAATATATAATTAATTTGTGTGTATTCCACAGCATTGTGCTGTCATAAGGTAATTATCCAACTGACTCCTAGTAATTGCTTATGGACCATATGGTCACTGGTATGGCAGCGAGGATTGGAGGTTGTTTGTACCCAGGGGGTGCAAGAAAGGCAACTGCAGGAACTATTGCAATGAGGGCGGTGTGGGCACTTGCAAGGAGCAGACTGGATTGAGTTTGATTTGACCCAGAATGCAAGAAAGGAAGAAACATTGCATTGTCATCTCAAAGAATGGTTGCATGCCTTGTGTACATCTGTAACACTGGGTCATGTTCAATTGAGCATTATTGGTTATCGTGATAGCATATTCCAATGATTGTGAGGATAACAGTACTTACTTTTGAATATTTGTAAGCTATGCTTTCATTGATACCACTAACTAGAGGGGAAGGACATCTTTTTCGTCTATTCATTGCCATGCCTGGCGTAGTAGATTATTTGCAGAGCACTTTTTAAATGTTTTAATTCTGAGTGCTGCCTCCTCTCCTGCTCTGATGTTCGCCCAGAACATTTGGGACTTGCATGTAACGTTGTTGCAGTATTTTTGGATTTTTCTTTTTATCAGTGAAATTATTTTCATGATTCATGAGAAATCAATATTTGTTAAACAAAATTACCTCGACCTGTCTTTTACAGTTCTGCTTTTTTTTATAGTGGAAGAATGCTTGAAATCATCGATTTACAAGCTTTATTACTGCACATAAAAAATATTTGTTGCCATTATTGATTTGTTTAAGAACAATTTGAACTTTTTGTATTTATAACGAGTTTCTTATTCCTCAGTTTATGGCATTCTGAAGGGAGCCGTTCAATTTGAAATTCATTTTGAAAAATTGAAAAGGCATTAATTCTAATATTGACAAGGCTGGATTTTTGTGGACCTGAAATATTGCAGCAGGAAATGACTCTCTTTGCGTTTCATCGGAGATGCCCTCCTTCTTCAGGAAACGGGGGTTCCCTTCTTCCATTACAGATGAGGCTCCCACTAAGGTCTCCTCGATATCCTGCAGTTCCATTCTTGCTCCCCCTCCCCCCATTCGTAACAAGGACAGGGTCTCCCTGGTCCTCACCTTCCACCCCATCAGCCGTTGCATACAGCATATAATCCTCCAACATTTTCGCCACCTCCAACAGGATCCCACTACTGGCCACATCTTCCCATCTCCACCCCTTTCTGCTTTCTGCAGAGACCGTTCCCTCTGCAACTCCCTGGTCAACTCGTCCCTTCCCACCCAAAACACCCCCTCCCCAGGTACTTTCCCCTGCAACCGCAGGAGATACAACACCCGTCCCTTTACCTCCCCCCTCGACTCCATCCAAGGACCCCGACAGTCTTTTAAGGTGAGGCAGAGGTTCACTTGCACCGCCTCCAACCTCATCTACTGTATCCGCTGTACCAGGTGTCAACTCCTGTACATCAGCGCGACCAAGCGCAGGCTCGGCGCTCATTTCGCTGAACACCTCCGCTCAGTCCGCCTTAACCTACCTCATCTCCCGGTTGCTCAGCAGTTTAACTCCCCCTCCCATTCCCAGTCTGAATTTTCTGTCCTGGGCCTCCTCCATTGTCAGAGTGAGGCCCAGCGCAAATTAGAGGAACAGCATCTCATATTTCACTTGGGTAGCTTACACCCCAGCGGTATGAACATTGACTTCTCAAACTTCAAATAGCCCTTGCGTTCCCTCTCTCTCCATCCCCTCCCCTTCCCAGTCTCTCACCAGTCTTATTGTCTCCAACTACATTCTATCTCTGTCTCGCCCACTCCCCTGACATCAGTCTGAAGAAGGGTCTCGACCCGAAACGTCACCCATTCCTTCTCTCCAGAGATGTTGCCTGTCCTGCTGAGTTACTCCAGCATTTTGTGTCCATCTTCGATATAAACCAGCATCTGCAGTTGTTTCCTACACTCTTTGCTGTGGCAATGCACTTGAAAGTTATCATCCTCCTGTGCTACAAACTCTGATTCAATATGAAAAAAGTAAAATATTCATTGTGCAAATAAACTTTGCAGATCCATCCAACAATTTGGATCATTCAACAATTTGGAAAAGCTTAGTGAGTCAGCTGCCAAATTCAACGAAAATTTTGGAAACTCTTTAAAATGCATGACATTTACTAAAAAGATTAATGTAGAAGGTCAATTGAAGATTTTTCTGAAATTAAGTTTGAAATGTTTTGAGGTGGTAATTAATCAAAGTTTCCACTGGTTGCCAAATTGTTGAAATTGTTACTTCATGAACAAAGGGTGGAGCTGATTTTCTTGGGCACAAGGCTCTCTTGTATTTACTCGGAATTCGGAATTTCCACCAAGTTGCAGAACGCCACAGCAAGATCCTTCTTCCCTGTGGCTATCAAACTGTACAACCCCTCCCCCTTCTGTCATGGAGTAGACTGACTCCCCCCCCCCCCCCCCCACCCTCCCCAATCTTTGCACATCCCCAATTCTTTCCGCTCGTCACTTTAAGTTCATGTTTCATGTATTTAGTGACTTTTGGCAGATCAATTTCCCTCCTGGGATAAAGTTTTATCGTATGTGTTTGAAATGAAAGAAAATGGAATGTTTCTGGAACAACACATGCTGTCAAAAGATTTCATTGACATGGACTCATCTGCAGCTTTCTTGATAATGAAATGAAACTCTGGATTAACTAAGTTTTCAAATTGCGATAAAATATCTAAATACAAAAATAATCTTTACCTTTTCATCTTCTACACTTCACTTACTAATGCAAAGTCAAAGAACAATCACCTCCGTCTTTGCATTTCGTACCGCTGCTCAGTAACCTCCTAAATTCTAGTGTATTTATGATGACTCCATTCAACTATTTAGTTTGAATCACAAGACCCACTGTTTAGTCACTTTATTCAATATTTCTGTCATTGTTTAAAGTGAATACTTAAAGTTAAAGGGCAGCATGGTGGCGCAGCGGTAGAGTTGCTGCTTTACAGTGCTTGCAACGCCGGAGACCCGTGTTCGATCCCGACTATGGGTGCTGTCTGTACAGAGTTTGTACATTCTCCCCGTGACCTGCGTGAGTTTTCTCCAAGATCTTCGTTCTCCTCCCACTCTCCAAAGACATACAGGTATGTAGGTTAATTGGCTTGGTAAATGTAAAAATTGTCCCTAGTGTGTGTAGGATAGTGTTGGGGTTTGCTGGTCGGCGGGGACCCGGTGGGCCGAAGGGCCAGTTTCCGCGCTGTATCTCGAAACTAAACTGAATTAAAATTAAAATTGTATTAAGACACGTTTGCATAGTTTATTCCCAGTGCTTGTCTGTCACTTCTGTGTGCTTGACAATAACTACCAGTGTCTTTTGCTGCTCTTCTTTCTGCTTACCAAACTCTTCGTTTGAGAGGCAAATCATCAGATTTTGTACCTCATGTCATCAAATTATCCACATCTTACAGGAAAAAAACATGGACCTTCTGTGACTTTCTGCATGGGCTATCAATCGCATGTAGCTGCTTGAGACATCAGGTCTTTGAATAAGAGGAACAGACAATATCTAATCTAATCTTTCTAAAGCTCTTCAGCAGCAGGTCCAAGTTACTGAAGACATCACTCATGCATCGAACCTGCCCCTTAGCCTGACAAGGGGGCCATTCATTTACAATAGTTTGCAATTCACACATGGATCTGAGATACAAAAATTAACTTATTTTGGCATTAATATGATTCCAATAACAAGCTCGTTGCTCCATATCTGTTCCTATGCCCAGAACAGGTGTGTCGTAAATAAGTTTTAGGAGCAGAATTAGGCCATTTGGCCCATCAATCCGCAGGTGCTCCTCGACTTATGATGGGGTTACGTTCCGATAAACCCATCGTAAATCGAAAATATCGTAAGTCGAAAACGCATATCGCTAGCCCGTGAAGTACAGTTTCGACTGAATGTGTATCGCTTTTGCACCATCGTAAAGTCGAAATATCGTAAGTCGAAGCATCGTAAGTCGAGGAGCATCTGTACTCCGCCATTCAATCATGGCTGACCTATCTTCCTTCTTAACCCCATTCTCTTGCCTTCTTCCCACCACCTCCCCAATAGAATCTATTGCGATTTAGACCTTTGCCCCATTTTTAAAGCAAAACTGGATTTAATAGGCTTGGATTTTTGTGCTCAGTGGTGAAGCAATGGTGCTGAATGCTGACGGAAGCAATCAAACAATGATCTCAATGTGTCATTGGCATGAATTTTTCCTCTTTGTACTTTATAACCACTAGGTGTGATGACTCTGGCATCTGGTGAGTGCTGTCGAGAAGCAGGTTGGGAAGCCTGTTATTGAAGAGCCTAATATTGAAGAATCCTCAAACAGTATAAAGCTGAATTTTCAAGGGATTTGCAAAATCTTCTAGAATGATGAGTCATTTAAATATCCAATGAGATTTAGATGGGAGCCAAGGGGAAAAAAAGTTTAAAAATCTTATTTTAAAGAGATGTGGAATTTTCGAGTGTTTAGTTGAAATAATGGCAACAAGTTATTTTGCATTTGAAGGAGCAGTGAAGGGAAGGTCTGATAAATGTCAAATGTCCTGTGAATCAATTGTGATAACTTTGTCAATGAAGGAAAAACTCAAGTATCGAACAGAGGGAGCCTTACCACTACTGTAATGAAATTTGGGATTTAGAAACTCGCAGTAGTGGTTCTAGGGTGGACTTAAGCTCCAAATTGAATGAAACTTTCATGAAACAAATAGGAAAGGCAGCATATTTAAATGTCAGTAAATATTGCTACAGTGGACTTATTTAGCCACTTGGATCTAGTCCCTATCTTGTAAACATGTAGAATGTCTATTGTCATTTCATCTGTAGGTGCTGTAGCTTGAAATCTTGAAATAACAGCTCTCTAAGTTTTGAGGAGACCTCAGAACTTTTTCTCACAATAAATTGATTGAATTTGAGTTTTCCATTTGTGGGAAAATATGTAACAACAAATAAATAATAGTTCATAGTAAATAATGATTGCAATGTCTCCCTTTTATCAAAATAGATAACTTTTGTAGTTGCATCTTGCAATATAACTAAACATGATTAGGCACTCAACTTTGAAACATAGTTACATCTTCAGATTGTGGATAATACACAAATCTAATTATTTTAGAAGACCTTGCTTCTCTATATTGACTGAAGAGGTAGGTAGTTTTATCGGTTTGTTGTCCATACACAATGTCCTATTTGCAAAGCACCTACATGTGTGCCGCTCATGACACGTGGATGAACATTATGAATATTTCATATATTTTGCCTTAGCATTACAAGTATGTGTTCTGGTGCTTCCAGCTAACAGCTTTTAATAACTGGCTTCAGCAATACATTTGATATCTTGTGCACAGTTATTTGGCACTTTCTTCCCCAGGCAAAGAGACATTTCCATTAAACAGCAACAAATAATAAAAGTACATCGTGATTAACCTTTGTATTTAAATTTTGTTTTCAGTGCTGGAGAATATATGACAAGTAAAATATCAACTGGCCCAGAAAGGATCACTGTTTGTGCACCCTAAATTTTCTCTCCAATTATATTCACACTTAAGTTTTCATTTAACCATCCTTGCTCAGCAAATTATCCCAGATATTAGCAAGTGTGAGTCAAGAATTGCTTTTGAATATTACTTTAAAATTGTGTGTTTTTTTAAACAATGACAAAACACATTGATGTTTTGTCATGTGTTAATGTGATACAAAATAATGTGATACAAAATAATAATAATGATGCATTTTTAGGATCTATTAAAGATGCGCAATTCATTTTATAAATGGGTTGATTACAGAAGGAGTAACAGTTGCAATTGGAGGGGGAGGTTTGGCACTGGGAAGTTGTGATATTATTTTATTTGGTTTTCAGGTTTCAAGGCAGGACTACTTTTCCTCGCTGAACACCTGCGCTCGGTCCGCATTAACGCAACTGATCTCCCAGTGGCCCAGCACTTTAACTCCCCCTCCCATTCCCAGTCTGACCTCTCTGTCATGGGCCTCCTCCAGTGCCATAGTGAGGCCCGCCGGAAATTGGAGGAGCAGCACCTCATATTTCGCCTGGGCAGTTTGCAGCCCGGTGGTATGAACGTCGACTTCTCCAACTTCAGATAGCTCCTCTGTCCCTCCCTTCCCCTCCTCCTTCCCAGAGCTCCCTCTATCTTCCTGTCTCCACCTATATCCTTCCTTTGTCCCACCCCCGACATCAGTCTGAAGAAGGGTCTCGACCCGAAACGTCACCCATTCCTTCTCTCCCGAGATGCTGCCTGACCTGCTGAGTTACTCCAGCATTTTGTGAGTAAATCGATTTGTACCAGCATCTGCAGTTATTTTCTTATACTAATTTTCCTCCATTGGAAGCCAAGTCCATATTTGGATACTGGGTTGTACATGTTGGAAAATGAAACCTGTAACCAAATTTGGGCTTAGCTTGGAACTGAGGAAAAGTAGTCCTGTCTAGAATGTTGTAAACCTTCAGCAAGGAACATGTCTCGGTCCAGTTGAGTACCAGCAGCACCAAGTCTAAATGGACCAAATTGCAACATGGTCCAAATTGCAACATGGTCCAAATTGCAACATGGTCCAAATTGCAACATGGTCCAAATTGCAACATGGTCCAAATTGCAACATGGTCAAAAGCATTGGGACATTTTCTTCTTTGGCTTCCTTTTAACCATTCAACTTGTTGGCCTTGGGTTCCATCTTAGGTTGTAATCTATTTCCAGATGTGAGAAGTTGTTGAATAAATTAATTTGTATTTTTGAGAATTTGGAAGGATCAATAAATGATAGATTGAAAATTATGATTCTTTTTGTCATTGAAATATGTTTGAGAATTTGGAATTGTTGTCTCAGGACTAAGGCCACTTCAGAGTGAATTGAGAAGCGGCAAATAATGAATCTTTGGAAATCACATCACAAAGACAGCTGTTTTAAGAAAAGCATTAATAGATATTTGTACTCTAAAAGAGAATGTGGAGATGAGGTGAAAGTGGTGTTGGAGACAAGCGGCCTTCTGTGCCAGCCGGTTTTTTTTCAGAGTGCGCGGCTGCAATGAAAATGTCATATGCTTCCTCGAAGATGCGCCATCTTTCGCCGATATTGCTGTCGAAAACTAGTGGGTCCGGCATCTGGAATGCATCAGCCATGATTGCTAGGCAAACAAACTTATCGATCTCTCTTGCGGAGAAGAAGAGAGTAAAAAACTCACAAACTCACAAATCTCAAGCCGATGAAGTTCCGGATCAATACTTCAGACACCATGTATGAGGTTGTGTGAATAACGACAAGTTGCTAAACTTCATTATGTGCTTTGTTGACCACAAGGCTGTGGAACAAAGACCAAGCCTGTGCATTCCATTTGAATACTCCCAGATAAGACATTCCAGGAACAGTACGAGGGAACACCCGACATGGATCAAGAATATAGTGACTGATCTACAGGAGTAGTTGCCATCAATCCTGACTCACGAAGGATACAATGCTGTAGTTTCAGCAAAGGAATGGTAAGGAGAACCATCAGTTGTCTTCAGCCATCTCAGAATGGCACAGTGATAGAGTTGCTGTCTTGAAGCACGAGAGACCCAGGTATGATCCTGACTATGGGTGCTTGGCTGTACGGAGTTTGTCTGTTCTCCCTGTGACCTGCATCGTTTTTCTCCGGGATCTCTGGATTCCGCCCACACTCCAAAGACATGCAGGTTTGTAGGTTAATTGGCTTGGTATAATTGTAAATTGTCCCCAGTGTGTGAAGGATAGTGTTCGTGTGTTGGGACCGCTGGTCGGCATGGACTCGATGGGCCGATATTTGCACTGTATCTCTTTAAAAAAAAATCCACAGATCCGGAATGGAAATAAGTCATCCTGGATACCAAATGAATATCTTAAAAAGAGATACAAAGTGCTGGATTAATTCAGAGGGTCAAGCTGTGTCCCTAGAGAATGTGGATCGGTGAATTTTTGGAGCGTTACTCTCGCACTATGTATCCTTTTTTTGTAAACCACTATCTGCAGTTCCATGTTACTCCTAAAAAGATATATTTTGTCTCTCAGCTTTTCTTGGTTGTACCTTTTATGAAATGTCAAAGTAGTTCTGTTCATAATATCAAAATATCTATTTGCGATAACAATATGCAAGCTTACAGCAAAGTTTGTCATTATGTAGATACATAGGATTGTTAATTAACAAGGTAGTTACTTGAGGCTTTTTGGGAGCAAGATTCAATTAGGAATGTGTCTTTGATATCCTGGTATTTAGATATTGATGAAATTGCAAAATGTGGATTTAGAAATGTGATTTCTGAGAATTCATCAATGAAAACTGTTTATTCATAGAATTTCAGCGGAATACTCTGCTCAATTACTTAAGGTATCACAAAATGCTGGAGTAACTCAGCAGGTCAGGCAGCATCTAGGCGAGAGGGAGTGGGTGACGTTTCGGGTCGAGACCCTTCTTCAGACTGATGAATTACTCAATGACTTAATGTTAACTTCCAACATTCTGTGCCACTAATGTGATTTGAAGAGACAGATGCAGAATAATTATTTTTATAGCGCTTTTTAAGAAATAACTTTTTTTTTCCAATTGTTTGGTTTGCTTATTCAATAAATAATTGGTAGTTGAAAGAGCCAAGCTCAGTTAGTGGACAATATCAAACTTTGAAGAAGTACAAGGGTAGTCTTTAGTGTCGGAAGAAGCTAACACCACATAAGAATCATCAAAGAATTTTATGCTTTCTAAGAAGAAAGTTGTAGATGGAAAAATCTTGATGCCTATTTTAATTTCTTTAGCCTTTGGTATGTTCGTAACTTTTTTTTTTTACTGTTTCCAGTTCTTCATTAGTGTTGCCACACAATATATCCCAATTCTTTAAATAGGGAGATGTGCATCCTATTTGATACTTGGACAATACAGAAACCATTGGTTTCAACTGAAGAAATGGAATTTGGAAAATATCCTCCAGGGTTGTTGAACAATATTTTTCATCTACATTGTTCATTCATATGAATTAAGAATTACAAATTGACAATAACAAACTCATTTCCTATCTCAATGTGATTACTTCCAAGGAAGGAAATTATATGTTCTTGAACGATTTCATGGAGTGATTATATTTGTCAAGAGGTGCTTGGGACTGGTCCGGTTCTAGAAGCCAGTTAAGTTCTTCAACCTCCAGCCAAGGAAGCTGCAAACACCACTTCGTACTTCAGTGTGATATAGCAAAATGACAGCTTTAGTTCTGCCTACTTGCTTACACTGTGGTTTTCTTCTGTTTTAAAACAATATTCTTGATTGCCCTCTTAAAATATAGTTATCTCATACTTCTTCCTTATTTTCATGATTTTAAAACTTAGGATATTTTCTACTCAGTGAAAGTTGACTAATTTGCAGTGGGTTTCGACTTGATGGTGAAAAAAGACACAAAAAGTTGGAGTAACTGGGCCAGACGGCATCGCTGGAGAAAAGGAAAAGATTACATTTCGGGTCGAGCTCCTTCTGAAGAAGGGTCTCGACCCGAAACGTCACTGAGTTACTCCAGCTTTTTGTGTCTATCTGTGATTTAAATCAGCATTCACAGTTCCTTTCTACACATTGATGAATTTGTGTTCTGGATGGATATACTGAGTGTTGTGTCATATTGCAAAACTATTTTGCTGCTTAGAACATCTGAGTGTATCATTTTACCAGAAGTAAAATGAAATAATGTGCTTTAATGGTGTCACTGAAACTGGTATGCTTAAAATTTGAACATCATGGAATTTTAAAGGGTTTTAAATATATTTAAGTGGAACATCAGCAAGGAGCCTTTTTTTCCAATAATTTAGTTGATGAGTTGTAAGTAATCTTACCGGTTTGAAATAAACACCACTGAAATAGAAATGGTTAATGAAGTTGTGCTTGTAATGGGGTTCTGCAACACATACCTTTCAAATAAAGGTAGACAACAACTTCAACATGTTCAGAAAAATATTCTTATGCTCAGGCATTTCCTCAAACTCTTCTGGAATTGCTTCTTATCAAAATCTATCTTCTACCCAGTCCCAATATGCCACCACTGAATGAAATGAAAAAGATTTTTATGACTCTGAATATTACAATTTGCTTACAAAAGAAAATATTGTTATGCCATTTAGCAATTAAAATATGTTGTGCAGTGGGCAGTATAAGCACTTGATAAACATGCACAAAAAACTTACATGTAACCAAGACATGAACTGGATTCATGTTAAAAAAAAAATGGGTATAGAAAGACAATTTGTATTCTGCTGCATTGCACATTTTTCAAAGTAATTTGTATTTCTGATTTCACTGTTCAGTAAAATAACTTCACTGTTATTCTTCCATTTAACTGATAACAGCTAATCAATATGTTTAAAATATCATTAGTGTTATTGTACTATTAGACCTTGGCCATTTTGTAGTTAAAAAAAAAAAAAGATTCCTTACTTATTTTTCATTACAGGGGCCCAAAACTATGATGTGATCAGACTTTCAACGTATCGGACAGCATGCAAGCTACGATTTGTGCAAAAAAGATGCAATCGTAAGTATCAGCTTATAGTATTTATTCTTTATTCTTCCTGAAGAATTGAATTCATGGGTAGAGGTGAGTCTTAAAGTCGAAGGCAACTTTAGATATTTTGGGCCTGCAGGACATGTAATTGTTATTTTCTGTTCATCTTTTATCCAAGATGAATTAATGGAAAATACACTTGGTGTTGGTTCTGTTATATTAGGTAAGTTTGTTGTACATTCAATAGACAATAGGTGCAGGAGCAGGCCATTCGAGCCAGCACCACCATTCAATGTGATCATGGCTGATCATTCTCAATCAGTACCCCGTTCCTGCCTTCTCCCCGTACCCCCTGACTCCACTATCCTTAAGAGCTCTATCTAATTCTCTCTAGAATGCATTCAGAGACTTGGCCTCCACTGCCTTCTGAGACAGAGAATTCCACAGATTTACATCTCTCTGACTGAAAAAGTGTTTCCTCATCTCCGTTCTAAATGGCCTACCCCTTATTCTTAAACTGTGGCCCCTGGTTCTGGACTCCCCCAACATTGGGAACATGGTTCCTGCCTCTAACGTGTCCAACCCATTCATTTACATGGCCAATGATGCCATGGGCAATATATTATTCCTCAATTAACAACATAAAACACACACGCCTGCAGTTTGTAATTAATAATGATGACGAAACCCCTGGATTTGCAGTTATTCCTCAGCAAAACTCACAGACAAAGAGATTTCTGCAGAAAATTATTTATGTGCAACAATGTAAATTTAGTACCAACAATTCAATGGCGAGGAAGGAACAAGACATGAGCTAACTGCCCAGTATGTAAAGATGGAACTTAACTGAATGTTCTTAATGTAAGAAGTGTCCAGATAATTATTTGTGAATTGAGGAAAAACTTTGAAATACTGGTCTTATTTAATGTTAAAAGATAAATGTTGTTGTGAAATGGTGGGGACCTTGTCTTAAAAGATGGCATGTTGCTTTTACACATGGGGTAAAATGGCATTGGAGGGCATGGAGTAGAACTATCTCCCAGTATTTTATCAAAGTCAGTGCAGGGAGGGTCACTGAAAATAAGTACCCTTTTAAGTCTGCTGAGCACTGTCAGCATGCTGCAAATCCACAGCAGGTGAGGCTTCTTCTGTGGAAATTAGTTGCCATGGTTCCTCCAGACTAACAGTGGAAACCCTTCTTTCAAAAAAAAGTTCTTCATTGATTGTAAGGGTTTTAGAATTCTCTGTATGAGGTGTGAAAAGTAATACAATATATACTCAATATGATTTTTAAAACGGTCTTTTTTTTTGGTTTGAGTTAAACAGCTTGAGAAATGGATTTAAAATTTAAGTTTTGAATTTTGTGTGCAACAGGAATCAGTTGTTTTTGTTGTGCTCTGTTTGTAGCACCGTCGTGTTTTTTTAGATATTGATTGTTTTTTAACCAGTAGGTTGCTGAATATGATATTGGTGCATATAACAGGAAAGGAACTCTGCTATCCTTTCAGTAGACTAACAGCTCACCACAGCTTTTTTTGTGAGTTCTTGAATGCTGACCTGTTCCAAATGTCAAACCTATTTTGGCAATCTCTACAGAGGATCTGAACAAATAAGGTTCCACGCTTGTAAAAAAAGTATTTTTTCATAGTAGAAAGGTTATTTTGGTTAATACTTTTTGACTGAACATGTATTTAAAAACTCAGTTAGACCTGAATATATCTGCCTCATTTTCTCCTGACATATTTATTTTGCAACAACTGGGAAATAACAGCTAGTTCAAGCCCTTGTATGATTCTGGTGAGGTACAATTATAGCATTCTGTAAAGGTCAGGGTAATTGGGAAGGAATAGACAATAGGTGCAGGAGCAGGCCATTCGGCCCTTCGAGCCAGCACCGCCATTCACTGTGATCATGGCTGATCATTCTCAATCAGTACCCCGTTCCTGCCTTTTCCTCATATCCCTTGACTCTGCTATCTTTAAGAACTCTATCTAGCTCTCTTGAAAGCATGCAGAGAATTGGCCTCCACTGCCTTCTGAGGCAGAGAATTCCACAGATTCACAACTCTCTGACTGAAAAGGTTTTTCCTCATTTCCTTTATAAATGACCTACCCCTTATTCTAAAACTGTGGCGCCTAGTTCTGGACTCCCCCAACATCGGGAACATGTTTCCTGCCTCTAGCGTGTCCAATCACTTAATAATCATATGTTTCAATATGATTTCCTCTCATACTTCTAAATTCCAGTGTATACAAGCCCAGTCGCTCCAGTCTTTCAACATATGACAGTCCCGCCATCCCGGGAATTAACCTCGTGAACCTACACTGCACTCCCTCAATAGCAAGAATGTCCTCAAATTTGGAGACCAAAACTGCACACAATACTCCAGGTGTGGTCTCACTAGGGCCCTGTACAACTGCAGAAGCACCTCTTTGCTCTGATACTCAACTCCTCTTGTTGTGAAGGCCAACATGCCATTAGCTTTCTTCACTGCCTGCTGTACCTGCATGCTTACTTTCAGTGACTGATGTTGTACTTCCCCTTTTCCTAACTTGACACCATTCAGATAATAATCTGCCTTCTTGTTCTTGCCACCAAAGTGGATAACCTCACAATTATCCACATTAACCTGCATCTGCTATGCGTCTGCCCACTCACACAACCTGTCCAAGTCACCCTGCATCCTCATAGCATCCTCCTCACAGTTCACACTGCCACCCAGCTTTGTGTCATCTGCAAATTTGCTAATGTTTCTTTTAATCCCCTCATCTAAGTCATTAATGTATATTGTAAATAGCTGTGGTCCCAGCACCGAGCCTTGCGGTACCCAACAAGTCACTGCCTGCCATTCTGAAAGGGACCCATTAATCCTACTCTTTGTTTCCTGTCTGCCAACCAATTTTCTATCCATGTCAGTACCCCACCCCCAATACTATGTGCTATAATTTTGCCCACTAATCCCCTATGTGGACCTTATCAAAGGCTTTCTGAAAGTCCAGGTACACTATATCCACTAGCTCTCCCGTGTCCATTTTTCTAGTTACATCCTCAAAAAATTCCAGAAGATTAGTCAAGCATGATTTCCCCTTCGTAAATCCATGCTGACTCGGAACGATCCTGTTACTGCTATCTAAATGTTCCGTTATTTCTTCTTTTTCTTCCCCACCACCGATGTCAGGCTAACCGGTCTATAATTTCCTGTTTTCTCTCTCCCTCTTTTTTAAAAAAGTGGGATAACATTAGCTACCTTCCAATCCACAGGAACTGATCCTGAATCTATAGAACATTGGAAAATGATCACCAATGCATCCATGATTTCTAGAGCCAATTCCTTAAGTACCCTGCGATGCAGACCACCAGGCCCTGGAGATTTATCAGCCTTCAGTCCCATCAGTCTGCTCAACACCATTTCCTGCCTAATGTGAATTTCCTTCAGTTCCTCCATCACTCTAGGACCTCAGGCCACTAGTTTATCTGGGAGATTGGATTTGTCTTCACGAAGGAAGACACAAACAAAGTACCTGTTCAACTCGTCTGCCATTTCCTTGTTCCCCATAATAGATTCACCTGCTTCTGTCTTCAAGGGACCCACATTTGTCTTGACTATTTTTTTCCTTTTCACATACCTAAAGGAGCTTTTACTATCCTCCTTTATATTTTTGGCTAGCTTCCCTCCATACCTCATCTTTTCTCCCTGTATTGCATTTTTAGTTATCTTCTGTTGCTCTTTAAAAGTTTCCCAATCCTCAGGATTCCCGCTCGTCTTCGCTGTGTCATACTTCTCTTTTATTTTTATGCGTCCTTGACGTACCTCGTCAGCCACAGTCGCCCCTTACTCCCCTTAGAATCTTTCTTCCTCTTTGGAATGAACTGATCTTGCACCTTCTTTATTATTCCCAGAAAGACCTACCATTGTTGTTCCACTGTCTTCCCTGCTAGGGTATTTTTCCAGTCAACTTTGGCCATCTTATGCTTCCATAGTCCCCTTTGCTTAACTGTAATACTGACATTTCCGATTTTACCTTCTCCCTCTCAAATTGTAGATTGAAACGTATCATATTATGATCACTACCTCTTAATGGCTCTTTTACCTTGAGTTCCCTTCTCAAATCCGGTTCATTGCACAACACTAAATCCAGAATTGCCTTCTCCCTGGTAGGCTCCAGTACAAGCTGCTCGAAGAATCCATCTCGAGGCACTCCACAAACTCCCTTTCTTGGGGTCCAGTACCAACCTGATTTTCCCAGTCTACCTGCATGTTGAAATCTCCCATAACCACCGTAGCATTACCTTTGCAACATGCCAATTTTAACTCTTGATTCAACTTGCACCCTTATCCAGGCTACTGTTTGGGGGCTGTAGATAACTCCGATTAGGGTCTTTTTACCCTTACAATTCCTCAGTTCTATCCATACTGACTCTACATCTCCTGATTCTATGTCACCCCTTGCAAAGGGCTGAATATCATTCCTTACCAACAGAACGACCCCACCCCCTCTGCCCACCTGTCTGTCTTTTCGATAGGACGTATACCCCTGAATATACAGCTTCCAGCCCTGGTCCTCTTGCTGCCATGTCTCTGTAATTCCCACAACATTATACTTGCCAATATCTAACTGAGCCTCAAGCTCATCCACTTTATTTTTATACTTCGCGCATTCAAATACAACACTTTAACTTTGGTATTCACCTCCCCTCTCACACCGGTCACTGGGACCGGTCACTATTGGCCCTGACCTTACTCTCTTATCCCTTCTCGAACTTTCCTTCCCATTAATTTGGGAGTCCTTTGCAACTTTTCCTCTATTCCCTTCCCCTTTAATTCCATCTTTATACTCCCAATTTGTCAACTCCTCCCCCCTGCTACTTAGTTTAAAGCCACACGTGTGGCACTAGCAAACTTGCGTGCCAGAATGTTGGTCCCCCTCCAGTTAAAGTGTAACCCGTCCCTTTTGTACAGGTCACCCCGACCCCAGAAGAGATCCTAGTGGTATATAAATCTAAATCCCTGCTCCCTGCACCAGCCCCCCAGCCATACATTCATATCCCCTATCTCCCTGTTTCTGCCCTTACCAGCACGAGGTACAGGAAACAATCCAGAGATAACCACCCTATTAGTCCTGCTTTTAAGTTTGCTTCCTAACTCTCTATACTCACATTGCAGTACCCCCTTCCTCTTTTTCCAGACTTTGTTTGCGCCCACGTGCACAACTACTTCCAGCTGTTCACCTTCCCTCTCGAGGATGTTCTGAAGTTGGTCTGTGACACCTTGAACCCTGACACTAGGGAGGCAACAGACCATCCTCGAGTCTCACCTACCGCCACAGAATCTCCTGTCCGCACCTCGAAAAATGGAGTCACCCACCACTGTGGCTCTGCCCGAAGTCGGTCTCATGGCCAGGATTGGAGCCACCGACCTGTCCGCTGCTCGGACTGGAAGTGTCTTCTGCCCCGACAGCTCCCAAGAGGGTGTACCTGTTTTCATTAGGCACAGCCACCAGGGTCTCCTGAACTCCACGTTTACTCCCCTTTTTCACAGTCACCCACCTTTGCTCTTCCTGAATCCTTGGCATAACAACCTCACTGTAGGTCCTGTCCAGGAAACTCGTTTTCCCAGATGGTCACGAGGTCATTCAGCTGCTTCTCCAGTTCTCCAACACGTTCATTCAGGAGGTGCACCTGGACACAATTCCTGCAGGTGTAGTTTCCAGAAGCTCCATCGGTGTCCCTGACTTCCCACCTCCTTCAGGAAACACACTGCATCAACTTGCCTGCCATTTCTTCAGTGGATAAAAATCACAATTTCAACCAAATGTTGCCTCCTTGCCGAAGACTCTTGAGCCAAAGACTCGCACATTATCTCCCAAGGCACTTCACCTCGACAAGGCCACTCCCAACAAGCCGCTCCGCTACAGCTGCACCTCTTTATCTGTTACCCAATCAACTACTTTAGGGCTGATTAGTAAATTGATTAGTAAATTACCCGAACCTGGGTCTTGGCGCTCTTTTTAAACTGTCTGGATTTGATCATTGCCGTCCAATTTATTCTATGAAAACTTTGAATGCTTATCCATTCCATTAATTCCTAGATTTCTAAATGATAGATTTACAGATTTTTGCTGTAACTATTGATTGCTCGGTGTTTGCTTTTACAATTTCCAAAGCCATTTCTTGCTGCACTGAATGTGTGCCACTCAACATGCACAGGAACGCAGTGTCCTCAAACGCCTGTCAGACATTTTATCCTGTTGTTTTAACGTCAGAAATGTTGCTTAAGGTAAATCAAATCGTGCAATTGTCACAGAGCATTGGAACCCTTGCTAATTAGTCATAAGGATTATGCAGATGGCACAGTGAGGTAGAGGGGAACTGTATTAATTCATGTTTCATCAAAATAGATTTGTAGAGTCTGAAAGCGATAGAGCATTGAAGTGGTCCCATTTGTGAACTGAGTCCATGCTCATCATCAAACATCCGTTTATAAGAGAGAGAGAGAGAGAGAGAGTGAGTGAGTGAGTGAAAGATTGAAGGGTCATGATGAGCAGTTGTTTTGCAGACAAAAGAATGGTGAAAAGCAGCATGTTGGGGTCAGTGTTAGCTTCAGTGCTTTCTTGGGTAACTTCAATGATACGGACACAGATGCAAGCCAAAATTTCAGGATTTCACAAAACTTTGTTGTGAACTGTGAAGAGGTTTGTAAAAGATTGCAGCAGGATATATACAGATTGTTGGTGTGGGCAGATGTTGTTTAATGGAGTGAAAAGTGAGGTGATGCATTTGGGGAGGAAGAATGAGAAGCGGAATGAAGCCTCATACTTTTAATGGCTAACACTTCTCAGTTAGTGGGATAACTTGGACAGAAATTACGGGCGGCTCGGTGGCGCAGCGGTAGAGTTGCTGCCTTACAGCGAATGCAGCGCCGGAGCCTCAGGTTCGATCCTGACTTCGGGCGCCGTCTGTATGGAGTTTGTATGTTCTCCCCGTGACCTGCGTGGGTTTTCTCCGAGATCTTCGGTTTCCTCCCACACTCCAAAGATGTACAGGTATGTAGGTTAATTGACTGGGTAAAAAAAATGTAAAAATTGTCCCTAGTGTGTGTAGGATAGTGTTAATGTGCGGGGATTGCTGGGTGGCGCGGACTTGGTGGGCCAAAGGGGCCTGTTTCCGCGCTGTATCTCTAAATCTAAAAAAATCTAAAAAGAAATGGACAAGACTCAGCATACTGCAGTGAATCTAAGTTTAATCCGTCATTCAACATTTTATCATTCATTTGGTGATGCAGTTTACATGGTTATTGGTAGAGTGATGGAGACATGGATGTCTTGGATATTCAAATTTAACTCTGCATCTGTTTCTGACCTGATATTCCTATGCCCTTTCTACATAAACAGCAATGGATGATGTTGGTCTGACTTTATTTTGACAAGAAAATATAATATTAAAAATAATTTATACTTCTTTATTTGCCATGTATTTTAAAATTCCCTTTAAGGCATTTTATTGCTTGAGCACAAGTCACATTAAAATTGAATTGTTTCAAAGACTGCATAATTTAAACCTTGTCGTGCCTAATATAATGTCCATAAACAATAACTAGACCTTTAATTGGAATGCTGAGAGGATATAAATTCCCCAGCACATGTTGTGAAGTGTGCTAATGAATTGGTGGTAACAAATGCCTCACGAATGGGGCTGATTTCAGATGTAACTTTTTCCAATTATGTCCTAGATGAAATTCTTCAATGTGACGCAGCGGTTAATTCCCCAATGTGTACAATAGCTCGAGTTAATTAAAAACATTGTTTCTACCAAAAGAAACGTCTGCTTGCCAAGAACACGAATTATGATCTGAAAGGTTTAACAAAGTAAACTAACCTTAAAAACTGCAATACACAGCCCAATAAAAGGTCATAGAAGGAAGAATTACACTGTAGTAAAGAAATGACCTAGTTTTCTCCCACAGGATTTTCTCTGAGTTTTGATGACTTGCAGAAATACAGATCACCTTTTGTTCTCTGACTCTTAATTATTCTGCAGCAATGGAGAAACAGCTCATAGCTTTTGGAGAAGAGAAAAACGACCCAAACTGCAAAGATCCGATTAATAAATTGTGCAAAGCTGTTCTTTTCAGTCAAGTATTTCAGCAGACGTGTGTTGATATTCAGCAAACAAAGATGGGTGGTTTGCAGTTCATTACATTACAGATATTTAAAACACAATTGTAATTTATATGTTCGCTCACGGTTTTTAAAATGTTCTTACTTTATTAATCTCATGCTGATCTGACTGAGAGGGAAGAGAGAAAATGTGTAAATTGTTTCTGACACCATAACTCAACCCTACTGTGTTTAATTTAACAGATTATTTAAACTAAAGCCATGATTTAACTTCCCAATTTTTGAACATGAAAGTGCATGTTGGTTTGCTTCTTGAAAATCCGAGTATACACCTGAAGATGTAACAAGGAATAATATGAAGGAAGATGATGCTGTGACCTGTGTAGTTCGAAAAAGTAGCATGTAGGGCGGCACGGTGGCATAGCGATAGAGCACCAGAGACCCGGGTTCGATCCTGACTTTGTACGGTGTGTGTACGTTCTCCATGTGACCTGCATGGATTTTTTTCCAAGATCTTTTGTTTCCTCCCACACTCCAAAGACGTACAAGTTTGTAGGTTAATTGGCTTGATATAATTGTAAATTGTCCCTAGTGAGGGTAGGATTGTGTTAGTGTCCGGGGATTGCTGGTCGGTGTGGACTCAATGGGCTGAAGAGCTGTTTTCCGCGCTGTATCTCTAAACTAAACTTTTTAAAAAAGTTTGATTCTGATCCATCTGGTCATTATTTTTGCTGGATGAATGTATAAATTTGCTTCTCAGGGCACAGATATAATATCAGGAACCTGTGTTTCCTTGAATGATTTTACAAGCTGGTTGTTTGTACACTGACTGGTCTTCAGAATTTCAGAGCATCAATGTTTCAATGAATGTTCTATTGATTCCTTGGGGCAACTAATGGAGTGGAGATAAGTTTCAGTATTGATTGTGGGCTTGTGTTGGTGGATGATTGTCTCAATATCTGTAGGAAAATAACTGCAGATGCTGGTACAAATTGAAGGTATTTATTCACAAAATGCTGGAGTAACTCAGCAGGTCAGGCAGCATCTCAGTCTGAAGAAGGGTCTCGACCCGAAACGTCACCCATTCCTTCTCTCCTGAGATGCTGCCTGACCTGCTGAGTTACTCCAGCATTTTGTGAATAAGTCTCAATATCTGTGGTAGTTCGTTGTTGTACCCAAAAACTGATTTAAGTGATTCGAAGAATCCTATTAAAAGTTGGGTGAAGATCCCACGTGTCTTCTTTTTCTTTCAATGTTTATAAGGAGTTTAGGAGAAAAGTAACAGAACAAACTTGTATTAATGCGATAGCATTTTGACCTTGGAGTATCTCAAAACATTTTATCGCCAATGAAATCTTCAAGTGTTCCGGTTGTGAACATAGGATCATGCAGTAGTCAATTTGCATGTAGCAAGTCATTACAGATAGCAATTTGCATGTAGCAAGTCATCACAGATAGCAAATTGGATACATGAAAAAAAAAGCACTATTTGCAACGAGGGAGGAATATTGGCAAGGACATTGTTGAAGAGACAGTCCTGTGTTCTTGAAGAGTACCATTTGACTAACCTGAGTCTCCATTTAAAATCTGTTTTAAAAGGTGGCACATTTGATGAATCTCTTTGTGAAAGTCATCTGAAAGTATGACTTAATTCTGGATCCTAATAAACAAAATATGAGGCAAGAATATAAAAAAATAGATTCTAGCTGGTGCCTAAACAAGAAAGTATTATGTCGAGGAGAACAGAATAAGGGAAAGTGACTGGGAGGGGTGGGGCTGGGGGAGGGGCAGAGGGGGGAAACAACAGGGAAAGGATGAACGAAGATAGGGAGATGCAGAAATGGAGCAGAAAGAAATGGAAAGATGGAGGATAGCTGGGGTATGATAGAAGTAATGTTTCCAAAGTCAACACTGCTTTTAGTCCAAATGCTGGAATCTTGAGCAGAAAATGAAGTGTTGGAGGAACTTGGCGGGTGGAGGGAATAGACAGATGATATTTTGGGGTCGGAATCTTCAGTCTGGTGGCAAAGTCTGGCAAGTGTGGATACAGGTGAGAGGGAGTGGTTGTTAGACAGGTGGACAGAGTGACAAAGTCCAGAATGAAAAGTAGACAAAAGGGTGTCAGATGAGGAAAGAAGAGGAATGAAATGTAAAGTCAAACGGAGACATATGGGTGGAAGGGGGACATGGAGGAGCAGAAAGAGAGAGGATAAAAAGAAATAAGGGATTAGGGGATTGAGATAAGCATACCGAGGAGGGGAAAGGAGCAGGGTGACTTTGCTGGTGGGAGATACTGGGAGAAAAGTGTGTGCACTGGGGTGAGAGGTTATAGTGGAAAGAGGAGGAAGTACAGATGCTGATTTACCAAAAGAAGACAATGTTGGGGTAACTTGGCAGGTCAAGCAGCATCTCTGAAGAACATGGAAAACAACATTTTGGGTGAGGAGTTGTGGGGGTATTACTTCAAATTGTTGAATTCAATGTTCATGCTGTTGGGTTGTAGGATATCCAAGCAGAATATGAGATGCTGTTCTTTCAGTTGTCGTGTGGTCTCGCTCTAGAAATTGAGGAGGCTGAGGACAGAAAAGTCAGGATGCAAGTGGGATGGGTCACCTGGACTATGTTTGTTAGACTAGGTGACTGATTTGCCAAACTATTATGCTCTGTCTGCCAAGGTCAGCTGGAGCTCCTGGTTGCTAAGCATTTTAACTTCTTATTCCATTCCCTGTACTCTGTTTTCTGCTTTTAGTCTTTCAAATTCAGATTAGTTTCTTGTCATATTCACCGTCACATGAATCTCGCAGTAAACTGTTTATATACGTTTGAATGTCCTCCGACTTTCACAATTTCCCCTCGCTTCAAGGTGAATCAATTGAGAAATTTCCACTCTGGCAGTGAAACAGGTTAATGCGGGTGGCATCCTGAGATGTAGAAAAGGGTAATTGGGAAGAGTGTAAAGAAACGAAATAGG
The DNA here is from genome assembly GCF_053455715.1 of Rhinoraja longicauda. Taxonomy (NCBI): domain Eukaryota; kingdom Metazoa; phylum Chordata; class Chondrichthyes; order Rajiformes; family Arhynchobatidae; genus Rhinoraja; species Rhinoraja longicauda. The sequence continues at coordinate 43,769,897 of NC_135957.1, read as the reverse complement.
TTTATGACTTTGTTCATGGAGATAGCCAGGAAGTCAATACTGAGCTGCATTTATGTCACAGTGTGATATTACAGGTAGATATTGCAAAATTACACATCTTTGGATTAATTAGCAGAAACGCTCTTCTTCCTGTAAAAATGATGCATCTAGTGTTTGTTTTGTCTGGTTAATTATGTATTTACCCATTTTGCCTGACATGGGTTTAGAATATGCTTAGATCTTGTTGATTTAGAACCTTTTGGGAAAAATGCCCAAAGATGCAACGAATTGAGGATACCAATAATGTCACTGCCAAAAGAAAATATTGGGTCAGGAATAAATAAGTAATGTTATGAAATGCTTTGTCAAGATAATATACAGGTAGTTCTGCTGTAACGCGTGTTTCCATCACGCTAATTGGATATAATGCGATTGATTAATTAGGGCACACCATTTGTAATATGTGATTTGTAATATGTGAGCTAAATTGGTTATCACGCAATTTTCATTGGGAACGAGAAAACCACTTGAAAGTTACTTTGGAAACTGACAAACAAAATAAAAGCCGTCTTGGGAAATAACAATCTGGATATAAATGGTTTCCATGGAACCTCTGCACAGTAATGAGGCACCATTGGTTTTGACAAAGGCAGTTTTACTGCAGAAGGACATAGATACATAGCAACACAGACAATAGGTGCAGGAGTAGGCCATTCGGCCCTTTGAGACAGCATTGCCATTCAATGTGATCATGGCTGATCATCGACAATCAGTACCCCGTTCTTGCTTTCTCCACATACCTCTTGATTCCGCTAGCCCTAAGAGCGCTATCTAACTCTCTTTTGAATGCATCCAGTGAATCGGTCTCCACTGCCTTCTGAGGCAGAGAATTCCACAAATTCACAACTCTCTGCGTGGAAAAGGTTTTTCCTCATCTCAGTTCTAAATCCCCTACCCCTTATTCTTAAACTGTGGCCCCTGGTTCTGGACTCCCCCAACATGTTTCCTGCATCTAGCGCATCCAATCGCTTAATAGTTTTATATGTTTCTCTAAGATCCCCTCTCATCCTTCTAAATTCCAGTGAATACAAGCTCAGTCGCTCCATTCTTTCACCATATGACAGTCTCGCCATCTGAGAATTAACTTTGTGAACTTACGCTGCACTCCCTCAATAGCAAGAATGTCCTTCCTCAAGTTAGGAGATCAAAACTGCACACAATACTCCAGGTGTGGTCTCATCAGGGCAGAAGGACTTCTTTGCTCCTATACTCAACTCCTCTCTTTATGCAGGCCATCAGGCCCTGGGGATTTATCAGCATTCAGTCCCATCAGTCTACCCAACACTATTTCCTTACTAATGAGAATTTCCTTCAGTTCCTCCGTCACCCTAGGTCCTCTGTCCCCGAGTACATCTGGGAGATTGATTTTGTCTTCCTCAGTGAAGACAGAACCAAAATACCTGTTCAACTCCTTTTCCTTGTTCCCCATAATAAATTCATCTGTTTCTGTCTTCAAGAGACATTGAAATTGACAATCACTTCTGTTGACACTCGTGCAATGATAATCTATGAAACAATTTAACATACAGCCTTTTGTACTTTAGCTTACAGTAACAACAAAAACTTAAAGTTGTTAAAAATGGCAATGCAGATACTCACCGACATGTGTAACAGGTGAGTTATGTGAAATTGCACTTGGGTAAACAATGAACAATAGTGACCACGTTCCCTGGATTATTGCAGCGGGAGGATAGCAATGGCTTCCCGTCCATTTCATAGAAATAAAAGCGTCGTGCAGGCTTGCTGCTCTTCCAGTTTCAGCCTCTGTCGGTGTGACACTGGGAAGGCGAGGAGTTGGAGAGCCACTCCCGACTGAATCCCTGACTTATTCCACAAGGTTTACCAGCGAGTCCTCCATCACCAGCTGCCACACTGTTGATGTGGCTGTTGTTGCGGTTCACGTTGTAGCCCCTGGCTGACAGCGCTCTCTTCAGGCCACCGCCAGTGACAGGTCGCCTCTCGCCACCTGCCCCTTCCTGTCAGCCGTTGCTCTATCTGCTCCCCCCTCCACCGCCGTCTCCCCTACCCTGGAGCTGCCAGCATCTTCCAAGATGGAGGAAGCAGCGTTGGAGGGATGAGGGGGCCAGCCGACAAGCAGAAGCGGCAGCGGATGAGAGGGGAGGGAGTCCCACGGTGACTGTACCCGCCCTGTCGGTGGTGGCGACCTAAGTAAAGTTCTGCCAGCCAGAGGCTACAATGTGAGCCGCACCAAAGGCTGCAACAACCGGTTAGTGCGGCAGCTGATGATGAAGGGCTTGATTGTGCAGATCAGCAGCATTAGCGCCTAGTTTTAAGGTGAAATTACACAAACGTCTGAAGAAGGATCCCAACCTGAAATGCCACCTATCCATGTTCTCCAGAGATGCTGCCTGTCCTGCTGTTCCTCCAGCACTTTGTGTCATTTTGTATATTAGCAAGCATTCACAGTTTTTGTTTCTACCTAGTTTTATGGTGATTCTTACTTGCATAAAATCTGATTTACGTAAGGGTTGTTGGAATGTACGCCCATGTACGTCAGTGAGTGTCTGCATTGAAGATCCTGAGGGAAGAATAACTTTGTTATAGCGAGTCTGAAACACTCTAGGTCCTAACCTCCTCTTCCCTATTGACGTCACTGTTTTTATATCACGATTATTTTATAACGTGCAGTTTCTTTGGCACAGACATTGTGGTCCATGGGCCATGTTCCTGTGCTGTACTTACTATTTTCTAGCATAACTACCTACAGTTATTATTTGAAATGTATGTGCTTTCCTAATTAAGTCAATTTAGGAATTATGAAGCAATGTGGGTCGATGTTTTCTTTGCTTTGACAGTTCATCTTCCTTCTCACCTACAGTCCATCTTGTAGATATATGGAACATGATTGAAGCATTTCGGGACAATGGCCTCAACACCTTAGACCATAGCACAGAAATTAATGTATCTCGATTAGAGACCATCATTTCATCTATCTACTACCAGCTGAATAAACGCCTTCCAACCACCCATCAAATCAATGTGGAACAGTCCATCAGCTTGCTCCTCAATTTCGTCATTGCAGCATATGACAGGTTAGTGGTCAGACTACCACATGCATAAGAGTTGCTCTGTGATGTCAGTACATGATGATTAATTTTTATTTTAAAGTTACCATGAATATCCATGTCAATCATTCTTCTTGCCAGGTAATGAGATTCTTATAAAGGTAATGTGGAATTCTTTGCCACAGAAAACTGTGGAGGCCAAGTCAGTGAATATATTTAAGGCAGAGGTAGATATATTTTTGATTAGTTTGGGTGTCAGAAGTTATGGGGAGAAGGCAGGAGAATGGGGTTAGGAGGGAGAGATAGATCAGCCATGATTGAATGGTGGAGTCGACTGAATGGGCTGAATGGCCTAATTCTGCTCCTATCACATGAGCTTATGAGTGAACTTTATGTTGATAAGAGTTTTTAAATTGTCTATAGTCAGGAAAATCATTCCCTTAGTGGGGTATATGTAATTTCCATCTGACACATAACTTCAGAGTTTGGAGTACCAGATGGCACTCAGACTGCCTTGAAGTCTTACCAATATCTTGAAGCTACTCTTGGGAATGTTTTCCATAACTGCTGTCATGTGAGACACTGATGAGGCTGGGAGAACAGGTTCATGAGCCATAGAATGATACAGCAGGGAAGAAGGTCATTCAACTTATAACACTCCCATTCACCAGCTCTTTCCAGCAAGGCCAAAAAATCCTCTTCCTTTCAGCAATTATTCAATTTCCAGTGGATATTTTTGATTATCTTTTCCAGCACATATTGCAGATTTCAATGTTTGATTTGGTAAAAGCTTTTGAATCTGTATGCTCAGGTTTCTGTGCTGTGTACTATTTGAAGCAGTTATTCCTTAGTTGCTTTTTTCCATTTTGAGATATTGAACACATCTATCAACTCTTCCTTTCTGCTCTCATTTCATGGAATAATTCTAGCATATTCATAAAACAGAGATCATTTACCCGATATTAGTTAAGTAAGTCTTTGCATTGTATCCACGATCTTGACATCTGTTCTTCGGTCTTTTGACACAATATTTTAACTTGAGCTCATCAGCGTTTAAATATATTTAGCTTTTATCAACATTTTGCTGATGCACTTTGTTTCTATGCATTAGACCCAGTTGTAACTCTTTACAGTAATCTTCTGAACTTGCCATGCCATCTTCAAATTTGTACTTGCAGCTTCTTAGATCCTGCATGACTTTCACGTTGGGGGAGGTGTGGTTTAAATGTCTTTCAATAGAGGAGAATTACTTAACCCTTAACTCCCCACTCCTGTTACCATCGTCACGTGCTGAGCTGCAAGTGTAAATTGCTGGCTTGCTTCTGTAACCTTAACCGTATCGCTGCCAGACTTGGTAACAACGTTGAAGATAACAGCAAGATCTTTTTGAGCTCGGAGGAAAGAGATAAGTGTGTGTTCAGTGATGTCTTATTTATTGGAACGTTAGTCACAATAGTGTCAGTAAGGTAATGAGAAATGGGAAGAGATTAAGTACCAAAGTCAGCACATTTCTGCATCTTGTTTCAAAAGAGTTGGATGAGGTTTGGTACTATGTTAATTTGAGCTTTCCAAAATTGAAAGATATTCTTTAACTCTGGTAGTGTCAGAAGGGAAGTAGGGAAAAGTGGGTGGGTTGAAAATTGTAACTCTTCCTCGAGCAGTTTCTAATGTGCCCATTTCTCATTTTAATTAAGGTGTGTTGAGGGATGGATACCAACCCACTGCAGAACCACATACATAATTGTTTAATGACAATGTATTCCTAAAATTCTCCACAGATTTTGAGTGCGAGTACAATCAACTGGGTTTCCTGGTGGCGTGGAAGTCTATTACCTATCGGTTTCAGAATAAGGGTTCCTCCACTTAAATTGGAAACAGGGTGGAATTTTTTCTCTTATGCGGTTGCAAATCTTGAAATTCTCTATGGAGGCCAAACCATTGAATGGAAACAATAATCATGTGGACACATCTTTAATCTTTAGGGGAGTTGAGAGTTCGGTGGAACAAGCCGGGCAGTGGAGTTGAGTGAGGATAAGTCTTATTGAATGGCAGAACAGACGTGATGGGCTATTTAGGTGATTCCTGCTCGTTTCTCCTGCACTAGTGTTCGCAAGACTGACTGGATGAGCAGTTAAGTGCTTTTCAAAGAGTGTGTGTGCACACAGTTATTGCTGTGGCAGTTACTGTAATCTCAATATTCTTTTGCAGTGAAGGGCATGGGAAGTTGACTGTATTCTCAGTCAAAGCTATATTGGCAACAATGTGTGGAGGAAAAATCCTGGACAAACTTCGATGTAAGTACAAATTAAATTTTAATGTTAAACATAAGAAACATTCAGTCCAACTTTTATTTGGCATTTGCTGTTATGTGCATTCTTAATTTATTGACTACTTGTGATCAGAATTCGATGTCTGTTTTCCTTCCTGCATTTAAGGAGTCTCAAGGCACTGGGCCTGGGCGCCACCTTGACATATTTGGCTTTGTTGTTTAAAGGCTAAAACTGCTCAATTGCTGATGGAGCTGGTGCTGTTGACAACACTCAGCATTTCAAATGCATGGTGTTAAGCAAGCATGTGATCTCAATCATTTACTGTGCAATGCAAAACATGGAACCTGTTTATAATATATATTCTCTATTTGATTCTCGGAGTAAATGCATTATTGAATTAATCAAAAATCAATCAATTAGGCAGTTGTTCCACTTTAAAATAGCCTCTCCCCATTTTCAGTTAGAATTTTGATGATGCCAAAGTACTTTATTTAGTTTATTATTTTCTTCAAATGAAATCTGTCGATTATTTTTAAGCTAGAACAAATAGCTCAGATCCACAAGAAACTAAAAATAACCTATTTACAAAACATTTTAATTCTCCAAATTACTTTGAGAATATATATGAAGTCTGTGCTTCCTACTCAAGATGGCTTTGTATGTTCACATTTAATAATAACCTTTAGCTCTATATTAAGAATCCTAACCACAAGTGGGCTGCAAATGGCATGCAATTGCACATGTAGTGAAGAGAAGGACAGACTTAATTTGCGTGTGCCTTCCAATTAGTCTCATTTGTTGCAATATTATAAGTTATACTTGGCGCCATCGTAGCAAGGATGGGAGAAGAGGTGAGACCAAGGCAGTGGTACGGGAACCTATTCCTGAACTGTGTGTGTGTGTGTGTGTTCATATTGAATGGCACCTGTGGAGCACCCATGGTTGTTTGAGTGCGAATGTCCATCGAGCAGAGTTTGTTCTCCAGTTGCCTTGGTCTCATGACCATTGCATGAACACGTTACTCAGTGAGTATAGGAAGGAACTGCAGATGCTGGTTTAAACCAAACTGGAGTAACTCAGCGGGACAGGCAGTTTCTCTGGAGAGAAGGAATGCATGATGTTTCGGGTCAAGACCCTTCTTCAGGCTGAGAGTCAGGGGAAAGGGAAACGAGGGATATAGACAGTGATATAGAGAGATCTAGAACAAATGAGTGAAAGATATGCAAAAAAGTAACGATGATAAAGCAAGCAGGCCATTGTTAGCTGTTTGCTAGGTGAGAACGAGAAGCTGGTGTGACTTGGGCGAGGGAGGGGTGGAGAGAGAGGGAATGCAGGGGTTCCTTGATGTTAGAGAAATCAAGCTCCCACTGAGTTACTCCAGCATTTTGTGTCTATCTTTAGAGAAATCAAAATTTATACCATTGGGTTGCAAGCTGCTCATGCAAAATATGTGATGTTGTTCCTCCAATTTGTGTCTAGCCTCACTCAGTTACTCAGTGAAGTCTGTGTGATAGCTGGGGTGCAACATGCTACTCTAAATAATGGAAAAACATATGCAGGCAACTTGCCTGGTAACTGATTGCTTGGTGCAAGTTTATGAGGTGATATGGTTTAATATAAGATACTGCACGCATTTTCATTCTCTACGAGCTCCCAGGTCTGCCAGCAGTGACTGACCCGGGCCCAAAAGTATCTGGTATGTGAGTCACTGAGTTTGAGACCCTTGCCTGTACAAAGGTTATGAAGCTTGAACGGAGGTCATATGGAGTCCAGAACACAGGGACATAGGTTGAGGGTGAAAGGGGAAAGATTTAAAGGAGACCTGACGCTCACCCTGGATTCCAAGTCACCTAATCTTCTGGCTAGACTACCATGTGAGATCTTATCAAAGGCTTTGCTTAAATCATGATAGAAACCGCCTACTGGCCTCATTAATGAGATTTCTACAACCAGAGGGTGGTCTGTATTTGGAATGCTGCCAGAGAAGATTGAAGAGATGGGTACAATGGCGATGTTTAAAAGCCATTTCGCCAGGTACATAGGAGAGACCTAGAGGGATGTGGTCCAAATTCAATCAAATGGGCCAAAGGGTTTGTGTCCTTGCTTCATGACTCTAGCTCAAGCTGCTTCTGTGGGAAAAGTAACAGAATTAATGTTTCTGGTCAAAGACCCTTCATCAGAACTGGGAAGGAGTTTGTGAAGCTGCAGGAAGGCAGGCTGAGGAGAGATGTCAGTGGGAGGTCAAACCAGGGTGTATGCGGGGTTAAGCTTTGAACAAGGAAAGCACGTTATAAACCGTAAACAATGTAATATTTGCACTTCTGCCACTTACATTCCCACCATCCAGGGATCCAAACAATCTCTCCTGTTGTATCATCAATTCACCTACTTTTGACTCCTATGTCTTGGCGATAGCTTTGTCTTCAACACTATAATCCAAACCAAGCTCCTTTACCTAGAACCCAGCGCCCTCTTGGCAAATAGATACTCAACTTCCTGACCAATAGATCACAATTAGGGTGGATAGAAGACTAAACATCCTCCATGATAATTCTCAACACTGGTACCCAACAAGGATTATTCCAATATACTCATGACTGCAGCCAAATTCTACTCTAAATCCATTTACAAGTTTGCAGATGACAGCAACTTAGTGGGCCGGATCTCAAACAATCACAAAACAGAGTATGTAGGAAGGAACTGCAGATGGTGGTTTAAACGGAAGATAGACTCAAAATGCTGGAGTAACTCAGGCAGCATCTCTGGAGAGAAGGAATGGGTGATGTTTCGAGTCGAGACCCTTCTTCAGACAAGACAGAGTACAGGAAGGAGATAGAGGGCTTATTAACATAGTGCCAATAACTACCTTAATGTCAGCAGGAGCTAGTTAGTTACTTCAGGAAATGAATTGGTGTACACACCCCAATCAGCATGATGGAGAGATGGTTGAGAGCTTTTAGTTCCTCAGTGTAAATATCATCAACAATTTATCCAACCACAGTGAAGCTATGACCAAATATGCACATCAACCTTTCTACTTCCCCAGAAAACAAAGGAAGTTCAGCATGTCCTGATTGGCTCTTGCCAACTTCTGCAGATAGCATCTGTAGAAAGCATCTAATCATCAGCTTCATTTGGCAACCACTTTGCTCAAGACAACACAAGAAAATGCAGAAGGTTGCGGATCTAGTACAGTCCATCACACAGACTATTCTCCCACTGACTCTATCCACAATTCACACTGGCTTGGGAAACACATAATGTTTTGGGAAAATAGCCAACATAATCAAGGACTATTTTCACCCCGGTCATTCCCTCTTCTCCACTCTCCTGTCAAGCAGAAGATATAAAAGCTTGAAAGCTCACACAACCAGATTCAAGAACAACTGTCCTGCTGTTATCAGACTACTGAATGGTGTCTCATTAGCTGAAGTGTAGTCCCAATCTCCCAACCTTATTGCAGACATTACAGTTTATTTTAGCCGCACTTTATCTGTAATTGTAATGCTATAATGCTGGAACATTATATTGTGTATTCTGGTGTTTTTCTCTTCCTTGATTTTACTACCTGTCGTACTTGGCTGTGGCTTGGATGTACTCGGATATGGTATGATTTGACTGGATAACATGCAAACAAAGTTTTCCCACTAGATCTTGGTACACATGACAATAATGAACCAATACTAATACCAATACTTTGTTTCCAATCTATTGCTCTTCATTTGGTGCTCATCATGTGATTCCCTTTACATTGGAGATACTAAATGCAGATTGGGTGATTATGTTTTGGAGCATCTACATTCAGTCTGCAGGGGTGACCATGACCTTCCTGTTGCCTGCCATTTTAATTCACCATCCCACTTAGGACCGTATCTTCTGTTTGGCACGTTGCAGTATTATGGATTAAATATTGAATTCGACCTGTTTTTGACTCATTTCTCTGCCTGTATCAGTCATCCTTCGGTTCACAAAATGCTGGAGTAACTCAGCAGGTCAGGCAACATCTTGGGAGAGAAGGAATGGGTGATGTTTCGGGTCGAGACCCTTCTTCAGACTGATGTCAGGGGGGCGGGACAAAGGAAGGATATAGGTGGAGACAGGAAGCATTCCTTCTCTCCTGAGATGCTGCCTGACCTGCTGAGTTACTCCAGCATTTTGTGAATAAATACCTTTGATTTGTACCAGCATCTGCAGTTATTTTCTTATAGTCATCCTGTGATTTTAGTTTAATTTGGTTTTTTTTTGTTTGTTTTATTTTACTGGAAGTGGAAGATATGACCTGCCTGACTTCCTACTGTGCATTATTTTATCTATGTCCTCACTCTTTAACTGCTCCCATTTGTTCATTAATAAGATCATCTTGTTTGCAGCTCATCCCCATGGTCACCGAGTTTCACCCTGTCAGAAAAAAACAATCCAAGTTTGTATTGCGAGCGTTTGGCCCCATATCTGATGAGAGATGTGCTGGCATTGGAAAGGGGCCAAAGGAGGTTTACGAGAATAATCCCAAGGATGATTGGGCTAACATGTGATGAGTTCTTGAAGCCTGTACTCACTGGAGTTTAGAAGGATGATCTCATTGAAACTTACCGAATAGTGAAAGGGTTGGATAGAGTGGATGTGGAGAGGATGCTTCCGTTTGTTGGAGAGCATTGGACCAGTGGGCACAACCTCAGAATAAAAGAATGTCCCTTTAAGGAGATGTGGAGGAATTTCTTTAGCCAGAGGGTGGTGAATCTGTGGAATGGCTGCGGAGGCCAAGTCTTTGGGTATTTTTAAAGCCGAGTTTGACAGGTTCTTGATTAGTGAGGGCGTTAAAAGTTAAGGGGAGGAGGTAGAAGAATGGGGTTGAGAGTAAATGACAGAGTAGACTCGATGGGTCGAATGGCCTAATTCTGCTCCAAGTCTTATGACCTTATGAACTCTCCATAAAGCTAATACCCCTTAATCCACGCAGCATTATGGAAAGTATCAAATTTTGCCGCACCTTTTAAGATTAGCTTTTTAAAAAAAAAAAAAAATTTTCACATGCATTATCTGCACACTGATTATGCCCCACTCAATTATTCACCCTGTGCTTAACCTATCAGTCTTGTGTAACACTTTGTTTCAATGTGACTAACATCAATCTCCTTCTACCTAATATAAACTAATTATGAAACCCCCAAAATGATTAAATTAAATTTATTTGTATTCTTACTTTATTTGCATACTGTGTGTGGGATGAAAATTTGAGAGTTCTCCATTATCCGGCAATTTCCATTATGCGTCAGCAACCTCCCACCCTATTACAGTTCCCACTCTCCATTGTGGAGCATAATGCCGATGCTTGTTTTTAACCAGCTTTGCTGTCGTGACATGCAGTGTATTGGCTCTCGACAAATGATTATTCCCTCAATTGTCCGCCATAATGATGGTGAATTTCTCCCCCTCCCCCTCAGCAATTTCAATAATTCATCATTATCTAATCCACTGTGCAGTATTTACCCACTGCTTTTGTGAAAGTTTAGGTTGTTACTCCTGGAACTTCCGATGCATATCATAATTTTCAGTGATTTAACTCTCAATGGTGATTTTTATGTAAAGGCTTTCTCTTTGAATTATGTCACGTGCTGGCACCCAATATATTTGATATCCATCGCAAACTTGATCCGGCCACGGATCCCACTGACCTCCTCAACCACACATGGCTTGGTTCCCACAGACAATCTCCAGATACAGTTTCTCAAACAGGTTCATGTGGTATGAGCAGAATTAGGCCATTTGGCTCGTCAAGTTTACTTCGCCATTCAATCATGGCTGATCTATCTCTCCCTCCTAACCCCATTCTCCTGCCTTCTCCCCATAACCCCTGACACCCGTACGAATCAAGAATACATCTGTCCCTGCCTTAAAAATATCTATTGACTTGGCCTCGACAGCCTTCTGTGGCAATGGGGATATGGGGAGAAAGCAGGAACGGGATACTGATTTTGAATCATATTGAATGGTGGTGCTGGCTCGAAGTCTGAATGGCCTACTCCTGCACCTATTTTCTATGTTTCAATGAATTCCACAGATTCAACGCCCTATGACGAAAGAAATTCCTTAGCCACATCTTAGCCATGTGTTATTTGAGTCACTTGAAGCACTGCTCCTCAAGTAGGCTGGCTAGCAGGACGACCAGCTTGCCATTAACCTTTGGCGGTCTCTGCCTCTGAGTGGGGAACCAGGAAGATCCCGAAAATAGGAGTGTCCTGGTTAAACCAAGTGTCCTCTCATTTGTCTGCAAAAGTTATGACAGGAGATGGCAGCACTCATCACAAATTGATAATACAATTCCCCTGTTGCAATATAACGAAAAATTTTAAGCCCTAATATATCAAGATTATTTGCCAGATTTCTTTTTGAACAGGTGATGACCCTGGTTTAGCGTTCAACCACAAATTTTACATTGGGATAATTGAAGAAACAGAATGAGTTCATCCTTGTCAATGGTCCATTGCTTTTATTGTCACAAGTACAACATGCTAGCACATGGAGACATTCTTTTTTCTTACAAACAGTCCAATAGAGTATTATCATACCCCTGATCCTGATTAGCAAGTATACAGAAATAATCTACTGAGCCCGCATTCAAGAAGCACCATGTTTTGCTGCCAGGTTATGGGGAGAAGGCAGGAGAATGGGGTTAGGAGGGAGAGATAGATCAGCCATGATTGAATGGCGGAATATACTTGATGGGCCGAATGGCCTAATTTTGCTCCAATTAATCATGATCTTATGATCTTCCAAGTCCACGCAATAGTTGTTAGCATTTCAATTCATTTACTAATTAGCATGTTGTTAGCATTTCAATTAATTTATTTCTGAACTTTTGTTCACTGACTTATTGGTTAACAATTGAACAATGTGAACAGTGAAAAGTTTGGTATTTGTGATAGACTGTATTTGATTTAGTCTTGTTATCAATTCCAGCACCACTGTATAATCAGTTTTTCGAGGCCCCCATGGTCTTGTTTGCTTACTCTTCAGTGGCTTCTCTGTGGTACTGCATCTGTGAAGTACTTACAGTCACTGTTGGTGACATTTGTTTCATCAGCAATCAGAACATGATCCTTGTGCAATGCTAATGTATTATCCTGGTTTTTCAGGAGTCCAGGAGTAAGGTTGTTGAAACAGGCTTTCTGGATGAAATCAGCGACAGAAGTGGGCATTACATTCTTCGCTGGTGTTTATATACCTCCTTTATAGATGGGATCTACAATTGATTTTTCATTCACAATAACAGAAGGATGGAACTTTACAGCAAAACTTAGTTGCATACATTTATGTGCAAATGTTAGACTTTGGACATACAGCGCCATAATAGCCCCTTCAGCCCACAAGGTCCGCGTCGACCAGCGATCACCCCTGACACTAACAATTATCCCACACACTAGCAACAATTTACAGTTTTTACCAAAGCCAATTAACCTCCAAACAATAGACAATAGACAATAGGTGCAGGAGTAGGCCATTCGGCCCTTCGAGCCAGCACCACCATTCAATGTGATCATGCTGATTATTCTCAATCAGTACCCCGTTCCTGTCTTCTCCCCATACCCCCTGACTCCGCTATCCTTAAGAGCTCTATCTAGTTTGGAGTATGGGAGGAAACCAGTACACCCATAGAAATCCTACACACTCACAGGGAGAACATACAAATTCCGTACAGACAGCACCCGTAGTCAAGATCGAACTTGGCCTATGACACTGTAAGGCAGCACTTCTTCCGCTACGCCACTGTGCTGTACCTATGTTCTTTTCAGAAAAATGTGCTTTTTATTAAACAAATGTCAATTACAACAAAATTGCTCTGAGATTTCACAAGAAGGATTTGGATTATTAGCAGCTCTGCTGCAGAATTAGCTTGTACTTTTCTAACCCTGAATGAGCAGGGAGATGATGGGCTGAAACACAAGTTCCTGTCAGCTTCTGTAGTTCTTGATTCCTTGTGTGCTCCTCCTCTGCAAACTAGGAAGAGAATTCAAGGAGCTGGAAAATCATTTTTTACTCCCATTTCCTGTTCTTCTGCATTTACTACACCCTGTTCAGTCATTTTTACAGTTGAACCGAAACCATTAACTTTAAATGATTCAGTGCCTCAAAAAAAAGGTTTGTTTTGTGAAATTAATTTCAATTGTGCTACCAACAGCATTTGATTAAGATATGTGTAGGAAGGAACTGCAGAAGCTGGCTTACACCAAAGATAGATACAAAATGCTGGAGTAACTCAGCGGGACAGGCAGCATCTCTGGAGAGAAGGAATGGGTGACGTTTTGGGTCGAGACCTTTCTTCAGACTAAGATGTCTTCAGAATAAGATATGTCAGTCACAAGCGTCAACATATCGCTGAAGAGCCACTTTAAGTGGCAGCAGAGAATAAGCCAGACTCTGCTGCCAATTGTAAGACACAGGTGCTCACTCATGACCTGTGAGAAGTGCACACTGTATCTGTGGACCTCTCATTGTCAACTTTGGCACTTAACTTTACCAGATGTTGGAGGCCTTTGAAGAAAAGGGTGATGGGTGACGAGACAGTATGAAACGTGAGCTCGTCAGATGTCAGTGTTGCTGCATATCTCTGCAAATATTACTGTGGTGTGGGGTTGCTGAATACTGAATCCGCAGCTCGACCAGAGTCCTGAAAAGCAGGCTCATCATCTCCCGCCTCGCATTGTGCAGAATTTTAGAGGCATCTGCCTGCTAATTATTTCTAATTAACAAGAGTGTTTGCACGTTTATTAAGGATATTATTGTTTAAAAAAAGGTGAAATGAATGAAATATCAGTCATGTACATTAACTAGAATGACTGAAATGTTGGCTTTCTCTTTTCTTGCACTATGTCTTCCAAGCCTAAGCTGATTCAGTTCATGCCTTTAACTTCCAATGCTGTCGAGCAGAAAAGTTGGGCATGTAAACTTTTACAGGCCTCCCTAATTTGTCCCTTCAAAGGATTTGCTGGAGTATGTGCCACCTAAATGCTGACTGTTATTTTTAATTTGGGTAATTAACCAGAGGATAACATAATTTTTTTTTGCCATTTCTCTGTAATTAGTTTCAGAAGTTAATTGAAATTGCATTAAAAAAAATCTAGTCAGCAGTTTAATAATAATTACAGATAGATTAATTGAGTCACAGAGCTCCCAAGCATTGAAGCAGGCTGTTCGGCTCAACTCACCCATGTTGACCAAATTGCGTTACCCTCTTGCTTGCTTACTTATCTTACCCAGACCCATCCAAACCTTTCCTCTGCATGTACCTGTCCAAATATCGTTCAGCTCTTGTAATTGTACCCACCTCTACCATTTCCTCACCACCCTTTGTGTGAAAGTTGCCCCTTGGATCTCCAAATCTTTCCTCTCTCACCTTAAACCTACACCCTCTTGTTTCAGACTCTAGTACCTGGGGGAGAAGACTGGCCATCCACCCTACCAATGCATCTCGTGTCAGTTCTTCGCCTTCCAGAGAAGACTCCTAGCCTATCCAGCCTTTCCTTCTAAATTAAACCCTCCAAATCCAGTAACATTCTTGTAAATCTTTTTGTACCATTCTTAGTTTAATGACATCCTTCCTTTAGTAGGGCAACCAGAACTGTACCCAGTAGTCCAAATGTGACCGTACTAGTGTCTTGTACAGCTGCAATGTGACATCCCAATTCCTGTAATCGACCTTGACTGATGAAGGCAAATCAGCCAAATCCCTGCTTCACCACCCTTCTAACTCTGGGAAAAGACAAAGGATTAGTGCCCCCTTTTTGAATGACATCAATGGATCTTTACCAATAATCTGTCATTGGGAAGAAAGTAAACAATTGTTTCAAAAGCTGGATGCAGGGAAGCTGTTTGATTTTGTAAATAGTTGTGGATTTAAAAGAAAACCAGCCCAAGTAGTGGATGGATCAGCAGCAGCAATTTAATATTAAGTATCTGGGTTTTCACAAGGCATTTATTAGCACAAGAGCCAGTAGGTTGTCACTGGGCTTATCCCAGAAAGGATGTTTTTCTTGTGCCATGGATTAGAAATTAATTGGGAGTGACGCGGAAATAATTGAGATAACATGGTAACCTGAGTTGTTCAGTAGTGGCATGGTGAATCTCAGTTTTTATTGCTTGGTCTGTGGCTTCGTAATTGCTGCGGTTTTGATAACCTGCAGGCTAGAAGTTGACTGGAATATCCTTGGGTGTTGCTCGTTGGTGTTGCTCGTTAACTGGATGTATGCAGGAATTGGCAATGTGATGCTTGGACTGCTGATTGTTTTTCTGATCAATTAAAAATGTTGACAATGAATTGAGACATGGACCCACTCGCCAAGTCTGTTCCTGCTTCTTGGCATTTTGCCTTGGTTTGCAAATGTTCAACAAAGATCTGCACCAGTATTTCCATAATCAGATTCTATTCAGTTTAAAAAATATATCTTTACCAACTAATCTCTTTATAACATATTATTCCATGTTTACAGATACTTTCTCACAAATATCTGACTCCAATGGAATAATGATGTACATGAAGTTCGACCAATTCCTGCGAGAGGTTTTGAAGTTGCCCACCGCTGTATTTGAGGGCCCATCTTTTGGCTACACAGAACATGCTGTACGGACCTGCTTCCCACAACAGGTGAGATGTATTGAGCAACGTAGCCCCAATTTTATATCTGCTCATTATCAACAGCATTGTCCAGTGCTTGTAGTGTATATGGTGCATCGAACAAAGCCCTCCATAATCCTTGGGGACAAAGACCCATCATTTATTTATTTGCCTCTGTACTCCACAATTTGAGATTTGTAATTTAAAAAAAAATCATGTGGTTAAAGTGCACATTGTCAGATTTTAATAAAGGCCATCTTTATACATTTTGGTTTCACCATGTAGAAATTACAGCAGTGTTTATTCATAGTCCCCCCATTTCGGGGCACCGGGACACGGCAATGTCATGTAAATGAAAGTAATCATGTTTAGTATTTTGTTGCATATCCTTTGCATACAATGACTGCTTGAAGTCTACGATTCATAGACATCACCAGTTGCTGGTTGTCTTCTCTGGTGATGCTCTGCCAGGCCTGTATTACAGCCATCTTTAGCTTATGGGGGCTAGTCCCCTTCAGCTTTCTCTTCAGCATATAAAAGGAATGCTCAATTGGGTCCAGATCGGGTGATTGACTTGACCACTCAATAATTTACCATTTTTTACTTTGATAAACTCCTTTGTTGCTTTAGCAGTATGTTTGAGATCATTGTCTTGCTGCAGATTGAACCGCCGGCCAAAGAGTTTTGAGGCATTTGTTTGAACTTGAGCAGATAGGATGTGTCTATACACTTCAGAATTCATTATGCTATAACCATCAGCAGTTGTATCATCAATGAAGATGTGAGCCAGTACCTTCAGCAGCCATACATGCTCAGGCCACAACACCCCCACTACCGTGTTTCACAGATGAGGTGGTATGCTTTTGATCTTGGGCAGTTCCTTCTCTCCTCCATACTTTGCTCTTGCCATCACTCTGATATGTGAATCTTCATCCCATCTGTCCACAAGACCTTTTTTTCCAGAACTGTGATTGCCCTTTAAAGTACTTCTTGGCAAATTGTAACCTGGCCATCCTATTTTTGCGGCTAACCAGTGTTTGCATCTTGCAGTGTAGCCTCTGTATTTCTGTTCATGGTCTTCTGTGGACAGTGGTCATTGACAAATCCACACCAGACTCCTGAAGAGTATTTCTGATCTGTCGGACAGGTGTTTGGGGATTTTTCTTTGTTATAGAGAGAATTCTTCTGTCATCAGCTGTGGAGGTCTTCCTTGGCCTGCCAGTCCCTTTGTGATTAGTAAGCTCACCAGTGCTCTCTTTTTAATGATGTTCCAAACAGTTGATTTTGGTAAGCCTAAGGTTTGGCTGATGTCTCTAACAGTTATATTCCTGTTTCTCAGTCTCATATTGGCTTCTTTGACTTTCATTGGCACAACTTTGGTCCTCATGTTTATAAACAGCAACAAAAGTTTCCAAAGGTGATGAAAGACTGGAGAAAGACTGGGTGCTGTGAGCTTTCTTGTACCTGCATGAAGGAAGCAATTAAACACACCTGAGCAATTGCAAACACCTGTGAAGCCATGTGTCCCAAACATTATGATGCCCTGAAATGGGGGGACTATGTATAAACACAGCTGTAATTTCTACATAGTGAAACCAAAATGTATAAAAATGGCTTTTATTAAAATCTGACAATGTGCACTTTAACCACATGTGATTTTTTTCTATTACAAATCTCAAATTGCGGAGTACAGAGGTAATGGGTCTTTGTCCCAAACATTATGGAGGACGCTGTAAATGAAGAATGTTCATGTTGCATTGACGGCTGATCATGTTTTAGGACTGAGAGTTCTATAATTGTCTGGATATTTTAACGGCAGGACAGGTTGTAGGCACAAGAATCTGGAATCTTGAGAGAAACACAAAATGCTGGATTTACTCAGCAGGTCAGGCAACATTTGTGGGGGGAATGGATGGTGCGTTAGTTGATTTTTGGCCTCCTGAGTGTAAAGCTGATGAACAATTAAACTGTGTTTTTAATCATGTTTGTCTGTGTTGATTAGTTTACAGCACATTCATCTGCATTGTGACACAGAGACTATTTATAAACCACCGTGAGGGGGATAGAGGTTAGAACAATGGAGGACCTGGCGTAGGGGAACCGCCGTGAAGGAGGGGGGAAGAACAATGAACATTGGAGGACCCAGCATCGGGGAACCGTTTGAGGAGGGGGAGAACAAAGGAGGAGCTGGCGGGGGTACTTTGTAACTTTGTCATCGCTGTTTATGTGGCGACTATTTGCATATCTTGGGTATGCAAGTAAAGAAGTTTGCTGCGACTTGTCATATGTGACAATAAAGTATTCAGCTCCATGTAAAGGAAATCAAAAGATTAGCATATGTAATTGAAGAAAGTGGAAGTAAATATATTCTTGGACGTGAGTGGGGCAAATTGTTTCCAGTGAAAGATTTATCCAGCAATTTGAGCTGCTCAGATCTGAATTTGTTTACTACAGCCACGGTGTCCAGTTTGCCAGCAATAAATTAGCAGCAATGGATTTCATACTTTTGGTGCATCCATTTTTTGGGCACTTCTCTTGAGAACGTGGTTTCTAAAGAACATCTATGTGAAAAACATTTGGTTGGCAGAACCAAATTAAAATTCCCGGCCAAGATACTAAATCCAGCGTTCGGCTTTCAATTGGATGGCATAAACCATTGCCAAATGTTTCCATAAGCTGTAAATAATGAGACTGAGTGTTTCAGTTCATTGATAGAAATATTTGCCCAGCTGCAAGGCAGGTTTCTAAATTATCTTCATCGTGAGAATTTCCTCACATGAATCAGCAGTAGGGTTCCTCTTTACCTCAGCTAAACTCAAACAGAAATGTTTTACCTTCTGAAGGGACAGTTATTGAGTGTTTAACTGGCTGTCAGTTTATTCAAAATAAAGTTTGCTTAATACTTGCTTTCTTATGGCGTTTTGATACTTAAAACATTACATTACCTTTCAAAAGTCCAGACAGGCCTGATAAAGCACGGTCAATCTATCCAATCTTGGGATAACTTGATGACTGAAGCAAGAATGCTTCGAAGAAATTCTCTGAACCTATGACATTTTACCAATGGTTATGTTTAAGATAATAACATATCTTGAAATATCTGATTCAAATCTCCAGAAATGAACTGTAAATTAACTCAGTTTACATATTAGCCTGTAACTTTTGCAAGGCTTTTAAAATTGTTAATTCCCGGAATGGTGGAACTGTCATATGACTTTCCTCTCAAATCCACTGTATAAATTGTCCATAAAGCAATCACTGAAATGAATGTGCTCATTAACTAAGTATTCGCAACCCTACGGGCTAGAAGATTACAAAGATTCACAACCTCTTTTGAAGAAATTTCGTCTCATTTCAGATCAAACGCAATTCTTTTTACCTGAGCCCATGACCCATCATTCTGGCATCTCCAGAGAAAAAAAACCTTTAAGAATTATATCAATGCAATTTTTATGGTTGTAAAGTCTACATAATGTGATAACTGGTGCTTTTGAACAATCTTGAATCCATGGGCTATTGATCCAGAGGTTCCAGTGTGGCCAATGGAGTCGTGCCGAACTCTGTTTTAGGATCAACATGTGAAAGGCATCACATCCCAGATTGGCAGCAAGATGTGCCTTCCTGCCAGTTACAGCAAGTGCACATGTTGTCAACATTGCGAGTATATTTCTCTGTCCCACAGTGTATGCATGTCTTTCAGTTATTGGAAATGACCCCCATATTTACCCTTGTCACCTGAAGTGTCTTTCTGCAGTGTGTTAAGGTGGTAGCTTGGTACATATATGTATGTAAACGCTATATTACGTTTAACATTAAAAAGTATATATTAACATTATTTTGCTTGCATTGTGTAAATCTGATTTTCACTGTTTAATGAAATAATCCTGCATAACAGAAATGAATATTAAGACAAAGCATTTGCCAGGTTCTGGTATTTCCACAAGAGGGCAGTGTTACCTGCGTCCTCGTGGACTGCACATAATCACAATCACAGGTTCTTACATTATTTTTTTTGTCTGTTATCATTCTTTGCTTCTTGAAAAGGGGAAATGTGAAAATTTCCAGGTTAATTTGTCACCCTGAGTTCCTCCAATGACTCTCATATTTTGGTTATCAAGGCATGGGCATCCACTCCGATCACATTTGCATTTCCATTACCACCACTTTACTCCTCTCCTTCAAGGTCGCTTCTTTGACCAAGCATCTGGTCACCATTCCTGCTGTGAGCCCTGGCTCAAAGCCCTTTTGGGATTGCAAAGTGTGCTTCCTATATATATATTTTTAAACATATTAATTCAAGGTGCTGTCCTAATGTTAAATTTCACTCCAACAAATGAAATCTGTGAACATGAAAGATAAATGGGATAGCAATCTGGTCAAATAGGAGGCTGTGTCTGATGGCACTTTTGGTTGGAACACAGTTCATTATTTTTCTTCCCAGCCACTTGACACGTTTGTTCATTAAAGGTATATATTGCCACCTTTTTGTCTAGAAAAAAATACTGGGTACGGGTATTCATACTGTAATTGTCATATCACCGGCTATTTATGAGGACAAAGTAAATTTGCATGCATTCAGGCCATAATATATAGTCAGGGATTAAATAAAAATCAGGTTGACTTTTCCTATTGCGTACAATTTTGCATTTGGTGATGATAAGTCAAGAATGAACATCTATCTGATGGAAAATTTTGGACAGATTTCTCTGTGAAAGCCCCACGAGATGCTTCTTTAAATGTCACTGTCTTAGCTTAGAGATACTGCGCGGAAACGGGTCCTTTCAGCCCATCAGGTCCCCGCCGACCAGCGATCCCCGCACATTAACACTATCCTATACTCACGAAGGACAATTTTTACATTTTACCAAGCCAATTAATCCACAAACCTGTACGTCTTTTGAGTGTGGGAGGAAACTGAAGATCTTGGAGTAAACCCACGCAGGTCACGGGGAGAACGTACAAACTCCGTACAGACAGCACCCGTAGTCAGGATCGAACCCGGGTCTCCGGCGCTGTCCATGTTCTCCAGAGATGCTGCCTGACCTGCTGAGTTACTCCTACACATTTGTGTCTTGACCAGCATCTACAGTTCTTTGTTTTGATATTAAATGGTTGCTTTTATAATAATAATAATGCATTACATTTATATAGCGCTTTTCTAAACACTCAAAGACGCTTTACAGGGTTTACTAAAACATAGAAAAGAAAAGAAATAGATAAATAAGTAAACGAACAGAAAAGGAAAAAGAAGGTGAGGTGACGGTCAGTGATTGAAGGCAGTGCTGAACAGGTGAGACTTCAGTGATGTTTTGAATGAGGTGAGTGAGGAGGAGTCTCTGACGGTTTGGGGTAGTGAGTTCCAGAGTGTGGGAACAGCGATGGAGAAAGCCCTGTCCCCCCAGGATCTGAGTTTGGTCAGGATGGGGGACGGGGGGACGGGGGACAGGAGGTTAGCAGCAGCAGAGCGGAGGGTACGGGTTGGAGTGTGTCTGTGGAGGAGGTCAGTCAGGTAGGATGGGGCCAGGTTATGGAGGGCTTTGTAGGTCATGAGGAGGATTTTGTACTGGATTCTCTGGGGGATGGGGAGCCAGTGGAGCTTGTAAAGGACGGGGGTGATATGGTCACGGATCGGGGAGTGGGTGAGTAGACGGGCAGCGGAGTTCTGGATGTATTGGAGTTTATTGATGATTTTTGAGGGTGAACCATAGAGGAGGCTGTTGCAGTAGTCCGGACGGGAGGTGATGAAGGCGTGGATGAGGGTTTCTGCAGCTGTGGAGGAGAGGGATGGACGGAGACGGGCGATGTTTTTGAGGTGGAAGAAGGCTGTCTTGGTGATGTGTTTGATGTGTTTGTCGAAGGAGAGGGTTTGATCAAAGATGATTCCAAGATTCCGGATGTGAGGGGAGGTGGATACTGGGAAACCATCAATATTGAGGGTGAAGTTATGGGTGGATTTGGTGAGGGTTTTTGGTCCAATGATGATGATTTCAGATTTGTCGCAGTTGAGTTTGAGAAAATTGAATTGAAGCCAAGATTTTATTTCAGTGATGCAGTTTGTCAGGGTAGAGTGTGTGGTGGTGGAGATTGACTTGGTGGAGATGAGGAGCTGGATATCATCGGCGAAGCAGTGGAACTTGAGACCATGACGACGGATTAATTGACCAAGGGGGAACAGGTACAGGATGAAGAGGAGGGGGCCAAGGACTGAACCTTGGAGGACACCTTGGGGGAGGGGAGCGGTGGGGGATTTGCAGTTATTAATGGAGATGAACTGGTGCCTGTCGGAGAGGTATGATTTGATCCAGGATAGGGCTGTGCCGGTGATGTTAAAGGTGGTTTCAAGTCGGGTGAGGAGGATGGAGCGATTTATGGTGTCAAAGGCGGCGCTGAGGTCGAGTAGGATGAGAATGTTGAGGTTGCCAGCGTCAGAGGAGAGGAAAAGGTCGTTGGTGATTTTGAGGAGTGCAGTTTCAGTACTGTGGTTGGAGCGGAATCCGGATTGGAATGTTTCATACAGGTTATTGGTAGAGAGGTGATCTTTGAGTTGAGAAGCTACAGCGCATTCCAAAACTTTGGACAGAAAGGGTAGGTTGGAGATTGGTCTGAAGTTGTTTGGGGTGTCAGGGTTGAGTCCAGGTTTTTTCAGAATAGGAGTGACAGCAGCGATTTTGAGGGATGGCGGGACGATGCCAGTGGACAGGGAGGAGTTTATTGTTGCAGTGATAAGTGGAGAGAGAGCAGTAAGGCAGGCCTTGACAAAGCTGGAGGGGATGGGGTCCAGAGAGCAGGTGGCAGTTTTTATTCCTGTGAAGAGGTCAGAGAGGTCGGTGGTGGAGACTGGGGAGAACTGAGGCAGGGGTTGACAGGATAAAGGGGGGCAGGTGGTTTGAGGGGGAGCAGGTGCGTTGGTGGTTAAGGTGCTGTAGATGTTGTCTATTTTGCTTTGGAAGAATGAAAGGAAAGAGGTGCATTTGTCGACTATGAACGACTGGGAGATGGTGTCCAGGGGGCTGAGGAGTTTGTTTATTGTAGAGAAGAGTGCTTTTGGGTTTCCGGAGCCAGAGCGAATTATTTGAGACTAGTAGGTGGAGTGGGCACGGGAGAGGGCATCTTTGTAGTGCTGCAGGTGGTCTTTGTAGGCTTGGGAGTGAATTGTGAGACCTGTTTTGTTGCGGAGTCTTTCAAGTTGGCGGGCATGGGTTTTCATCATGCGGAGTTCGGGGGTAAACCAGGGAGCAGAGTGGGTGAAGGAAACTGTTTTGGTTTTTATAGGTGCAAGCTAGTCGAGGCAGGAGGAGAGAGTGTGGTTGTAGTAGTCAGTGAGGTCAGAGGGGCTGTGGAGGTCAACGAGGGGAGAGGCGGACATTTTTTCAGAGAGGGAGGAGGAGAGCGAGGTAGGTGAAACAGAGTTCAGCTTACGGAAGTTGATTTTGCATTTTTGCCTTGGAGCTGGGGTGGGAATGTTGACGGACATGGTGATGGCTAAGTGATAAGCGTGGTTTGCCTTTACCTTCAAAACACTGCATCATTGAGGTGAATCTGAGGAAAGATGTTCAAGCAATTTAGCTGTATTAGAAGATTGGATGGTGCAATTGTTTTGAAGGTGTGGGATGGGACAATTGGTTAGGAAGGACAGCAGAATGGTACAGCTTGTCGAGCTGATTCCTCACAGCTCCACTGTAATCAATTCTGAACACTGGCACTGAATGTGTGGACTTTGTGTGTTCTCCCAGCGACCAATTGTGTTTTGTATTGGAGTGTACTATCTGCCAAAATGCAAGCACCTAATAGTCATGCTCTTTATTTTCAGAAGAAAATTAGCTTGAACATGTTTTTGGATACAATGATGGCTGACCCTCCTCCGCAATGCCTGGTTTGGTTACCACTCATGCACCGACTTGCCAATGTGGAAAACGGTAAGTTCTGGCAATGAAACTGACTCTAACTATCAAACACGACTGTACTAACTTATACCAGAGTGACTGCAGCAATGCAAATCAGTGGCAGCTCACCACCAGCTTCTCGGGGGTAGTGAACATTGGCCTCCATATTCTGGAAACGAATAAGTAAAAAAAGTCCCCAAATCGCTTTCTGGGCGTTTGTCAGCATTGTGACTGCCCAGCACAACTCTTGAGTTGCTGACCGCAAAATAAGGACAAAAATCATTAATCATTTAATATGTTGCTGCTGACATCTTTTCCTATGATTTCCATTCTATTGCTCACCATAGAGGGAAAAAAGAACCACATGAACATAGAAATTAGGAGCTGGAGCCAGCCACATGCTCCCTCAAATTTCCCTTCCATTTAATAAGATTTAATTGTAACCTCAACTCCACATTCCTGTTCATTCCTGGTCTTTCAATTCCTTGCTTATTAAGTGTTTCCATGTCTGCCTTAAAAATAGTTAAAGACTTTGTTTCCACGAATCTTTGGAGGAAGAGAATTCCAAAGCCACTCAACCATTTTGAGAGGGAAAAAAATTGCCGTATCACTTTTGTAAATGGATGACCCCTTATTTTTAAGAAGTTGGGGGAAACTTTTTCTAATCTCTTACATCGACGGAGATGCGTTTTTTTTCCGTATCGTATCACCGTCCGCACTGCAGCGTAACATCGAGGAGTTGGCGGCCTTTGCTGGAGTCCGACTTCAAGAGCTCTGCGGGAGCCTGCAGATTTAACATCACGAGTTTGTGATCCCTCTCGGGGATCGACTTTGGGGCTCCAATCGTGGGAGCCTGCAGACTTTAACATTGTGGAGCTTGTGGTCTCTGGTTGGAGACCAACTTCCGGAACTCCTAGCCACAGGAGCTTCGACCACCCCGACGCGGGAGCTTCGACCGCCGGCTGCGGATGGTTCGACTGCCCCGACCGCGGGAGAATAAAAGAGGAAGAAGATGTACTTTATTGCCTTCCATCACAGTGAGGAACGTGGGGAATCCGCTGCGGTGGATGTTTATGTTAACCTTTATGTAGTTGGGTGTTTTGTTCCTTTTTTTATAGTATGGCTGTATGGTAATTCGAATTTCACTGTGCCTTAATTGGTACATGTGATAATAAACTGACCTTGAAAACTTGAACCTTGAAACCTTAGTACTAATTTTCTCACAAGAGGAAACATTCTTTCCATATTCACACTGCCAAGATCCCTATATTATGTATTTTAATCAAATCACCAATAAACATCAGTATTCATAAAACCTAGCCTCTCAACCTTTCCTCATAAGCCAACCCTTCCATTGGAGGTATCAGTTCAGTTAGTCTTCTTTGAACTGCTTCTGATGCTTCAGCATTGTTTATGAGATGAGAAACCAATACTGTACAAAGCGATCCCGACGTGGTAGTTGCCATCCTATCTGTGCAGACCCTTCATATCAATCTCCCTTCAGCTTTCCCTGAAAGAAACAGTCCTTGTCTCTGTAATCTCTCCTTGTAATTGTTGTCCGTCACACCGGGAAACATTCTTGTAAATCTTTTCAGGACCATCTCTAACATTCTCACGACCTTCATATAATGTGGTGACTTTCAAGGTTCTGTATGATTGTCCTACTTTTATACTGTAAGGGGATCAATTGTTGAAGTATTGCTCACTGATAACCCATTCTATTCCTTGCTCTCCCTTGGTGTCTTCCTCTGTCCTGTGTTACATTGACGGAAAAGAATGGGTCTTCAGGTATACATTTTCTCTATTCTACGACATTGGGTACTGGTGTTCCAGCATTGATGGATGAAGTCATAGCAGAGCCAGTTAAGTCCTGATCCTTGAGACAACTTTGAAGGTGCCCCGTTGAGTCTGTTCTTGAACCCTTTGAAGAAGAATTTCTCGCAAACTTTACTGCCTTCTCTCTGTCTTGCCCGTTGGCACCACCTGGAGATTGACGGTGGGAGACTCAGTGTGAATAATAAGGATTTAGGACCAGCTGGTGTTTACAACTTTAGTGACAAGGAACTGGAACATAATCTAGCACAAGGAAGAAGAGAACTTGAAAATACCAATGTTACCTTGTTTTCCACCGTAAGAAAATTCTCATTCATGGCTTCTTAAACCAATTATTTCATCTTGCACTGGGAACCTTGTCATGTTCTTAGTGATAAAGGCACAAAGTGCTGGAGTAACCCAGTGAGACAGGCGGCATCTCTGGAGAACATGGATAGGCGATTTTTCGGGTCAGCAGCCATTTTCATTTCCTGTTTTTTGCAGTCGTCCGTCTGGTGCAGCATTTATGCTGCTGCCAAGAGAGTGTAATGGGTTTCCACTATCATAATCAACAATGTCATAACTACCAGCTCCCAGTCTAAAGAAGGTTCCCAATTTGAAACGTCAGCTATCCAGAATGTTCTGGGTAAATGCTGTCGGACCTGCTGGGTTAGATGAGCACATAGGAGTCCATCAGTGTGATTGATTTCCCTTTTTTCTTGCAGTCTTTCATCCAGTGGAGTGTTCCTATTGTCGCAGCGAGAGTATGATGGGCTTCCGCTACCGTTGTCAGCAATGCCATAACTACCAGCTTTGTCAAACTTGCTTTTGGCGGGGTTATGCCAGCGGTCCCCACAGCAACCAGCATCAAATGAAGGAGCACTCCTCTTGGGTGAGTAGAAGAATGCCTGTTATTTCTCAAAATATGTTTGAGATTGGAGTAAATTTGTGTCATTTTTAAAATATCCAAATAAGAATGATGCACACATTAAGTGTCCACAGGGTGACTGTATGTCTATTATTTTTCTTTTTGATACAATTTTACTTTACGTTGAGAGTTTGATAGATTTATTTCCAGCCGCCCTGGGTTTTAAAAAAATTCTCAGATTGTAATTACAGTCGTGAAACTTTCCCCATTTGTAAATGACAACAAAGCGGAAGGCCAAGGACCAACACAACTAAATCGTGTCTATCTTTGCCTATGTTCTCTCCAGTGTACAGGAATCAGAAGTGATATTCTCATATTTTATGTTTTTATATTTATCATAATGTAGAAGGAAGCTTTTCAGGTCACCAGGTCTATGCTAGCTCTTGGAACAATCCCAGTACTTCAGTTATCTTCTGTAATCCCTCTTTTTCCACATGTTCATCATCTCCCCACACACCTATGTTAGAGATAGTTTACTTAGCCATCAAGCTTATTTTTGTGATGTGGGAGGGAGCATCTCGGGAAAGCTGTGTAGAAGGAAAGCATGCAAACTCCACAGAGATAGCACAAGAAATCAGACTCGAGCCTGGGTCACTAGAGCTGTGAGCCAGCAGTGCTCAGAGTCATGCTGCTTTCTTGCCCTTGCACTATTCTGCCCACAAATAAATATTCATAATCCCTGGATCCCAATATCCAGTACCACTTAAAAATATAGTGACTATCTATTTACCAATCTATTTACCTGTCTATTTTTACTGTGGGCCTGC
Source organism: Rhinoraja longicauda (assembly GCF_053455715.1). Taxonomy (NCBI): domain Eukaryota; kingdom Metazoa; phylum Chordata; class Chondrichthyes; order Rajiformes; family Arhynchobatidae; genus Rhinoraja; species Rhinoraja longicauda. The sequence continues at coordinate 43,742,563 of NC_135957.1, read as the reverse complement.
TCCTTGAATCACATCACTTTGGTTTAGGCTTATTATTATCACATGTACTGAGGTCCAGAGAAAAGCTTTGTTTTGCATGCTATCTAAACAGATCAGAAAAACCATACATTGGTACCATCAGTTCAAACTCAAGTACAATAGATGGAGCGTAGAGTTGCTTAGACAAACTTGCTTTTGGTAGATTTGAATTGAACAAACCCTAGCTGATGGAAGGACTGTTCAGAAGCCAGCTAACAGGGGGGAGGGAGCTGTGCTTGAGCCTGGCTTTCAAGCTTCTGTACATTCTGCCAGATGGGAGCAGAGAGAAGGAGGATTGACTGGGGTGGGACACATCTTTGATTATTTTAGATGCTGTTCCAAGGCAGTCTGAAGTGTAGATGGCGTCATTGAAAGAAGTTGCAACAAAATGCATACTGAGAAATTTGCTCAAGAATCTTTCCTAGTCCTCGCCAATAGATGGTGCTGAATAAACAGTTTAGAATGTATATTTCCAAAATTGAAGCAATTTCAGCTGATATTTTTTGTTCAGTAAATGTAGCCCTAGCGTTTGAGGCTCATTGAGGAGGCGCTGTGAACTGTTTGCGTGCTACTGTATGTTTCATTTTTTTTTCCATTGGAACCTAATCAGATGTACAGCACTTTGGTCAACGTGGGTTGTTTTTAAATGTGCTATACAAATAAAATTGACTTGACTTTACTTTTTTTTCAATATAATTCAGTTTTCACAGACAATTTTACATAGAAATTGGCATTTGAATACATAATTCAGGCAAGTCTTTTCTGACGGATCAATAGTTCCAGTGCCATGGCCCACCTGCGCTGCCTGTCCAATGCATGCTTAAATGCAGACATGACCGGCGTACATTCCTCAATTCCATAACCCTATTTAGAAATACAGAATGTTTATCTTGCCTTGTATCATGAATCTCATATTTAACCTTGTACCCATAACCTGCTACTTTAAGAGCTCTTAACCACCAATTGAGTGTTTCTCTCTGTTCTGTCCTGTCCAGTCACGATTTTAAATAGTTTACTCAAATCACTCCCATATCTTGTTTTCAAAAGAAAACAACTTCAGTTTGATTTTTATCTTTTCTCAGTTCTGAAGAAAGGTTATTGGCGGAAAACTCCTCTCTGTTCTATTGCTGTCTGACCTGCTGAATATATACGAGTCTTCCAGTGAAAGTCTTCCTTTCACTTGATAATTCCTCAGATAAGGGAGTGCATTGATGAACCTGCACTGTCCCCTCTCTGTGCTTCAACATCATCTTACATTAAAAAACATTATTTTTTTCTGTATTTCATTAATCTTTTCTATATTATATTTCCCTGACATAAACTCAATATTTTGTTTGCTGTTTTAGAGAAATCACTCACTTGTAATGTTTGTCATGTCTCGTGAATTCGATATGCAAAACCCTCTTCCTCATTATTCATCTTTTCACTTATTTATATTCCATATATTGACTGCTGCTTTGTAGCTTTTTGGCATGGTCTGCAGATGTAATGAGGTGTTTACTTGATGTATAAGGATCTTAACGATCATTTCTTTGAATAATAAATGGCATAAATTGTTCTTCCCAAATTCCTACCACTCCAATCACAATCATTATATTTATATTTGTACCTTGAATTTATACTCTGAGAATGAGTTGTTCCTCTCTTAAAGCTGTTCATAAAGATTTTCCCAATGGCTGCAGTCAGACCAGTCACCATCTGCAAATTCTCTTCCACTTCAAGTCACACACCTTCCTGATTGGCAATAATTTTTGCTCATTCTTTAGTATTGCACAGTCCATATCTTGGAACTCTGCAACTAACAGAAGAGTGTGCATATCTTCCAAATGGATACAGTAGCTGCCTTCTCATCTTCGAAGCACACTTAAATATTGCCAATAAATGCTTGCCTCGCCATCAATGCCTGGGTCTTTAACTGAAAGAGTTAAAACTTCAGAACTAGCTTGATCTCTGCTAAGGATAAGATGTTAGATGGATGTGCACACAATATTTAGATTGGTTTAAGGCTGATTGCTTGTTTTTATGACTTCCATGCTCAGAGAGCATGGGTGAATTGGACCTCATCAGTGGTACTTCTCTGATCCACCAGTGAAAGCTAAGCATGTTGCCACCCGAATGTGTTGTTGTGGTCGGCAATATTTTCAAACTACTGGAGTGTTCCAGGTGTAGAGAATCCTTGAAATTGAAAGTTTGTCCTTGGTGGTTGGGAATTCAATGATCTTCAGCAACTTCAGGAGACTAATTTAAAAGGCAGCTCCACTTCAGTTTTGAACCTTACAAAGAAAGGATGTAAGCACGTTGCAACCAGGCCCCTTCCTCCAACAGAAATTGCAATGAAACCACTGAGGCAGAGGCTTTTTACGGATCCCTGCAAGATTCCCAGTCAAATCATCCAGCAAGAAAAGGAGAGGGCAATCGGTGGGAATGTTGTAAAGAACCTTCTTTGTGCCTCCTTTCAATTGATGATTATGCCCACTAAAATTATTGCTTTCCTTGACTGTTATCACCCTTGGCCTGTTCCACGAAATGTTCCTTTATTCACATTCAGCCATGAATGCAGGCCAAAGTAGTGAATCAATCTAATGTACCCATTGAGTACAATATGTGCCATCACACCCCATTCAGACTCCATAGTAACACTTGGTATCAGTCTGCTTTCAAGGTATTTGTTATCTGTTTCCTTTTCTGCTCTCTTTGTAAGTTCCTAACAATAAACGAGAGCGTTTAGACATAATTGAACGTTAGAGGAATCTACAAATCTGGGTATAGAGGAAAAGAGATTGACAGATGGGTGGATTTTCCCAGTATATGATGAAGTATGGATCTTGTCCAGTGACCTTTTCAATACAGTATATTCTTTCATTCAGTCACTGTTAAAGAAATATACAACAAAGCATCTCACTTGAAGTTCCTTCCAACGAAAGTCCAACATAAAGGCTTCACGTAGGCTACTGTTGCAATTTATTTTTTACCAGTGTTTCTTTACTTGTGTGCAGATAATGTCCCTTGGTCCATTATCCATACGGAAAGACCCACCAGTGTTTACTTGCAGCATACAATTGGGTTAATATGACTCTATTAGTTTTGTTTCTACTATAATTGCATATGTACACTTATATTAGTTGATGTTATAACGAATAGATAAATATATCTATATATATATATACAATCCTTTTATCGCTCACTCTTTTGGGGAAGACCTTTCTACATATGACATTTGCTGTTCATTAGTTTTTAATTGTGATTTCCAGTTCAACACATAGTCACACAGTTAACCTAAAACTTATGTTCTCTACTTAAATGTTACACATAGTTTTGATGTATTGTGCGCCTTTGTCAGACACTTCCTTTGGAAATTGATGAATCCAATTTTTTGTCAGTCTGCCTGCATGTCACAGTTCATTTCTGCACTGCTTCTGTGGGCTGAATGTCTCCATTGAGCCACGATGATCAGTTCCAAATGCAGGAGACAATGCGAAGCCTGCTAATAGCATCATATTCTTTGAGCATAATCGTGTATTAGATGTCATGAGAAGAAATTGCAGGAGTCCTGGCTGAAATATATGAATCATCACAAGACCCAGGTGAGGTGCCAGACGAAAGGAGGGTGGCTAAAGTTGTGCCACCATTTAATAAGTGGTGCAATGAAAAAAAACTTGTAACAATGGACCACAAAGTCTAACATATGTAATAGGAAAGTTACTGGAGGGGATTCTGAGGGATAATATATACTTGCATTTGGAAAAGCGGGTTGATTAGGGAGTTGATTAGTTAGTATGGTTTAGTGAGTAGGAGGAATTGTCTCAGGGATTTCATTGAATCTTTTAAAGAAGTAACCAAGAAGGTTGATGAGGGCATGACTGTTGACATTATCTCTATGGACTTTAGCAAAGCCTTTGATAAAGGTCCATAAGCTAGGCTGCTGGTATGTTATATCACATGTGGTCCAGGGCAAGTTAGCTTACTGGATTTGGAGTTGGCTTCATGGTGGAAAACAGAGGATGGTGATGGAAGGTTGTTTTTGGGATTGGAGGATTGTGACCAGTGGTGTGCCTCGGGGATCGAGATTGGGTCCATTGCAGATTGTCATCCATGACAACAATCCAGATAAGAATGTACAAGGCATTAGGGCCATCGATAAAATGAATGCATAGAATCTTTTTCTGGGGAAGGGCAATTAAAAATGAGGGTGGAAGGGGAAAGGTTTAAAAGGGACAGAGTGGAGTGTTCACATTGAATGAGCTGCCAGAGAATGTGGTCGATGCAGGTGCAATAACAACATTTAAAAGACATTTGGACAGGTACATGGATTGGAAATATTTAGAGGGATGTGGGCGAATGGGAGCAAAACACAAACTGCTAGAGGAGAGAATGGATAGGTGATGTTTTGGGTCAGGACCCTTCATTAAACTGATTGGAGTAGGGAGGAGAATGCTGGAAAAGATTGGAGGGGGCATCGTCTGGCAAGTGATAGGTGGATACAGGTGAGCTAGCTATGGTTGGGAGATTGGTGGAGTGGGTAATAAAAGCTAGAGATGGAGACAAGGCTGTTGGTTGAGAAAAGGAGAAGAGGAGTGAAGTGTAAAGCTGTAGTGAAGGATGAGGGTGGAAGGAGATGGGAAGAGGAAAGTGGGGAGATAAAAGAGAAATGGGAGACTCTGAGATGAGAATATTGTACGGAGCGAAAGGAGCTGAGTACTGATGGAGAGGATCGGTCAAGAAGCCCAGTTTGGGTTTTGGGCTTCAGAAAGGCCACCGAATGGAAAGACGGGGAGGTTTTGTTGAACTTTGATAGAACACAGATTTAAGCATAATCAGAGCTTTGCATCAAAATCTGATCCTCAATCAAAGAAAGGAAATTAAAGCCCAAGAGAGACCACGGGGGAGAGATACTACATGATTCAAAGAAAAAAAACTGGAGGAGCTGGAGGCAAACCCCAATGACATGGGGAGAACATACAAATTCCACACGGACAGCACCCAAACTCAGGTTGGAACCTCATTCCCTGGAGCTGTGTAACAGCCAGCTGAATGTTAACATGACGTTTGATAGTGACTGTCAAGCTCATGATGGGTTTGCGTGCAGAAAATTGAGAGAATTGCAGCATCTCTGGAGAAAAAGGAAGAAGGGTTCTGACCTGAAATGTCAGCTATTCCTTTATTCTAGAGATGCTGCCTTGCCCGCTGAGGTACTCCAGCATCTGCAGCTCCTTCCTATACAATTTGCATTTGCAATGGGTTTTCGAACAGGAAAATTGGATTTGTTGGACAAATAATTCAAATGAAATCATTAGTATGCAGACCATTGTCGTTATCTGTAATTTGCAGATTTTAAAAATAGTAGAAAGGAAGGCTTTGAAATGGAAATGGGATTAAAAATTTGAGATGAGGGTAAAATAATTAGCATGGTTTGGGCATAACAGTGGGAATGATTAGATTGCTGTACAAAGAATCAGCAGGGAGAAATGGAGCCAAACGGCATCATAATGATGTTTTGTATGGTGGAGCAGCTGGTGAAGAAGGCGCATGCTGTTCAGGAGAGTTTATCTCGATCTTTGGCTGATGAGCTCAGCAAATTGGATCTCGCAGGATCTGCTTTCGAAAGTAGGATGCTTTGTGAACACTATTAGTGCAGTCACTGGAACTAAGTGGAGGCAATTTGCATAGAGAAGTCTTCTATTCCAAAGCACTTGGGACATTGCAGCCCATTGCGGATAATATGACTCCAGGTTGAAGTACCAGTCCCATTTGAATGGCAGAAACAAATGTAGAGTTGGGCAACTGTGGTGCATTGAAGGATATTAGATCGGATTAGATTTGTTTATTGTCGTGGGGAAGAAAGTGGAAGTTTTGTTGCCTCCATCACAGTGAGGGGGTGTTTGGAGTCACTGTGATGGACGTTTGTGTTGGGGTTATGTGTCTTGCGTTCTTTTTTTCTATGACTGCTATGTAGTTTCGTTCGGTACTTCGGTGCCGAATGACAAATAAAGCTCTGTTATACTGTTATACTGTTATACTGTTATATATGCCAGGGAGCAATGAAATTCCTTGTTCGTACGAAGCTCTTAGAGTAAATGGCATATATGATAATGATAGAACGACAAATACAAAATAGCAGAATGGTGCAAAGACTACAGTGCAATCGGACGTCATGTACCAAAAAATGCAAGAGCAGAATAACCAAATGAGATTGAAGTAAGAAGTATGTGGCAGCACCTCCGTGGAGGAGCTGTGAAAGAGGTGATTGATTCAGGAGTCTAATAGCATTGGGGAGGAAGTTGTGCAGAAAAATAACTGCAGATGCTGGTACAAATCGAAGGTATCACAAAATGCTGGAGTAACTCAGCAGCTCAGGCAGCATCTGGGAGAGAGGAAATGGGTGACGTTTCGGGTCGAGACCCTTCTTCAGACTGATGGGGAGGAAGTTGATCTTCCGTCTAGTCATTCAGGCTTTCAAGTTTCTGTGTCTTTTCCCAGGATACAGAAGGGAGAAAAGGGAATGGCCAGGATAGCAGGTGTCCTTGATGATATTTCCAGCCTTCCTGAACAGTAGGCCCTCGTCCTCCTCAGGACACTGTTGTTCTACTCCCTTCATCGGTACCATATGTTTCAATGTGTTTGTAAGCTGGCTGGAGCAGCAATGACAGACGACCAGACTGGCAGAGATCAGGGCGGATTTTGTGTCTATCTTTGATTTAAACCAACAGCTGCAGTTCCTTCCTACACATCAGGATTTGTTGTCGCAAGAGAATTGTTGACTGATTATAATTTGCCCAGTGGCATCTTGGAGTCGGCTTGGCATTATGACGAGATAGTAAAGATGAATTATCTTCGTAAGTAAAACCGATGCCATTTTCTGATGAGTATTCCAGGTCAGGGGAAGAGAATTGAATTGCACAACAAAGTATTGATTATAAAGCAGGCACCATACCCTTCACCCTTGTCTAAGGATTCTGTGCGGACCGTCGGATAAATGGAGAAACCTTCAGGCACTATACAAGATCAGATGAGTCATGAGTGAGTCACGCTTCAACAAAACAAAGAACACAGTGGTCCCTGGTCTCCCTTTGAAGCTGCTCTAAACTCTTGGTTTGTTCTCGAGTGAGTGAACATTAGTTGGCAGTGTGCCGAGGAGGAGGAGGAGGAGGAGGAGGCAAGAGTAGTTTAAGTCACACCTGGAGCCTTACCAACACCCACGCTTCTGTTCACAAAATGCTGGAGTAACTCAGCAGGTCAGGCAGCATCTCAGGAGAGAAGGAATGGGTGATGTTTCGGGTCGAGACCCTTCTTCAGACTGAAACGTCAGCCATTCCTTCTCTCCTGAGATGCTGCCTGACCTGCTGAGTTACTCCAGCATTTTGTGAATAAATACCTTCGATTTGTACCAGCATCTGCAGTTATTTTCTTATACCCAAGCTTCTGTGGTTTGTTAGTACTTGATTATACTTTCTTAGTACTTGATTCTTGATTAGTACGGGTGTCAGGTTATGGGGAGAAGGCAGGAGAATGGGGTTAGGAGGGAGAGATAGATCAGCTATGATGAAATGGCGGAATAGGCTTGATGGGCCGAATGGCCTAATTCTGCAATTATTAGCAATTATGATCTTAACATCTTACAGCTGTGCTGGTAGCACCAGGTCTAACCAAAATTGTTAGCTCTGAGAATCGCTTTAATTTTACCAATGATTGATTGACAGGATATCTTTGTTGCTCAATCGGATGGATAATAAGTGAAAGATGATCATCAAATGCCGTTTTTAGAGGAGCTTCACACAATGTCTTTTTTGTACGTTTGTGTCCATGCATTTCGAGAGGACTACAATATAACAACAGGGATGTAGTGCTGACGCTTTATAAGCACTGGTCAGACCGCGTATGCAGTATTGTGAGCAGTAATGGGCCCCATATCTGAGAAAGGGTGTGCTAGCGTTGGAGGGTTCAGAGGAGGTTTACGAAAATGATCCCAGGATGATTGGGTTAACATAAGATGAGCGTTTGACGGTAAGGTACTGTGCTTGTATTCGCTGGAGTTGGATCTCATTCAAACTTACCGAATAGTGAAAGGTCTGCATCGGGTGGATGTGGAGAGGCTGTTTCCACTATGCGAGAGTCTAGGACCAGAGGCCATAGCATTTGAATAAAAGGACATACCTTTAGAACATAGAAACATAGAAAATAGCTGCAGGAGTTGGCCACTCGGCTCTTTGAGCCATTCAATTTGATCATGGCTGGTCATCCAAAATCAGTACCCCGTTCCGACTTTTTCCCCATATCCCTTGATTCCCTTCGCCCTAAGAGCTAAATCTAACTCTCTTGAAAACATCCAGTGAATTGGCCTCCACTGCCTTCTGTGGCAGAGAATTCCACAGATTCTCTCTGGGTGAAAATGTTTTTCCTCATCTCAGTCCTAAATGGCCTACCCCTTATTCTGAAACTGTGATCCCTGGTTCTGGGCACCCCCAACATCGGGAACATTTTTCCTGCATCTATCCTGATCAATCCTCTAAGAATTTTATATGTTGCGATAGGATCCCCTCTCATATCCTTCTAAATTCCAGTGAGTACAAGCCCAGTCGATCCCAGGAATTAACCTGGTGAACCTATGCTGCACTCCCTCAATAGCAAGAATGTCCTTCCTCAAATTAGGAGACCAAAATTGCACACAATACTCCAGGTGTGGGTCTCAGTAGGACCTCCGACACTGCAGTAGGACCTCCTTGCTCCTAAACTCAAATCCTCTCGCAATGAAGTCCAACATGTCATTGGATTTCTTCACTGCCTGCTGTACCTGCATTCTTACTTTCAGTGACTGATGCACAAGCACACCCAGGTCTCATTGCATCTCTCCTTCTCCTAATCGGACACCATTCAGATAATAATCTGCCGTCCTGTTCTTGCCACCAAAGTGGATAACCTCAGATTTAGCCACATAAATCCATAGAAAGGAGAGAAGAAGGAATTTCTTGTGTCAGAGGGTGGTGAATCTGTGGAAGTCATTGTCATAGAAGGCTGTGGAGGCCAAGTCAATGGATATTTTTACGGTGGAGATTGATAGGTCTTTGATTAGTACAAGTGTCGGAGGTTATCGGGAGAACGGAGGAGAATGGGGTTGAGAGGGGAAGATAGATCATCCATGATTGAATGGTGGAGTAGACTTAATGGGCCGAATAGCCTAATTCTGCTCCTATAACATAGTGTTGATCGACTAGGTCATGGATCACAGGTTCAGGATGCCGTGTAATCTTAGTAAAAGGAACACAGGAATGAATATATTGAGAATGAAGTACAAAGGATCATGTATTTATCATCATCATCAATCAGAATCCGTGCCTTTTCCAGTGCTGCCACTTCCCCTTTAAAAGTTGTGCACTTGATATTGTGTCACGCAAACCTATCCCTCCTGTATTTTGTGCTGATCCAGCACATAGAATATCCAATGACTTACTGACTTGGGTTTTAGGGTGTGACTGCCTCTCCATGCTCTAATTATTTGATCCAGACTTTTTAGTTCCGGGCCAGTGAAGCATACTGGTGAGTGAAATTCATACCCTGCCTCCTGTGTATTTCACTACAACAGGTACATCTTGTATGCCAGTTTACTCTGTACTTTTCAACTTTATAACTGAGAATTGATCAGAAGTTGAATGTATATTTAAAGTAATGTGCAAAAAATATTCCTGTACATTTATGGTGTCATAATTGCAGTGTTTTTAGAGAACAATGCACTGTATAGTGGAACGATGCCAAAATTCCAGAAAGACAATGTGGAATTTGACTTGTATAAATACTGCAAAAAAATGTGGCTCTGTTAACCCCATTTCCAGAAGTGGTTCTGCTGTAAAATTGGGTTGCCATCTGCAGCATTGATATTTGTTGTTATAGACAATAGACAATAGGTGCAGGAGTAGGCCATTCAGCCCTTCGAGCCAGCACCGCCATTCAATGTGATCATGGCTGATCATTCTCAATCAGTACCCCGTTCCTGCTTTCTCCCCATACCCCCTGACTACGCTATCCTTAAGAGCTCTATCTAGCTCTCTCTTGAATGTATTCAGATAATTGGCCTCCACTGCCCTCTGAGGCAGAGAATTCCACAGATTCAGAACTCTCTGACTGAAAAAGTTTTTCCTCATCTCTGTTCTAAATGGCCTACCCCTTATTCTTAAACTGTGGCCCCTGGTTCTGGACTCCCCCAACATTGGGAACATGTTTCCTGCCTCTAATGTGTCCAACCCCTTAATAATCTTATACGTTTCGATAAGATCCCCTCTCATCCTTCTAAACTCCAGTGTATACAAGCCTAGTCGCTCCAGGTTTTCAACATATGACAGTCCCGCCATTCTGGGAATTAACCTAGTAAACCTACGCTGCACGCCCTCAATAGCAAGAATATCCTTCCTCAAATTTGGAGACCAAAACTGCACACAGTACTCCAGGTGCGGTCTCACTAGGGCCCTGTACAACTGCAGAAGGACCTCTTTGCTCCTATACTCAACTCCTCTTGTTATGAAGGCCAACATTCCATTGGCTTTCTTCACTGCCTGCTGTACCTGTTATTTTAAATGAGGTCTTTTGCGAGTAAAAGTTGAAATGTATGGAAGTTGTGTGTTCTCGTGAACAAACATTGTTTCTCAAATCAGGTTTGAAGCAATATTTTTGGCGCTGATGCAAGGTTGTTCGTATTGAAAACGGATCTGAAGAGAGATCGTGAGACAGATGTCAGGTCGCATCTGTGTTTTGTGGAGCAGGAAAATTAAATGTTCCATTTTTTGTTGTAAACTGAAATGCACAGATGCCATCAAAGTATCCAAATGATAATGTGGCACATTTTTAATCTGATACATAAATTAGGCAGTTCTGGCAGTATTCCAGGGCAATCAGATGATGTGATTTGCCGAATCATTGATTCAGAAGGTCTGGACATCTTACCTGATAGTCTGCAAGCCATTGTGCATGCTATAGGAAGAATTATCAGATCATGGGAAGTAAGGATGCAAGAAGTTCAGCAAAGTTCCTTATTCATTATTGTCCTTTACTCTCGTAATCAAGGACCAGTTACCAGGATTATGGCTCTAATTTAAAGAAAAGTCAAACAAGGAATTTGCCTTGAAAAGTCAAACAAGGAATTTGATTGATCTTCAATGTAATTTATTTTGTATTTATGGCAGACAGAACATCTCAAAGATCTCTGCAGAGATTGCATGCAAAGATTTCTGAAAGGCAATATCATCTAACCTAAAAAATAATATTATTAGTGCAGTAAGCTATCTATTTGAAGTACACCAACATAAAGATGTAAATGCAATATACCTTGAAAAAATAGCAGATGAATAACGGGGAAAGAAATATTTTGTGTTCATGTCACCTTTCATTCTCATCAAATGTTCCAATGCAATTGCAACTAATGAATGGCTTTTGAAGCTAATACTTTGCAACAAGATCTGAAGAAAACGGGAGAATAATCAGGCCATCTGTTTGTTGGGTGAAAGAAGAATATCAATCAGAACAGCTCCCCTATTCTTCATTCATTTGTGCTTTGGGATCAGAACTTAACTCACTGAGTTAAAGTAAGGACAGGACCAACAAAATCAAATGCCTCTGCAGCTTCCCTCTCTTTACTAGAAAAAAACAGGCCAAATGTTTAAGGTTGCTTCTGGCCCCAGTGTCAAACTTTGCTATGTATCTGCGACCTCCCTCCTATCTCATCAAACTATGTCTCATTAATTTGATTCTCATCCTGTTCCTTTCTGATCCCCAGATGAGTCCATATTGTTGGTAGTTCTCATGTTTGGCTCCATTCTTTCTCTTCAAATCTTTTGTGAACAACCCAATAAACCTGGCTTCCACACTTGTAGACTACAACTCTATCTGCAGCCTCCACTTCCTGTTCTTGATATTAGCGCATCTCCCTTTACCCATGCACTGTGCATAATTTCTCCACCATTGGCTGAGGAAAAATGGCCTTCAACTAAATGTTGTGTAAACTGAGGCTATTTTTATTGTCAGTACATACAAATTCCTTTTCTTTGACATAGCATCCATCCTTATTTCTGGCAATTATCCAAAATTGAACCTGAACATTCCTGTATTTGACCCTTTTGCCGAACACTTGCGCTTGGTCCGCCAAGGCCTGCTGAATCCCCGGTGCGAACCATTTTAATTCCAATTCCCATTCCTGTTCCCATACTGACCTTTCGGTCCTGGGCCACCTCCATTGCCAGAGGCAAAACTGGAAGAACACCTCGTCTAATGCTTGGGTAGCTTGCAACCCAATCCAACCATCTGCCTACCAAAAAACCCCACCTCACCTGTATCAATCTAATACCTGTCACGCTTTGTCTCGTTCCTCCTCAATTCCAGCTTTCAACCCCACACTTCCCCCCACACCCAATCTCCCCTGGCTTACCCCTTCCCTTTCACAATCAGACTGATGAAGGGTCCCGACCCGAAACGTCACCTATCCTTATTCTTCAGAGATTTCGTTTCGAGATACAGGCCCTTCGACCCAGCGAGTCCGCGCCGACTAGTGATCCACCCACATTAACACTACCCTTCACATACTAGGGACAATTAACACTTATACCAAGAAAACAAACCAAAGGCAATTAACTTACAAATCTGTATCTCTTTGAAATGTACAAGAAAACTGAAGATCTTGGAGAAAATCCATGCGGTCACAGGGAGAACAAACAAACTCCATACAGACAGCACCTGTAGTCGGGACGGAACCCACGTCTCTGGCGCTGCAAGCGCTGTAAGGCAGCCACTTCACCGCTGTGCCACCATGCTGCCCTTATGCTGCCTGACCTGCTGAGTTTCTCCAGCACTTTGTGTCTTCTTGTGTTTCTGCATCTTAATAACCCTAGCTGCAGTCCCCACCAGCTCCTGGCCTGGATAAAGTATTTTCTGATCGTTGCTGTGAGAGTGAAGGGAATTCATATTGAACTCTCATGTTCTCAAATTGTGTTTCCTGACTGGTGGTCTGTTCCTCCCTGAACTAATGGGAGCTTGCAAATCAGCATCCTCGTACATCCTGATGGAGTCTTCTTATGGAAAAAGATGCTCCCTTTCTTTTGATACAACTCCCTCATGTTGTAACAAGCAAGGAACTGGGAAATAGCTTTGATCAACTGAAATGATCCAGGAGCAAAGAAGTTCAGGATGGCAATGCCCTTGGGCTCCATTGGCAAAGCAGTCAAGACACGAGCAGATGTCTATGCCTAGAATAGACCACGCGTCTAAAAACTTTAAAAAGCTTTTGTCTCCAGGGGCAATGCTTTTCGAGGAGCTTTATACACTTGGAGATCCATGCATCCTTTTTCCCCACCAAACTCGTGGCCAGCCTCTGACAGCTGCACCCAGTGGGATCGTCATGGGATGAGGCTCGATGAAAAGAAAATAACCTGGGCGTCTCACCAGAACTCTCAGCAGCAGCAGCAGCAGCCTGCCCTCTCCAGCTGTCTCTGGCTGCCTACAAAGCGCAGTGCAATGTACAATGAAATATTACACATGTACCAAAGACACTGAAAATCAAAACAGTCCAGATCGTAAAATGAAAACAATGGATAGCAGCATCTTTTGAAACAGAAATAGAGGTAACATTTTAGTTGGGAACATTTTTTTGGACTGCAGAAACACTTCTGTTCATACAAAACTGTGATAATACTTCCCAGTGACAACTGACTTCATTTCTTACACATCACACGATGAAGGGAAGCATACATGCATTAATATTTTGCATAGCAGGAATTGTTGGGTTGTATTTCACATAGAGCATGATTCCCACAAACAGACTGCGTAATGTAATGCCAAGAAGCATCAAATGCTGCGTAATGTGATAAATTGTTTCCCAACAACTAGTGTCCATATGTATGGTTTTCTTGGGGCTACAGGCCAGGAATGGTTCCAATGGATGCAAATTTCAATATCACAATGGATACAAATTTCAAAATTGAGTTGTAGGTCTGACTCTTCACTCGTAAATCATCCTATCAGATGCTTCATAACTTGCTTTGCCAATTGCTCTGCCCAAGATCGCAAGACATTGTCGAGAGTTGTGGATGCATCATGCAAACCAGCCTCTCCTCACCCCTATTCAACTCCATCTATGCCACCTTGTCTTGGGAAAGTAGCATTATCAAGGACCACTGACACCCCTGTCATTTCCTCTTGTGTCCTCTCCAATTGGGCAGAATATACAAAAGCTTGAAAGCATGCACCACCAGATTCAGAAACAGCTTCTTCCCTGCTGTTATTAGACTATTGTACAGACGTCTTGAAGCTGTGGGTGTGGTCCAGAACTCCCAATCTACCCCATTGCAGCCATCGCATTTTTTAAATTTGCTTTTTCTCTCCAGCTTCTGCAGTGTGTTCTGCATTCTGTTTCCTTTCTCTTTACAACTACCTGTTGGACTTGTGTATGGTGTGATTTGCCTGGACAATACGTAGAATTAAGGTTTTTTATTGGATCTGGGTGCACATGACAATAATAACCAATACCAATGAATGCAGACAGTTCTGTGATGACCTGCAAGCATTCACCACTCAAGTGGTGACAGGATTGGGATTTGGTGCATACGTGCGACTTTCTAACGGGTTGTGCCAATGAATCTGCCGATAGACTCCAGAGATCAACACTGGATCATGAAAATTGGTTGATGTTCCCTGGCACTCTGACCAAAGCCTGTATCAGGTTAGACTACAACTATCAGGTTACAACTACAAACATGATACTTAACAATTAGGTAAACTTCCTCTCATTATTTGTATTTGTCTTCATGTTTTTAATTATTTAAATGTATTAAAGCGTTTGAGGTGATTTTTGTTTAAGATCTCCTAAAATTAATTTATGAATTGCTGATTTTGTTCTTATTAGCTCTTGCTATGTTTCTGAACGTTATGGGTGTTCAGATGTATTAAAAGTGACAGCTTTCACAACTGGCGACGGATGTGTGGCTTTGCTGTTTATCCAAGATTTTGGTGACATTTTGTGGGTGATGCTGGTTCGGACTCTTGTGACCTGATTTGGTCATGTGAGTCCCTGGCCAGTCAGAGTCATGCAAGTGAATTTGGGCTGCAGAATCTGAACCAAACTGAGTGCTGTGACGTGCTCCCTCAGCAGGGTCCAGACCATGATATCACGAGGAATAATATTATAGTACTGCTCTATCATTATAATCTATATCATTAACATCATTATAAACCTGCTGAACCTTTAACCGTGCACCTTTTTTTAAATTATCGTACATTAAATGTGATTGATGAGTTGTGATTATTCATGCTACTTTTTTATTTTCGTGCTATTGGATCTACTTCTGGTAATCAGCAAGATTTGTTAGAGCAAGGCTGTTAGAGCAAGATTTGAATACATAATAAAACTCCATGAATTATGTTTTTGTACCAGATTTTATTTGTATACCCCTGACAACCTTTCTTTGGATTGGAGTTGGGAACATTTGTTAGATAACTCACAAGATTTTTTTGTAAGATAACTTGGATTTGCACTTATTGCTTGACATTTATCATTTTAGTTTGAGTGATGTTTGAGGATCATCTAAATGGATTATTTGATTTGATTATGTTAACTTGGATTTGTTTTTCACAGAAATCACCGGCAAAGAAGTTGGGCCATGCAATTAGCAAATCCCTTGGATGTGTACCAAGTCGAGAGCCTCCTCATCCTATTTATCCTGAGTTGCCAGAAAAACCTCTAGATTTGGCTCATGTAGTGTGAGTACTCAATTTGTGTATCTTTTTATTGGCAAGCAAGTTTAAGCTTAAAATTGACCAAGGAGAGTTTGGTACTGTTTCTTTGCTGAGTTGCAGTATATTATTTTTGGATAGCTTTATGGCTGTTTCTCTATGAATAATGTGTAATCTAATTTGCACAGTTTGCATTCACCTTTTAAAGCTGCTCCATGATATTGGCAGTAAAAATGAATGGCATATTTTCTATTTGGATTAATGCCAATTATCAATGAACACTAAATTCCATTTGACCTTTATTTCCAAAAATGTCCTCGCTAAGACTTATAGAATAGTCCTTTCAGAAGTTGCAAGATAGAAGAGAGTGAAATCCAGATCTGACAGGAACAGGGGTAGGTCATTTATCTTCTGTCAAAAGACCAAATCATGGGTGATCTGAACCATAACAGTTGATTGCAGCTTAATAATTACAATTCACCCAGCAGTTACAGCATTTTTCACAAAGTACAAAGTAAAATACCACTGAAAATATTGCTTCCACAGGAATGGTGACTGGAAATTTTTAATTCATTTTGAAACTATGAAGATTAATCTTGCATTTTCCCCCACCCTCATTTTATTTTGAATAAGTAGTATTCTGCAGAAGTTCAGTTTTTAACTGCATATATTAGTTTTATATGTTGTCTTGGCCTTGTTGCGAGAAACCTATCCAAGCAGGACACCTCTGCATTATTCCGTTATGCCTTTCATGTGGTTAAAGTCCATTTGATGAGTTCAGTGAAACATTTTGCAAGTTCAAAATATTTAGGAATTATTGCAAAATGATTTGTTTAAATTATTCATTGTCCAGTCAAAGTAATATTTTGAACATAGTGCAAGTTAAAACTGATATTATCCCCCACAAACAAACAAAATGTTGCTTTGTTGTTGAATTGGTTCAGTTTGACAGCTGAGCTAATTTCTACCTAATCCTTTTGATTTTACTCCAACTTTCTCATGAGCAAAGACAGATTCATTTTTCATTGTTAAAATCAATGAAGGTATTTGCTCTTTGCTTCAATTTATGGATATGCTGCTCAGAATTTTTTTAAAGTGTGAAACTGCATTTTAAATAGTAACATTACTGCATGTTGAATTGAGAATTCAAGGGGGATTTCTCTCCCTTCCAAAACGTGTTTCACAGATAGCCGGCGTCCTTGCTTTAAAAGTAACATGGATGAAACTGCGGAAAACGTGTGCATTGGATGTTTAATTGAACCCTGTGGTGTACTGATGTTGTTTATTTGACACCTTGGAAATTTGAGTCCAAATCAGAATTGTTGTGCATTGATGCCTTAAAATCATCTAACTTTTGTGGTTGGAGGTTGTCAAGTCTGTATACCTGATAGTGTGAGATCAGGTTGTAGTATGGCAATCGTTAAGTGATTTATTTTATGCTACCTGCAGAGAAGATGAACCGTGTAAAGGAATACCCAGTGACACTGCATATATTTTATTGGTGCTTAATGAAGACATGTTAGTCTTTACAGGCTCATTTCTAAAACAATAGAAATTCAAATCTGCTGTACTCACTCAAGTAAGAACACCTATCTCTAGAGTTTTGTGTCAGCAGTGGAAGCTGACAGAATTTTTTTTTGTATTAATATGAAAGTAGGAGCAGCTAGCTGTAGGTATTCAGCTCATTAACTGCCCCCAGTCAGTCTGATCATGCAAATCTCATCATTTATTCAACATCTCAACCTGATGGTTGCACCTGAATGCAATTTATTATCTTAGCTTTGCAAATTTTAGTTTAGTTTAGAGATACAGCACGGAAACAGGCCCTTCGGCCCATCGAGTCCGCACCGACCAGCGATCCCCGCACATTAACACGATCCTACTACTAGGGTCAATTTACACATTCACCAAGCCAATTAACCTACATACCTGTTCGTCTTTGGAGTGTGGGAGGAAACCTAAGATCTCTGAGAAAAACCACGTTGTCACGGGGAGAGCGTACAAACTCCGGTCAGACAGTACCTGTAGTCGGGATCTAACCCGGATCTCTGGTGCTGCAAGTGTTGTAAGGCAGCAACTCTTTCGCTGCGCCACCATGCCGCCCTGTTGATTATGCCGTCTTATAGAGTTTTTCTGAGTTTTGCAGAAGTTAAGATGAAGCGACATATCTCAATGGTGCTTTATCATAAATTCTTCTCATTCAATGGGAACTGTTGCACTGAAAAATGTACAATTGAAGCTCCAAGTTATTAAAGGATAACAAAGTTATACCTGGAATGAGCCCCTCATTTTGCTCCAGGGTATACTTAATTCATCTCCAAAATTTAGCACTTTATCCAATGTACTGTTGTGAGCTTTTCCATTTCCCACACAACCAGGATTATGATCTTGGAGTGGGAGGGACTGACTGAAGTGCCACGCAAGGGAGGATTCTGTGTCATTGTCCCATATTCAGTAAATCTGCGTTAAAACTAGAATTTAAATTCTGGATTTTTTGTATAGGCAATTGAATGGCATCATTTTCTCTCATGATTATGCTGTTCAAAAGGAAGCCCATTCTGTTAATTGGGCTTGAGTGATGACTGTACAAGTGATTCTTACCGATCAGCTAGAAGTAGACAAACTAATTTGATTTGACATATTTATTGTCAAATGAAATGAGGCATTTGCTGGGAGGCCGATGACATGTTTATCCATGTTCGTCCTGTTGAGGCGATGAGGTAAACTGTTCTTGCAGTTGCAGAGGCAGCTTCCAGTGGCACAACACAAAAACTCTGGGAAGAATAAAAATCAGGTACAATCTTCAGTGCTGTTTTCAATAGTTCTTTTCAATAGAGGAAAACCGTTTTGAACTGGCAATTGGTAACAATGAGACAATGAATCATTTCCTCTGAAGTGGCATTCAATCAAAATAAACTAATTCTGTTTTGGGACTTTCTAATGGATTTTACTGTCTCTTTTAGTTTAATCTGTAGAACAGATTAGATTGAATTATTATACAAAACTAGATTATGCAGAATAGTTTATTGATGCCCTGTTACTGGTCACATATAGCTTTGTAGCAATGTTTTTATAATTGTTTTCTCTTGGTGGTGTGTCACATACATTTTTCAGAATGTTACTGCTGTACATTCGGCCTGATGAATTATGACGAGACTTGCTACAAGTTTCCTTCAGGAAATGCGAGTTAGTTCATGTTTGCAAAGATTAATAGTGGAATGGGCCTTGACAGTTTGGAATGACATTCGTAGCATGATTCACAAGGCTACGGTGAGCGCAAAATGGGAAGGAGTTAATGAAGTATTTATCATCTATGCTTGCA
Source organism: Rhinoraja longicauda (assembly GCF_053455715.1). Classification (NCBI taxonomy): domain Eukaryota; kingdom Metazoa; phylum Chordata; class Chondrichthyes; order Rajiformes; family Arhynchobatidae; genus Rhinoraja; species Rhinoraja longicauda. The sequence continues at coordinate 43,723,521 of NC_135957.1, read as the reverse complement.
ATAATTAAATCAAGGAAATGTGATTTTATTGGAGTTTTGTTTATTGGTGATTTGAATGAAGAACTATGAATTTAAAAATCTGCATATGTAACTGCAGATCAGCTGCAGAGCGCAATCTCTTTGGAAACTTGCAGAGGTCATCTTAATAAAACCCAGAACTTTGACCTTATTCCAGGCTTGATCTCATTGTGATTGGATCAGGAGACCTGTATTATTAGATGTTTTCTTGGACACTTTGTGTCATAAATTGCCAGAAATGTGATTTGAAAAATAGGGGTTGATCAGGTACAAGGCTTATAGTGTACCTGAGATCTGAGTGAACAATGGGAGTCAACAAGGTGAATTAGAATCAAAGTGAGAAGTAATGAGAAGTAATGTGAGGGAAAGAATAGAGTGAGAAGAGAGAATGAGAAAGCAGGAAAACCTTGTTTTTATTTTTAGAATTGGCTATTCAGGTATTTTATATAGTTTAAATTCTCTTTATGAGCAAAGGATGATGGACATTACATTCACTAGATTCATGATGTTTAAATTATCCTTAATATTTCACATATTTCTATGAAAACATTGAATTGGTAATGATTTTTTTTGTTTCCACTTATCTTAAAATTCTGACTGCGGAGATCATCCTGCCTTTGGTGAAAAGCAACTGGTGGAGCAGTCTAAGTTAGCCAAAGATAGACACAAAAAGCTGGAGTAACTCTGTGGGTCAGACAGCATCTCTGGAGAAAAAGAAGAGGTCGCATTTCGGGTCGAGACCCTTTTTCAGAATGAGAGGCAGGGAAAGGGAAACGAGAGATATAGATGATGTATAGAACAAAGGAATGAAAAACATACAAGAAAGTAACAAGGATACAGGCCATTGCTAGCTATTTGCTAGGTGAGAACGAGAAGCTGGTGCGACTGGGTGGGGGAGGGAATGCAGGGCCACCAGAAGTTGGCCACCAGAGATCAGTAGTTTTGAGTTTCTTAATTCTTTGAATTTTTGTAGCTGATTTGTGGTCAAGTAGTATTCTGTTTTTTTTTTAACATTCTACTGTTATAGTTGAGAACATAATGTGTGGTTTGGTGTCAGTTTTGGTTAGCTCACTGCCATCTTCAGTGGTATGAAATCCGTGCCTTTAGTCTCTGTCGAGTTTTAGTTGTGCTGCTTTGCCATTAAAGGGAATGCTTTATCACAGAGATGTTGATCTTTCATACTTGATTAGTCAGCTACTTCAAACCAGTATTGCTCAGGTCTCATAGTTCACCCTTTAACATTCACTGAATGTGCGGAATACTCGCTCATCATTTTTCACTTTAGATGACAGGAAATATCTGGTGGTCTTGTATACTTGTTAAACAGGTCAAAATATGAAACAATGCAATATTTATACACAAGGGTTGGAATTGGTGCAAAGTATATCTATAGAAAGTTGCCGTTCATGTCTTGAAAGGTAATAAACCTTCTAGGAAATCAATTGTTATGGAGTCACAATGTCTAATTTGTAATGGAGGTATGGACCAATACTGTGCAGAAACATGCCCTCTGAACCAAGTTGACCTACCGAGCTGGTCCCATTTGCATGCGCCTGGCACATATCCCTCCATTCTTCCCCTGCACGCATCTAAGAGTCTTTTAAATTTTGGCATATTTGATATGGATGTAATATTATTTAATACGGAATGTAATCTTCTGGTATGTCTGAGGCACAAAATCTGATCTTTTTTATTCTTTTTGCATTTTGTGATGGACTTCGAGAGCCACTCTTTGCCATTTTACAACTCAGTTATTACATGGCCATTCTGTGAATATTAATCTTGAGTATGAGCCGTAATGTGTGAAATGTGTTGGCTGATTTTGTTTCAATGTGCAATGGATAAATAGCTTGTAACGTGGATCCTTCCCAAATTACTGCTCTGAATCTGAATTACCTTTATTGTCATTCAAAATGAATTGAACGAAAATCATTTGCCTCGCAGCCACAACAAAACAGAGTAAAAGACACAAGACACACAATTTTAACACAAACATCCATCACAGTGACTCCTCCAGACACCCCTTCATTGTGATGGAAGGCAAAAAAAAATCTTCTCTCTTCCCCCATGCTTCTCCCATGGACAGATAGTTCGACTTCTGCCGTGGCGACTGGGGCTCCCGACTCGCGCAGCCCCTGCAAGGAGATGGAAGGTTCCGCGGCCGAGCCGTACCGGGCGATGGAAGGCCCCGCGACCGAGCCGTGCCGGGCGATGAAAAGTCCCGCGGCCGAGCCGCGCCGGGTGCCGGAAGGCCCCGCGGCCGAGCCGCGCCGGGTGATGGAAGGCCCCGCGGCCGAGCCGCGCCGGGTGCTGGAAGGTCCCGCGGCCGAGCCGTGCCTCGAGGAAGAGATTTTAAAAAAAGAAAGGTTTTCCCCACCTTCCCCTCCCCCCCACCCACATATTCACAGCTAAATAGACCACTACACACATCTAACACTAACACATAGACAAAAAAAGAAAAAAGACAAACAGACTGCCGGCGAGCCGCAGCCGCATGGCAGCACAGCCATCCACCAAGATGCAACCTTAAATGACATATTCATCTGCATTCCACACTGCTCCTCCTTCAAAAATAGCTTTTCTCCTTGCTGTGATTTGCTTTAATAACTTCCCAATATCTTGAGATTAAGTGAAATGTTCTGTTCTAGCACTGTTATGTTTAAGACTAGCTGAAGTCAAAGATAAAAGATCTTTGTTGTCACTGTATTGCTAACAGTGTCTTTGATGCATCAGTTGTTTTTCTTGCACCCTGGTGGGAATCCTGAGTAACACACTGAGCTGAAAGTTCCAAGGAACACATCCTCCTCCTTCAACCAAGTTGTCAGTTATGCATGTGTGCTTTTGGAGAGCCAAAACAAAATGTTCGTGTACAAGTGCGTTGTTGAAACAGTGTTGAATCCCATGGGTGTGTTGAAGAGCTTTTATCAGTTAACTACACAACTTGTTGACGCAGTTTTTCCTTTGCTGTTGCTGTCATAAATATACGGGAGAGATGAAGGAAAGGCTTGGGAATAAGAAAGCAATAAAATGTGCTGTAAGAGTATCAGCTGAGATGAGTGCAAGGGAGTTCAAGTGATTTCTGAGGTGAAACTAATGTCTATATCCACAAGGATGTTGGTAGCCAGTTACCATTGATAGATGGAGAGAGCACAGCCACTCTGACCTGGATTTGATCCTGACTCGGACTGTACAGTGGGGGTGGAGTTTGCATGTTCTCACTGTGATTCCGTGGGTTTCATCCGAACGCTTTGTTTTTGTCCCACAACCCAAGGGCTTGCTGGTAAGTAAATCGGTGACAGTAAATCAGTCTAATCTAGATGGTTGGCAGGAGAACCAGGGAGCTGACAGACACGTGAGATACAATAGGTTGCAGAGAAACAATTGGAGGAATGGAATTGATGGGAATTCTCTGTGACTCAGTGTAGACTTGATGAGCCAAATATTGTTGTCCTGAAATTTCACATCATATAGCTGGCTGATAACACCTTGGAACTGCTGAATGGCAGGCTCTCAAACAGCATATTTCGGTAATATGGGTGTACCAACTGACCACGCTGATCAACCCACTCCTGACAAATTTGCGAGATGGCATTTGCCCATTTCCCATCTTTGTCAAAGCTGTCAAAGTTTTTAAATGCTTCTGAATATCTCTTAAATTCTAAAACACATTAGGTCATATGTAATGGGAGCATAATCAGGCCATTCGGCCCATCATGCCTCCTGCGCCATTCAATTATGGGTGATCTATCTCTCCCTCCTAACCCCATTGTCATGCCTTCTCCCCATAACCCCTGACACCCGTACTGATCAAGAATCTATCTATCTCTGTGGCAGAATTCCAGATTCCCCACCCTCTGACTAAAAACATTCCTTCTCATCTCTTTACTAAAAGAACGTCCTTTAATTCTGAGGCTGTGACCTCTAGTCCTGGACTCTCCCACTAGTGGAAGCATCCTCTCCACATCCACTCTATCCAAGCCTTTTGGAAAGAGTTGAGTATCAATCCTATCATATAGCCTATCCTATCCAAACTTAAAACCAATCAAAAAGGAAAGAAAAAGAAATTCAACTTAAAACAAAAAGTAATCTAAAACACTTCAGCAACTTCAGATAATTTGAGCCTATAAGCAAATACATGATCCCAGAATAGCTTCCCCAACATAAAGTAAAAACTGTCTTTGCAGGCGTGATCTGCTGATAAGATCCACATTGGAAGAGTTTACTTGAAGACCTTGATTTAACTTTCCACATTTGTCCTTCATTCAGTGTGTTTCTCAGACACGATGTTTGAATTATGCTCAGAATGTTGTAGTCCTTTCTCTGCTTGCTCTAAAGGACATTAGCTCTTTGTTATTTTTGAAGGTCAGGATAGTGTTCTGTTCTTCTAGTCTGTCTGTCAAGGATTAGTTATCTCAGTAACATAAAAGGACAAGAAAATTTGGAAAACTCTGCTTAACTGACATACTGCAATGGGATGGATTAATTAAAAATAGAAAAGAAATAAACATATAAACATAAGATTTAGACGTAGTAGCCCACTGAGCACTTAAAGCCCTTAATGTCTGCTTTGTCAATCAGGAAGATTAATGATGATATTATGGCGAGTCTGGAGGCTCGTTCTTTGTTGAAGAAGTTTATTGCGACAGCAACATTTGATTACAAAGTTTAACGAACGAGATTACAGACAACCATTAACTCTAACTGTTCACTTCGAAGAACTCGCCTAACTGACTGGTTTTAGGCGCCAAAACCACACGTGACGATGCTGTCCAATCAGCGGGCTCAACTCCCTGGACCAATCCCTACGGTCGCCCTCACACGTGACCTTACTGGCCAATCTGAGGGTTCGACTCCCAAGACCGATCTCTATGGTCGCTACATGACCCCCCCCCAGAACCCGAGGTACGGAACCTAGCAGGGAGCCGGACTTCACGACCAGAATGAGTAAGGAGAGGGACTGCCGAAACCACAGGAGCAGGGGGTCCCGGATCTGGTGGAACTGCAGGAGGACAGTCCCGCCGAGGCGGTTGGCCGACCAGGACAGGGCTGTCCGGATCCAAGTGCGCAGGTTTGAGCCTGGACACCGAGACAAGCTCATTCCTGCTGCCCACACCCAAGGTGAAGGTGACCGTCCCTTTACGCAACACGCGGAACGGGCCTTCATAGACCCTCTGCAATGGGTAACGATGGGCATCCCTACGCAGAAACACAAACTCACAGTCCTTCAAGGCGGGTGGTTCGTGTACCATGAAACACCCATGATGCGAAGTAGGAACTGGAGCCAAGGAACCCACGTGTGCCCGGAGTAATGCCAAAACCAACGGAACCGAAGGCTGCTGACCAGTGGACTCCGGCAGGAAATCCCCGGGCACTCGAAGTGGCGAGCCATATACTAGTTCTACGGACGAAGCACCGAGGTCCTGCTTAGGAGCAGTCCGGATGCCCAAAAGGACCCAGGGAAGTTGGTCTACCCAGTCCGGGCCTTCCAGCCTTGCACTGAGGGCCGCCTTAAGTTGCCGGTGAAACCTCTCCACGAGCCCATTAGCCTGTGGGTGGTACGCCGTGGTGTGCTGCAACCGTGAGCCGTACAGCTCCGCCAGCGTGGCCCAAAGGGCAGAGGTGAACTGGGATCCCCTGTCTGTGGTAATGACGGACGGAACACTGAAACGGGCCACCCAATGGAGGGCCAGGGCCCGGGCACAAGAGGCAGCGGAGGTATCGGACAACGGGAAAGCCTCCGCCCACCGGGTGAATCGATCAACCACCGTGAGCAAATGAGTGTAACCCCGGGAGGAAGGTAAAGGTCCAACTAAATCAACATGAATATGGACAAAACGGACCGCTGGAACCGCAAACTCTTGTACCGGGGGTTGGACATGGCGGTGAACTTTAGCGGTCTGGCAGGGAACGCAGGAACGCGCCCAAGTGGCTACCTGCTTGCGCAGGCCATGCCACACAAACCGAGCGGCCACCAAGGCAGAGGTTGAGCAGATGGATGGGTGCGCCAGCCCGTGAATAGCATCAAACACCCGGCGCTGGAGGGAGGCCGGCACTACCGGCCTGGGACGGGGAAGGGAAACATCATTCCAGACTTTTGTACCCGCAGGCCCGCAGGCCACCTGGGCCAACTTCAACCCCGAAGTGGTGGACTGGTATGCCGAGGCAGTGTCGGCCAGGAGCTGTGCCTCCGCAAGCTCCCGGAGATCCACCTCGCATTCCACCGCTGAAATGGGGGAAACGGCTGGCCGGGACAGGGAGTCAGCAACGGCATTAAGCTTACCCGCGACATGACGGACATCGGTAGTAAGATGGCAGTCTGGGTCAGACAATTTGGAAAAAGCAAAAGTCAACGGTTTGTGGTCCGTAAAGGCCACAAACGGGAGGCCCTCCAGGAAGTACCTAAAGTGACGGACAGCTAAATAGAGAGCCAGAAGCTCTCGGTCAAAGGCGCTATACTTCAGCTCAGCCGCACTCAGCTGTCGGCTGAAAAACGCCAAGGGCTGCCAAAGGCCACCCACCTGCTGTTCCAAAACCCCTCCCACCGCCACGTCCGACGCATCAACCGTCAGGGCCGTGGGGGCAGAGGCGCTTGGGTGGACAAGCATGGTGGCGTCTGCCAGAGCCGCTTTAGCTGCCTCGAAAGCTGTCTCAGCGGCCGTGGACCATTCTAACTCCACAGGTTTGCCCGCGAGGCACTGGAAGAGCGGGCGCATGACCCGTGCAGCTACCGGGACGAACCTATGGTAGAAGTTCACCATGCCCACGAACTCCTGCAACCCCTTCACTGTGGTGGGCCGCGGGAATGCACGGATAGCCTCCACCTTCTCGGGTAAAGGGGTGGCGCCGGCAGGGGAGATTCGGTGTCCTAAGAATTCAAGGTCATGGAGGCCAAATTGACACTTGGAGGGTTGGATGATGAGCCCGTGGTCTTGGAGCCGCTGGAACACGGTCCGCAAGTGGGCCAGGTGTTCCTGCTCCGAGGGGCTGGCTACCAGGATATCATCTAAATAAATGAAAACAAAAGGCAAATCACGACCAACACGGTCCATGAGTCGCTGAAAAGCCGGTGCCGCGTTCTTTAAACCGAAAGGCATACGCAACCATTCGAACAACCCGAACGGAGTGATCGTGGCAGTCTTTGGTATGTTCTCCGGGTGCACAGGAATCTGGTGGTAGCCCCGCACCAAATCGATTTTGGAGAAAACCACGGCACCTTCCAGCCCAGACGAGAAGTCTTGGAGATGCGGTATGGGGTAGCGGTCGGCCGTGGTGACGGCATTGAGACGCCGGTAATTGCCGCATGGTCTCCACCCCCCAGATGCTTTGGAGACCATATGCAACGGAGAGGCCCATTTCCTCCATCTTCCGGAATTCCGCCCGCGCCACCACCAGTTTGTCGGGCGGCAACCTTCTGGCCCTAGCGAAGACGGGGGGTCCCTCGGTGCGGATGTGGTGGACTACGCCGTGCCGGGCAGAAGGGGCGTCGAACCGCTGAACAAGCAGCTCCGGAAACTCCGCCAGGACTGCAGCATACGGGTCGGGGGCCGCGACGACGGCCTGGACAGTCGGGCTGGGCAGGGTGGCGGCCGGTAGAGCGGCGGGCTCATCGCTGCTGGCGGAGGGTCGAAGGCCGTTACCGCGGACATCGGGGACTAGTGAAAAGGCCCAGAGGAAATCTGCGACCAGGATCACCTGACCGACTTCCGCGATGATGAATGGCCATTCGTACGTGCGGGTGCCGAGAGCCAGGGACATTGTCCGCGTACCGTACGTGCGGATGGGGCTGCCGTTAACCGCGATGAGGGTAGGCCCTGTCTTAACCGATCGGGTTTCGAGGTCGGTCGGCGGCACGATGCTGACTATGGCTCCCGTGTCAACCAAAAATTCCGTGTCCGTGATTCGATCTCGGACGTAGAGGCGTCGGTTTTGGCCAATCGCAACCGCCTCTATGTACGATCGGCCGAGGCATTTCCCGAGAAGGTGCAAGGTGAGCGGCAGTTGCGGGCTTCTCCACCCCATCGTAGATGGTAAAAACACCAGCCGCGCTTGTGCGGATCTTTTTGCGGGCTTTTGGAGAATTGGCGGGAGACGCGGCACCATCTTTGTGCCGCTGCGGGCCGCCCGCTGATGCCGAGACCTTGTTGATCGAACTGTTTCTTTTTGATTTGGACGCCATGAGCGCATCAGCTTTCTCTGCATATGCCACGGGGTCCTTAAAAGAACAATCCGTGAGCATGAGCTTGACGTCCTCGGGAAGCTGCTCTCTGAAAGCCTGCTCGAACATGAGGCAATCCGTGTGTTCACCTGCTAACGCCAACATTTCGGCCATGAGGGCGGACGGCAGCCGATCTCCGAGATCCGGTAGGTGCATAAGCCTCTTAGCTCGGTCATGCCTACTGAATCCGAAAGTTCGTAACAGGAGTACCATCAGTGCCTCGTACTTGCCGTCTGCAGGCGGGTCAACGATGAACCGCATCACCCGCGCGGACGTCTCCGGCGGTAGAGCGCTGACGAGGTAATAGTACTTTGTCGCGTCCGTCGAGATGTTTCTTAGGTGAAACTGTGCTTCGGCATGGACAAACCAGGATTGCGGTTGATGTGCCCTAAACGGCGGAAGGTGAACGCTGACGTCGCTTAGCTGCGGTGTGCCGGGCGTAGGAACCGAAGACGAGGCGTCTTGTTCACCCATGGTAGGTGATCGGCTGGATCACGTCGAGGTCACCAATATGGCGAGTCTGGAGGCTCGTTCTTTGTTGAAGAAGTTTATTGCGACAGCAACATTCGATTACAAAGTTTAACGAACGAGATTACAGACAACCATTAACTCTAACTGTTCACTTCGAAGAACTTGCCTAACTGACTGGTTTTGGGCGCCAAAACCACACGTGACGACGCTGTCCAATCAGCGGGCTCAACTCCCTGGACCAATCCCTATGGTCGCCCTCACACGTGACCTTGCTGGCCAATCTGAGGGTTCGACTCTCAAGACCGATCTCTATGGTCGCTACAATATTTGACTTTGCCGACTTTCCTGTAAAACCCTGTATCCCTTTATTCCCTCAGTGTCAAAAAATCTGTCTACATTAAAGATAGAAAGCTCCGCCGTTTGTTGATTCATTGCTGCATCAAGACATGACAGTTGGCAAAATACTGATGCTTTGCTCTTTTAAAGGCAAGGACAGGAAGGCTACCTGTACACCTGACCAAATTAAAATACGTTTTCTTTTCTGCCTGCTGCAATAGTGGCATTTGAAACAATTGGTTGAAAAATTCGACAAACCAGGATAATTCCACGCAGGAAGTCTTTCCTTATCGTATGCAATTCTTCTGTGTCGCCTTGGCTTAAATTAAGTATTAATGGTTGGGGAGGAAATATCTGGGCCCTTGGTGCTCGGAACCATGTGAACAATTAAAGACGTGTGCACCTTCAGGAAGGTCAGAACTCAGAAAGCACTGTTTATTGAGATTGACTATGAAGACTGTAAGCTCAGCATGCAAACATTAGCATTCAGGCAAATTGCCTGCATCAGTCCCAAACCCCATGTTAATAGATGCTGTTATTACATTAGACTGTCCAGATAGAGTCAGAGAATCATACAGCACCGAAACAGGCCCTTCAGCCTAACGTCCATGCCAAATAAGATGCCCCATCTAAGCTCGTCCCAATTTCCTGCATTTGGCCCATATCCCTTTAAACCTTTCCTATCCATGTACTTGTCCAAGTGTCTTTTAAATGTTGTTACAGTATCTGCCTCAACTACTTTCTCTGACTGCTCATTCCGCATACCCACCACCCTCTGAATGAAAAAGTTTCCCCTTATGTACCTATTAAATCTTTTCGCTCTCAATTTTAATCTATGTCCTTTGCTCTTGAATCCTCTACCCTGGTTAAAAGACTCCAGGCATTTCTATTCCCCTCGTGATTTAATACACCTCTTTAAGATCACTGCTGTCTTTTACACAATTGGATATTTCTGTCTGAAGGTAATGTTGAATGTTTCTGCCAATTATCTCTTAAGCTTATTGAAAATAGCCATAATGTTGGCTTAATATTTAATTATAGCAAGTTACAAGCAAATAATTTGGCACATTTTTCTCTCTGTTGCCTCTTCAAATTTAAGTCAACAACTGCAGGCCTTTACTGAGATCGTATGGTTTTGCAGGTATTCCACTTTGCTCAAGGTTCAGCACACAGTTAAATTTAGTTTAGTTTAGAGACACAGCGCGGAAACAGGCCCTTCGGCCCACCAAGTCCGCACCGATCAGCAATCCCCACACACTCACACTATCCTACACACTCCAGGGACAATTCACATATATACCAAGCCGATTAATCTACAATCCTGTACGTCTTTGGAGTGTGGGAGGAAACCCACATAACCACGAGAGAACGTACAAACTCTGTACAGACAGCACCAGTAGTCGGGATTGAACCCGGGTCTCCGGCGTTGCAAGCGCAGTAAGGCAACAACTCTACCGCTGTGCCACCGTGCCGGCGCAGATGTTTTTTTGCCTTATCCATATCAGAAATTAATTTAAATCTTACAAACCTGACAATCCCTTTGCTTTCCTGTATCCTCTGGAAAGGAGGTAACCATACAATAAAGTTTGCATATAGTTCAAGAGATATGTAGCTTAAACAGATGCTACTCATAGTTATACGGCACAAAAAGAGGCCTTCCAGTCAAACGTCCATGTCGATCAAGATGCCCCACCTGAGCTAATCTAATTTCCTTGCATTTGGCCTGTTTCCCTCTAGCCCTGCACCCGTCTAGATGTCTTTTAAATGTTGTTACTGTACATGCCTCAATGACTTCAGCTGGCAGCTAGTTCCATACACCCACCACCCTCAGGTTCCTATTAAATCTTTCCCCTCTCATCTTAAACCTTTGCCCTCCAGTTTTTGATTCTCCCACCTGGGAAAAAGGCTCTCTGCATTCACCTTACCTATTTCCCTTCATGATTTTATACACCTCTGTAAGATTATCCCTCATTCTCCTAAACTCTAAGGAATAAAGACCTAACTTGCCCAACCTCTTCCTATAGCTCGGCTCTCTTGTCATGGCAACGGCCTCATAAATTTTCTCTGCACTCTTTCTAGTTTAATATCATCTTTTCTGTGGTAAGGTGGCCAAAACTAAACACGATGCTCCAAATACAGCATTACCAACGTCTTGTAGAACTGTAACGTAACATTCCAAGGTAAACACAAAATGCTGGAGTAACTTAGCGGGACAGGCAACATCTCTGGAGAGAAGGAATGGGTGACGTTTCGCGTCGAGACCCTTCTTCAGACTCTATGCATAACATTCCAACTTCTTTATAACATTCCAACTTCTTTCTTCAGTTCCCTAACTGATGAAGGCCAGCATGCCAATAACCGCCTTCTCCACCCTAATTGCCTGCAATGCCACTTTCAGGTAAATGGATCTAGTGGATTGAACCAAAAGCCAGTTGTCTAAGTATTAGGACTGCATAGCTAAAGTTGCTCAGTAAACTGATTATAAGATTCACAGATAGACCAACAATGGTAAACACGTAATTAACCACTTAAAGTTATCAGCAATTACATACTCTGGTGAGAAATTTAAAAAATGATTATGAATGCATCAATCCGTACCCATTAATGGAGGTTAAGGATCATAAAGCATTTACATAAAAGCATATAATTTTATCAATGAGAGTAGAAGCCTAAAGGGCTAACACTCTCTAAATTGAGAAATTATTACAAAGATATATCATAGACACGAAGCCAATATATTATATCTGTCTTCAATGCAGAAGACACCAAGGGACAAATCTTGAGAAATGTAATGCAATTCATGAAATCAAGGAATGTGCACCCAAACGGTTCTGAATAGCTGAATTGCCAGTACGCTTTAAAACTTGCAAACCCATGTAGAAACATATGAATTTGCTGCAAGATCATCATTCATTTCATTGGAAATATGAAGGCTGCCAGGAATAAAGCTGCATTATTTGTGTTCAAAACAATGTTCTTAATCATTTAAGTGCCTTTCGGTGAATTTATTTTTCAAGTTCATATTTATTTTTCAAGTTCATATTCATTTTTAAAATAGTTTAAAAAAATATTTCTGGATGTCAGAAATGCCGAGGAAGTATAACAGTTTTGACGGGCAGTGAAGCTAGGGGTGTGGTCCATGTGCAAGTTAAGTCGTGTGAAGACCACGCAATGCAAGGATTCAGGATTCTCTCAGCAAGCAATTTTGGCCTTGGGGATTCAAATGAGGTCATCCAAATCCAAATGGAATGGCAGGCAATAGGAAATCTGAGTAAAAGGTTTGCTGACCCTCTGAGGAAAATCTGAACCAATAAAAGGAACAGATATGGGTGGAAACAAATTATATAATGAAAAAAAGAACTTTGTCATTTATATCTTCAAAGAGATAATATAGCAGAAATGGTATATGGGACGTACATTTGGGACAGTACTTGATATATTTTCAGGACCTAAGAGCCTACAGAGTTCAAAGTTTGGGAACAGTGATGATGATGATCTTTCAAATTTTGCTCTTTCTGGAATGGTTCCAGCAGATGGGAAGGTACCAAATGCTAAATTGCTAATTAAGGAAGGAAGGAAGGAGGAAAAAATGGGGAACTCTGAACATCTTTTGTCAGCATTATACTGTGGGAAAAAAATCAGTATCGCTCAATCATCGGTGTTAGATTGAAATTGTTTTTTCAAGGGAAAATCTTGTTTAATAAATACAATCAAGTTGATTATACAAAGTGGAATCGTGCTGTTTAACAGCTCTCTGCGAAAGCTGGACAAAAACAGGTACGTAAAATAAAGTCTAACAGGTTGGAGTTAACATTTGTATGGCAGTGAATTGGTAGAAAAGACAGAACAATCGTAAAAATAAACACCTTATTTTCAGGTTGGCACATACTTTGTCGTGGGATGCCAAAAGGATCAATCTGGGTCCTCTGCGACACAATTAATGGAATTGACTGGAAGGATCACATAGTGTAATACATTGAAGTTTGCAGATGGTACAAAGTGTAGTGTGCAACAGAGTTGCAGAGAGGAGGCAAAAAAGTCTACAAAATAATATTGGGTTACTAGCTCAGTGTTGGCAAATGGAATAATGCAGGAAAATATGAGATTATGCACTTGGGTTGGAAGAATGAAAGATAGGAAGTGTTTTAAATAATGACAAATGAGCAAATGTGTGAAGAAGCTTTCTCGTAGGCGAGGTAATGAGGCATTTATACATACCAAGCAATTTGGATGGCAGATTGTGTGTTGGCCTTTATTGCAAGGGTGTTGGGATACAAAAATAAAATACTCCTTGGTAAGATTGAACAGGGCTTCAGTGAGACCTTGATTGGAACACTGTTTGCAGTATTAGTCTGCTCTCTGAAAGAAGGGTATATTTACCTTGGAGTTGGTACTAAGTGATTTCACTAAATTGAGTTCTGAACTGAGGGGATTCTGAAAAATGCACGGCACAGAAACAGCTATTAAACCCAAACAGGACAGAAGTATTTGTGCTGCACTTGGGACTTCATTTTATCGTCATCTAGATCTATTAGCACATCACATTGTTCATCTTCTGCCCACATGTGCATGTCTAGTTTCCCCAGTAATGCACCAATGCTGTTTGTTTCAATCACATTGTGAATTGTCCTGTGAACAGAAATTCGTGAAGATTGACATATTCATTGGGACTTGAAGGATGAGGGGGAATCTCATAAAAGCGTACAAGATTATCAAAGGGACTGACAGGATAGAGGCTAAGAAACTGTTTCCAATGACTGAGGAACCTGAATCCAAGAGTGTGGCTTATTCTTCCTGACAAAGTGCATAACCTCATGTTCTTCTGCATAATGCTTGATGCGGCAAATATTTATCTTTAACCTATCGATACCCATTTCAACTTGCATTCCTATCTTTGTATTGTCAGCAAATATGGCAAGCATGCTGTTTGCCCATTCATTGAAGTCATTAATAGTAAATAATTGAGGGCCCAGCATTGATCCTATCGCACCCGAAAGCCTGCCAACCGGAAAATTACCAATTCTTCTTGACTTTCAGTTTTCTGTCAATTGGCTATTCCTCTCTCCATGCTTAACATATTTTTGATATATACACGCACATGCGCACGCACGTAAAAACAAATAAACAATAATAGGACAAAAACACAAAACCAATGCCCGCAAGTCTATGTAGTGTTCGCAATATTTAAGGATTGAGATTTACTCTCAATAAAAGTTCACAATAAATGGCAGATTATAAACACAAAGACTCTGTAATGCGTAATGTGAAGGGGATGACCTTAGTTGCGATTACAGAAGCCAAGAATTATTGCACAATGACAGCTCCAAGGCTGTTATTGCTTTAATCTATTGCTGTTTTTTTTAGAGAAGCATTTATGGTAATTAACAGCAGGTGGTGAAAATGATTTTGTGTCACATTGCTATGTTTTAAGGCATTAATACAATGGTTCATTGGAGTACCATGTCTTATGCTTTTATTAATTATAACTCAGTGGAAAATGCGATAATTAAAACCCAATTTGTATTAAAGTTAGAGCAGCTATTAAACTACTCCACTATTCAACTTGGAGCATAAGCTATCCTTCATAAATTAATTGGATTTTCTTTGGTATTAGAACAAAATAAAATGGAAAGCAATTACCTTGCATATTTCAATACAACCGTAGCATTGCTCCATTTATAAATTTTGTTCAGCAACACGAAGACCATCCAGTGCATTGTAGAAGTATTTCTCTTTTCATTTCACTTTGTCGTAGAGTGTCAACATTGGCATTTCTACAGCTTGTATATTAACAAATCATGTTCATCCATCTTTGAGCAGCCTTGAAGGAATTTGGGAGAATTAAATTACATGCCAGGAGATTTTACAATAACCTATTGTTCATGGTCCAGCATTATTTGATTTTGATCTGAGAAACGAAGAAAAAGATCCTTTTTCCAGTAAATGAGCAAAATATGTTGCGGAATTATTTGTGAACATTTTTATAGTGATTGTTGGTTTACAGTGATGTCATTAGCATATTAATGGTGGTTTATTGCATTAAGTATTGGTAAATCCCTGTTTGATTATCATATGATTGATTCTACTACAATAATGCATGAACTATGCATGGTTACAGTGGCAGAGTGGTAAAGTTGCTGGATTAGTATTCAGAGAGCAGACTTGTTGATCTGGAGGCAATAATTCAAATTCCAGTACTGCTGGAAATGCGAGCAGAGAAAATGGGCAGGAAACAACCATCAGACCCCACTGGCCCACTGATCTAGGCTTCCTCTATACTTTCTTGTATCTTCTCCATAACCTTCAACTTCCTAGCTTTTTCTTCCTTACAAAGTGAATAACATTGCATTCTCCCACATTATAATCTAAAAAGCAATTTTGCTTTTACCTACCATGCAGGTTTCATAGAACAATGATAAACTTAAATAGATTTTCCATTTTTTTAATGAATAGTGCATTACTTTTGCACTTTTTCAATTTGCTGGGACCTGAATGGAATCTGGGGCATTGTAGAAGGTCACAACCACCTGTTGCAAACAGATATTAAAGCAAAGAACTGCAGATGCTGGTTAATGCACAAAAGGACGCAAAAATGCTGGAGTAACTCAGTGGGTCAGGCAGCATCTCTTGAGAACGTAGATAGGTGACGTTTCGGGTCAAGACCCTTCTGCCTGAATCTTGCATCGGAACATCACCTATCCATGTTCTTCAGAGATGCTGCAAGACCTGCTGAGTTTGTGTTACTTTGTGTCCTTTTGTGATGCAAAGAGATTTTCTTTCTATTCGGGTAAGAGAGAAAAGGGAATGGCCAAGTTGGCAGTCATCCTTGACGATACTTCAGTTTTTCTGATGCAAGCCAGTGACAAGCTTGTGATGAACTCGGATTATGTTTGATGGATCTTAGTTCCAGGGCAGAAATATATTTTGTTTGCAGCATAGAAACAGGCCATTTAGCTCAACAGACTCCTGTCATTCGTTGTTTCCAGTCGAATTTACAACAGTCTTGATCCATCAAAACCTTTCCTTGGATTATATTTTGTTCATTTAATTTCCTTCTTTTATTGCTATTGTTTGCAGTAATGCCAAACAGTGTGGCGAGTTCCATATGTAACTGATTAAAAACAATATTTTTTTGAGATTTAAAAAAGGTTTTATCTGTAACCAATTTTTATTGAAAATGACATTATGCAAGATTGAGAGAAATCCAGTTAGCAGAAGATACCCAGGTACTGGCTCTTAATTTGATTTGGAAAATAAATGATGTTAATTTATTAGAACATCTTTGACCATTAGCCTGTCCTAATAGGCTCATACATTGAAGATGAAAAGTTACCTGTTGAGGCCTGTATTTTAGGGAGGGGTGGCAGTTAATATTGCCAAATACGATGGGCTTCCAAGACCTCGTATTGCCATTGTGGTAGGCAACCATAAATATCCATTATAATTAGGCATTAACAAATGTTGATATTGCACCATCCCAGCTGACAGCTTGCTGCATTAAAATCATCTTTCTCTTGAACATCAAATCCACTTTCATATCATCCTCCCTTCTGCTTTTTCATGTGCTTTCATGTCTGCCTTAAGCACGTCTCTCCACTTTTCTTCTCCAAGCTTTTTATTTTAAACTTTTCTGTCCTCTGTACTCAAGCTAGAACCACTCTCATTCACCCTGCCAAAGATCTGAATTGCAAATGCTATTCATCAGCAAGAATATGAATTTGTGAAAATGAATTATAAATATATTGGCTACAAATCCCATTCCAGAACTGGGCCGTCTTCTTGTTCTTATCGTCCAACATGATGGGCCTTAAATGAGTGGCTTGTTTTCCCATTTCAGAAGTTAGTTGTGTTGAATGTATTTGTATGTACCTGGAGTTGCATGTAAGTCAGACCTATTAAAGAGAGAGGTTTTTCTTCCTTTATGATAATCACACTAAGAAACTGTATACATTCGCTGGGAGCCCTGATGAGATTTAAACCCATGTTTTTCGAACATTAGTCAAGATTCTGGATCATTAATCAAGTCCTGTAACAAGCAATTATGCCCAAATTTCTTCATTCCCCTATATCTGTTGTTACTGATGTTTTATGTTATATACAGTGCCCTCCATAATGTGTTGAAATTATAGGAAATTACAGGTGTATACAGTGCCCTCCATAATGTTTGGGACAAAGACCCATCATTTATTTATTTGCCTCTGTACTCCACAATTTGAGATTTATAATTTAAAAAATCACATGTGGTTAAAGTGCACATTGTCAGATTTTGTTAAAGGGTATTTTTATACATTTTGGTTTCACCATGTAGAAATTTCAGCTGTGTTTATACATAGTCCCCCCATTTCAGGGCACCATAATGTTTGGGACACATGGCTTCACAGGCGTTTGTAATTGCTCAGGTGTGTTTAATTGCCTCCTTGATGCAGGTATAAGAGAGCTCTCAGCACCTAGTCTGTCCTCCAGTCTTTCCATCACATTTGGAAACTTTTATTGCTGTTTATCAACATGAGGACCAAAGTTGTGCCAATGAAAGTCAAAGAAGCCATTATGGGACTGAGAAACAAGAATAAAATTGTTAGAGACATCAGCTAAACCTTAGGCTTACTAAAATCACCTGTTTGGAACATCATTAAGAAGAAAGGGAGCACTGGTGAGCTAACTAATCGCAAGCCAAATAAGACATCCACAGTGATGACAGAAGAATTCTCTCTAGAATAAAGAAAAATCCCCAAACACCTGTCCGACAGATTGGAAACACTCTTCAGTTCGTCGGGTGTGGTTTTGTCAATGACCACTGTCCACAGAAGACTTCATGAAATGAAATACAGAGGCTACACTGTGGCAAACACAGATGCAAACCACTGGTTAGCCAGAAGAATAGGATGGCCTAGTTGCAGTTTGCCAAGAAGTACTTAAAAGAGCAATTACAGTTCTGGAAAAAGGTCTTGTGGACAGATGAAACAAAGATTAATTTATATCAGAGTGATGGCAAGAGCAAAGTAAGAAGAGAAGGAACTGCCCAAGATCCAAAGCATACCACCTCATCAGTGAACCATGGTGGTCGGGATATTATGGCCTTGGCATGTATAACTGCTGAAGGTACTGGCTCACTTATCTTCATTGATGATACAACTGCTGATGGTAGTAGCATAATGGATTCTGAAGAGTATAGACACATCCTATCTGCTCAAGTACAAACAAATGCCTCAAAACATATTGGCCGGCTGTTCATTCTACAGCAAGACAATGATTCCAAACATACTGCCAAAGCAACAAATGAGTTTTCAAAGCTAAAAATTGATCAATTCTTGAGTGGCCAAGTCAATCACCTGATCTGAACCCAATTGAGCTTGGCTTTTATATGCTGAAGAGAAAACTGAAAGGGACTAGCCCCCAAAACAAGCATAAGCTAAAGATGGCTGCAATACAGGCCTGGCAGAGCATCACCAGAGAAGACACCCAGCAACTGGTGATGTCCATGAATTGCAGACTTCAAGCAGTCATTGCATGCAAAGGATATGCAACGAACACTAAACATGACTACTTTCAATTACATGACATTGCTGTGTCCCAAACATTATGGTGCCCTGAAATAGGGGGACTATGTATAAACACAGGTGTAATTTCTAAATGGTGCAACCAAAATGTATAAAAATGGCCTTAATTAAAATCTGACAATGTGCACTTTAATCACATGATTTTTTTCTATTACAAATCTCAAATTGTGGAGTACAGAGGCAAATAAATAAATGATGGGTCTTTGTCCCAAACATTATGGAGGGCACTGTATACATCTGTAATTACCTATAATTTCAGCTCATGCAAGCGCATCAAGGACAATATGGAATCTGCTATTTTCATAAATGGCAAAATTATCTAGCTTGCCACACTGAATGATTAACTTAAGCAGTACAACCTTTCTGAAAGATTAATTTCTTAACTTTGCACAGCCTGAGCAGCTTGAGTTCATGGACAATTGACTTGATTTATTTTCCTTTTCTCTAGTTTGGCCTGAAGTGCCCAGTCATGGATAAGAGCAAAGAAAACTTTAAAATAGGCAATGGTACTATTAAACAGTGGATAAGGAAGTAAATGACTTACCAATACATCTTTACAAAGGGTTTAAAGAGAAGCCTATATTGAGAAGAAACAGAAAGAGGATTATCTCAATATTTTTTATAACTTGACAATGATTACTGTCAGGTCTTATTATGTACAAGTTCATTTACTAGTTCCTCTTACCAAGTCCAATAAGAAATGGAAGCAAGAATAGGCTACTTGACCCTCGCCATGTATTGTGGCTTGTGCTATTGAATAAGATGATCTCTTATCTCAACACCACATTCCACATATTATACTGGACTCTCTTTGTATTACTAACACCTTTTAAATTGTACATCAAACACATCCTTTTTATCTGCTTTCTGTATTTAGTGTATTTAGCTGATTAGATGTACATTTGATGAGTTGAATTAATAATATAACCAAAATAAGCAGTGCCTTATTTCAAGTGATAGTTCTGTGAAATGCAAATTATATATATTGAAGATATTGAAGAATAGCAATTATCTTATAATGATTTAACAACAGGCAACTACTTAACAATGGAATAAATAATGGAAGATTATTAATTGCAATAATCCCGGTTTTGCTTCTTGGTCACCTTTGTTCCAGGAGAAGAGTACACATAATATATGTTATGAATTTAACAGTGAATAACATTTCTTAAAAGCATTAACAGCTGTGTCTGTTCTCGCATCATTAACTAGTGGACAAATAAATTTGCAATCCTATAAAATTAGTGCAAACCAGAAGAACTAATAGCACCAAGATTATGCTATAGGGAGAGACTGAGCAGGCTAGGAGTTCATTCCTTGGAACGCAGGAGGATGAGGGGTGATTTTAGAGGTGTATAAGATCATGAGAGGAATGGATAGGGTAAATGCAGTCCTCTTCCCAGAGTCGGGGAATCAAGAACCAGAGGATATAGATTTAAGGTGAGGGAGGAAAGATTTAATAGGAACCCGAGGGGCAGCTTTATTACACAAAGGGTGGTAGGTATAAGCAACAAGCTGCCAGAAGAAGTAGTTGAAGCAGGTATCACAATATTTAAGAAACATTTGGACAGGTACATAGATAGGATGGATTTAGAAGGATGAGGGCCAAATGCAGGCAGTGGGACCAGTGTACATGGGACTTGTTGGTCGGCACGGGCAAGTTGAACTAAAAGGCCTGTTTCCACACTGTAGGATTCTATGACTCTATGCCTCAGGAACAAAGTTGAAATGTTGCTAAAATGCTGAATACTCTCTTATTAACTGTTTTATCCAAATACCTGGCTGACATGACTGAAGATCAAATAGACTACCAATCATTTCAAAAGGAGAGAAAGCCATAATGGTGGTATTTCATTAAACTTCTCCATTGCCTGTGACTATTGTGCACAGACCCTGTGACAAAGATTTCTGGGGGCATTGCTAATTACAGTTTGCATTTCTAGAAATGCAATGTGTTTTGCACTTCTAGAGGAATATTTACAATTCATTTTCATGATTTGTTACAGTTGAACTGGGATTTATTTTCTTGAATGAGCCCAATTATTCGCAACCAGTTCAGAGACATAATGGTTTCTTATTGGTTTCCTACAATATGTGCTTTTCTTAATTACATATTCGTCCAAGACAATTTGAGAATTATTTTATCTTTGGATGATTTAAGAGATATTATGTTGTGGAAGAATAATTTTATGTGCATTATCCTCCACATTATTAGATAACCTTATCGATCATTGTACTCCATCCACCACATTGATTTTGGTAAACTGATTTGGGGATTCGTCTCTTGCAGATTTTGCATTTCTCAGTAAAGTCATGGAGATTTTGTTGGTGGAATTGTTCAATGTTGGACGTCATTTACTTCCTGGAGCCAACAGTTTTTGGAAAATTGTACTTGACCACAATTTGTAACTTCATGAGCCAAAAGAAAGAGCCTTCATTCTTCTGTCATCATTGAGTTGGATGGATCCCTTGAGGAAAAAGCCCCAATTTCCCATTGACTTTTTATTTAATTTATGTGATGGCATACTTGATTTTGGTGACCTTTGACAATGCTGAGAATACTTTTGCACTCTGCAGCTTCTGGTTTCTCAACATTTTGAAAATAACAAATCCACATGACCTTACACTAACCCACATTCAATCCTATCTGCCATACTTTAATCCACTCATTGGAATTGCCCGCATTGCTTTTGCACGATGCAAATACAGCCCCGACAACTGATAATGTTCTCCCATCAAATAATATATTCCCATTTTCTGTTCACTGAAATCACTTTTGGCTGAAAATGCTGTTTTTGCTGCATTGTTTGTGAGGGAGAAAGGGTTCGATGGAATGGATCCCCAGCCTTTTAAAAAATAATTGTCAATGGAGAAAATTTCTACCATGTACGATGCCAAGGTGAGAAATTTATGACCAGTGAGAAATTCTTCCCTGGTTGCTACAGGCTGTATTTCTTCGCACATATGTGATGCAACCTGAGATGCAACCTGAGATCAAAAGAACTGCAACGAGAAGAGCTGAAATAGCTCTGTGGGGGGGGGGAAATTATCCAGGGAAACTTGGTTCAAATGATCTTTCCAAACTTGGTGGGGGAAAGAAAGCACAGAGCATTTGTTGTTTCATTCTAACCTCCAGAATAAATTATCCTTTTTCATTTCAGCAAATGTAGTGTAGGAATGTTGACCTGAGTTGTGCATCATTAATGTCTTTTGTTAGCCAGCTGCAGACTTTAATGCAGTTTCAAATTAAGTCACTGGAATTATAAACAAGAAGACAGCAAATGGAATTGAGCTGGTGCCAAGGCAATGGAATACTTAGCATTGTAAGAATAGCTTCCCTGATAATTGAGTATTGCAGATGACAGAAAAGCTGTTTAAATTCCAAAATCTTCCCAGTGCTTAATGGAAGTCACTGATGAATGGCCTTGCAGAAATCTAATTCTGACATTGCAATGTTATCCATAACAGATTTGAATCTCGTGAACATTTTAATTTTGTGTGAATAATGCACGTGTTCAAAAATTGAATGGATCTGAAGTCAGAACGGAGAAAGATCTCTATGTGAGGTCACTGTCACCTAATTTAAAACCGGTGATGAAATTGTTAACATAATTTACATGCAAGTTTCCTAAGTCCTTTGATTTCACTCAAAATAAGTTCAGATAAAAGACATTAAGGCAGACGGAGGTAGTTGTTTTATCTTGTAATCGTGATCTTGTAATTGTCTTATCTTATCTTATCTTGTAATTGTAATCGTAAAGATCACTGTCCAAATTAACATGAAAAACATACGATTTAAAAGAATAAAGGAATGAATGCATTTCAGTCAAGGTAATGAAATAAAATGTTCATAACTTGAAGATCTCCAAACAAGTATAAGACAAACTGCTGGAGGAACCCAGTGGATCAGGTAGCATCTGTGGAGGGAAATGGAGAGATAACATTTTCGTTTGGGGGCCCTTCTTCAGAACCAACCCGAAATGTCATCTGTTCATTTCCTTCACAGATGCTGCCTAACCCACGGAGTTCCTGCAGCAGTTTGTTTTTTTACTCAAGATTCCAGCATACGTGGGCTCTGGTGTCACCAATAAAGATCAGCGAAATGAATGCGGCATATTTTCCAGCTATATTGAAAATATTTTATAATTATTTGGATAGTCTTTTAGATTATATAATTTTTTTAATAATTGCATTACCTGTTTATTTCTAACAAATGTATTTGTTCCAAATGGAATTTTTATACACATAAATAACAATCGCTCAAAATTTAATGATCACTGAAGCAGATGATGATGTTGCAGTGAAATATTGTTGTTATGAATGGTATCACCAGAGCCAACATTGCCTTTTTCTGGATTGAATTTCTGCATATTTTGTCGTGTTGTCTTGCAACCCCGTGCCTCTGCAGTTTTTACGACGTGTGAGGTTGCATTGGCCAGAGAATTTGCTTCAACATATTTGCTCTAGATGCATTGTGTGAAGTGGAAAAGTGTTCAAGAGAAGCCTGTTAAATACTGATCAGCAAAAATAAAATTTTAAACAATGCTACAGTGCCCCTGCCAGAGTTAATCTTTCTGGTTGATTGATTACTTAATTTGTGTTTCTAGATACTTTAGTTTTGGAGAATTGAGTATTCAACAAAAGTCAGAAAGAACTCAGCTGAACAAAGGAGAAGGAGTTACTGAGCAAGAATCAGGGATGCAAGTGATTTGTTACGTCATAATATTGCAAAACATACTTGGCTAATAAATTATGATTATGATTATGATACTACGTTACTGCCTATTGAGCCCAAATTAAAATGTCAGGGGTGCTGATCATCAAGAAAACAAGTACATAAAAAAATGGATACAATGAGTGTCATCACACATCGTGCTTCAGTTTGATCTAAGTTTGGATAATGTGGTGTAAAAAGTGAGCAACTATGGAAAGGGAAGCTGCATTGTGATTCACCGTGAGAAAGACTGCAACAAATCATTTCCTCGTGAGATCACACTGGTGACCTTTTCTTTCAAAAGTCTTTGGGATATCTGGTATCTTTGTAAAATGATTTTAGAAGCAAAGTTTTGATTTTTATTCTTATTGCAAGGATTTTTTTCTTATGTTTTCTGCAATTTTTATGTCCAGTAATGTTGAGCTATGATGGGTTAAAAGGCTGCAAATCTCTGTTCCATTAATTCAGTTCTATTTGTTGCCGATGTTGATGATGAATGGCACTCAGTGCTTCCTATTGAATGGAGGTCAGGTTTCTAAAGGAATGCATGGTGCAATTAAAAATGATTCCAAAAAACGTAGAAACATAGAAACATAGAAAATAGGTGCAGGAGGATGCCATTCGGCCCTTCGAGCCAGCACCGCCATTCATTGTGAGCATGGCTGATCGTCCACAATTAATCACCCGTGCCTGCCTTCTCCCCATATTCCTTGATTCCACTAGCCCCAAGAGCTCTACCTAACTCTCTCTTAAATCTATCCAGTGATTTGGCGTCCACTGCCCTCTATGGCAGAGAATTCCACAAGTTCCTTCTCGCCTCAGTTTTAAAAGGCCTTCCCTTTATTCTAAGACTGTGGCCCCTGGTTCTGGACTCCCCCAAAATTGGGAACATTTTTCCTGCATCTAGCTTGTCCAGTCCTTTTATAATTTTATATGTTTCTATAAGATCCCTTCCCATCCTTCTAAACTCCAGTGAATACAAGCCTAGTCTTTTAATCTTTCCTCAGGGATCAATCTCGTGAACCTACGCTGCACTGCCTCAATTACAAGGATGTCCTTCCTCAAATTAGACCAAAACTGTACACAATAATCCAGATGTGGTCTTACCAGGACCTTATACAACTGCAGAAGAACCTCTTTACTCCTATACTGAATCCTCTCGTTATGAAGGCCAACATGCCATAAGCTTTCTTCACTGCCTGCTGTACCTGCACACCAACTTTCTGTGACTGGTGTACAAGGACACCCAGGTCTCGCTGCATCTCCCCTTACCTAACCTAACACTATTGAGATAATAATCTGCCTCCTTGTTTTTGCCGCCAAAGTGGATAACCTCACATTTATCTGTATTATACTGCATCTGCCATGCATCTGCCCACTCACTCAACCTGTCCAGATCACCCTGCAACCTCCTAACATCCTCTTCACAGTTCACACTGCCAAACTTGATGTTTGCAAACTTGATGTTTGCAAATAAGTCAATATATGTGGAAATTGCAAAGGGAAATTATTTGCTTAGCTGATGCTCATCAAATTGTAATATTTTCAAATTATCAACTCATGGAACTGTTTAACTTTCATCAATTGCTGTTTCTTGACATTGTTCCTCATTGTGAACAAAATTGCTTTCAACATCAGTATAAGCAGGTTGAATATAATTTATTTCCTACTATGACAAGACTTTTTGGCCTCTCTGGTAAGTGTAAAATAAAATTAATCTAATTTGTCCATTTTACAACTATTACTTTTGAATATTCACAGATTAAGTAAGGTTGCTGTTTACTGGTTATATGACCATTTTGAACGAGTTGAAAAAATAAGAGAAATATTTGATGGAACTGTGGCAGTGAAATATGTCCTTCTGAGTCGTTGGTCAAAATAGAGACATTGTTAGCATGTACGAAGAGATGAGATGGGTTATTGAAGGAGGTGATGACAACAGGAGTCAGGAGCTCAGCAGCCTCAGTCTGGGACTGTGGGCCATGTACAAGATCAGCATGAAAGGCCTGTTTGCATAATGTAATTGTATGCATTTCTGTAATGGACGAAGCTAATTGTTATTAAATTCAGAAGTAGATATATTTCATTGAGATGTGTTTCATTAATCACCAAAATCATAGCAGATGAACACACCATTAAAATGTTATTGTGGCAATCAACCTAATGGGTGGGAACGAAGAGCCCTCGGGTCACCAGATAACTTTATGAAAGATAATATTTATCAAAATTGTTCATTGCTGCACCGGATGACTTTGTGAAAGTTAATATTTTTCAAAATTATTAATTGAAGGTTGCAGGCCTGCAGGCAAACTGGAGCAACACCATCCTCCTCCAAGTCGCACGCTAGGCTGACTTATTGAGATGTTGTCATTTGTTTGTTGAAAAGTCCTGGAACTTACTACCAACAGCACTGTGGAATTACCTTGACTGTAGCTATTCATGAAAGTGGCTTATCATAATGTTCTTGAGAAAATTAGGAACCATTCTTGAGAAAATTAAGGACTGGCAATAAAACTTACTCGAGAAAATTAGGAACTGGCCAGTGATGTCCAAATTCAGAAGAATAGTTAAAATAAACTAGAGCTGTTCAATTAAAATATGGTTATGTTTTACGAATTTGATTGAGTTTTATGAGTAGGTGATGAAAGTGATTGATGAGGGTAAAGCAGTGGATGTTTGCTCCGTGGATTTTAGTAAGGCATTTGATAAAATCTCTCTTGGTAGTCTGAACCAGAAAATTAAGATGTATGGAATCTATGGTTACTTAGTCGTTTGGATTCAGAACTTGCTCAGAGGAGTCAGAGGGTCATGATGGAAATGTGTTATTCCGTCTGCGACCATTGGATATCCACAGGGAACTGTGCTGGGACCTCTTGTTTGTAATATATATAAATAATTTGGACATGCATGTAATGGGTTGGTTAGTTCGTATGAAGATGACACAAATATTGGTGGAGTTGTGGGCAATG
The DNA here is from genome assembly GCF_053455715.1 of Rhinoraja longicauda. Lineage (NCBI taxonomy): Eukaryota > Metazoa > Chordata > Chondrichthyes > Rajiformes > Arhynchobatidae > Rhinoraja > Rhinoraja longicauda. Next base: position 43,697,241 of record NC_135957.1, on the reverse strand, counting down.
AGGAGAGTTGTCAAAATATGCAGTGGGATATAGATTGGCTCCAGATGTGGGCAGAGAAATCGCAGGTGGAATTTAATCTGAACAAGGTGAGGCACCTGGGATGTCAACTGTAAGGGGAAAATATACAGTTAATGGCAAAAGCCTTACCAGCATTGATGTACAGGGGGATCTTAGGGTCCATGTCCATAATGCCCTGAAAGTGGCAACACAAATAGATAGAGTGGTATATAAGACACATGGTATGCTTGGCTTCATCGGTTGTTAAGAGTCAGAAAGGCATGTTGAAGCTTTATTGGACTTTGGTTAGACCACATTTGGAGTATTATGTACAGCTCTGGTTGTCCCATTACAGGAAGGACGTGGAGAGGGTGCAGAGGGGTTTACCAGAATGCTTCATGGATTAGAGAGTATTAGCAATAAGGAGAGGTTGGACAAACTTGGGATAATTTTCTCTGAAACGTCGAGGTTGAGGGGAGACATGATAGAAATATATTAAATTATGAAGGGAAAGAAATAGTAGACAGAATCTTTATCTCAGAGTGGAAATGTCATGAACATGAGGACAAAGATTTATGGCGAATGGGATAAAGTGTAAATGAGATGTGCTGGGCACATTTTTTAGAACAGAATGGTGAATGCCTGGAACTCACTGCCGGGGTGGTGGTGGAGGCAGATATGATAGTGGCATTTTAAAAGGCTTTTAGATAGGCACATGGATATGCAGGGAATAGAAGGATATGGATCACGTGCTGACAGAAGAGATTCATTTAACTTGGCATCATGTTTGACATGGACATTGTGGGCCAAATAGGTCTGTTCCTGTACCGCACTGTTCTATGTGAGATTTAAAGCTACCTTTTGTCAAAATAGACAAATTAATGAGATGTTAAGGGAAGATGTTGAATGACTAATCAGAGATGTTAAGGGAAGATGTTGAATGACTAATCAGATCAAAATGTATGAGGAAATTTCAAGGAATATTGCCAATGGCAATTCATTTTATACAGTCTGCATGAATTTTAGTAAAGCTTTTGACAGGTACCACCTGGCAGCTGGGTCAGAAAATAAAACACCCATGGGATTCAAGGCAGAGAGGCAATTGGATCGAAATTGGGAAATGAAATGGTCCAATTTTAACTTTAACATTTTTATCTCAGTATTATCATTTTCATCTGTGTGCCAAGTGGATTATTTAATTAGTTATTTAGGTATTAGTTTAGTTTACAGGAATATATTGGATTTGCAGAAGTTCATCGATTAATGCAATTCCTTACAACTGTTCTGTTTGAAATTATCACGAACAGTAATGCTTGATCCTAACAAAGGGTCCCGACCTCATCAGTCCATTCTCTCTGCAGCTGCTGCCTGATCCACTGAGTTACTCAAGCACTTTGTGTTGTGTTCAGGATTCTAGCATCTGCTGTTCCTTGTGTCACTGCAATGGTTATGCAGCTTCAACAATATAAATTGCAAGTAGAAGTTTTGTTTAGCAGAATTGCATGTGAAAACTAAATATCTTGTGCTCAGGGAAATGTTAATCTCTTAATGCAAAACTGAATGATTTTGTTCAAACAAAATGTTTGGTGAAGATTTTTGCGCCAACTGTGGTTGGTTTAAATAATCCTTCTCCATAAATTCTTTTTCATAAATTCTGGTTTAAAAGTGGAACTCGTATAAGTGGAATTATGCAGGAAAGTGAATGAGTGGTTCTGCAAAATCCCATTTGCAATTGAAATCTGCTGATGTTTGAGGAGAGGACACCTTCCACCATCTGCTGCTGTTAAAGGATTTCTTTTGAACAAGGTAAAGGAGCTGTGCTGCTCTTGTGTATGTCTGCACTGAACAGCTCTGTTAAAAATAGTTCTGCCCTTGAAAAATCATTGCTATTGGCTGTAAAAATATTTTTTAAAGGTTTACAGTTTTTGTATTATAATTCTACATCTGGCTGGTTACTCAATATCATTGTGTAATTATGTTTCATCATCACATTACGCTGATGTGAAACACTCGAATAGTTCACGTCAATGGCCCCTGCCTGCATACAAACTAAACCAGCCTGAAGCACACACATTCATAATTAGACTGATGGTAATTTTAAATCATTAATTTCACCCTAGCTAATGTTTAAAAATCTACTTACACACTCATGCTTTATGGTGTTATATAATTACCACCTTCAAGTGATGCTCACTTTCCTTTTCCCAAATTAAAATTCCATTTTCTATTATGAATCATTCCTGGAAATGTATTGCATTTAGGTTTTTCTCATCTTGTCTCTATCACCTCTTTCCTGTGCAGCAAAATGACAAAAGCTTCAGACAGCAAAAGTAAATAGCTGCAATGTCTGACATTTAACAGTTTTCAGGTCATTGGCCTTTGAAATATTCGGAGTTTAACTTCACTGCCAGCCCTTTGAAAGGCAGTTGATAGAGCTTCTTTGGTCTCATCGCTAACAAGGTCTATATCAGCAGGGTTTAAGCACACATTGGCATGTTGGAAAATCAGCCCATTTCTGAAAGGGCTAAAATAAGTTCATTCACTCATGTACACACACAAATCAAGAACTGGCAGAGACTGATTATTGCTGGAGGGCTGTAATATTCTGTGCTAAGCTAGCACTGTATCAGTTGCCAGCCAGGCGTTGATAGGTTATCACGTGATCTTTACTCGAATGAATCTCCAAGGTTTGTTCTGCTTCTAGCCAATGAGAAATTGCTTTCATTTGGACGAAGCTGGAGCCAAACCTCCTTCATAGCTTTCTGCTTCTTTCTGATCTCGACAAACTGCAGGCAAGTAATTGCCTACCTGCACAGATTCTAGCCAGAATTTAATTAAAGGGATCACTTATAAAGTAGTTGTTTGGCATACTTGAGGTGGTGAGTATTTTATTCTCTAAACTCGTGCTGTGTTTGGAGGCTTTTAGTTAATTTTTGATGTACTGTATGTAATCAGTGACCAATGCAGATAGCTGGAGGTCAGTGTTTGGGGCTTTGTTTGAAGCAGGCATTTTGTTTGATACAAGCTCAGCAATTGTGCCTGCAGTGAATAATATGATTCAGAAACACAGTATTCTGTATATGAAATATGGTGATGAAGGGTACCTATAATGTCAGTGGCTGATTAGCAAGGTTAGAGTATGAAATACTGGTGTTCACCTGAAAAATAAAATTTATTGAAGGGTCAGGATTTCGGACCTTAAAAAAATAAGTTCATAACTCATGCGTTTCTAACCTGTTGAGGTTGCTGTTTATATTTTATTTAATTCAAGTGGGATTGTGTCTCTACAAAGTTTTGATTTTGCATTGCTGAGAGTATTTTGGTTATTCGTTGCTACTTTAAGTTCTTTAACATTTAAAAGAAAAACAAACTATCCAGTGCTATCTTTGATTATTATAACATATTATTTAAGCAAATCAAGATGCCAACTATTCCTCTCATCTACTTTCCCTACCTCTTAAAGTGTAAGCCTTTGAGATTTAAAATCAGAAAGATGGCATGCAGATGTATCGGAAATAATCAATGTAGGTGGAAGTGCATAGAGCTAATTATATGCAAAACAAAGTTGCCCAGTCATATTTTCGTATTATTTGAACATTGCTCACAAAATAAGCAATGTTTCTGCCAACATATAAAACTAAAGTTCAAAGATTAGAATAATATCAGTCAGAGAAAAGGCAGCTTCTGACTGGAACTTGCATACTTGTATACCTGGAAATGTAACTGGAGTTAGTGCATCACATCTGGAAGGAGAAAAGATTTGTAAATATTTTGGATATTCAGCAGGACTTTAGATAAACATGGGCAAGTGCACAATTGAATGTTAATTCATTCTTTTCTAAAAAGCCACTGTATTTCCCCTAAGATTTTTTAGAATTTGAGCTCTTTTATTTTAAAGTCTATGCAAATTATTAACATTGATATCAAAGATTTCCTCTTCATTGGTATCGATCAGACTCACCAAATTTCTTCAAATGTTTCATCAATTATAAATGCCTTTATCATTATAACAATATGACGGGTCTCTTTTTTTTTCTTCCATTTATTTCAAACTTGAAAATGTTCCACGTGTAAATAATTGGTCTTTCCTGTAACAAGTTCTCAATCTTTCCCACTCATTCATGACAACTAGATTTCGGTCTAAATGCAGAAGGAAAGATAATAAATGAATATACTTCCCACCCAACATCCATTTCTTATGAAGATAACGTGTTGTCTTTATCTGATATATGTAAAACCTGTTCTTTTATCCAAATGGCACTTTCTCGTGTGGTTACCTTAGATGGAGCATTGTCTGATTGATTGATTCTTCTGGAACACCTTAAAGCAAGGTTACAGATGTCTCCCCCTCTCAAGGTGATGTTACTGAAATGAACTGAAATAACTGCACCTCCTTTTCAAGTAACTGTAACAGCTCATTACAAAAAAACCATTGAATCTGGAGCAGACTTCATATTATTGCCTCACCACACAGCGCACTTTGTCGCTGAACGATCATCCTGCCAACACACATTTCCTCTGATAGTTCATGTGCTGATGGAGTTGTCAGACATCTAATGGGAATGGATTGCATTCAGTCTGGTATCTGCAAATCACTTGTGAGCAATTTGGGTGAAATCCAACAGCTTCCTTGCCAGTGTAGGATAGTAAAACAAAAAATATTTAGGTAGGATTGTTGAACAGAAAATCTAGGTCTATTTAATATTAGCTGTGCATATTATTTGTAGCACATCAGCAGCAGTACATTTTGAAATATCACCTTAAAATAAAATTAGGTCCCTACATGTATGACAATTAAGTTAGAAATATAACTAAGAATCAAAGGAACTGCATATGCTGGCTTACAAAGAAAGACACAACGTGCTGGAGTGACTCAGCTGGTCAGCCAGCATCTCTGGAGGACATGGATAGGTGAAAGGTCATGTCGATACCTTTCTTCCGACCCGACCTCACCTGAAATGTCGCCTATCCACGACCTCCAGAGGTGCTGCCTGACCTGCTGAGTTACTCCAGCACTTTGTTTTTTTTGTTGTAAACCAGCATCTGCAGTTCCTTGTGTCTCCAGTTTCTTTGTCAGATTGACTTTCTCAGTTTCCCTGCTCCATTCTCCCTGGTAAAAGTGATCCAGTCACATTTTTTATCATTTTGTTCGATAGGCATATAGTTTGCACTGGTTTCTTATTCATTATCATCTGAGATTTCATTTGTGGAGGGCTCTCCATTGTGTGTGAATTGTGAAATTGCTGGGGGTTTGCTTGTCCAGCAGATTAACCTGTATTCCATTGCACTCTATGCCTGCTCTTAAACTGTCTCAAGCTTAGCTAATGCTTGCAGGCAATTCAGTGCTGCCACTACAAGAGTCAAATCATCCGTGTTCATTCACTGATGCCATAAGGAGAGTGCAGCTTGTCGAGCTGATGAAAAGAAAAGGTATTGAATCCGTAGCATTGATCACAATGTAAGTGTAAGAGATGTTAAAATATCAACCAAATTGAGCTCTTTTTAATTAAATGGATCTTTTTTGATAACTTCTGGGCCCTTTGGTGAGGAAAGAGGAAATGCTGTTGAAAATGAATTTCAATTCAAACCTTGGTTCTGCAGAGCAGGAATGGTGAAGGGGGTGTTCGGACCTCTGACCTCTCCATGGTATATCTTCACAATTGCTGTTTATCAAAATAACACATTGAGGACAGAGGAGACAACTAAAAATGTAAGATTTTATTAAAAACTCTGATGGAGGAGCAATGTGAATAAGCATCATTAAGCTACAAAATCTTGTCCAAAAGGTTTTCCTTGATTGTATTAAAAACTGAAGCTGGCTCAAGTAAATTGTAGAAGTAATGACAACAGCCAGACATGAATGTTTGTCCTAATATCAGTTCACATCCTTATAACTATGATCAATAATTACAGTGCAGTATTTAGTGAGCTCCTCTCATTGCAGCGGCCACGGTGGCGCAGCGGCAGAGTTGCTGCCTTCCAGCGCTTGCAGTGTCGTAGACCTGGGTTCGATCCCGACTACGGGTGCTGTCTGTACGGAGCTTGCACGTTCTCCCCGTGACCGTGTGGGTTTTCTCCGAGATCTTCGGTTTCCTCCCACACTCCAAAGACATACAGGTATGTAGGTTAATTGGCTTGGTGTATGTGTAAATTGTCCCTAGTGTGTGTAGGATAGTCTTAATGTGCGGGGATCGCTGGTTGGTGCGGACCCGGAGGCTCAAAGGGCCTGTTTCTGCAATGTATCTCTAAACCAAACTAAAATCTAAACTGAACTACATGCAATTCAGGAGCTAGGAATACATTTAATTTGTTTTTAATTATTTTGATGGCATGTACTTTGAGGGGACTTGTACAGAATGTGCTCTGTTTCATTCTGGTCAATTAAATACCAGAGGTCAAACACAACCTTCTGTCTGCATGTTTTTATTTGTCCTTCACGTCACTTGTTAATTCACGTTAGTTATAACAGACTATAAACAATTAAAGAAAACTTTTATTTCATGTAGTGCAAAGTGCACCTGGAAACCTTTAAATTACTGTTAAGATGGAGCATATCTGGAAGGTAAATATCCACATTCTGCAGTGATGTACTCCATATTATCATCTCTACACTGTGCCTTGTATTTGTACTATGATATTTTCTCAGTCTTTTTTGGAATGAGTAATAAATATAATTTAATTACTCTTATGAATTGGCTGTACATGAAAAGTGCGATTTTTATTTCCTGTGATTTATTTAACTTTATTCAAATGATTGTGTTTCCCCTACAAAGCAGCAAGTAATTGTTTATTTATGAATAGATTTAGTTTCAAGCAAGGTCTGCTGTCTCTAAACAATTATAATTCTACATGAATGTTGCTGAGAGCTACGAAAGATGTTTAATATTTCCTTTAGGGAGAACAGTGGCTCCTTTAGCGTTGTCAGCGATTACAGCCGGCAATAGGTTATTCGCAGGTGGAGGTCCACTACCCCTATTCAGTACGGCAGGCATTACATGGAAGCTGGCTATATTGATTCATGCAGATGGATGCATTACTGCAATAACACTTCTTTATGCACTGGGTAAATAAAAAGCTGCCTCGCTCTGCCATCAATTATTCTGAAGCTTTAATCTCGCTGCTGAATAAATTTAGAAAAACAATTAACAGACTTTGCTTTGTTGAATGAGGAATTGAAATTAAAAGGAAAACCATATTCTAGAATTCACGATGATTGTGAATCCATCAATATCACCATTGCAAGGAAAGGAATTTGAAGCCAACTCCTGGAGTTCAGAGATATGCCGTTAAACATACCGACTCCAAATTTGCAATCTGTGGGGAAAAATAAATGGATGGATGTGCCATCATTTTATCTTGCCCCCCCCCCCCCCTCCCCTTCCCCCACCTAAGTTGTCCTGCTAGTTCCACTGTTCACCCAGAGAGTTGTGAATCTGTGGAATTCTGTGCCACAGAAGGCAGTGAAGGCCAATTCACTGGATGTTTTCAAGAGAGAGTTAGATTTAGATCTTGGGGTAAGGGAATAAAGGGATATGGGGAAAAAGCCAGAACGGGGTACTGACTTTGCATGATCAGCCATGATCATATTGAATGGCGGTGCTGGCTCGAAGGGCTGAATTGCCTGTTCCTGCACCTATTTTCTATGTTTCTATGTTCGCATCCCTGAATCCCTTCATGATCACCTCTTCCCCAGCCAACAATGAGCCATCATGGGCTCCACCTTTCCAGCCAGCCCTAGTTTGCTCTGGCCTTTTCCTTCCTCCAGTTCCCCCTCTCTCCCCCCCCCCCCCCCCCCCCCCATACCTACTTTCAGTCTGATGAAGGGTTCTGACCAGAAACATCACCCATCCTTTTTCTCCACAGATGAACGCTGAGTTACTCCAACATTTTGTGTCTATTTTAAGTAAATAGGTAGATACAGGTGAGGTGTCCTTTGATAGGCAGGTGGTTGGACAAAGGCAGAGATAAAAAAATATAGGATATGTGCATCAAAAGCATGGAAGAATTGCTAATTGTGAAGCTAAAGGAAGGAATGTAGGTGGAAGAGGAACGTGAGGTGAGAAATGGAAATCATTTGTTCTATATCTCTCTACCTCACTGTCTATATCTCTCGTTTCGGGTCGAAACCTGAAGAAGGGTCTCGACCCGAAACGTCACCCATTCCTTCTCTCCAGAGATGCTGCCTGACCCACTGTGTTACTCCAGCATTTTGTATCTATAGATCAGCGATGATCAGACTTGTTCAGTTTTAGTTTAGCTTAGAGATACAGCGTGGAAATAGGTCCTTCGGCCCACCGAGTCCCCGCTGACTAGCGATCTCTGCACATTAACACTATCCTGCACACACCAGAGAAAATTTAAATTTATACCAAGCCAATTAACCTACAAATCTGCACGTCTTTGGAGTGTGGGAGGATTCTGAAGATCTCGGAGAAAACCCTCGCAGGTGACGGGGAGAACATACAACCTCCGTACAGACAGCACCCGTAGTCGGAATCGAACCCAGGTCTCTGTCGCTGCAAGTCCTGTAAGGCAGCAACTCTGCCACTGAACCACCTAAGCCCCTAAACAATAGGCAAGCTTGAGTGGTCTGTGACTGAATCCTGGTTCCATTTTCTCGTGTTCTTTTGTTTTTGTGTAATGGTCAAAATGGTGTGATTAGGGAAGGAATTACATAAGAATGAACAGAAGAATGTTGAGACAGCATTCTTTAATTTAAAAGCATCTTAAGCAAGTGTCTAAAATCAATTGCAAGTACCCACGCAATGTATCTCCGGGGAAATAAATAAATACCACGGTGGCTTCTAATAATTACACTTACTATAATTTCATTGTCAAACAATAGATTTATTCCATTTCTTGGGTAATTGTTATCAAATATCATATATCATATATATATACAGCCGGAAACAGGCCTTTTCGGCCCTCCAAGTCCGTGCCGCCCAGTGATCCCCGTACATTAACACTATCTTTCACCCACTAGGGACAATTTTTTACATTTACCCAGCCAATTAACCTACATACCTGTACGTCTTTGGAGTGTGGGAGGAAACCGAAGATCTCGGAGAAAACCCACGCAGGTCACGGGGAGAACGTACAAACTCCTTACAGTGCAGCACCCGTAGTCAGGATCGAACCTGATTCTCCGGCGCTGCATTCGCTGTAAAGCAGCAACTCTACCGCTGCGCTACCGTGCCGCCCAAATCTTGGAAAACAATTCAAATTGTGCATTGGGGAGCTGCAGGTGTCATCAAAACTCAAACCAAATTCATACCATATCTGAATCCAATATTTACATCTTGGCCCATTATTCCTTACTGACACATTATCAAGTTGATTTAAATACTTTGATTTTGATTTACTCAAGTACTAGAGAACTTAGCTTTACATTTTGTTATTTTCCAATTTTAGCAAACAGCAAAATCATGAATGCGCCCTAAACTGATATTTTCAGGTAAATCTATGAAATATAATCAACAAAAACATAAAATTGAAGTGTTTTTGAGATACCATGGCCTCTATTTTTAACTGATCACAATCATTGCAGAGTGTTGTGGATGCAGCCCAGTCCATCAAGCAAAATAGCCTCGCTTCCATTGACTCCATCTGTCAGGAATCCATGAACTTGGATCTCTCGGTCTCTGATCATTTGAGAGGGTAGGCCTTAAGATTTAGATTTGCATGTCAAAGGTATTTTATCAACCAGCTCTGACTGCACTACATTGTCCTCCAACAATAACAGATCACATCAAGACTGTAGAAAAGAATGGACCATTTAGACAATAGACAATAGGTGCAGGAGGAGGTCCGGCCCTTCGAGCCAGCACCACCATTCAATGTGATCATGGCTGATCATTCTCAATCAGTACCCCGTTCCTGCCTTCTCCCCATACCCCCTGACTCCGCTATCCTTAAGAGCTCTATCTAGCTCTATCTAGCTCTCTCTTGAAAGCATTCAGAGAATTGGCCTCCACTGCCTTCTGAGGCAGAGAATTCCACAGATTTACAACTCTCTGACTGAAAAAGTTTTTCCTCATCTCCGTTCTAAATGGCCTACCCCTTATTCTTAAACTGTGGCCCCTGGTTCTGGACTCCCCCAACATTGGGAACATGTTTCCTGCCTCTAACGTGTCCAACCCCTTAATAATCTTATATGTTTCGATAAGATCCCCTCTCATCCTTCTAAATTTCAGTGTGTACAAGCCTAGCTGCTCCAGTCTTTCAACATATGACAGTCCCGCCATTCTGGGAATTAACCTAGTAAACCTACGCTGCAAGCCCTCAATAGCAAGAATATCCTTCCTCAAATTTGGAGACCAAAACTGCACACAGTACTCCAGGTGCAGACCTACTGGGGCCCTGTACAACTGCAGAAGGGCCTATTTGCTCCTATACTCAACTCCTCTTGTTATGGCCAACTTTCCATTGGCTTTCTTCACTGCCTGCTGTACCTGCATGCTTCCTTTCAGTGACTGATGCACTAGGACACCCAGATCTCATTGTACGTCCCCTTTTCCTAACTTGACGCCATTCAGATAGTAATCTGCCTTCTTATTCTTACCACCAAAGTGGATAACCTCACACTTATCCACATTAAACTGCATCTGCCATACATCCGCCCACTCACACAACCTGTCCAAGTCACCCTGCAACCTCATAGCACAGCTCACACTACCACCCAGCTTTGTATCATCTGCAAATTTGCTAATGGTACTTTTAATCCCTTCATCCAAGTCATTTTCCCGTATCTAGGGAACCAAGTGAAGTCAGATATTGATGATGGCATTTGTCTTTGCCTTCAGTGCACCGGCACAGCTTTTGAGTGATAGAAACATAGAAAAGCATAGAAATATAGAAAAATAGGTGCAGGAGTAAACCATTTGGCTCTTCGAGCCAGCACCGCCATTCAAAATTATCATGGCTGATCATCTAAAATCAGTACCCCGTTCCTGCTTTTTCCCCATATTCCTTGATTCCTTTAGCCCTAAGAGCTAAATCTAACTCTCTCTTGAAAACAGATTGATAATGTTCCATTGACGAGGTAGGATTAGAGTTGTGCAGGTCAATTCAAGAACCAAATAATTGTGGAAAAGTGGTCAGCTGGTGTGGGGCTTCAGGCTTCTATACTTCATGCCTGTACCTCACCATACCTGTGCAAATGACAAGAAACTAAACTTACAGCGAGGAGAGGATCTTACCCAGATGGTGAGGTTCTGATAGATGCTGCATTCTTGAGACAGTACCCCCTCATTCTCATGTCGATGCTTTCAGTGGTGGGGAGGGTTGTGGCTGTGATGGACTAGCTGAGTCCACCACTCTTTGTGTTCCTGTACAATGCACTATACCCCACCAGGCCATTATGCAACCAGTCAGAATACTGTCTGTCATGCATCTGGAAATATTTGTTTGAATATTTGGTGATATTGCTGAATGTCTTTAAACTTGTTTAAAAAAAAAAATAGACACTGGGAGCTTCTAGCACACCTGCTTTGTGATTACATCTGTGTGCTGAGCCCAGGAATGTGAAGCTGCTCCCCACTGTGGATCCAACACTTTATGGATTCCTAGCTTTCCCTACCTGATACCAACAACAGGCTCCTTGATCTTTCTAACATTGAGAACAAGATTGCGGTTCTAGCGCCATTCAATCAAATTTTCAATCTTTCTCCTGTACTCTGACTCATCGTTACCTGTTCTTCATTCAACAACAGTGCTATTGTCTGTGAATTTAAAGATGGCATTGGAGCCGTGTCTGCTACACAATCATGGGTATAGGGAGAATGCTGCAAGGGACTGAGCACACAGCCTTGAGGTGCTTGTGTGGTGACGATTATTTTGAGGAGGAAATGTTGTTGCCAATTCTGAGCATACTGATTATTGTCTGCCAATAAGGAAGTTGAGGATCCAATTGCACAGCAGTGAGGTGGAGACCCAGTTCCATGAGTTCGACCATAGGTTTGGAGGATATGATGATGTTGAATGCCAAGCTGTAGCCGATGAACAACAGCCTGATGTACGTATTCTTTGACACTTGGCTCTCATTCCAGAAAGGTTATTTTGTAATTAATAAAGGACTCACATCTCTCATGTACTTGATTGTAATAAAAAAATCTGGGCAGTTGCCACATGTCTGATGCCAAGTGTCTGTTGGCTCAAAGTTAGGGGCCTGACCCACTTAGGCGATTTTTTATGCGACGGCCGGCGACTGTCATAGTCGTAACAAGCGACTGGACCGCCCCCTACGTCAATGTCTACGACAAGCTACAACAACTTACCACCTAGTCGACGTCAAGCTACGGCAAACAACCGACAACCGGCGACCCAATCGTTGCGACTTAGGATGTCCACCTACGACCGCACGCACGACAACCTACGACCACACAGGCGACAACTGAAGTCAACCTGCGTCTACCCGCGACAAGCTATGACCCTGTCAGTGACAACTGAAGACAATTCACGTAATTTTGGCCTCCGGTTTTGACGCCGGTACCTGTCGCCGGTTGACCAAGGTAGTCGCCAATGGAATTCACCGAAGTCAGCACTGGCGACAACCTACGTCACCTGGCGACAACCTACGACAGCACCTACGTCAGGAGACGTCAAGCTACGATAATTGGCGTCAAACCAACTGTTGCCGAAATTTTTTAAACATCCCAAAATCCAGCGGCGACCAGAAAAACGCTACGACTCTGTGGAGACTACTCACGACCATTCAGGCGACACCCCGGCGATCGTGTGGCGACAACCTAGTCGCCTGTCGTCGCCCTATATGTGACCTTTTTTTCCACAACTCTCCCTCTCACTGTTTGTCCATTCCCTCACTTAACTGTCTGTTCCTCTTCCACACCCCTTCCGATTGACTGTTGTTGTTCAGCTCATTTCAAGGAAATTCAGATATTGATTTGTACTAAAATCCGCTATGTGATACTTGAATTTGGTTTATTGGCATTCAGTCAAAAAAGATTTCTTCATGATTATCGACGTACTTGCATCTAGACAATATTTGCATTGAAAGTGGTAAAATCAGTTAATGCAGGCTTTCAGCTTTGCTCACCCAATATAGGAACCAGCTGGTTTAGTAAGGCTTCTCTTCAATTTTGTATTAACCAATTAAACACATGCTGTGCAGTGTTCGCCCTATTTGGTCTGGGGTTCTAAATAACTGAGTGTATTTGAGGGAATAGCAAGTTAATATTGGGATCTAATGTATCCTACGTTAAAGTGCAGAGATTGAAATTGCACCGAAAATCACCTCTTTAAAAAAAAAAGTCACAAAGTGCTGGAGTAACTCAGTGGGTCAGGCAGCATCCCTGGAGAGTGTGGATAGGTGATGTTTCAGACATGAAATGCCACCTATCCACGGTTTCCAGATATGCTGCCTGACCCGCTGAGTTTAGTTTACTCCTGCACTTTGTGTCTTTTTTTGTACCATACATATGGTGAAGTTTGACAGTTACTTAAACTACAAGATGTTTAAAGGGAATTGGAGGGAGGGTGAAAATAAGTGAGATTGGATGAGCCATGGCAGAGAAGGCTCGGGGGCTAAAGTACTCATCCCAGACCCTGTTCCTCATGTTCTAGCTATAGAATTGAATAAAAAATATCTTATGTATTTTAGTTGTCGAATTATAATTGTTTAATATCAATAGAATATCTTTGCAATTTTAACCTTTCAGAAACTGTCTGATCTGCTGAGTCATAGAGTGTTGAAACAGGCCTCCCGTCCAACTTGCCCACACCGGCCAGCACGCCCCAGCTACACCAATCCCACCTGCCTGCGTATCCCTCCAAACCTATCCTATCCATGTAAATCCATGCATAAATTTGTGAATTTTCTGTGTTCTTTTAAACATTTGCGTATTCATAGTTCTCTTTATTGTCTCAGAATTTAGATGTAAATTAACTTGCATGTCATGAAAATATTTTATTCTACTGTATACTGTATACTGTAACGACTAATGCAGTTAATTCATTTTTCATTTTTAATGTGAGAAATATCTTGTAATTGAGATTTGTTTCAGTTAGATTTGTTTTAATATTTAGCCGAAATATATATTCATCAGAAAATTAAAAATTGAATACTCCATCAACATTGTAATATATTGGTAAATTTGAAACGTAGAAAATAATCCAACTGAAGGAAGTTTTAACAGTTTATGCCCACAAGAGTTGGAAGAAAGCAACATTTTGATCAGATCAGATCAGTGCAAGCATTTGCACTGAGTGAAACCTATTGTAAAAACATTTTTTTGAAGTTTGGTTTCATCTTTTCATCGTGTACTGCAGCTAAGCCATTCATGGCACAAAGCAGATATAAAATCCTGTCTAGGGATTCAGATATGACAATGGATAACTAATTCTGCCCTGAGGATTTGTTGAGCAGTGATTGTCAAGAAAAAAACCGTGGAGCATTGAATGCCTTAATTTCTACATTCCCATGGCTGTGCAAATACAAATACATTTATTGTGATCTTTTCTTGCATGTCAGATTAAATAATTAGTCCCTTGAATTTAAGTTGATGCACTTTTGTCCCCAGTGACCTAATATAGCCTTTAGCTATTTGGGGCAAAAAAAGGTTTGAAGATCAAGACCTCTGACCAACACAAAACTCCCTGTTTATTGGGCAGCAGTAAATCCCGTGCTCAGTTCACCACCGAGGCAAGTGATACCCACAGCAGGAACCTCAACATACCAAAGATAGACACAAAATGCTGGAGTAACTCAGCGGGACAGTCTCAGTCTGAAGAAGGATCTCGACCTGAAACATCACCCATTCCTTCTTTCCAGAGATGCTGCCTGTCACGCTGAGTTACTCCAGCATTTTGTGTCTATCTTCGGTTTAAACCAGTATTTGCAGTTCTTTCCTCAACAAACCTGCAAGGCGCTACCAACACACTCTCCAACAAATCCTCCTGATCGACTCAAAAGATATTAAGAACAAAAGATTTACTAGTGAGAGAATTGTTCCCCAGTATTAATGTGGTCGTCTACATGTGGAGGGACAGAAGATGGGCAAGATGTTAAATCATCGGTATTTATCATGGAGACAGACACAAAATGCTGGGGTAACCTAGCGGGACAGGCAGCATCTCTGGAGAGAAGGAATGGATGACGTTTCGGGTCGAGACCCTTCTTCAGACTGATGTCAGGGGAGAGAGTGGGACTAAGATAGGATGTAGTCGGAGACAGGAAGACTAGTGGGAGAACTGGGAAGGGGGAGGGGATAGAGAGAGAAAGCAGGGACTATCTGAAGTTAGAGAAGTCAATGTTCATACTGCTGGGGTGTAAACTACCCAAGCGAAATATGAGGTGCTGTTCCTCTAATTTGCGCTGGGCCTCACTCTGACAATGGAGGAGGCCCAGGACAGAAAATTCAGATTGGGAATTTAACCAGCATCTGCAGTCTTTTTTCCTACTTTATCATGGAAATGGTCATGGATTATAGGGAATTCAGGGAAGAAAATAGTGATGTGTTGAAACAAATCCACATTACAAAAGAGCAGTCTGATAGCAAATTGAAGCGTTAAATATCTGGGACCTGACCAAGTGTTTTAAGAACATTGTGTGAAGCCAGGGCAAAACTTACTGGGATCCAAGCAGAGATATATGTATCAGCATTAGTCAGGGGTGAGATACCTGAAGGCTGAAGGGTTGGCTAATGTTGTGCCTTTAGGAAGATCTGCAAGGACAACCCTGGGAACAAGATGCCATTGAGGCCAACGTCATTATTGGGAAGGTTACCAGAGGAGATTCTGAGAGACAAGATCTGCCTCCATTTGAAAAGGCAAGGACTGACAGGGATAGTCAGCATAACTTTGTGTTCCCTAGAAATTTTGTATCATGAATTTGATTGATGTTTTTGAAGATGTGACAAGAAGGATTGATGAGGGCAGGGTGGAAGACATTGTCTACATACACTTTAGCAGTGCCTTTGACATGTTCCCACATGGTAGGCAGGTGCAGACGCGAAGATCTCATGGGATCACAGTGAGCTGGCCAATTGGATACAATTTGGCTTTGTGATAGGAGTCCGAGGGTAGGAGTGCAGGGTTGTTTTTAAGATTTGAGGCCTCTGACCAGCAGTGCTTGGTCCACTGTTGTCTGCCACGTATATTAATGATTTGGATGAGATGGTGGACAGTGAAGAAGGTTATTTCAGATGACAACAGGATCTAGAGTGAGAAAAGTGGGCCAAGGAATGGCAGGTAGAATTTATCTCAGACAAATGCAAAGTATTGCATTTTGTTACATTAAACCAGTGCAGGACTTGCATCATAAATGGCAAAGCCCAAGTAAGTACTGTAGAATAGCAGGACCTCGGGGTACAAGTACATACTTCTTCAAAAGTAGTGACCCAAGGGTGGTGAAGAAGGCATTTGGTGCACTTGGCTTCATCAGTCAGGGCAGTATGCACAAGAATTGCAATGTCATGTGACAGCTGCTCAAGACATTTATAACCCCTCCTCCCCCCCCTCCCCACCTTGGAGTATTGTGTGCTGTTCTGGTTGCAGGCTATAGGAAGGATATCATTGATCTGGAAAGTGTGCAGGAAAGATTCGCAAAGATGTTGCAGGGACTGGAGGGCTTGACTTCAAAAGGGAGACTGGATAGGCTGAGGCTTTTTCCCCTGGAGGATAGGAGATTGAAGTGATTTTATGGGGGTTTTGTGAAATATTGAGAGGCACAGGTAAGCATTTGTAACCAGAAGACCTGCTCTGCAATTCTCCTTTAAGCTTTGCCCCTCTTACCTTAAAGCTGTGCCCTCCAGCATTTGATTTTCCCATACTGGAAAAAAGGTTTTGACTGCCTACCCCATCTACGCCTCTCTTTTTTTTATATACCATTAGGTCTCCCTGTAACCTCCAGCATTTCCAGACAAAACAATCTAAGTCTGCCCAGTCTCTCCCTGTAGCTAGTACCCCCTAATCCAGGCATCATTCTGCACCCTTTCTGTAGCTTCCACATCCTTCCTGTAATGGGGGCGATCAGAACTACATACAATTCTCCAATGCGACCTAACCAAAGTCATATAAAGCTGCATTATTAGTTCCTGACCCTTAACCTCAATGCCCTGACCTGTGAAAGCAAGCATACCATATGTATTATTTACCACAGCCCTTGTGGCATAATGCATATATGAAATCCCAGTGTCTGATGCAAATACAAGAATAGATAACTAATGCTGTAATGAGGATCGGACTAGCAGTTACTGTCTGGAAGTAAATTGCCCAGGACAAAATACTATCTGCGTAGATTTTGGATGGAACGCTTGGATTAAATATTTGCTCTTGAAATTTGAAGGGTTGTTAGATTTTTTAAGAAAATTGTTTATCTTGAAACATTTTTAACTAGATGCAACTTTAAGGAGTTTTGGCTGAAATCTACTCTCAACATGTAGTTGTTAATTGTACCAAAGCAAATCATGAGCTTACTTGCCACCATGGCAAATATATGCACTGCTTTTTCAAGAAATAAATCCATTACGACAAGCAATTAAGATTTGCCCTCCAAAGCATTGAAGCATCTTTTATTTTCGGAAAGTCATTTAAAAGTTCTTATTTCTCATGCATTGTTATTTCATCTGTGTCCAAAAAAGTATACCTCTACTGTAAAACGTTTGTGTGTCCAATGGGCGGCTTTAATAGCTGTTCTGGGCTTGTCTGTTAATCTTTTTCCTGGGCAGGTTATTATACAACTTGTATTGACAAGACATTTTTTATTGTGTTTGCTGTGCATCAGCCAACACAAAAATACACACAGATGCAAAGAATGAGCTAAGGGTAGGGAGTACTGTCATGTGACTTAGCAGTGTTCTCCTGTCAATGGAAATCCTGTTTCCATGGAGACAGCAGCAGTATGCATCAGAATTTACATTCACCATTGCTGAGGAAGGAAGAGAGTATGAGAGACACCTAGCAGTGAGCAGTAAGAAAGGCTGGGTCCATGACAGCAGCTTCTTTGCAACATTCAGTTCCAGAAGGTTGGTTGTCATTGAGAGCATTGTTTTTCTTCTTTTGTCCTTCATGCTGTAATGCTAACCTCATTTTTTTCAGGGTTCAACTGTACGTTTGGCATGAACATTGAGGTTTTTGTAATGCAAAAGCTAAGGGGAAAAAAAACTTTTAAATCACATAATTGAATTTTGGAATACAACACAGAGTCGATGCTAAACCACACACAAATGTGTGTTCATACTTTCTTACTTTTTTTTGTGTCATGTGTGATCTCTTTCTACTTTGTTTTATTATTTGTGAATAATATT
The DNA here is from genome assembly GCF_053455715.1 of Rhinoraja longicauda. Classification (NCBI taxonomy): domain Eukaryota; kingdom Metazoa; phylum Chordata; class Chondrichthyes; order Rajiformes; family Arhynchobatidae; genus Rhinoraja; species Rhinoraja longicauda. Next base: position 43,678,981 of record NC_135957.1, on the reverse strand, counting down.
GATTTTTGAGAATGATCTGCTCCTTTGCTGCAGAACTTTGTGCTCGATACCTTTTAGTAGTTTTCAGACTAATTATGTTTTGTGCTATTAGAAATATCCTCAGAAAGATATCAAACATGATAATGTTGAATTGTGCGTTGAATACGATAATCTACATTGAGCTAAAATAAGTGCTAATAATATAGAAATTAACATTTTTAAATTGTGGAATAATCAACAGAAACATAGTTTTGAAAAGATCATGTAAACTAAAGTTGTGGAGTCACATAGCACGGAAGCAGGCTCTTTAACCCAACTTGTTCATGCCGACTAAGATTCCCATCGACACTACTCCCATTTTCCTGTATTTGACTCACATCCCTCTGAACCTTTCCAAAATATGTACCTGTGCAAATGTCTTTGAGATGCTATAGTACTTGCCTCAACCATTTAGGGTTAGGGTAGGAGAATATTAGTTATAACTTTATTGAGCAGCCGGACAACTTATGTTGGCAATACAAGTTGTAACAACAAACTGATGATCAGTTTGAGATGGATAAAAGGGATGGTGCAAAACCTCTTTTTTGTTTTCAGCATCAGCAGCTTTAAGATGTTCCCATTCATATTGAAGCATTCATTTTTTTAATTGCCTATGACTCTTCACCTATAGATTTATGGTTTTATTCCAGTTGTTGTCAATGCCTAGGTTTTTTGTTGTTCTTGCAACCAAGCTACTTCCTCCCTGTACAATATTTGAACAAAAGGAAGATTTTGTGAGTACTGGTTAGGCACTGTCCCGGAGGCCAATATACTGTATACTCTTCGGAAAGCACAAAGTGCTGGAGGGACTCAGCAGTTCAGGCAACATCTGGGAAGGAAAAGACTGATTGGAAGGAGAGAGAAGTGTGGGGCTGGGGAACTAGAAGAAGAAATCGGTAATGGGGTGTGAAGGAGAGTTAACCAGAGATTGGTGATGGCCGGTTCTTGGTTTTGTTTCGAATTTGTGATAATAAAGAGTTTTGAAATAAACAGCACAAAGGTAAATTTCTATGCACCAAAGAAGTTCACAACATTCAGAAACGTGACACAACACAAAATAACCATTCAAATTAATCATGTAATGAAATGAGGTGCAATAAATATTATGATATCAATCAATTTTGACAACATGTCATTGGTTCAGACAAGTGAGGAAAATAAATTTACAGCTGTTGCTTTTAGCAAAAGAGTATTTTAGATAATTTGTGGGAATAAAACAGAAATATTTTGCAGATTTCCCAGCGCTGTTTTCAAAGAAAGTGGTTACTTTGGAGATGTGAGACTATATGAGCAGGAGGATATTAAGATTTTGTTCTCTAATTCAAGAAGAGAGCCAGAGGTGAATCTTTTCATGGTGAGTGAAGGCAGAGAACACATGAGCCATCTTAAAAATGCACACACAATTTAGATAAAATGCGATTTTAGATTTAATACAAATAAAGTGTACTTAATATCTTAAATGGTACAATGCTTTGTATAGAACAAAATCATTTGGCTCCTGGGAACTTAAAATAACAATCAAAAAGTGTTTTAAATGTTTCTTAAGTGATTACATTGCATATTTCATGCAAGTAACAAATGACATATTTCCAAAATCCTCTTCACTAAACCTTCATATATCTGTAACAACTTGTTGTTCATATAATGCATCATGAAAGTGGAAATCAGAATTATGAATGAGCGAAAGATAAACAGCTGTCACAAGATTATTAAATTAGTGGGAGGTTTTCAATTGGTGCTGAGTTTAAAAAAGAACAGCAATATTTGAATGTATTTGCTGCCTCGTGAATGCTGAAGACATTTCACAGCTCCTGATCTCATTCTGTGTTTTGTTGCTCTTATATTGGCAACAAATGAGTACACAGTAAACTTGCAAACAGCAATGAGAAATTGATAGGATAATTTGATTTTAATAGTTTAGTCCGTCGAAAATAGTTAGCATAAAGACCAAGGAGAAAATCTCTGCTGTTCTTGGTAATAGTAGAGTGAGAGGCAGGTGAGATCTCTTTCGTGCACTGTGGATTCTGTGCTCAGATCTTTGATAAGGAGTTTGAATTGACAACTTTCTGTGTCAAGGGTGAGATGCTACAACTGACCCACATCATCTGAGTCAGTGGCTTTGACACGGGTGTAAGTGTTTCTGATAGAATTGTGGCATTTATTTTGATTGTGATCACTGTTGAGTTCTTTCTAAAGCAAGTTATTTTGGAATTTCCTTCAAGAATGTAGTTTAAAGTGTTTAATTTACGTTTATGCTTTAGCTTCAAGAAAATTAAGACCATTCATAGAGTCAAGCAGCGTGGAAACAGCCTCTTCAGCTCAACTTGCCCACACTGACTAACATGTCCTATTTACACTAGTCCCACCTACCTGCGTTTGGCTCATATCCCTCTAAACCTATCCTATCCATGTACCTATCTAAATGTTTCTTAAACATTGCAATAGTACCTGCCTCAACTACCCCCTCCAGCAGCTCGTTCCATACACCCACCACCCTTTGTGTGAAATGTTACCTGAGGGATTTTTACCCCTTCACCTTAAACATATGTCCTTTGGTTGGGGTCCAGCACCAAACCCTGAGGTACACCACTAGTCGCAGGCCTCTGGTCCAAAAAGCAAGCTTCCACCATCACCTTCTGCTTCCTTCCAGGAAGCCAATTTTCTATCCATTCAGCTATCTCTCCTTGAATCTCATGCAATCTAACCTTCAGATTAGCTAACCCACGGATCCTTGTCAAATGTCTTACTGAAATCCATATATACAACGTCTACAGCTCTGCCCTCATTCTTTTTGGTCACATCTTCAAAAAACTCAATCAGATTCGTGAGGCATGACCTCCCATTTGCAAAATCATGCTGATTATCCTTAATCACCCCTTGTCCATCCAAATGCATGTATATCCTCGGAATACTCTAGTAATTTTCCGACACAGATGTTAGGCTCAGTGGCCTGTAGTTCCCGGACTTTTCCCTGCAACCCTTCTTGAATAGAGGCACAACATTTGCCATCCTCTGGTCTTCTGGCACCTCACCTGTATTTAATGACAATCCATTCCATATCAATGAAGACAGAGTTAGGCTTGTGCAATTTGTTTATTCTTTCATCAGCGTTTGAATAATGGTTAATTAAACTATGAATCATTTCAAGGCGATAGTTAATTTGTAGGTCGTAATCAGGGAAATGCTGAAGAAACTAATCTTGAAGACACAGTAGGGAACCACAATACTTGGCCCATTGAAATAATGTACTCTGCAGGATGTCGAATAGGTGCTTTGACTTTGATATGTTTTTGTTGAAATGTTCAACTCTACAGACCAATCTGATCATCAAAATGTAAAGTACTGCAGATACGGAAAATTTGAAATAGATGCTGGATGTAGTCGTGTGTAGGAAGGAACTGGAGATGCTGGTTTACACCGAAGATAGGCACAAAAGGTTGGAGTCATTCAGCGGGACATTCCTTCTATCCATTCCTTGTATACAGAGATACTGCCTATCCCGCGGAGTTACTCCAGCATTTTGTGTCTGTGCTGGATGTAGTCATCAGGTTAGGCAGTATTGTGATCATGCTTGATAAAGCCCTGAATTGGTAGAATGTGGGTTAGCAATGTTTTACTTTCTGAATATAGCTTTTTTGAATTACCCTTCCTTCATTGGTCTCTTTTGGTTGCAAAGGAATATAGACCACTTTTGACAATAAACTAAACTGAAACTGAACGTATTCTTACAATAGGTTGTCATCACTGAGATAGAATTCCATGAGCTGTACGGTTTATATTGTGTGGTTTAACATGGTTCCAATAGTTTTTTTTCTTTTCTATATCAGAGTGGGATTAAGGATTATTGCTTCAAACGTGATTGAGTTTGCTTTCAAATTTACCAGTTAAGAAAACAAAAGGAAATGAGATTGAAACAGTTGCCATTTTTATCCATTTTAAAATAACCTCTTTCAATACAATTGGAGGCCAGTTCGTTGGATGCTTTCAAGAGAGAGCTGGATAGAGCTCTTAAGGATAGCGGAGTGAGGGGGTATGGGGAGAAGGCAGGAACGGGGTACTGATTGAGAGTGATCAGCCATGATCGCATTGAATGGCGGTGCTGGCTCGAAGGGCTGAATGGCCTACTCCTGCACCTATTGTCTATTGTCTATTGAGTGATTAGTATAAACGAGGATCGGTGCTATATTACATTGATTTTGTGCTTTGTAAGAATGAATTAATTTGTTCATCTGCTTATCTTTCACGTACTTGCATAGTGTAACATTCTGCATTTCAGTTATCTTCTCCATCTGAATATATGAAACTATCAGTCTTCTGTGAAGTAATATTTTGTAAAACAATTCTGTTTTGACAACTCTATCCAAAGATGTGTATTTGGATGGATTCTGCAAATTTCCAACCATGTGGTGCTCTTAAATGTGGCTACAAGCTTGAGACTACTAAAATTGAGTGTAGCAGAGTCATCGGTTTTGATTCTAGTGCATCTGATTTATTGCTTACACATGGCCCAAAATTTTGTGCATGAATACTCGAAAATAAATGTCAACGCAATATGTAAATTTTCTCTCGATGGCAAAAGAGGAAGGCTTATCATTCAAAAATGCTCTTAAAATTAAGCTTTTTTTAGGTTGTAAAAATTACTGAAATGATTACTAATTCTGACTGTAAAGACTAAGTTACTAATAAGAGACTCTATAAAGGTCATGAAAATGTTTTTCAGTGATTTGAACTTTGCTATTCAGATGGCAATCTGGATATTAAGTTTTGCTATTTGGGGCTCAGCCCATTTTCAGTTTATTAATAAAGTCACTGAATAAAATGGGTATAAAGTGTTGCATTCTGTGGCATTGCCCCAGTGTGCATTCTTGTGGAAAATATTTGACTCAAAATTCAGTTCTATTATACTGATTGTTTCATTACTTTGCAAACAAAACTACATTTGTGTCACATGGAGCGTGACACAATGACATCACAACTGCATTGTATTGCAATATCTTGGAAATTACACCAGGCAGTTCATGGGATCAGTCATCCTTGAGAATCTGACAAGATTTCAATGCATGGGATGCTGTTCGTTCCCGTGCACGACTCTTTTTGGCGTGCTGCTTGGAACTTGGAGCACTTTGATCAGGGTTTTGGACAAATCTGGGTGACATGTAGATTAACAACACAATGCTGACCAGGACGCCTACTAGGTAAATGAATGACCTTCAGACTAACTACACCTGCATTGCACCAATTTCCAAACCACATGGAATTCTGCCTGAGCATTTATATCCATGAATTTATAAGCCAGTCATTACAAACCAATTCAGTGTATACTTAAAGAATGTTACAAGGTAAACTACTTAATTTAATTTATTTTTGGTTCTTTGTAGACCCCAACAACGATCGTTGCCAAACATGAATGATGCCATGGTGTCCCACTCAGTAATTTCTTCCGGAGCACCTACTCCTACTAAAAGGTATGTCAAGAACACTTTAAATAATCCTTTATGTCACTGTGACGACACTACAATATTGTCAAGAGGAGGTTATGTCCTATTTGTTTGTCTTTACTATCTTCTCAAACAACATTAGTCATTTTATTAAGTTAGTTAGGTAGTTATAAAACAATTAAATGACTGCGATACCGTTTAATTGTTGTTCAATCTGGATTTAAAAATCCATAACTGGTCAGGCCAAGCAAAGCAACCTTACAACAAAGCTGATTCACAAATTCTGAATGCACTTCACACTGGAATGTCTTTTAGGGCTATTTCTGTGGGTTCACAGCAGCCAATGTTCTGGTTATTGATTGCTCAGCCATTATGTGCTCAGGAATTTAATGTACAGCTCTGTCAATGTCCAGGTTCCTCAGACTTGATTTCTCATTGCTATCTCTAGTTGGGAACTAAGTTTGCTCACTTGGTAATTATTTTAAATTCGTCAGTGTCAAATTATTTTTTTAAGTGTCCTTACTATTTGACTTTCTCTGACATTTGCAAGACGGTATCTATACATTTCTGTTGCAATCATTTTGCACAATTTAGAAAGGACCGAACCCATTCCTTTGGACAATCACTGCAAGGATCTTGAATGTTGATAGATTAAAATATATATATTTATGAGTTTTAAGCAAAGGATGTTTAGAAGGATGAGAGGGAATCTTATAGAGACATAGAAGGATGAGAGGGGATCTTATAGAGACGTATAAAATTGTAAAAGGACTAGACAAGCTAGATGCAAGAGAAATGTTCCCAATGTTGGGGGAGTCCAGAACCAGGGGCCACAGTCTAAGAATAAAGGGGAGGCCATTTAAAACTGAGGTGAGAAGAAACTTTTTCACCCAGCGAGTTGTGAATTTGTGGAATTCTCTGCCACAGAAGGCAGTGGAGGCCAATTCTCTGGATGAATTTAAGAGAGTTAGATAGAGCTCTAGGGGCTAGTGGAATCAAGGGATATGGGGAGAAGGCAGGCACAGGTTACTGATTGGGGATGATCATGATCACAATGAATGGCGGTGCTGGCTCGAAGGGCCAAATGGCCTCCTCCTGCACCTATTTTCTATGTTTCTGTGATAATGTAGGAACAAAATCTCATTTTCTTTCGCTTGATATGGACAATATGACAGTATATCTGCCAATTTTATTGTTGCAAATTATTTGAGAAAAGCTATCTGATGTGGTGCAAGTTGTAGAATAAATGAGACTGTGGAAACCATGAGCTGATTTTGATTTTGAAAAGCAAATGTGCTATCTTGTAAGATTTGTGTGAATGCCTTTTTTTAATTGACATGCTTTGAATTATATTGATTTAAATCTGTGAGTCAATCGCAATTCCCATCGGTGTGGAACAAGTCTAACCAGTCGCAAACATGTTCACCTGTTTCAAAAGTCACAATGGAAAAGTTTGATAAACAATAATTATTCCTTGAAATATTCTAAATTTACGGCAAAATTAACTTGTGTTCTGTTTGATATATATCTTTTTAAATAACTTATTTGTAATGATATGCATCTTCTGCTGCTTTCTTGTGTTCAGAAAGTTAATGTTGACAACGAAACACTAACTGTTTCACCTTTGAGTCCTGGCTTCAAATCAAAAGAAGTTTGTCCAAAGGATGTGCTTATCCATTGAGCTATGTATACAGTGTGTGGAATTACTTCCCCATTTTTCAAAGCTAACCTCTCCCCCTTAATAACATTTAAGTCAGTAATGTCACACTCCAGTCACAGAGATGACCAAAATGCACAGTCTGCGTAGGGGTGTTGAGGCTTTGTGATAAATGGATGTTGATAAAGTTAAACTCTCGTTGCAAAGTGGGTAAATACAGTTAGAAACTGCTTGATCTTGACACCAAATGGTAAACTTTGAGCTGAAAAATATAATTTAATGAAAAGAGTCAAACATTTTGTTTTAGTTTTGACATTGGCAATCTTAGCCATTTAGTTTAGTTTAGAGATACAGCATGGAAACAGGTCCTTCAGCTCACTTGAGTCCACGCCAACAATCAATCGCCCATACACTAGTTCTATGTTATCCCACTTTCACATCCTCCACACTCGTGGCAATTTATAGAAGCCAATTAATCTAAAAAACCTGCCTTCTTTGGAATGTGGGAGGAGACCGAAGCACCCGGAGAAAACCCATGGGGTCACGGGGAGAACGTACAAACTCTGCACAGATAGCACCCGCGGTCAGGATCGAACCCGGGTCTCTGGCACTGTGGGGCATAAGGTCTGCCGTTGTGCTACGGTTCCGCCCTGGTGATAAAGCACAAGACTGTAGATGATAGACCCTTGAGCAAAAAACAAACTCCTGGAGGAACTCAGCAGGTCAGATAGTGTCTATGGCGGGAAATGGACAGATAACCCTTTCAAGAAGTGTCCTGAACTGAACCGTTGACTGTCCAATTTCCTGCACAAATGCTGCCTGACTCGCTGAGTTGGTTCAGCAGTTTGTTTTATGCTCTAGCAATAAATGTATTTGGTTTCTTTCGTATTGAAGTGTTATGTTAATCCCTCTCTGGTAATGTGTTTACACAGTCAGGAACATTTGAAATGTCTAGAATTAGCAGCTTTTGAGATTGTAATAAGGTTCATTTAGCGATAGAGCTGCATACCTGAATCATTGAATTGCTGGCAGCTTAATTTCCTGCCTTCCACAAAAGTTTGTCTTCATTTGTTTCATATTAAGGCCACATTTTCATTCATTGAACTTGATGCATGTTGGCTTTGGAGAATTAATTAGTTGCAGAGACAAGTCTGTGGGATCATTTAATTTTTTTTATAATTAAACATATTTAGCTCTTTGGTTATGAGTTGCACATGTTTCAATAGCTATGGAACTGGAATTTGGCACAGTGAAACATGCAATGAGATAAAGTAGGATTTGAAACCAAATTGTATAATAAATTGGTGGACTGAGCTAAAGAATTGCTTTTCGTCCTCACCATGCCGAAAAATGTTTTCCTTGCAGAGTTTCCTTTCATAACTGGGTTTAGGATGGAATTTGTTCCTTTGAACTCAATGTTTTTGCAGATATTTGAATATTTAAATGCACGCTACATTGGGCATATTTAAAGCCTGACGCTCCAGAATGGCTGTTGGAACTGTAGGATAATATTCACAGCGCGTGAATGCTTAAGACTGTGCAGGTGCACATGATCTCAAAATAGGTGTCATTTTACTTCAAAGTCTATTTTCAAAGTGTACTTCAAAATTACAATTTTCGGTTGAGTCTTCAAATGATTTGTGTAAAATGATATTTTCTTGAATGATATTTTCTGTGTCTCAACTTTGCTTTGAAAATAATTGGTGTTCAAAACAATCTCTGACATATCAAACATTAAAGGTCTCAATTGATAACTTAATTTAAACATCTATCTTTCCTGGCACTATTTTCAAATCAATTATTTTCATGTTTATATTTGCACAGGGGGGTGGGGATGTTGGCAGGAGTAGAAATCTTACTCATAAATATCAAGAAATATTACAAAGTCTCCAGATATAATTTTTAAAAGGCTGTATTTTCATAACTTTACATATGGGTGAATGTCATCTTTTTTCACAAAGAAATATGGTCCAAATTTGTGAACTATAAATAATAACTTAGAGGGTCAGAGGATGGTGAATCTGTGGATTTTTTTGCCACAGGAAGCTGTGGAGGCCAAGTCAGTAGATATTTTTAAGGCAGGGATAGATTCTTGATTAGTACGGGTTCAGGGATTATGGGGAGAAGGCAGGAAAATGGGCTTCGGAGGGAGAAATAGATCAGCCGATTGAATAGACTTGATGGACCGAATGGCCTAATTCTGCTCCTATCACTTATCATCTTATGAATAACACAATGAATGTCCATGTGATATGCAGCCAAAAATATTGGCAAGAATTGTGGAATATGGGTTTCAAGATCATGGATGAATTGCATTGTGTTCATCCAGATTTAACTGCAGTTTGGAGTAAAATTTGGATGGCAGAATTATTTTCCCCATGTTCTGTTCATGGGGAGCAACTAATTACGTAAAGTAATCAAAAAAGGTATTGCAACTGTCACCATTTACACTTTGTGCCTACTTTGATTTTATTGATATAATTGTAAATTGGTCTCAGGATGGTGTTGGAAGGTTCATCGCTGAACCTCAATACAGAGCTAAAGCAAAGCATTAGTTTCTCTGTGTTAGAGAAACAGCATAATTCAGAAATAGCTGTCGGCAAATGATGTTCAAAGAGTAACTGGTCCATTAAATGTGGGTAAGGGAAGGAAAGAAAAAGCAGATAATCTCACAGGATTTAGTTGCTTTATGACATGATTTTGGCTAAAGTCATTCTTTGCAGCAAGTTCACCAAAGTGCATCTCTGCTCTAAGTATCTGAATAACAATTTAGCAGAAATAATCAAGTATCAGAATAGTTCTAATTTATTGCTTGCTAACATGATGCATTTACATGAATCTCTGGAATCTTAACACAATTTCACCTCTATCATGTCACATTTATCATATTTTCTTATCATATCATATCATATATATACAGCCGGAAACAGGCCTTTTCGGCCCACCAAGTCCGTGCCGCCCAGCGATCCCCGTACATTAACACTATCCTACACCCACTAGGGACAATTTTTTCACATTTACCCAGCCAATTAACCTACATACCTGTACGTCTTTGGAGAATATATTACCATTATTTTCCTCTAGCCTATTCTTACATGTTTATCGATTCCCCTGATGTTCCTGATATTTATCTGCACTCAAAATGGGTCCAAATATATGTGCATTTTTTTAACTCTTTTTATTTTAAAAGTTGATGATCACGTGGATTGTGTTTTTTTGTTTTTTTTTGAAGTTGTGCATTTTTAAACAAAAGCAAAAAATGCTGTAAATACTCAGCAGGTCAGGTCCATTCTGTGGACCATAGAGTGACACAGTGTGGAAACAGACCCTTCGGACCAACTTGCCCACACCCGACAACATGTCCCAGCTATACTAGTCCCACCAGCCTGCACGTGGTCAATATCCCTCCAAACCTGTCCTATCCATGTACCTGTCTAACTGTTTCTTAAATGTTGGGATCATCCCTGGCTCAACTACCTGATCTGGTAGCTTGTTCCATACACCCACCACCCTATATGTGAAAAAGTTACCCCTCAGATTCCTATTAAATCTTTCCTCTTCATCTTGAACCTATGTTCTCTGGTCCTCAATTTCCCTACTCTGGGCGAGAGACTGTGCACTACCCGACCTATTCCTCTCATGATTTTGTACACCTCTATAAGATCACCCCTCATCTTCCTGCACTCCAAGGAATAGAGACCCAGCCTACTCAACCTCTCCCTATAGCTCACACCCTCTAGTTCTGGCAACATCCTCGTAAATCATTTCTGAACCCTTTCAAGCTTGACAATATCTTTCCTATAACGGTGCCCAGAACTGAACACAATATTCTAAAGTCAGTCTGAAGAAGGGTCTCAATCCGAAACGTCACCCATTCCTTCTCTCCAGATATGCTGCCGGTCCCACTGAGTAAGTCCAGCATTTTGTGTCTACCTTCGATTTAAACCAGCATCTGCAGTTCTTTCCCACACAATATTCTAAATGCGGTCTCACCAACATCTTATACAACTGCAACATGACCTCCCAACTTCTATACTCTATACTCTGACTGATTAAGGCCAATGTGCCAAAAGCCTTTTTGACCACCTTATCTACCTGTGACTCGACCTTCAAGGAACCATGCACCTGCACTCCAAGATCCCTCTGCTCTACAACACTCCCCAGCGGCCTACCATTCACTGTGTCAGTCCTGCCCTTGTTAGACATCCCAAAATGCCACACCTCACACTTCCCTTTATTAAATTCTATCAGCCATAACCTCAGCCTACCTGGCCAATCGATCCAGATCCTGCTGCAATCTTTCACAACCATCTTCACTATCTGCAAAACCACTCACTTTTGTATCATCAGCAAATTTGCTAATCTTGCCCTGTATGACGTTTGGAGATGGTTCCATGACCTGAAATGTTAGCTCTGTTTCTATTCCAAGAAATATGGTCAGTTTTTAGTTTTAGATTTCCAGCATCTGCATGTGAATTGTTACATTTAAGCTGCTCGTTGCATTCTAAAAATTATCAAAGCATCATTTGAAGATCAACTTTGGAATTTGCATTAGATTTAAAGTTATTTTAGTTCAGATTAATTATTGCAGTTTGAAATTTTAATTCAATTTAGAAAAAGCAATGGAAATGTCTGGCTGTGCTTCATGGGTTGTAACATGTTGTAAATGGAGTTAAAGCAGGATTAGGCCCCACAATAGTGAGTGTATTGGGAGTATTGTAAGGGGCGGAGTAAACATCCTTGCGGTGCACCCATGTTGAGAATTATCATGAAGGATATTTCATCGCCTGTCCTTACTGATTGTGCTCTGTTGGTCAGGATATAGAATTCTTTTACCGCACAAATTGGTGGTGAATCTGTGGAATTCTTTGCCACAGAAGACTGTGGAGGCAAGTCAGTGGATTTATTTAAAGCAGAGATAGATAGATTCTTGATTAGTACAGGTGTCAGAGGTTATGGGGAGAAGGCAGGAGAATGCAGGAAATTTGTAGAGACATAAGCTACTGCAGATGCTGGAATCTTGAGTATAACACAAAGTGCTGGAGAAACTCAATGAGTCAGGCAGCATCTCTGGAGGGAATGGACAGGCAACATTTTGGGCCGGGACCTATCTTCAGACCAGCATAAAATTTTGAGTGTCCAAGACAAACTAAATAGGATGGATTTATTTTCTTTAACAGATGGATGAAAACTAAGCGACATAAATTTGAAATATTTGGTTGAGTGATTGCAGGGGAGATGGGAGTAAAGACTTTCATCAGACAAACTCACTGCCAGAAAGATTCACTGAGATTGAAATCATAATCATAGTTCAACAAATATGTGGATATATATTTAGATATTGAATGTATTTAGATGTAACCTGCAGCACTGCAGACCGAGGGCTGGACGATGGGGTTGAAATGGGTCACTCTTTCTTTACTGGGCTGGGTGAGCTAAATGGTTGCTGCTTTTGTCATAAATTTTCACTGATTTCAAATCTGCATGATCCCCTCGAGGGCACATGTTAAACTCAGAAATATGCTGCTATATTTTCATCATTGCTTGATCGAAATCCTGGAATAACTTCCGGAAAGCGGCATGGGATGACAATGCACCATAAGAAATCTCGCAGTCCAAGTTGGTGGCTCGTCAACATCAAACCAAAGAGAGTTTGACATTAATTGTTGGGGTTATGGGCCACGGCCCCAACCTATGACTGAAAGATTACAAATTGTTCAGCACTTGAAAGTGATTTAAGGGATCTGATGTCCTAGAGCGTGCAGCAATGCTCTGAGGTTTGCCTCATTTCTTTGTAGATTTGGTTGTCCATTAAATATGTAACTCATATTTGCAGTTGAAATTTGCTGCGTCACAGCCAGAAACTTAATGACAGGATTGAACATGCTGTCATCTCCTTGCAAGGAAAAGGCAAAATTAATTGATGAACTACTCTATTAACATTTGCATTAATCTAAGTGTTTCGTGATATTAACAAATTTATTTGAGTAGATTTTCTATCAGAGGAGTTCTTTAAACTAGATGTTTCAAGAACTCTTTGGCGAGAAAGCCTTTTAAATTAATCTTTACAAATTTATAAAAATAATGAATTTAAATAGATTATTACTATTATTTCATGATGAATTTTACAGATGGTTTTGGATCACGCAAGGCAATTCACAGTGATGCCATCTCCAGCTTGAATCTTTTTAAGTGGTATGGTTGAAATCTAACATAATGTCATGACTCGTGCTTGGTGAATCAAAGATTGATTTTATAAATTAAAATGAATTAGCATTCCTCAATTGTTCAACCCAATTTAGCACAAGAATTTAAGATACAGGAGCAGGAGAATATATTTTGGCCTTAATCCTGCTTAAACTTGAATTTCTACCTCAACAACTCTTCCCTGCACATTAATCTACATCCTTGATTTCAAAAACCTGAGAAGAATCTTTTTTTCATTTTACCACTCAAGTGCTTGTCCTTGAATTCGAGACTCCCCAAACATCCTCTCAGAATCTTTTGCTCGAGCTTGCCAAGAATTTTATGTGAATTAAATTACTTTTCACTAAGTTAAACTGAAGGGAATAAACGGAAAGTCTCTTGAGTCAGAAAAGCTAGTACACCATATTGAGCCTCATGTCTTGAAAATGCCTTTCTCTTGGGTATGTGCCCTGCAGTGGGACAAAGGATTGCAGAGGATCAATGCCTCACTCATGACAGTAATCTGTTCCAAAAAAAATGTTTCCTTATATTTGTTCTGATCTTTTGCCTTCAGAAATGTTCCATGTATTTACTTCACATCTCAAATATCAAATGAAAGTGAGCAAAATAGATGCAGTTCATCGCTATTTTAAAATCCCCAGTGGCAAAAAAAGAGTCCAAACAATGGATGTATTGTACTCGGGTGTATGGGATTTGTGTTCATTGCAGTACCTTCCACAGAATTGGTATCTGTCATACATGGGACTGGATGCAAATCTTGTACCTATGCCTGCTTATTGTTTTAACACTGAGCCTTAGAATCATTATCTCAAGACTACAGAGCTCATAACATTTATCTGCTGCAGTTCCCAGGCCTATTTAGAAACATAGAGTAAAGCAGCATGGGAACAGGCCCTTCAGTGCAATATATCAATGCAGACCAAGATGCTCATCCAATCTAGTTCCATTTGTCTAAATCTTTCCTTCCCACATACCTGTCCAAATGTCTTAAATGTTGTGTTCGGGCCTGCCTCAACCATTTTCTCTGGCAACTTGGTCCATATACACACCACCCTTTATGTGGAAAAAGTTGCCAATTAAATCTTTTCCCTCTTGTGTTAAACCTCTGCCCTCTTCTTTTTGATTCCCCTTTCCTTGGAAAATGGCTCGATTGTAATTCTGCTGATTGGATAGCACGCAACAAAAGCTTTTCACTGTACCTCGGTACACGTGACAATAAACTAAATTAAACTGAAGACTGTATGCATTCACCTAATCAGTGTCTGTCATGATTTTATATAAGGTCATCCCTCAGTCTCCTATACTCCTAGCTCCAGTTTCCTGACACAAATGTACAACATTGTATAATTCCTCTTTTGCAAAGGAAATTACTCATTTATATGGGCCTAGCCACAAAATTTATCTTTTGTGCTCAATTTGATTAAAAATGAAGCGTGTCAAGCTCATTTAATAACTTGTCCAGATGACAAGATGGTAAAGAAAATTTAAATAATTTCAGATGCTGGAAATATGAAAGTAAAACAGAAAATGTTGGAACAGAACAGCAGATCAAGCAGCATCTGTGGAAAGTGATACAATTAACATTGTAGTTTTGGGATCATTCATCAGAACTGGGAAATGGTGCAGTTCCATTTCACGTGTATAAAGGGTAGCTGCCGGACAACTGTGTAACAAAGATTTGTCGTTAGTTCAGAAAAGAAAGCTAATTTTGTGAAAAGATGTAAAAACGCTCAAATGAAAATTATACTAAGTTATCAGATGCTTGTCTCACTCTAATTGTTGAATTTGCGTTGATGTCCTGATTTTTGATTTTTTTTCATCTTTCTTACATTCCAGTCTTTTTTTTTATCAATTGACTTTTATTGTGCGAATATTTGTCTGTTCCTTTTGCTACTTGGTGTGGTGGTTTGCATTTGCATTGAGATTGTGCTCAGTTTATTGTGATTGAGACCCCATGATATTTACAGGTCGAAAGAATCAGCGAGCACTTGTATCAAGTTATAGAGGAGCTGTCATTGCACGAAGAAATATAGCGTTTATTTACATAGGTTTAATTTTATTTTGTCTCATCCACTCAAACAATTACTAAGGTTCTGTTTTCATTAATCAGTGGATTTTGGTATGAGTATCAATCATAAAGTCACGATTTGAGTCGGTTTTTAATGATCGTGCTGTGGCATTTGCAAGCTTGACAAGATCGCAATACGAGTCGCTCTCCTTCATTTACATTTATGTGTCTGCTTGAAATTCATGATGGTTCATTGTTCAGCAGTATTGCAATGTTTTGTTGTGGAGAAACATAATGACATGACGCATGTAGATGTTGTAAAATTCAATGCTGCATTCTGCTTTTTCAGATTTTAAAGATTAGACATGGTGAAATAAAAGGACACATTGCCCTTATCCTGAACATTTATTTAATATATTCATAGTATTTTGGTTGACCTTCGTAAAGTCTTTTTTTGAATTAAAATCTGTTTTTTGGTGACCAAGATTCCACTACAATTCATGATAACCATCTTCACCGTCTTTGATACCACCCATATTTCAGTGCCATCTACAGACTTACTTATCATGCATTTTTCATTCACATCCAAATCGTTCAAACAAGAATGGGCCCAAGAATGGGAGCAGCACTCCACTAGGTACAGGCCCAGCGTGATTACCTTGGGTTCTTGATCATCTTGGCAAGTGGGCCGAGGAATGGCTACTGAAGTTTAATTCGGATAAGTGTTAGGTGTTGCATTCTGTGAAATCAAACCAGGGCAGGACCTTCACGGTGAAAGCTAACCCTCTGGGGAGTGTTATGGAGCAAAAAGATTGTTCAGTACAACTCCGCAGTTCCTTGAAAGTGGAGTCACAGTGGCAAAGAGGTTATTTTCACACTTTGGCCTTCATTGATCATCATCATCATCATCATATATCTACAGCCGGAAACAGGCCTTTTCGGCCCTCCAAGTCCGTGCCGCCCAGTGATCCCCGTACATTAACACTATCCTACACCCACTAGGGACAATTTTTACATTTACCCAGCCAATTAACCTACATACCTGTACGTCTTTGGAGTGTGGGAGGAAACCGAAGATCTCGGAGAAAACCCACGCAGGTCACGGGGAGAACGTACAAACTCCTTACAGTGCAGCATCCGTAGTCAGGATCGAACCTGTGTCTCCGGCGCTGCATTCGCTGTAAAGCAGCAACTCTACCGCTGCGCTACCGTGCCGCCCCTATCAGGGAATTGAGTATAGAGATTGGAATGTATGGTTCAGTTGTGTAAGATATTGGTGAGATTGCACTTGGAATGTGTTTAGATTTGATTGCCCTGCTATACATAATATGTCACGAGTGTTGCCAGGACTCGAGGATCTGAGCTAGAGGGAGAGGTATGGTAGACTGGGTCTTTATTTCCTTGTAGCGCAGGAGGCTGAGAGGTGGTTATATACAGGTATATAAGATCATGAGGGGAATAGATGGGATGAAATCATGTAGTCTTTTTCCCAGGGTAAGGGAATCAAGAACAAGAGGGCATAGGTTCAAGGGGAAGGATTTAATAGGAATCCGAGGAGCAACTTTGTCATACATTGATGTGTATATGGAAGAAGCTGCCAGAGGAAGTAGTTAAGCCAGGTGCAATAGCAACATATAATAGACATTTGCTCAAATACATGCATAGGAAAGGCTTAGGGCCAAACCTGAGCAACTTGGATTAGTTTATTTGGGGCATCTGAGTTGGTATGGATGAGTTGGGCCGTAATGCCTCTTGCTTTCAGATAGCTTATACATAGCATTGCAAGTTGCCTTGAACTACAAATAAAAGTTTTTCAAATAAATTTATGAATTTTTTCATTCCTCCGCCTAATAAAAGTTTTTCAAATAAATTTATGATTTTTTTCATTCCTCCGCCTGATGAACCTTGAAAATCAGAAACATAGTTCAAGACTGAAAATCATTTTATCATTTTGGTTTCATCTCATGAAAAAAGTTGTCAACATTATAATTGGCTTAAGTGACACTCCAATGAAATGCCACACTAATTTTCATTCTGAACATTTAAATCTTAATAGGGAAATGTCTTCCTCAAACATTTACAGTTGCTCAGGGTTCTACTTGACACTTACTGGCACATTAATCTGCTGTTGTGCTAAAACTCCAATGTATAGACCAGCAGTTGGGAGTACCTGCAGACAGTGAAAAGCATGTCTATAGATAGACACAAAATGCGAGAATAACTCAGTGGGACAGGCAGCATCTCTGGTGTAGATTAGTGTAATGGTGTCACTCATGTTATGTGTCATGCTTTTGTAGTTACATCCCTTTAGCTTTGGAGTGACCACTGCTTGCGAGATTCGGGTTAGTGTAAGTGGAACGTGCAAGTGTGAGGTCATGCTTGCTATGTAGTTAATAAAGTCTTTGGATCGTTATCCAGGTGTAAGGCTGTTATTATACGGTCAGCACAACATGGTGTCAGAAGTGGGATAACGTGGTCGTTTGATCGCTGTGTTTGAGTCCTTGGGGTTGATACAAATCCGTATCTCTTAAGATAAGATCCGTATTCAATCCAGGTTGCAACAGAAGCATGACATTCAGAAACGATGGTTTGACAAGACAAGTAGGCCACTGCCACCACTGACCAAAGGGCAGGTGGTCCGCTTACAGACTGACAGAGGCCATGACCGTATCGGAGTAATTTCCGGAATTGCTTAGGAGCCACGCTCATATATCGTTAGTGCCGATGGCGGTACCTACCAACGTAACAGGCGACACATCCTGCCTGTGAACAAGCCAGTTCCTCCTCTGTATAATCCAGATCGTACAAGTTCGCTTCCGTTTACGCCTAGTGGCACTCGCATGCTTTCGCCAGCACAACAATCCATGTCTGCAACAGCTCCTCTGCCTGTTCCATCTTCGCCTCCATATTCATCGCCTGTTCCACAGTTTCCTGCTTCGTCTCCAGGGACGTTGATTCAGTCTCCCTCGCCTGTGGAATCACCTGCTCTCTCCCTGGATAAGAAGAATGGAGATGGTCTCTATTGTACACGTGCTGGTCATGTTTGCAGGCCGGTTGTGAAGTATCCGGACTATGTTTAACTTTCCTCCAGTTTGTCATCGATTGTTATACATGACGTGCTTAGTTTATGGGTCTGTATCGTTGTTGATTCTTTAAGAGGGGGATGTAGATTAGTGTAATGGTGTCACTCATGTTATGCGTCATGCTTTTGTAGTTACGCCCCTTTAGCTTTGGAGTGACCACTGCTTGCGAGATTCAGGTTAGTGTAAGTGGAACGTGCAGGCGTGAGGTCGTGCTTGTTATGTAGTTAATAAAGTCTTTGGATCGTTATCCAGGTGTAAGGCTTCTGTTATTATACGGTCAGCACAACATCTGGAGAGGAATGGGTGATATTTCAGGTCGGAACCCTTCTTTAGACTGAAAGTCACGGGAAAGGTAAACAAGAGATATAGACAATGATGTAGAGAGATATCGAACAAATGAATGAAAGACATGAAAAAAGTAACAATGATAAAGGAAACAGGCAATTGTTAGCTGCAGCTTGGTGAGAATGAAAGCTGGATCGACTTGGGTGGGGGAGGGATGGAGAGAGAGGGAATGCAGGGGTTATATGAAGTTAGAGAAATCAAAAATCATACCCCTGGGTTGTAAGCTGCCCAAGCGAAATATGAGGACAATGGAGGAACATCAGAGGGCATTACTCTCACAAGAAGAAGCCCTGCTGCTTGCAGCGGCCCTCATGCTTAAAGATCAGCAAGACAGAAGGACAAGAAGAATGGGGAAGAAGAAGCCCAGGAAGAGGTCTGTGTGGTTGAAGCCCTTGTCCCTGAAGAGACCCAGGTTGGGCCAGTATGATAACCTGATGACTGAACTCCAGCAAGAAGATGATGCTGTCTTCATAAACTTCACTTGGCTCCCCCCTGAGCTGTTCCACAAGCTGAAGACAGGGGTGGACTCTCTCCTGGGGAAAAGGGCCTTCATGAGTAAGCCACTGGAACTATGCCCACAACAGATCTCAAGAAAAAACCCTTTTCAAGGCCACCCACATCCTCCCAAAAGAATTTAATTTTCAATGCAGTACAATGCTTGTGTTTGTGTTTGTTTTATTGATCAAAATATATGAAATTAAAATATTTGAAAGTGGTGCCATGAGACACTACTCTGAAATACAATATCTTCATACATCAATGGAATTCACCAAAGTTAGCACTGGCGACAACCTACGTCACCTGGCAACAACCTACGACAGCACCTACGTCAGGAGATGTCAAGCTACGCTCATTGGTGTCAAACCCACTGTCGCCAAAAAATTTTCAACATTCTGAAAATCCAGCAGCAACCAGAAAGATGCTACGACTCTTTGGGCGACTGAGGAGACTACACACGCCCATACAGGCGACACTCCGGCAACCATGTGGCGACAGCCTAGTCGCCTGTAGTCACCTAAAAAAATCGCCTAAGTGGGACAGGGGTTTGAGTTACTCCAACATTTTGTGTGCATGTTCAAACCATTATCACATATCTGTGTATGATCAGAGCATGTTGTCCTTTCACAGTTGGGATATGTTTACCCATGAAAAATACTTACGGAATCAGCATGGAAGAATGTGTGCTTGTACGAGCTCTTTGAAAAAGTTGATAACTCACAACTTTAACCTCATTTTATGTAAATCTTTCTTTTACAAGACAGCATAATTGCACTTAATTTGACAGCTCCTTCGTCCAACTCTGGACATAATTTTAGTTTTATTTGCAGCCAAAGATATAAAACTTGCGGACATTAGGTATTTTGTTCTAATTGCAAGCAAGGTCACACAGTTAGTAATAGCTTTGCCAGTAACATTCTCTTTCCCGCATAAAGCAATCATTAAAGAAAAAAGGTCCTTAGTGAGTTGTCATATCATTTACAGATCAATAATGCATTAAAGTCAACTTTTACATTATGAATTCTTAAGTTGTTACTTGTTTTGGAAAATGGTAACGTTGGCTTGTTTCATGTTAATTCTGCTCTCCTGTTGAGGAAGGATTGCAGAGCCATTACTAGTGGGATGGTACCCCAGGGGTAATTAGCAGCAGAGAAATTTACTCTACCAGACTCGACTTTAAATTCACACAATAATTTATAAGGCTAACAGGATATTGGAATAGAGTTTGAGATTATCACAGTGAAGACAAAATTATCACATGATGGAATGCAACATAAATTTGTCCCTGTTTTGTGATAAACTGCATGTATCCAGCATTGCATTTGTCTGACGCCTGCCTGCATTCAAAATATTTGCCAATCCATTAAATGATAATCCATTGATGAATGCACAAACTTTGAGGTTTCCATTGTGGTGGAAGCGGTTAATGGAGCTGCTCATCCTTGTCAACAGAGATTCCCCTCTGTCATGGATCACACAGGTAAAATACAAAGTGCTTATATTACCAAAAGTTTGCTTTTTGATCTCATGCTGATCAGAATTCTCAATTATTCTTTTGGTTTAATTTTGTTACAATGTGTTTGGTTTATTATGTGAATCATGTATGCTTTTATTTTCTTTCTTTTGTTCTACTTTTTACTTTATTTACCTCCATTGTCACCAGGTTACAGCACGGCCTGGACATGGCCAACCGGCTGGCTGATGAGCACGATCTGATAGCAGTCTATGTGAGCCGGCTACAGAATGGCACACGGTTAGTGTTTGTTGATTCCATGTAGAACTATACAGAGGAAACAAGTCTCTGAAATCTTTAACAGCACAACCCAGTTGGAGTGACTCAACTTTTAAGGGGAGATGAATGAGAGTAGTCCATCTGATTTCCCTGACCACTGAATTTCCCATCAAGAATCCAGGATTTGATATATGTTCCTTTTCTGCTGTGATTGTGTGCATCAACAGCATTCAATCAAACTGCATGAAGCCTGAGAAAAGTTAGCTGTTTTGAGGAAAACCATGCTGTGCCCCTTGATGATGCCCCAAAGAGCACTCATTAGCTTGTACCTCAATACTTTTATGATGATCTTGAAATAGTCCTTCACTGACATCTTGTTCAGAAAAAAAATATTGTTTTATTTTAAGATGAACAAAGTTCTACAGCGTACTGGATGATATCTGGGATTTTCAGCCAACTGGATAATTAGGTATTTTATAGACTCTCCGGGACTGTTTAAATGTTCCAAGCAACAAAACATAGCCATCAGCATATTCTATATTTAAACACCCGATCAAATTGCTCATCATGCAGTAAAACTGGGGAAATTAAATGGCTGTGTTAAATAGCGTATTCAAAATTGTCTGATTCCGCTTTTCTATCAGCAATTTTTTGCAGCTTGTTAAGAATGTAAAGATGGGTTCATTTTAATAGGCGCACAGTACCTCAGATATAAAATAGGAAGAGCAAGGTAGCTCTAAAGGACACGTTAGTTTTCTTCAGTAATGTTTTCATCCATGATTAATTGTTCTTTTTTTCAATCTAGTTCAATTTTTTCACTTCTGAATTATGCATTGTTTGTAATGTACCTCACAAATTTTGTGTTGGTGGATGTTGGATTTGGAGAGCTGGTGCTGAATCACTGTGGCATTTGACATAGAGCAAAAAATGAACTGAGATTTGTACCATAAACTTAAGCTTGTTTATGGAAAATTGTATTTTCTTTCCAATGATATCATGGGGAACATTGTACACACATGGTGGAGATGTTTCATTATAACAAACGACACGCCTTATTCTACATAATAATCCCAATGCAAAGAGGGTGGAAGAGAATTGGTCTTCTGACTGTGAGGTTGGTTTTATGACCAGGAATTTCAGACTGCATTTGTTAAGCAAGTGCTAACAATTTTTTTTAAACTGTTAGCAGGCTACATAATAAAGGGAGACTGACCTTCACATTGTGTGATATACATGTTCACCAATAAGATCTTCATTCTAATCAACGAAGGAATTGAACTGCATAATCAGTTCGACAGATTATAACCATTAGGTCAGGACTGGACAAGGATGATCCTTCTGATTGGTTGAATTACCTGAGCTGATGCACCTTGTTCATCCATAATTATCCTTTGATCTTGCATTGCAAGTTGTCTGGATCTTTCTGAACTGCCTCCTTCTCCCAGTCAATTATTGCCTCCTTGACCCATTGCACCTGCGTCAGTCAGTTTGTAATTTATTTTCAGTACCAACGTGCAGTGTTAAGATTCAAAGTTAAAAGCTAAATGGTTGATTTATGTATTTAAACTTTGAATTGCTTGGTTTCTTTGACTTTTTCTATTACCATCCACTATGAGCTCAGTGGGAAAATAAGATTCTTTCCACCATTATGGTTTAAAAAATAATTCCAGCAACTCACGTTACAAAGAGATATCACACGTTTTTCTCATTCACAAGATCAGGGGAACACAGGCCATTTAGCATGTCGACCCTAATTTGATATTTAGTGAAATTATAGCTAATTTGTAACACGAAAACTCTGCCTTTAGTTCATTTGCATTAATATCTTTGAGTAAAATGAACATATCTTTCTCAGTTTCAAATTAACAATTGATTTTGCAACAAATGTAGTTTTTGCAAGAAAGTTCCAAATTCCAAAAGTTCATTACAAATGCATAGAGAAAATTGCTCATATCATCTCCAAAACATCTAAGTTTCCAATGAATTCAGCCCTTTTACGTCAGCTTCTCCTGAGACATAGACATAGAAGTGCACCACTTTGGCCCACAATGCTTGTACCAAACATGATGCCTAGTTAGATCGATCTTATCTCCCTGTACATGATCCATATCCCTCTATTCCTTGAACATGACTATCTTGAAGTCCCTATCTTAATGTCACTTAAACACCACTTTCAGGCCCCCACCACCACATGTTGGCCAAACCAAAGTTTTGTACAGATACAACATGCATCTTGACATTTACACTCACCACCCTGACTGATGAAGACAAACATGCCATATGTGTCCTTGCGGAAAAACAGCTCCGGCCTCTGCACTACTTCCCTCTCACTCCCATCTCACACCATGCAAATGTTTTTTAATAAACAAAAAACCTTGTTTCCATTGAGATATATAAGAAATGAGAGTTGACATGGGAGAGAAGCAGACCAACCAGGGGGAGGGAGCTGCTGCAAGTACAGTTTTGCTCATTTGTTTTGGCTGGACGATCCAATGCAGAAGTCTGCACATTATACTCAGCATCTTGTTACAAGCTGGCAGGCCAGAGACTAATGCTGGACCCATCCAGTTGGACTCACCCACGTACAGTTTACTAAGAGAGTGGGAACTTGCAATAATTGTACAATACAGGCACTCCCCGACTTATGTAATAGGCACCTGAAGTAAACTCGCACTTCTGTGAACAATTCACAATAGGTGTTCCTGTTTCCTAAATGACCTGTGTTATTGCAATGGGAGGATGGCGAGGGCTTCTCATCCACTTCATCATAGATATCACTGCTCTTTCAGTTGCGGCCACTATAGTTGCAACACTGCGAAGGCGAGTGAGAATGAGGGAGGTGGTGAAGACCACTCCCAGCTGACATCTTCCACAAGGTGCTCCAGCGGGCTCTTCCTCACCAGCTGTCGCATCATCCAGTTGAAATGGCTGTTGCTGCAGTTCACGTTGTAGCCCCTGGCTGACGGTCCTTTATTCGGACCGCCACCACTGATAGGACGCGCTCATTCTCCTTGGGGCCACCTCCCCTCTCACCAGCTGCCGCTTCTTCCTGTTGGCTGTCGATTTGCGCACTCTGTCGCTCCCCCCTCCACTCCCCCCTCCACTGCCACCTCCTCCTCTTCCCTGTACAGATCTACGGATGTCAGTGACCCCAGGGGAGTAGGAGGTTGTGGCCATGGAGGGGGCGCCGTGTAGTAGACGCCTGACAGGAAGAAGCAGCGGATGGTAGGAAGGGAGAGAGCCCCGCGGTGACCCCGAGCTCATCCTATCGGTGGCAGCAGCCTGAAGAAAGCGCTGTCGGCCATGGGCTACAACGTGAGCTGCAACAACATATACGCCAAGTGAACGGTGTGGCATTTGGTTAAGAAGGGTTCGCTGGTGCAGACCAGCACCATCAGCACCTACTTTTAAGGTGAAATCACACAAGGTGCTGGAGTTACTCAGCAGGTCGGGCAGCATCTGTGGAGAACATGGATAGGTGACGTTTCGGGTTGGGACCATTTGTCAGATTGATGGTTGAGTACTTTGTGTCCTTTTGTGTATTAGACTGCATTTGCAGTTCTTTCTTTTTACCTAGTTTTACATTGATTCCGACTTGCGTAAAACCTGACTTACATAAGGGTTTACGGAACGTAAAGAATGCAACCCGTATATTAGTAAAGGATTATTTGTACTTTAAATATTAATTTGTCAAAAAATTAAAAAGGAGGATTTGAATATTATACAATTGCCAAATTACTAAAGTTCTGTTAGCTGAATAAGCTATCATTTGGTGATTCAATAAATAATTCAATTGAGAAAGTAATGCTACTTAATATTTTGGGTAAACATTGCATACTTATGGAATAATTTGCTATCTTGTATCATGATTTACTAAAAATAGCTGTACATATTTTTTTATTTTTCTGCAATTTACTTCCACTTAGTGTTTAAAGCATGAAAATGCAGGAGTAAGCATTGGGTTATGGTCACATTTATTTTTCTTCATTTTCAGAATTGCTATCATCTAATATAATGGATGTTCCTGCCCATCCTTCCTAATTGATCTCTTGAGATGGAGCAATTTACATCATTGCTTCCCTTTTTTGTTGCTCGTTTAGCATTTTGATTTGCTGTAGTGATATACACTGCTTAGTGTTTTTGAGTAATTAAGTCCTAAACAAATAATCCAGCATTGGAGAGTAGTTATGGAAATTGCTGTTCATCAAGCCGTTCACAAATTGTAACATGAGAGAGTGGCCCAGTTCATGGTGAGGCAGTTGTTCACTTTAATTCTAGAGTAAATATGACAGCAGCCGCCAACATTTTTGCATGTGCAATCAGCGGTGGAAATCTGGAGGTTGTTCTTGTCGATGTCCTGTTTCTTCACAAGCTTTACCACACTGGTACCATGCCAGCATGTTCTGCATTTCACATAATCATAATGCTATGCAATTGTCTGCTGGAAACACAGCAGGAAATTTTGGAACCTGTCCATTCTGGTGAATGAATGCTGAATAAAATGTTAATCTTCATTATTTTTACTGAAATGTTTAAACCCTTAAATTTACTTTGAATACTGTGGTGTCTTATTCTTTTAGATTTTAATCCTTGCGGTAATCCAAAAAAATTAACTTGATCTTTTTATTTTCCTCTCATTTGTCTATATCAATTCCAGCTTCATTCCCTCTGTGCTTTTTATTCATGATTGTACAATGGCACAGCAATCCTAATTTACAGTTGTTTACTCAGTCTCTGCATCCCAAGTCAGGTTTATTCAATGTGATTGGTTGCAGTGATGCTCCATTGCTTTATTTTCATACAAGTGCATAAACACATTGGAAGGTGAATGCTGCTCATTCTCTGTTCTCTGCAGAATCTAACCAATGTTAGCTGGTTCATTTTACTGTGTGGTGATTCGAGAACTAATATTAATTGTATTTATCTATGTAAATGGTTAATTCTTTAAAATGTGGTACACACTCAGACATGTTCCAAAGATGTGCAGGTTAGTTAGTTATCAAATCATAGATGGAATGGAAATAGGCCCTTCGGCCCAACTTGCCCATACTTACTAAAGTGCTCCATCTACACTAGTCTCACCTGTTTGCGTTTCGCCCTTATCCCTCTAAACCTTTCCTGTCCATGTGCCTGTCTAATATCTTTTAAACGTTAATTGGCTACAGTAAATTATCCCCAAGATAGATGGGTAGAGGTTGAGGGGCACGTGAGAGAGAGTAGGTTATCAGGAAATAAGTGGGGGAATTGGAATGATGGAAGTGCTGTAAGATTCAACAGAGACTAGATGAACTGAGGGCGTGCAAGACGTTGATGGGGGTAGGGATGGTGGACATGGAGGACTTGACGTGAGCTTGGAAATTAGGTTTTGATGAGATCAAGTTTGTTGACAGTGGAAAATTAAATTCAAGAGAATGATAATGTAAAAAGTATTGGTACTGTTAATTCAGGAGTTGAACAAATATATAGATTTAGCAATTCCATTTTTTAATTTTTAATTCTACAAAAACTACATCCCCACAATCCCAATCCTAATCAAATTAATGCGTATTATGTCAACTTGTGAAGCCCGGTAAGAGTCTACCAATTGCATTGTTCCTTGTTTAGATGTGTGGAACACGTCATTTCTTTATGTTCATCTCAAAACCAAATGCCAGAGAAATCCACTTGGTTTCCATTTCTCTGAGATGGAGTAGACATTCTCTGCAATTTAAACTCAGAAGTTTAGGTGCAAATTCATTCAACTACTAGCACAAACCTTGATATATTTAGTGCTCCTATGTAACCAGGGGTATTTGATTAGGTTGACAGACAGAAAGCAAAGAGTGGGGATAAATGGGTCCCTTTCAGAATGGCAGGCAGTGACTCGTGGGGTACCGCAAGGCTTGGTGCTAGGACCGCAGCTATTTACAATATACATCAATGACTTGGATGAAGGGATTAAAAGTACCATTAGCAAATTTGCAGATGATACAAAGCTGGGTGGCAGTGTGAACTGTGAGGAAGATGTTATGAGGTTGCAGGGTGACTTGGACAGGTTGTGAGAGTGGGCGGATGCTTGGCAGATGCAGTTTAATGTGGATAAGTGTGAGGTTATCCACTTTGGTGGTAAGAATAGGAAGGCAGATTATTATCTGAATGGTGTCAAGTTAGGAAAAGGGGACGTACAACGTGATCTGGGTGTCCTAGTGCATCAGTCACTGAAAGGAAGCATGCAGGTACAGCAGGCAGTGAAGAAAGCCAATGGAATGTTGGCCTTCATAACAAGAGGAGTTGAGTATAGGAGCAAAGAGGTCCTTCTGCAGTTGTACAGGGCCCTAGTGAGACCGCACCTGGAGTACTGTGTGCAGTTTTGGTCTCCAAATTTGAGGAAGGATATTCTTGCTATTGAGGGCGTGCACCGTAGGTTTACTAGGTTAATTCCCGGAATGGCGGGACTGTCATATGTTGAAAGACTGGAGCGACTAGGCTTGTATACACTGGAATTTAGAAGGATGAGAGGGGATCTTATCGAAACGTATAAGATTATTAAGGGGTTGGACACATTAGAGGCAGGAAACATGTTCCCAATGTTGGGGGAGTCCAGAACCAGGGGCCACAGTTTAAGAATAAGGGGTAGGCCATTTAGAACAGAGATGAGGAAAAGCTTTTTCAGTCAGAGAGTTGTGAATATGTGGAATTCTCTGCCTCAGAGGGCAGTGGAGGCCAATTCTCTGAATACATTCAAGAGAGAGCTAGATAGAGCTCTTAAGGATAGCGGAGTCAGGGGGTATGGGGAGAAAGCAGGAACGGGGTACTGATTGAGAATGATCAGCCATGATCACATTGAATGGCGGTGCTGGCTCGAAGGGCCGAATGGCCTACTCCTGCACCTATTGTCTATTGTCTATTAGTAAAGATATGTAGACCAATTAAGATGAAGATGAGCCAACAGCAACAAGATTGAGCGGGAGCTAAAAAAACAGACTGCTGGAGGAACTCAGTGGGTCAGGCAACTGGTGTGGAGGGGAATAGACAACTTTTCTGGAGTGCTGATGTCCAATGTGCAATATATCTTTGGCTCCAGTATTTGAGCCCTCCATGATTGGTAGGCTTTATTCCATTCTCTGGACATGACATTATGACCTCAACCCCAAGAAAATGATCAGCGGTAATTGGCTTTGAATACCTGTTTAATAAACATAAAATATTTCCCTCAAATAATTCCAAGCCAAATTATTTTTTTTAAAGTTAAGTATTGTGAACCTACCTTAAAAATCCAGTTTTGAATATGCGAGAAGAGGAATATCTTTGCAGGATACCAAATTTGCCCAAGGTAACAGAAATTTAATTGTTTCATAAAACAAAATACGACAGAGCTAAAATTACAAGATTTCTCACTTTTGAGATTTAAGGACATTTTTATATTGATGCCTTGGATTTGACAATATATCCAAATATGTTTTCAAATAATTTACAAATGACATGAGGATCACATTCTATTAAACCACACTGTCTGTGGATATTGAATATATGTGTAATCCTTGGTTGGAGTGTTAATTCAGCGTAAGTAACTAATAACAGGAAAGATGATTGAGTTTCTGATTAAACATTAGTTTTTCATACAGCTCACCTGATGCAGGGAACCGCTTACAAATAAGGCTGAGTTTTGAAGGATAGTATTTTAATTTTAATTTATTTCTGGGCAGTGTCCTGGACAGTCCCAGCCGACTAGATGAAGAACACCGGCTGATTGCGAGGTATGCTGCCAGATTGGCTGCAGAAGCTGGAAACACAGTAAGTAGCACAGCCTTCTCCATTCTTCTTATCCTGTTCTTGCCACCCAAGAGCTAATACATAATAATTCTTTACATGAAAGAAACTGTGTTTTTGCTTAGCGTAGAATAATAGATATGGGTCTTGATTTTTGATTCACAAAACTGCTGGATAGGGTTGATAAATACCGATCGGTCATCAGCTGGAATAATGTCACTAAATAGTTTGATTTTTAGTAGCAGTTTAAAATTTTTTTAAAAATGTTGGGGATAATTGAATTTTATTGGAATGGTTGTCTGAACTTTTGTGAACATCCTTTGTACTTAAAAAAGGACATTGTGGGGTTTTATCTGGTAGGCTGGATATCTGCCTCCATTCCCCTCTCCAGGCAGTGTGCCCCAGATTCCAAGCCCCTCTTGGAGAGAGGTTCTTCCTCTGACCCTTTACCCTTAATCTATCCCTCCAGTTTTTCACATCTGTACTGAGGAGAAGTTTACCACTATCTACCCTTTCCATCCCCTTACAGTTGTGTGCACATGTCTCAGTTTCCCCCTTCAACCCTCTCTGCTCCAAGGTAAACATACCCAGCATTTCCTCATATCCCTCTGTTGTTCAATACCCCCTCGAGCCTTAGTGCCTAACCATTCACTTGTATGTTCTACCCTGATTAGTACCCCGAAGGGCATCAGAGCACACGTAAGAATTAAATTCCATCTAGCCAAATCATTAGTTATCATCCTGTAGACAATGAGCATAGCACCAATGCCTGCAGACAATGAGCATAGCACCAATGCCTGCAGACAATGAGCATAGCACCAATGCCTGCAGACAATGAGCATAGCACCAATGCCTGCAGACAATGAGCATAGCACCAATGCCTGCAGACAATGAGCATAGCACCAATGCCTGCAGACAATGAGCATAGCACCAATGCCTGCAGACAATGAGCATAGCACCAATGCCTCCAGACAATGAGCATAGCACCAATGCCTGCAGACAATGAGCATAGCACCAATGCCTGTAGACAATGAGCATAGCACCAATGCCTGTAGACAATGAGCATAGCACCAATGCCTGTAGACAATGAGCATAGCACCAATGCCTGTGGCACACCACTGGTTGGAGGCTTCCAGTCACATAAACAGCCCTTCACCATCACCCTTTGCGTCCTACTATCAGGCGAAGTTTGGATCCAATTTGTTAACTGTATGGCTGTATGGTAAATCGAATATCACTCTACCTTAATTGGCACATGTGACAATAAAAGACCTTTGAACCTTTAACTTGTTTTGGATCCCATGGGCTCTAACCTTTTGGACCAGTTTCCCATGTGGTGAAGGCTTTGCCTTGTAGTCCATGTAGACTACATTCATCACACTCACAGAGCCATGTTCATCAGTCATTGCACAGTCATGGCGATTTTGGTCCCAGGATCATGCGTTGAAAGCTTAGAAATAACATGGCCATTCCTTAGTGCCAGGTACAGAGCGATGCTAGAGTCTGGGGATTAACTGAGGGATTGGAGTTTTGAGGTGAACCAGGGTCAGGTATCGTTCTCCAGAAATGCAGAGTTAGGGAGATGAAGGTGTATCATTGGAGTGAGACACAAAATACTGGAGTAACTCAGCGGGACTAGCAGCATCCCTGGAGAGAAGGCATGGGTGATGTTTCGGTCGAGACCCTTCAGACTGTCTCATTGGGGTGCTGGTTGGGTCAGAGTAAGTGTCAAGCACTTGTGAGGATGCTCACTTTGATGAGTCAGAGTCTTTGATTTATGGTCAGGAATTGGGTTGTGGGATCAATGATTGTTGGATGGGAGATCAGTGAGTAAAATAGGGTGGTTGGTCGGGGGTCGTGAGTTTGTGAACGGATTTGTACCCCCAAGAGAGAGCTAGTAATTTAATAAAGGGAACAACTGAATTGGGTTGTCAGTGCCAGGATGTGGTTTGCCCAAGGAAACTCCCTTATTCATGTTAATACAGATAAAACAGGACCATCAAAATCTGGTAGGACAATGATGGGTGCTTTTGGAGCCTTGTGAACAAATTTCTTACAACATCCCTCTAAACAAGAGGTGAATGATGCTCTTCACAGCAAACACACCATCAGCATGTGCCATTTTCAGTAGAAAAAGAAGTACAAGACTTCTCAGTCTGAAGAAGATTCCCGACACGAAATGGCACTGATCATTTTTCTCCAGAGATGCTGCCTGACCCGCTGAGGTACTCCAGCACTTTGTGACTACCGTTGCCATTTACAAGTGGCTGGTTGGATTTCTGGGTCTGTGTCTTTCAACCTGGAAACAATTATAATTGTTTTCCACTTCAAGCAAGTAAGCAAACAGTTGTGTATTGGAGTACAATATGGAAAAATATAAATTTCTTCATTTGGAAGGATGAATGAAAAAAACAAGTACAATTTTAATGGAGAAAAAACAGCAGAAAGCTGCAAGGAATTTGGGGGCCTTTGTGCACAATAAAACAGAGAGGCAGCATGTTGGTGCACCAATTCATAGGGGATCCTTATCGAATGTTTTCCCTTATTTCAAGGAGGTTGAAGTACAAAAGTAGGGAAGTCATATTCAACGGTACAAGGACACTGGTGAGCTTACATTTAAAGTTCTTGAAAACAATTTTAGTCCTCTTGTTTAAGGAGAAAGACATTACTTCAGCTGTTCAAAGAAGGTTCACTGGGATGATCACAGGTACAGTGGGATCATCCCATAAGAAAAGGTTAAGTGGACTGGGACGCGCGTGAGTTTAGAAGAATGAGAAGCAACGTTATTGGAACATACAGCTTAAATGCCTGGTCTCAAAATAAGGAGCACCCAGTTAAAGCTATGATAAGGAACAATTTCATTTTTTCAGTGTTGTGGGGCTTTGGATCTTTACCACCGAGGCCTTTGGGGGAAGAGTCTGTGCGCTTGAGGCTGGGGTAGATTGATAGTCAGTAGCAGAGTCAAGGATAGTAGGAAAAGAGGAAAGTGAATTTGAGGTAAGTCGGATCAGTTGCCATCTTATTATGGCGGAGCAGGCTTGAGAGGTGACCAGCTCACTTCTGTTCCTTCTACTTCTGGTCTTTATTGTGTTACGGAGGAATAGCAGGGAAATCTAATAAAATGACCAGTTGGTTATGTGGTTGTTGCAAAAGTCCTTTGTTTATACTGTTCTATAAAATGATCTATTTTGCATTTTAGCAGCGTTCAATTCCAGAACTGGCCTTCAATTTTGATGCAAACAAACAGCAGCGGCAATTAATTGCGGAACTAGAAAATAAAAACAGGTAGGAACAATTATGTCTTTGATACTGCAGCAAATCTGTTGCTAAAGTTGTTTTGAATTGTGGACTAATTTCAGAAAATATTTTTGTGCTCTCGTTCATCGAATATCTTCATAGCAGTATAACAAAAAGATAAATGGAGCTGCCTGATGGGGATATGCATTGGAAACTTGGGAGAAATAACGATTGCCACAAATTTTTTTTAATCACTTTCTTGGAAAGCAGTAACATGTGGCATTGTCATGTTAATTATAGCAGTGAGTAAAAATTAAAAAAGGAAACACTAGCGTTTAAAACACAGTGCTGGAGGAACTCAGCAGGTCAGGCAACATCTGTGGATGGAAATAGACAGACAATGTTTCTGGTCTTGTTTAGTTTGGGAGTAAAATACAGCAGGCAAAAATGCACATGACAAATGCCAGGCTCTTAACAAAAGTGAGAACTAGGGGTCGATTGCGAGAAGTTCAGAGATGAGGAGATGCAAAGAGAGATTATAAAAAATATTGGCGCTACTGAAAAAGGGGAATTCAAATTTATTCTATATTTAAGGATAGGAAGGACAAACCTGGGAACTACAGGCCTGTGAGCCTGGCATCAGTAGTGAGGAGGCCGTTGAAGGGGATTCTTAATTAAAACCAGCAATTTGCCTTCAATCAGCAGCAAAGTGATGGAATATGCGATCGATGATATGATCAAATGGTACCTACTCACCATTACCCTAATCACTAAATCAGCTTGTCTCTAAACCTCATCACAACCTGGATCAATGATAGGTTCTCAAATAAACTATTTGTGAAGGATCATTTTCCTTAGCAGACGGGGTGTTTGGAATTTTAAGATAACAGAGAGAAATTTTTCACTTGGCCTCTTGAAAATCTGAAACTCGCTGTGTAAGGGGTTTCTGCGCCGAGCTTTCGCCCGACCTAAGGTCCCCGTGCCTTGCTCTGATCCCTTGACCAGGCCGTGCACACTGGTTCCCCGTGAGTGGTTCGACCCACTCACCCCTTACGGTTCTGGACACTGGGCTTAGATGCAGGAGCTCTTATAGTGCAGAAAAAATTCAACCAGACCAGATTTCAAAACCAGGGTTTAAATGAAAAGGGCTTTTATTCAGCACTTGGGACTATTGTCCATGAATACTTATTATACAGTTCGATAAGACATATCTATAATACACATCCCGAATACATGAATATCTTTTATTTATTAATCACAAAACGCACAGTTCACAAGACATATACCCGAATACCCTTTTCGCTGAAAACTTAAAAGCACACAGTTCCACGAGACATATATCCGAATACCTTCTTCGCTGAATTCTTGAAACACACACAGTTCCACAAAACATATACACGAATACCCTTTTACTTATGAATTCTTAAACACAGTTCTGCAAGACACATACACGACTGTCAGATGGGGAACGCACGACGCATCGCAACCTTGACCAAACCCTATTTTTAATACACACCCAACGTTTATTCACAACCACCCTCCTCTCTACACTAAACTATGTCCAGGATATGTAGGATTTGAAGTGCATGCTCACCATGGGGTTATTACTGGGGTTACTGGCTGTTCGGTTTTTGCAGTATTTCTTTTCGAGTTGCGTGCCTGTTCCTCTCTCTCGCATCCGTTCTTCTTTCCGACTTTCTTCTTGACTTCAGACTTCGAACCCGGTTTTCTCTGCGCTTCTTGCCTCCTGTCCGTCTTACCTTTTTCACCCAAAGTAGTGGGCAGTTATACTGTTCCTGACCCGTCCTATCTCCCGCCAGATCTTGGAATCCTTTTGTTCAAAAGATATGTATGAGGTTTTATCTTCTGATCTGCCTTATGTTCCGGGATACCGGGGATGGCCAGACGGTGTAAATTGGGATTTCATTGTGAGGTGATGGGTGTTAACTGGTTTCCCATCACCTACCAGGAGTTTTCTATGGGCTATGTGCCCTCTCACTGAGATGAACTATTTAGGTCGGCTTGGGGCATTGTGAGTATGCTGATGTCAGCGCCCCAGTGTCTGGACTCCGACCTGGTTTCGTAGGTTTCTGCATGGCCAATACCCATCCTTTGTTCTGGCCATGGCTTTGCAGAAAACCTCGAGACTGGGATGTAAGGTTTTTACCTTTTTGTGGCTGGTCACGAGGTCCTGCGGCCATTTTAGGACCCACAGATTGTGACATCCTTTGTTAATCTGACCGCAGCCTTTCTCCGCTATCAGCCCCAGTCTCCCGTTTAAAATGTCCAAACTGCAGCTCTTTGGTATTGCGTTGCTTTTCAATGAGGGAAAACTTCTCAAATCTTACAGCTGTTCAAAGGTAATTTGATATTCAATTAAAATGCTGCCATTTGCAAGGTTTAGGGAGTGAATACATTGCAAATTAAGATTAGGCTGAAAGGGCACAATCACTCTTGTGCAAATGGCTGAAAATTGTGATGTAAATATCTGTGATTATCGTACTTAGTGTGATTGCATGTGAAGTGCTAAATCTTTGAGAGAAAATATTCAATTTTTCTAATCTTATTTTTAGGGAGATCCTGCAAGAAATTCAACGTCTCAGGTTGGAACATGAGCAGGCCTCCCAACAGACTCCAGAGAAAGCCCAGCAGAATCCTACCCTGCTGGCTGAACTGAGGCTACTAAGGTGAGACATGGTACATTATATCTCTTGTTAGCTTTTATACTTATAAGGATAAAATAAGTTGTATCTATTTATCTGAAAATCTCTTAAATTCAGTTTTATTTGCTAAATTGACAAAGCTTTGGCACGAAACATGATTCACTGAATGGATTTTGGTGTGTGAGCAGTTTCTGACTTCTCTTGGCTCTCCTTACCTATGACATATCACAGCACCACTATTGATTTTTGATTCATTTCCTTTGGGTTATAGTCTGTAGACAGGCTTGAAAGGTGAGCCACGTCTTTTTATACAAGGGAAAATCCCCAACTTGAATTGTACCTTGCACTACTTGCTCACCAAATAAATTGACCTCATTGAATTGTAGAAATAAATGAACTGCAGATATTGGTTTACAAAAGAAAGGTCCTGACCCAAAACTTCACCTATCCATGTTCTCCAGAGATGCTGCCTGACCCGCTGAGTTATTCCTCCACTTTGTGGCCTCTGCCTGTTCACCCGTCCTCTGAGCAAAAGAATTGCAAGGCCATAAATATCCATGAAAGATCACAGTTATTTTGGTTGTTGATTTATGGAATCAGTGAATCATCAATGTGGAATTAGACTACTTTGGCCGAACATCCATGCTGACCAAGGTGCATCACAGGAAGAAGATATTTAACTCATCATGCCATTGCTTATTTAGTGACTACTAACAAATAAATTAAATAGCATTTGTTTCACGTTGATGCTTGGAACTTGATGTAGTCGCCCCAGTGTTCACTGATGGATTCTCAGTCGCATTCCATAAAATAATTTCAGTTCTCAACTAAACCACAAGATGGAGTAAGGCACCACCAAGATTATCCACTGCAGCTGATTCAAGCCTCCTGCTGGTTGCTTTGTCCATCACATCTCCCATCAATCCCACAATTAGAGAAAGTCAACAACAGGCTGTCCTTGCAAGTGTATGGATAAGAATGGATAAGAATTGATTAGACAGGAAAAATGCTTAAAGAGGTGAACCAAGTCAGTCAAATAATTTTCCTAAAAGTAGGTCCTCAAGAAAAGATATAATAAAAAGGAATTGCAGATGCTGGTTTATACCAAAGATAAACGCAATGTAGACATAAAATGCTGGAGTAACTCAGCGGGACAGGCAGCATCTCTGGAGAGAAGGAATGGGTAACGTTTTGGGTCGAGACCCTTCTTCAGAAGATTTGATAGGTGATGTTTTGGGTCAGGACCTGAAATGAGGAAGAGTCCTGACCCAAAACATCATCTATATATTTTCTCCAGAGATGCTGCCAGAGAGTTCCTCCAGCATTTTGTGTCAATCCTCAAGAACATTTTTTTTTGGTATTTCCTCAGCAGTTATCTGAGAAGAGATCAATTGCTGACACAAAGTACTGGAATAGCATCTCAGTGGGTCAGGCAGCATCTCTGGAGAATATGGATAGGTGATGTTTTGGGTTGGGGCCCTTCTTCAGATTGATTGTCGGGGCTGGTGGAAGAAAGATGGAAGAGAGGGTAGGGGGAGGTCGAAGCCTGGCAGGTAATGTGTAAGAAGGAACTGCAGATGCTGGTTTAAACCGAAGTTAGACACAAAAAGCTGGAGTAACTCAGCAGGACAGGCAGCATCTCTGGTGAGATGGAATGTGTGATGTTTCGGATCAATACTTGACCCGAAACGTCACCCATTTCTTCTCTCCAGAGATGCTGCCTGTCCCGCTGAGTTACCCCAGCTTTTTGTGCCTATCCTGGCAGTTAATGTGTTGATATAGGTGAGGGTGGCATGGGAGTGGAGGTTGATAGACAGGTTGTGGACAAAGTCAACAGTCAACAGAGCTTTATTTGTCATTCGGTACCAAGGTACCGAACGAAATTACAGAGATGCAGGATTGAAGAGTTGCAACTTGTGAAGCTAGAGGAAGAAATGTAGGTAGATGGGAAGGGTACGTCCAGGTGGGGCATAGTCGAGGGATGTGGGTTAGTGGGAAAGATGGGGGAGGATTTGGCGGAGGAAGCGGTCGGGTTGCTGCCTTACAGCGCCAGAGACCCGGGTTCGATCTGGACTACGGATGCTTGTCTGTACGTAGTTTATACCTTCTCCCCATGACCTGTGTGGGTTTTCTATGAGATATTCGGTTTCCTCCCACACTCCAATCACGTACAGGTTTGTGGGTTAATTGGCTTGGCATAAAAGTAAAATAGCCCCTAGTGTGTGTAGGATAGTGTTAATGTATGGGGATCGCTGGAATGTGCGGATTCGGTGGACCGAAGAGCCTGTTTCTGCGGTGTATCTCTAAACTAAACTAAACTAAACTAAATCAATTATGTTATTCTCCTTACCTTCACAAAAAATATATTTGAAGTTTAATTTAATGAACAAAAGAAATGTATTGTTAGATTTGAATTATCGATGGTGCCAGTGTATGCTCAAGGATAGCTAAAAATTCCTTTCAATATAGTTGATCATTTGCCATATTCTGCTGGGTGCTTTATTTTACAAGGATGAATTAAGACTCTCTTTAGATGAATATGAGGAAACACGAAGACTTCTATAAAAATTTAAGAGGTATGAAGGAATGAAGTTGTACATCACAAATGCAGTCTGTGCAAGATCAGGGGTGGCACGGTGGTGCAGCGGTAGAGTTGCTGCCTTTTAGCGAATGCAGCGCCGGAGACTCAGGTTCGATCCTGACTACGGGCGCCGTCTGTACGGAGTTTGTACGTTCTCCCCGTGACCTGCGTGGGTTTTCTCCGAGATCTTCGGTTTCCTCCCACACCAGTTAGTCTGACATCAGTGGTGGGGAAGATGCTGGAGTCAATTATAAAAGACGAAATTGCTGAGCATTTGGATAGCAGTAACGGGATCATTCCGAGTCAGCATGGATTTACGAAGGGGAAATCATGCTTGACAAATCTACTGGAATTTTTTGAGGATGTAACTAGGAAAATTGACAAGGGAGAGTCAGTGGATGTGGTGTACCTCGACTTTCAGAAAGCCTTCGACAAGGTCCCACATAGGAGATTAGTGGGCAAAATTAGGGCACATGGTATTGGGGGTAGGGTACTGACATGGATAGAAAATTGGTTGACAGACAGAAAGCAAAGAGTGGGGATAAATGGGTCCCTTTCGGAATGGCAGGCAGTGACCAGTGGGGTACCGCAAGGTTCGGTGCTGGGACCCCAGCTATTTACGATATACATTAATGACTTAGACGAAGGGATTAAAAGTACCATTAGCAAATTTGCAGATGATACTAAGTTGGGGGGTAGTGTGAATTGTGAGGAAGATGCAATAAGGCTGCAGGGTGACTTGGACAGGTTGTGTGAGTGGGCGGATACATGGCAGATGCAGTTTAATGTAGATAAGTGTGAGGTTATTCACTTTGGAAGTAAGAATAGAAAGGCAGATTATTATCTGAATGGTGTCAAGTTAGGAGGAGGGGGAGTTCAACGAGATCTGGGTGTCCTAGTGCATCAGTCAATGAAAGGAAGCATGCAGGTACAGCAGGCAGTGAAGAAAGCCAATGGAATGTTGGCCTTCGTAACAAGAGGAGTTGAGTATAGGAGCAAAGAGGTCCTTCTACAGTTGTACCGGGCCCTGGTGAGACCGCACCTGGAGTACTGTGTGCAGTTTTGGTCTCCAAATTTGAGGAAGGATATTCTTGCTATGGAGGGCGTGCAGCGTAGGTTCACTAGGTTAATTCCCGGAATGGCGGGACTGTCGTTTGATGAAAGGCTGGAGCGATTGGGCTTGTATACACTGGAATTTAGAAGGATGAGGGGGGATCTTATTGAAACATATAAGATAATTAGGGGATTGGACACATTAGAGGCAGATAACATGTTCCCAATGTTGGGGGAGTCCAGAACAAGGGGCCACAGTTTAAGAATAAGGGGTAGGCCATTTAGAACGGAGATGAGGAAGAACTTTTTCAGTCAGAGGGTGGTGAAGGTGTGGAATTCTCTGCCTCAGAAGGCAGTGGAGGCCAGTTCGTTGGATGCTTTCAAGAGAGAGCTGGATAGAGCTCTTAAGGATAGTGGAGTGAGGGGGTATGGGGAGAAGGCAGGAACGGGGTACTGATTGAGAGTGATCAGCCATGATCGCATTGAATGGCGGTGCTGGCTCGAAGGGCTGAATGGCCTACTCCTGCACCTATTGTCTATTGTCTATTGTCCAAAGACGTACAGGTATGTAAGTTAATTGGCTGGGCAAATGTAAAAAAAAAAAAAATTTTAATTGGCCCTAGTGTGTTATGGATAGTGTTAATGTGCGGGGATCGCTGGACGGCGCGGACCCGGTGGGCCGAAGGGCCTGTTTCTGCGCTGTATCTCTAAATCTAAAAAAATCAGGAACTTTTCTTTACTAGTCCCATTTTCCAAAACTGTTGTTTTAAATTGCATGGCATTTCAAGTGCTTATTTAAATATTTGTTATATTTTGTGAGAGTACCTACATCCACCACTGCTTGAAACGGTGTGTACCAGATTTTAACCACCCTCTGGATCAAAAACATTCTTCTTCAGATCCTCTCTTAATGTCCTATTCCTTACCTTAAACCAATGGCATCTGAAAATAGATACTGCTATTTAGGGGAAAAGTTTCTCACTATCTGCCATGTCTATGCCCTTTATATTTCTGTCTATCTAAATCTGGCCCTCCCTCAGCATTCCCTGCTCCAAGGAAAACAAAACCAGCCTATCCATTCTCTCCTGGCAACTGAAATACCTTCTCATCATCCTTGTCCACTCCCCACACATTGGGGGCAATTTTACCGTGGCCAATTCACCCATAAACCTGCATGTCCTTGGGATGTCGCAGGAAACCAGAGCACCCAGAGAAAACCCACGTGGTCACAGGGGGAACCACCAAACTCCACACAGACAGCACCTGAGTTCAGCATGTCCCCAACAACCCTCACCAACTTCTACAGATGTGCCGTAGAAAGCATGACAGCCTAGTTTGGGAACAGTTTCATCTAAGAATGCAAGAAATCGCAGAGAATTGTGGATGTCGCCCAGTCCATCGAGCAAACCAATCTCCCTTCCATTAACTCCATCTACACTTCACATTGCATCAGCTGGCCCTGCAGCACAATCAAAGACTATTCTCACCCCTGTCACTCCCTCTTCTCCCCTCTCCCATTGGGCAAGAGGTACAGATGTTTGAAAACGTATACCTCCAGATTTAGGGACAGTTTCTTCCTTGCTGTCATCAGGCAACTGAACAGTCCTCTCATCACCTAGAGGGTGGGCCTGACCTATCTATCATACCGGAGACCTTTGAACTATTTTTAATCAGATTTTATTGGACTTTATCTTGCACTAAATGTTGTACCCTTTTATCTATGCACCGTGGACGGTTTGATTGTAATCATGTATCGTCTATTCTTTGACTGGATAGTACACAAGGAAAAACGTTTCACTTTGCCTCGGTACAGGTGACATTAAAAAACGAAACTAAATGTCTCGACCCGAAACGTCACCCATTCCTTCCATCTAGAGATGCTGCCAGTCCCGCTGAGTTATTCAGCATTTTTTGTCTATCTTTGGTGTAAACCAGGATCTGCAGTTCCTTCCTAAACTAAATTGTAAACACTATAAGAAAAGCAGCAGGTCAACTGTGAAGAACTGTGTGGTGATCTGAAAAAAATAATGTTTCGAGATAAACCCATGTCAAAAATAGAAGTGGGAAAGCAAATTTCTGAGTACACCCAAAGAAAATGACTGTGGGTCAGGGGGGAAGAGCAGCAGCAGGTTGAGATGGTGGCAAAAACATGGACTAATCCCACAGAGAGATAGTCTGTGGGCTTCACTGGGGCTTATTTCAGGATAATATTTGTGAGATGGATGTTGGTCATTCATTCATAATCAGTGTCCCCAACAGGACTGGTGGATACTGCACTTAGTGAGAATTAGATTTTCAGGTTGATTAAGACACCAATGTAAGAATCACTGCCCAGTGATATGATCAGTGCAAATCAATATTTCAGCTTAACATGAGGTGAGGCACACTTTGCATCAATTCTGGCAGGAGACAGAACACTGACTCGATAGAGATCAAGATAAATTGAGATTATTTTAATTGATGGAAGAATTCCTTGAGGGTTGAGAAATGCAACACGACCCTGATTTGGCAAGAGGATATTTTCTTCCTTGTGTTTTAGTGATTGACGTGGCTTCTCCACCCAAACTCTCATCTGCTGGATTTCTGTCATTCCTGAATAGTGCTCGGCGTCCAATCCAATTCCTGTTCTAGGTCATTGTGCATGATGTCTGGATGTTTCTCAATTCTTCTGTGACCTAATTCCACTCATTACCCCCCACCCCCCCACCTTTTCAACAAATTAGTTTATTCATAGTTGCACTAATTTCACTGCAAAGATGTTTTGGTTCATTTTATAAAATTGCAAATTTGGGTCTTATGTAGACATATTCCTGTATTCATTGTCATTTGGGTCAATCCCAGCAGTGTACGTCGTGTTGCCTCTGTACCATGATTAATTCAACTAGCTCCCTTCTTTGCACAGGAGTATGCTTCAGGCCACATAAATGCAGGCTCCTGACGTTCAGCCTGAATATTGTGTCTTTCACACGTATCCTATTGTCCCCTTCAATCATTCGGTGGTTAGACTCAGCATTTTAGAAGACTTAGCTAAAATAAAGCATTTGATTTGTCTGGCCAAAAGAAATGCACGTGCAACCAATATTGCACCTAATTCACTCAGTACAACTTGCATTCTGTAAAACAATTAATGTAGCTCCCACCTGGTGCTTGTGTCTCTTCTTGGCTTGAATCAAATTTCATCAAATGTTTCTCCAATATATTAATCTCCAGTCTGATAAAAATCTATTTGACAGCTTTTTGCATGAAAGCTTCAATTACCCCAATAGTGTCATTCTGCATCCAAATATGAAATTCGATGACACATACGCTTTTACCAAGTGTTTGCATTCAAGGATCTCCCAACATATTTGGGTGTGAGATATGCATTACTTGTTCAGACAACCAATAAGTTAGTTTTGGTCTTGCAGACATTCCTTAAAATAATAACTTTAATTACTTTTAACCTCATTGGTTATTCCTAACCTGTTGTATTTTGCCTTAAAATCTCAATTTACATATAAAACTTTTCAAATTAGTCACAGAGAAAATATGCCGATTACTGAGAAATGTGGCGTGTTGCATTTTGGAAAGAGTTAACAAGGGTAGGACCTACACAATGAATGGCAGGGCTCTGGAGAGTGTTGTAGGCCAGAGGTATCCAGGAGTGCAGATATATAGTTTGTTGAAAGTGGCACCAGAGGTAGATATGGTGGTCATAAAGGTTTTTGGCACATTGGCCTTCATCAGTCAGAAATTGAGGCCACATTTAGAGTAGTGTGTTCAGTTCTGGGCACAATGTTATAGGAAAGACGTCAAGCTGGAAAGGGTATAGAGAAGATTTACGAAGATATTGCCAGGACTCGAGGGCCTGAGCTGTAGGGAGAGGTTGAGCAGGCTGGGATTCCCTTCCTTGGAGCAGAAGATGATGATGGGTAACCTTTTAGAGGTGTATAAAATTATGAGAGGAATAGGTCGGGTCGATGCACAGAGTCTCTTGCCCAGAGTGGGGGATCGAGAACCAGAGGACATAGGTTTAAGGTGAATAGGGATTTAATAGGAATCTGAAGGGTAACTTTTTCACACAGACGGCGGTGGGTGTATGGAAAGAGCTGCCAGAGGAGGTAGTTGAGGCAGGGACTATCGCAACATTTCAGAAACAATTAGACGGGAACATGGATAGGACAGGTTTAGAGGGATACGAGCCAAACGCAGGCAGGTGGGACTGGAGTAGTCAGGACATGTTGGTCGTGTGGGCAAGTTGGACCAAAGAGCCTGTTTCCACACTGTATGACTCTATCCCAAAAGTTTAATTGTCCTTTTCATGAACAAAGACGTTCCGTTTTCATTCCCATTGTGACCACGATTCCAAAGTGACATGGCATTTCTTGAAGATAAATGTTACAAAGATTTAATTTTTAACCAAAAGACAATGGGTACAAATATGGCTTTAATATGGGTTTAAATATGGATTTAAATATGGCTTCACTAGATGGAGCTCTTAAGGATAGCGGAGTCAGAGGGTATGGGGAGAAGGCAGGAATGGGGTACTGATTGAGAATGATCAGTCATGATCACATTGAATGGCGGTGCTGGCTCGAAGGGTCGAATGGCCTACTCCTGCACCTATTGTCTATTGGCTACTTAAAAAGAAAAAAAACTGCAGATGCTGGAAATCTGAAAAATAAATACATTGCGGGAAACTGGTCAGGCAATAATTATGGAAAATTAAGTAGACCTTTTCACAGATGTTGTTTAATCTGATGAAAGTTTCCAGCAATTTTTTTTAATTAAATAGTAACAATTGGGAAATTAATTTGCTTTGGATTTCAACATTTTGTTGACTGCAGTTAATGTAAGAACATGATTAACTTAAGGTTAAGGACTGGATTGGTTGAAGTGCACCAGGTCAGCTGGAGACTACGAGATGAAAATTAGCTTTATGATTAATCTAGAAACTTTGATCAGAGCTGCTTCTATCAACTGTTTTTTAATTGTGTTTTGTTTTCTGTAAGTGCCTTTTTCAACAGGAATGACAGTCTTATCCTTTTTTTAAATCATTATTTTTTATTTTACACCAGAAATCAGGGTATTTTTGGGGGGTTTAGTTGGACTGTTTTGGGAACAGCCTTTTTTATCGGTCCAAATATTATGAGTCTTTGTATTTTGGTAAGATGCAGCAGAGCAGTGATTAATTCCATCTGTATTTTGTCACAAAGGAACAGCCGACCACCAACTAACTAACAATGTTTTGTGTGTATATTCATGTGTGTGGCTGTGGGAATGTGCATGTGTGCCCCACACATATGCACAACTGGGCAGGTAACGGAAATATTTATTTACTTAAATCAGGCATGAGTCCAATTTGCCAATCTGCTATTATCTGTCCTAGATTGCATTTCAGAATGATGGAAACACATGGTGGCAAATTATGGTGGCAATTTTTATAAAACTCCTTTTGGAATCGAAGACAATAATCTGATTGAATTCTTGGTTGTAATTTATGATAAACTATTGTACATTAAAATATCTCTTTCCCAAATAAGTTTTAAATGTTAGTCATTTTTGGAGTATGTTGAGAGGATCGCACTCAAATTGCCCCAATATGGGTAATTTTGTTCTCAATTAGGAACTACCTCACTATTCATACTTCAGCCAGTTTGGCTTACGACAGCAGATTTTTCTCAGAAGAACTGATCCTCATGAATAAATAACTAACCAGACAATTCTCCACATTCTAAAATCTGCTGGTATACAGATGAGAAAGTCTTTTTCTTCCTTTTTCTGTGTGATTGTTCGTATTTGATTTTTTTTTTTAAGGGTCTCTTTTTGAAGTTGATCTAAACCTGTGCATCTGCAGCATGTAAAACCATCTGCTTAAAAAGCATCATTTATGAAGTGTTACTCTTGGTTATCAATAAACAGAAATTAATGAGGTGCACCAATTTTAATCTCATTCTATTGGCGCTGAATAAGTGTAAAGAGCACTCCAAAATAATGCACGTAATTTCTTGGTACAATCCATCTTCAGTGAATAAATTTTCATCTAACGGTATAGCCATGTTTGACAAGAGGCTTTGTTTCTGTCTGTGTTGCAGTGGAGTGCTGAAGCTGCTTTTTGATGCACAGTCTTGTTCTGAACCCAGACAGTCTGAGTGCTTGAATTCCCCAGTGTTTTTCGAGAGAGACGGGGCTTAATTTCTTTGTCTGTTCATTCAATAGGCAAAGAAAAGACGA
This sequence comes from Rhinoraja longicauda, assembly GCF_053455715.1. NCBI lineage: Eukaryota > Metazoa > Chordata > Chondrichthyes > Rajiformes > Arhynchobatidae > Rhinoraja > Rhinoraja longicauda. Next base: position 43,634,499 of record NC_135957.1, on the reverse strand, counting down.
GCTAGAGCAGCGGATGTCAGCCTTGCAAGAGAGTCGTCGTGAGCTGATGGTGCAGCTTGAAGGACTAATGAAGCTGCTGAAGGTAAGAAATGTTCCCTGCTACTTTATAGACATCTGAATCCTTCATCTCCTTTAAGGATCGAATATTTTATTCCACTGGTTTATTCTTCTGCTCTGGCTTTGTCCTTGACTTTCATGTAATTCATTTATCAATTAATTACATTATAATTTCAAAAATAAAAATGTACACTATTTAAGTTTGTATTTTTGTATACTCTATCATGAATTAAACCTCTTCAGCCAACCAAAAAGAATTTGCTTCTGGGGAATTATGGTGTCATAAAAAGGTGGGACAAGATTCACAGGCTGTCAGAGTCCTGCTCCCTTGTTTTGAGCTTCCGAAACACCGTTGTGCAGTCACAGGCGATGTAGGAAGTAGATCTGATGGAGAGTATCAGCCAGAGTTCTTTAGACTGTGTACTATAAGTTGTGAGAAGAGCTGTCTGGAAGTGTTTGCTCCTGACCAGAATGGGACAAGAAAAAAGAACACATTTTTAAAAAAAAGATTGCATTTTTGCCTAAATCCTGCATCTTCATACCATGTTGAACCTTATTTTGCAAAATTTTGTATGACTGTATGCAGCTGTTTTTTTAATTAAAATCAGGAATATGAAATACCAGTAAGAGTTTTGACCTCCTGAATCTACATCAATTCAGATATGATTTCAGAAATACAAATGTATTGGACTACGTGTTAATATGGGTTGGAAATCGTGTCTCATGAATGTGATAGAGATTTTTGAAGAGGTCATGAAAAGGATTAATGAAGGCAGGGCTGTGGATGATGTTGACATGGGCTTTAGTAAGGCCTTGGACAAGTCCCCGTGCAGTAGGCTGGTCTGGAAGATTAATTCAAATAGAATCCAAGGTGAGCTAGCCAATTGGATTCCAAATTGATTTAGAAGAAGGAATCAAATGGTAGTTATTTAACTGATTGGTAACCTGTGACCAGGAAGAGGCTGCAAGGGTTGATGCTGGGTCCACTGGTTTTTGGTACCTACATTAGTGATTTGGTTGACAATGTAATTAATAGTGCTAGTAAATTTGCAGGTGACTCCAAAATTGGTGGTGTAGTGAACAATGAGGAAGGATGTATAAATTTACAACCATTTCTAGATCATTTGGGAAGGCTGGCCAAGGAAGGGCAAGTAGAATTTATCTCTGACAAACGTGAGGTGCTGTAAGGGCAATTTTGGTATTGGACAGGAACTTGCAAAAGTTGATTGTAGTAAGTTGTTGGCAGACAAAGGGATGTTTGGAAAGTGAGATGCTTTTAAAAGTGTGATATTGAGAGTTCAAGGTATGCATGTTCCTATTAGAGTGAAGGGCATGGCAATAAGGCTTAAGGAACCTTAGCTGATGAACGAAATTGAGACTCTGGTCAGGGAAAAGGAGGCAGCATGGATCAGCTCTAGGCAGCTGGGAGAAAGTGTATCCCTAGAGGAGTATTGAAGATTAAGGAGCAGACTAAAGAAAGAATTCATGAAGGCAAAAGGGAGCATGGGATAGCTCTGGCAGACAAGCTTTCAGAGAATCCGAAGTGATTTTGTAAATTTTTTAAGGATAACGAGTAACTAGAGAGAGAATATGCCCCCCAAACACCAATGTGGTCATATATGTATGGAGCCACTGGAGGGAAAGATCCTCAATGAATATTTATTTTGTTTTTACCAATAGTTCTTTATTTATTATCACATGTACCAATGTACAGTGATTTTTTTTTTGCATACAGTTCAGTAAATTATCGCTGTATGAATGGTGTTTGCCATCACAAATAAGCACAATAAGATCAAAGTGTAGAGAAATAGTCTACTGAAACCATATACAATACTCACAAGGCTTTGGCATTTTTTTTTTCAAAGTCCAAGTTGCTTTAAGTGCAGCTGGCCAGAAAGGCCCATTGTTCTGGTGATGTTGCAGAGTCAGTCGGCATGGCCAAGCGAAGCTGGAGGCATCCTCCACCACTCTGTGTCACTACAGGCCGTGTCCTGTCTGCACGCTCGGTCTCCTGGAGCGTCGACGCCCGATACAGTTGAGCCCCAGGCTGCTGTGGAGCCTCCAGCCATCACCTTGATCTGACAACTTGTTGTCCCCGCTCTTTGCCCGATCTATTTGCCTTGAGGGCACAGCAGTTAAATCTCTGGTTCTCTTACCCTTGTTCTTGCCGATTATCTTCCACCAACTTCTCCGTCCCCTCGGGAACCAGCAGAAGCCCGGCTCGGCGGCTTCGCTCCTCAGGGCAGGTTTCCAGGTTCCGCGGCTGCCAAGCCAGCCAGCTATCAGGAGGGAATAGCTGTGGCACCACAGTCTGCCGCACGCCACATTGACAACGATATCTACACAATTACATGCCACGGAGAAAGACATGAAACTTGGGACTGTTCATGGAAATGTCCGTAACACTGTCAACTCTCCCGGGCCTGACCAGATACATTCAAGGACACTGTAAAGCTAGAGAATAAATTGCAGGAGCCCTGACAGAAATATGGAATCATATCATGATCTATATTAAAAAAAACAACAGTACTAATTTGTATGTGACTATTGGCAGCTACTTGGTCCTCTTACCGAAGGAAGGATAGGATAGCAATCCAAAAGAGCTTCACTGGGTTAATTCCTGGGATGAAAGGGTTGTCCTGTAAAGATAGGTTTAACGGGTTGGGTCAATATTCCTTTGAGTTTGGAAGAATGAGGGGATAACTTATTAAAGCGTGTAAGATCTGAAGGGGGCAAATGACAGAATTAATTTTGCGATGTTTCCACTGTTGGGAGAACCTCAATCATGCAGACATAGTTTCATGATAAGAGGTCAGTCGTTTAAAATTGAGGTATGCAGAAATTTCTTCACGTAGTGCCGAGTGAATATCTGGGGTTCTGTACCTTTGAGAGTTGTGGAGGTGCCTTTAGAAGTATTTAAAGTGGAAGTAATTTGAACAAGACATTGAGGGCTATGGGGATGTGGTGCAGGGATAGAACTGAGTCCTGGGCTGGATCATCCATGATTATATTGGATGGTGGGACAGGCTTGAAGGAGCCTGGCAGCCTATTCCTGCCCTTTCTTCCTTGTCTTCTTGTACTTATATTACTGCTTCATACCAGAAAACCAGCTGTTTCTTTTTAATAGCCAGTTTGACTTATTCGTGAACATAAACATTTTAATCAGTTTATGAGTGAAATTGGCTTTGATATATGCATTGAAAGATTTATTTTTTGAAAAATCTGTTCATAGAAATGTCAGCTAATCTTAACTCATGTTAGCAATGTTGCAGAGAAATACTCTATAATGTAGAGTGTAGGTTTTTAAATTTGATTTAATTCTTCTAAAAATAGAGAATGTAATGGAAACTAGCTTCCTCTTGGAATTTCTTTCTACTTTTGATCAATGATTCTGACTGTTTATGACTTTTCATCTGTCCATTTGCAATGTTATCTACACAATTTCTCTGTTATGCGGATCTCTTTACTCAACAAAGTCACTTTTTTCGATGCAATTTGCTGATTTTTTTCGTAGTTATATTTTTATACATTTATATGTCATAAATTAATTCAGGGTGTGTTTCTCTGCTATATAATTCCATGACTCCATTACTCTATAATGATATTTACAATTTTTCTCTGACTCAAATGACTGATTTCTCTGCTTGCTTCTGACTCAAATATAGTCATCCCATTTTTAAATACATAGACATAGATATAGAAAATAGGTGCAGGAGGAGGCCTTCAAGCCAGCACCGCCATTCATTGTGATCATGGCTGATCGGCCACAATCAATAACCCGTGCCTGCCTTCTCCCCATATCCCTTGATTCCACTAGCCCCTAGAGCTCTATCTAACTCTCTCTTAAATCCATCCAGTGATTTGGCTTCGACTGCCCTCTGTGACAGAGAATTCCACAAATTCACAACTCTCTGGGTGAAAAAGTTCCTTCTTTATGTTATTTTGTTTGTAAAGTGATTTTTGAAAAATTGCTAAAGCACTGTTTCTGTTTGGTGTGTCATTACATGTACTATAAAACCCCATGACATTTATTAAAACATCCATGTGCAACTGATGGTCTCCACATGTTAATACAATGTTTGGGCTTTTGGGTCTACAAAGAATATTTGCATGGTAGATGTGAAAGATTTTCTGTTGCTTTCACGATTATATTTCCATATGAACGTGTCGCATATTACAGGTTAGTTTGCTGGTTTGTAGTCTGGCATCACTGTACAAAATATTGGCAAGATTTTCCCCTTTTGGCAGTTCCTCTCCATGTCCAGATTAATTCAGTCAATCACTCTCAGTACCTGCATGCGGGTTCCAGCTAAACAAAATCAGTTTTGTCTCAGTGCAGGGATTGCATCTCATCCATTCAAGTATAATTAGTTTTACTAGCTATGGAATGAGGAAGGCATGTCATTTTTCACCAATGATAAATAGAAGTATCGTATTCATGAGAGTTATGAGAAACATCCCGTATGCCTCATCCAGTTACTGAAGAGGTAAAATAATAAGGATGAAGAAAGAATGAAGGATAAATATGAGAAAGGTTACTGGGATAATTTCAATGCTTTGTGAAATAGTGGTGGGGGGGTGGGGTTGTTGTGGACAAGGAGTGAAAATATCATTATTGCAAATAGAAAAAACTTCCCAAATTTTGAAGGAAACGTGTAAATGACTCCAACTCCCTTGGTATATCAAGCATTCTTGGTGACTAATTCAATCCTTCATTGCATTTGTATTGATTTTTGCTGGAGTTGAGAAGAGAATTTAAAAAAGTTGTAGAATCCTGTTTACTTTCTAATAACCTTTCTCTTTTCTCATGTTTTGTTTCTCTTTTTGCAAATGCTGACTTGTTTAGGATGAGGAACAGAAGCAGGCAGTAAGTTGAACTAAACCTTATATTGCTGAGTGTTTAAATTCTGTGCATGAAGGTAAAATGCAAATATATTTTTCTGGAGATGACCGTGAAGAGTGAGGGTGTTTTTGTGTGGGCATATGTATGTGTACAACACGGGTGGGTGTGAGTTCACCCGCCTAAGTATCAACATCCTGTGCCTTATATCTATGCCAGCAACCAAGCATAACAGCAGTAAATGAAGATTGTGTGTGGATGAATGCACCAAATTGTTCATCACTGGCTTTTAATCCATTATATCCATGTTTTAATCAGTCATTCTTCAATTGGACTATATAAATGACACAAGATGCTACAGCACAGAAGGAAACCACTTGTCCTGCATGTGTCCAAGCCAGCAATTGAAGAAGCTATTCAATTAATTGCACTATAATGCTCTTTTTCCAGAGCCCTGCAAATGTCATTCTTTATGATCCATCCAATGCTTTTCCTCAGGCAATATTTTTGGTGGTGATTAATTGACACATAGAAACATAGAAAAATAGAAAATAGGTGCAGGAGGAGGCCATTTGGCCCTTCGAGCCAGCATCGCCACTCATTGTGATCATGGCTGATCATCCACAATCAGTAACCTGTACCTGCCTTGTTCCACGAGCCCCTAGAGCTCTATCTAACTCTCTTTTAAATTCAACCAGTGAATTGGCTTCCACTGCCTTCTGTGGCAGAGAATTCCACAAATTCACAACTCTCTGAGTGAAAAAGTTTCTTCTCACCTCAGTTTTAAATGGCCTCCCCTTTATTCTTAGACTGTCCCCTGGTTCTGGACTCTCCTAACATTGGAAACATTTTTCCTACATCTAGCTTGTCTAGTCCTTTTATAATTTTATACATGTCTATAAGATCCTCTCTCATCTTTCTAAACTCCAGTGAATACAAGCCCAGTCTTTCCAATCTTTCCTCATATGACAGTCCCTCCATCCCAGGGGTTAACCCTATGAACCTACGCTGCACTTCCTCAAATTAGGAGACCAAAACTGCACACAATACTCCAAATGTGGTCTCACCAGGGCCCGATAAAACTGCAGAAGGACTTCTTTGCTCCTGCACTCAAATCCTCTCGTTATGAAGGTCAACATGCCATTAGCTCTCTTCACTGCCTGCTGTACCTGCAAGCCTACTTTCAGTGACTGGTGTACATGGACACCAAGGTCTCGTTGCACTTCCCCTTTACCTAATCTGACACCATTGAGATAATAATCTGCCTCCTTATTTTTGCCGCCAAAGTGGATAACCACATTTATCTACATTATACTGCATCTGCCATGCATCTGCCCACTCACTCAACCTGTTCAAGTCACCCTGCAACCTCCTAACATCATCTTCACACTGCCACACAGCTTTGTGTAGACCAAGTGTTGACACTAGACCAAGAGGACCCATTGGGCCCATTCCTCGTTGAGTTCCCATTGTGACTTGGGTAAATTGCGTTTTTTTTCTTTTAAATAAATTGCTTTAAAAAAAAAAAAAATGAATCTCAATGAAATAAAGATCATATGTAAAATAAAGAGGCCGAAATGGATCCGAAGCCCACTCCCCTCTCCCTTCCCCCCAAGCCCTCCCCTCCCTCCCCACCCCTACTCCCCCTCTCCCCCCATCCCCACTTGCTCCCCCTCCCCTTCCTCACCTCCCCTCCCCCTCCACTGCCGCCTCCCCCACCCCAACCTCCCCCCCACCACTCACCGACCCCATCCCCTCTCAACATCAACGGGCCCCAACTGTGGAGGTGCGGACCCGTTGGCCCATTCCTCGTAGAGGGGGGACTGGGAAGGGGAGAGGGTGCCACTCACCTCGGCCCCGTGGCGCCAGCGCTGCAGCCAGAGTGAGCCGTGGACCCAAAGCCTCTTCTGTATTTGTCTAGCACCCTCACCTCACCCACTCAATCCCCCTTATCCCCCTCTTCCCCCCCCCACTTCATCCTCCTACCCCTCCCCCACCACTTCCCCTCCCCCTACCCCTACTCTCCCCCTCCCCCTCCACTCTCTCCACCCCCACTGACCCCCTCCCCTTCCCCGTCCACTCCCCCTCCCCTAAAATTGTAGTGCTATTATGTCATGGGGGCCCAAATACATTGCTGATAACAAATATATATAACATATATATATATGTATACACATCATAACAAATAACAAACAAACACAGAGTTTTAGTAATATATATAGATAGTTGGCCAGTTGTTGCTCCTCAGCCATCTTTATATCTTTTATGAATTGATGCCTTTGCTCCTGAATTTTTTTTTCCATATGGGATATGGGAATATTGTTAACAGCTTTCTTCTGAGGAAAGCCCATGGGATCTCATTCCGATCCCACACATGATGGGATCAGCAGTAAAGATCCCAAAAGAGTTTATCCCATTTTGCATTTGGAACCAGGAATCTTGAAATATGGTGTTCTTTTGCATTTGTGAAAGTAGTTATACAGTGCATGGAATAACTTAAGAAATACATACAAGACTTCTCAGTCTTGGTTCACATTGTTTGCCTCAGAAGGAGAAGGCTGGTGGTTTTGAAAGTTATTTTAAGGAGTTAGTTTCTGATTGAAGAGCAACTGTTCTTGGTAATAATCGCAGCAAGATGCAGAGGAGATGTCAGATTCTCAAGACGTTCTGGGCAAAGAAATGCTGTGCAGATGGAACACACTTTGCCTGAATCCAGAAGGAACCAAGACAATGTGGAAATGATAAAGCAGTAAAGGCAAACCATGCAGTTTCTTATTAATACAAAATGCCAAATCAAGGCTGCTGGTGATAGAAGTGGAACATGAACCGAACTGCGTGGTAGAAAACTGTTAGAGAAATATTCAAGTGGAGATATGCCAAATAAATGCATGAAGCATTCTCTGTGAGCACAGAAGGAAGTAATGATGAAATAAATGAATGCAGTCCAAGTGATGGTGACCAAAGTTCTATGTTTGTGTGCTTGAACACTAGAATGAATTGAGTGTCCTGGAGGCCCTTGCTGGATGAGTGAGAGAAAGTGGGAGAGTGGGACAGGGTTTTAGACATTAGGCATAGGTCAACAGTGAAGCAGATTGGGTAAATGGACAGAAATGCAGGTTATTTCATGTAGCTAATGTACATTTCAAAACAGATGATAATAAGAATCATGATAGGACAATTGTTCAACCATGGATTGCATGTTTGGGCAAAGTTATTGAAAGGCGACTTCCAACTTGCCAGGATGGATTAGAATTTTTGTGAAGGATACTTTTGGAGTTAAAAATTAATCCAGTTAATCTTATTGAACAAATGGGCAAGGAATGCAAACAAGCAGGGTTGCTGTTGAACCTGATGTAAGTAGTAACCAAGAAATAATGAAGTGTGCAATATTTAATTATCATCTTGGCACTTGTAATCACAAAATGTTACAAAGTCTATAAGGTTCAACTTATGCAGAAAGATACAGTCTTGGGGAAGGTTAAAAGAGTTACGGAAAGCAGAATGGACCATAAAAATTAGAGGACAAAGAGCTTAGAAATAAAGTTAATAATCATTAGATATCCTGTGCACAACAAACACATGGGAAAACAAGGTAACAAAGATTTTAGTTAGATAATGAAATTAAAACAGCAGGGAATTGTCCAGCATTGCTTTAAGTATATGTAAACCAAGCCGTTGGAAAATAAAACAATCAGTAGAAAGATGATGCGTTGAATGATGAAGCAAATATTATAAATTAGTTCTTTAATGTGTCATAGGCATCTTCTCAGCATGAATGTTAATGACTTGGAGAAAACTAAAACATTTATAAATATTAGATTTGACTGAGAAAGTGAAGTCAAAACAAGATCAGATATCTGGATGGATGACAAAATTACAGAAAGATATCAATAAAAACATTAGGTGCACTACAAACTTTAGTACAATTCTAAGTATCATCAAGGATGGAAATAGTTCTAAAGATTAGAAAATATTTTAAAGAAAGGGTTCAGAGAGCATCTGTGCATTTATCCTATGAGCTTAATATTTAAATAAAAATTGTCAGTTGGCTGCATGAGAAAGGGGACTATTGAAATGACTTAGTTATTTATAGTATGACAAAGGAGTCAGAATAAATGTTGAATCGATGTCTTATTTCAAAGTCTATAAGGTCTGTGAGGAACCATGTTAATCCAGCATGCTCGGGTTGGTGGTGAACCAGCGGATTTTCAGACCATTGCATGTTATTGTAATCAGCAGTGCAACAAACTTGGAATTTACTTATTTTTAGATGTTGAGTTAAGGGGAGCATAGGAACCAAGCCCCTAGTGAATTTCAAGGAAGCACGGGAACCAAGGTCCCAGTAAAGGAAGCACAGGAATGAGTTCCCAATGAGCCAGATTCCAAACCACCAAGATTTCAGATTTTTTTTGTTGGACAAATTATTGTTGTAATAGTCCTGTTTTTTATGATAGTAAAAGTATTGTATACATGATAGGAGTCTTTTCTTAATATAGTGCAAACTTGATTTATCCACAAGGTTGGTAGGAATGCTCGAGTTGAGAGCCTTTCGAGATGTCCTGATAAGTAATCGAACCACAGAGAAACTGGTGTCAATGAATGGAGTACTATCGCAGTGCAACTAAGTTATTATCAAGAGTGTTTTGCGTCAGTAAGACCATTTCAGCACACATAAATTATTTAAAACAAGGGAAGGAGCTGCCTTAATTTGGAAAAAAGCTGCAGAGGGGGGTGAGGCTATTTCCGGCAGGAAACGGCAAACTTTCCAAGATCTTTCTCAGGAATTGGGTCTCAAAGTCACCTGCAACAAAAAGTGGCTCCAGAGCTTATTTCATAAAGTCAGAGGCACAACATTAGCCATCTTCCAGTCTTCTGTTCCCCTGACCGCATCTTATGATGATTCATATATCTCAGCCAGGACTCCTGCAATTCCTTCTCTCATTTTCGACAGTGTTCTTGGATATAACTGATCAGGCCCTGGAGATTTATCTGCCATCATTATTAAAGCAACTCCCTTTGTTACCTGCTACCTCCATCTCGGCTGTAACACCTGAACCCAGGAGCATTAAGCTGCCAGTCCTGTCCCTTCTCCAGTTTGTAGTGATTATGAAAAATGGTATGTTCATATAGTTCTGGTCATATGTTTTTTTTGTCTACTTAGGATTTCAAATTTAATATCTTAAAATTGTTAATTTCTATTTACAGTGCTGCCTGTGATCTTCCCGATGCTAAAAGGTTGATGCTGAGCCCAGCTTTGTGATCAAGGGCTTTACACGAAATAATCTCTTACATTAAAATATTTATTTATGAAAAGTCTCATTATCCAATGGATAATTATTTTGTACTTTTTTGAAGTATGCACTTAACTCATGAGCACATTGTATGTGTACTTACAGCGTTATCATTTTTGCACAGACTATCATGTTTTCCTGACAGCAGATGTCCATCACTTCTCTTGAAGTAGATGATGTGATGTTTACATAGATTGCTCCAAGATTACTTAAAGCTGCGGGTCACTCAAATGAATCACAAAATGTGTCTTTTCTTCAAACAAAATGGGGAAATAGACTGATCTGGCACTTCTTACTAAAGCATCCTAAAACTGAGGCAGAGGCTTGGCTGGAAATTGAACCATTAATGTTGGTTTGTTTGTTTTATGCCAACTTGGATTTCAATGTTTTATAGCTTCAGAATTCCTTGCTTTTTTTCTTTTCTGATTTATTTTCTAATTCCAAGGGTCTTCACAATAGCTTTTTACTGATAGAGCCTTTCATTTTCTCTAATTTTCTCATTCCTTCTGTCCTTGGCTTGGAGTGTCTAACATACCTTACTGGCTTCAAGACTAGCTTGTTTTGATAGTTTGTAGTGAAAGGATCTCTTCCTTTCTGTCACAAATATGGTTCTATACTTCTGTGTTATTGCTTATTTCGAAATTAAACTTTTTAATCAATTCTGGTCACATGATACATTTTGCTTATTTAAACAAATACATTAGTTCTGGAGCTCCATCGCTATAAACTCTAAATAAAAAAATCATAGTGGAGAGAGGAAAATGGACACAAGCATAAACTAAGGAGAAATATAATTTAGAAATGTATATGGTGGTGGTTACTTTGAGCACAGTCAGTTCTTGATCATTTACAGGCCTTAATGTATATCTACAGATTTTAAATGAGGGTCTTGTTAAAAACAAAACAGATAATCCAATACTCACGCGTCTGTGCAATGTAGCCAGACTCAGTAAGATTTAGATGTATTGAGCACACAAGACAACTGCTAGAATTTGTAATGAGTGTGTAAATAAGAATATGAGAATTATGAACAAAATGTGAGAACATCTTTCTGAACCAATTACTTTATTGTTTCCTTTTCTACACCAAGAGCTTCATGTACACTTACCCTTATAATTAATAAGAAAATAATTACTTTATTGTTTTTAATAAGAAAATAATTACTTTATTGTTTCCTTTTCTACACCAAGTGCTTCATATACACTTACCCTTTAATTGCTATCGCATTCCAACCCTATTCTGCTCGTGTTTCTTCCTCTTTAATAAATTTTCTTTCATGTCTTTTGTCTTTGCATGAAAAAATGCCAAATGCATCAGTCAGTTATAAATGTTTCCACATCTGTCCAAACTAATTGAATGATCAGTGCACGACTCGAGTGATGTGGTCTTTTCCCTCTGCACATTAACACTAAGGCTGGCAGGCTTGATATTTATTTTTTCAATAATAACAGTACTTAACTGAAATTAAATATTTTCCAATTGTTAACAATTTATTCATTTGATTAATGCATGCTGCAAAAATAAGCAAGACATCAGTGTGTTGGCTTTGCAAACTAAATTAATTGAAATCATACAACAGTGCAGAGGTTCGGGAAGCATATAGCAAAAAATGTGACTTAGCCACATTGAACAAAAGCATAAGTGAGCACAATACATAGTTACTGTTCATATTCGTCAACATGTAATGAAAAGCAGCTTGCACTCCCAGCTGTGCTGTTACTATGGTGCCCTGGTCAACAGAATTCCAGAAGCACTGGAGGAGGGAAATGAGCCTGCCTGTTAAGGTAGTTGAGCCATAAACAGGTTGAGAAAATTGCAAGTGACACCCAGTTTGACTCAACACGCTAGACCAATTAGCTTCTGCAAATTCATCTGTTCAGCATGGATAAACCAAAGGGACAAACTTATTTTCGGCTGTAATCATATAAATCAAAGGTTACTTAATTCTGTCTTAAAGATACGGAACAGCTTTGAAGGATTATAAAAAATGTGTAAATGAAATTCTGCATCTGGTATTTGGTTATACTACTAAATACAGAACAGTACAAAAACAAATAAAGTAGTAATTGTAGAATTAATGAAGAAATAGGGAAATTAAAACTATGATTTTATAGCTCCATCTGGGTACAAGATGTGGTTCGGGTCACTTAGTCATAAGGGCTTTGCTGTGGAGAACAATGAAGATAACCTGTGTTATCATTTAAATAAGGAGTAGATGTTTGATTGTGAATTGAATTGGGTAAATTAATATGTCACTTATTTATTAAATGACTATTAAGAAAGCAGGAGATATAAATTAAATTAATATTTAGAAAATATTTGTTAAAAATTAGATAAAGATCAAATAATAGCAATCTTAATATTGGTTATCAGAAATGTGCTCTCTCCCTGATGATATTAATGCTGTTATTTGAGGGAGGGTGTGGAGAGATGGTTAATTCTCTGTAGAACCAGCTTATTTGTTGAGTATTGTGCTATTTCCTCATTGAGAAGAATTCTGATACTGTACGACAATAGACAATAGACAATAGACAATAGGTGCAGGAGTAGGCCATTCAGCCCTTTGAGCCAGCACCGCCATTCAATGCGATCATGGCTGATCACTCTCAATCAGTACCCCGTTCCTGCCTTCTCCCCATACCCCCTCACTCCGCTATCCTTAAGAGCTCTATCCAGCTCTCTCTTGAAAGCATCCAACGAACTGGCCTCCACTGCCTTCTGAGGCAGAGAATTCCACACCTTCACCACTCTCTGACTGAAAAAGTTCTTCCTCATCTCCGTTCTAAATGGCCTACCCCTTATTCTTAAACTGTGTCCCCTTGTTCTGGACTCCCCCAACATTGGGAACATGTTTCCTGCCTCTAATGTGTCCAATCCCCTAATTATCTTATATGTTTCAATAAGATCCCCCCTCATCCTTCTAAATTCCAGTGTATACAAGCCCAATCGCTCCAGCCTTTCAACATACGATAGTCCCGCCATTCCGGGAATTAACCTAGTGAACCTAGAATAACAACATGCAGACATTGTTAGACTCTGGGTTATTCCATTATGTAAGATCATTACATCATGTAAGAATGAAAAACGTAGAGGACAAAGTTACATTTTTACCACTTCTTATCGAGTCCACATCACAAGATTAGTTGTTCAGCCAGAGCTGAACACACTTTTCGGCATCAGCAAACAATGATGTCTTGTGCCTCTTGCGCTTCTTGTGCGTAGTGGTGGAAAGATTGGTGGAAACAGGGCCGCGATGTGAACGCTCTTTCCTTGACCCCATTTTTACCACTGGGCAAGCACAATGTCGCTACTCTGTCTTATTTGAGGTCTTCATCTGATTTCACTGGCAATAATGATGTTTTTCACCTTGTACCAACTTGCATTTTGTCATGGCATTGAATATTAAGCAAATATGTTTGCTTATGATTTGATCTATGGAAATTTAGGTGAAATTGTATAATAACGCAAAGGCAGTACATTGATGATGAAATCATTATATTCTATTGTCCAATGGTATTTTAAGTCCTGGAGTATGACACAAACCGAAGCCTTAATCCATTGACCATTTAAATCTTTTGAAGACATTTTCATCAAGAACTATCACTTTCACTTAATTAATATTATGTTTTCAATTCATTTTCAATATGAATAGTTTTGTGTATCAATGCCATTCTTGGAGGAGACAGTGACAGAAATTCAGGACTCAGACGTGCTTATCATTTTGTCTTGCTCCCTCTTTGCCATTAAAGCTGGAAACAGGATAAGGATTTGGAATGCCCAGCTCACAGCCTGGTGATTGCGAAGGTCAATCTTACGTTGGTCTTCTCCAGAACCATCGATGTCGGAATTGTTTGGTGGTTGGCAGTTAGCGTCCATGTTTGGAGTTCATTCAGTTGAAACCTTCAAAGAACACAGCATATGATCAAGGGAGATATGGTTCGTGAGACCGTATGTATGCATCAGCCAATTTGGGCTGAGAGCCTAGAATCTTGGCATTGATCCTGTGAGACTTATTTTTAAACTATAAAATATTTAAAATTCTGTTCGCTGAATTGGTTGATTGATACAAATTGGCAATGTTACAAAAGCAGTGATCTTCACTGATGTAAAATCTGTTTTAGTTCCAGACAAAAGATCCAGCTGTCCTTTGTAGTATGTTTCCATATCATCAATCCAAACCACTAAATATATATTTTTTATTTTTAGAACTTTTATTTTCCTTTGGATGATTTTGTTTTTGCTTTATATTGTTTGGTCATTGTTTTGGATGGTATTTGTGTTAAACTTCATTTATACAATTTATTTGGAATATAGAGGAATCTTGATGAAATGTTTCCTTTCCTCATTACTGTTTAATGTATGATATAACTGAACAATGTGCATAGAATGGCAGCTGTTACATGTCAAGATATATATTGTAAAGAAATGCATAATAAAATGGAAATTATACAATATATCTCCTGTTTTAACACCCTTATTTCTTTTAAACTAAATTTGATGGTGAAAGAATAACTTTTCTTAATAAAATGGACAAATGAATCTCTTCCCACTCTTGCTTGTTAAATACATCTGGATGAACTTGATAGATCATTAAAGCCACTGCACAATACTTGAAAGCCAGCTGACTATCGGACTCTAGATGGAGCTGTTGTTCTGACATTGAAGCATTTTCCTCAGGCTCAAGTGTTGCGATTGCAGTGCCCTACACAAACAAAGATACTGTGTACGATTAAAGTTGTACTGAGATTATGTGAAAGACAGATTACGCCCAAGACACAAAATTTAGCTCATCATTAGTTTACATTTCATATGAAGAACAGCAGGTAGAGATTTATGTTTATTCATTACTGAATTTAAGATTAATGATTAAGTATAATAGTGATATTTCCTTTAACACGGAAATAATGCGTACATTTGTAACATTTAAAATAACTTTAAAAAATAATTCCCACTGACAGCCAATTGATTATTTTCTTCCATTTATGTCCACATGATTAAAATGTTGGTGGAATGAACAGCTAGTCAAAAAATAACATATTGCTGGAATTATTTTCTACAGGCGTTCTATTAATGATTTGCACATGCTGGGAAGTATTTTTAGTGCTTGTAGAATCAATACTAAAATCTTTGCTGCCTAATTGCATCACTGGATAAGCACACAGGAAAAATGTTGAATTTTATAAATGGGACATTTTTTTCATGCCATTAAACTTTTTGTTGTTTCTGTAGAGAATTGTTAGCTTTATTCTCTTGTAGAAAGAAAGTCAAATTTCTTGCTTATATTTTTGACTGTTGATGGAAATTTACAAATGCTTGGCTGTTTGATGTAATAACCCTTGAATACATTTTGGAATCAATAAGAAAGCAGAATCTTAAGGAAAGTTAGGAAAGTCAAGCACTTGGAATGTCTCTATCTCAACAATGGTGGATTTGGAATTGGGTTTGAAATGCTTCAACAATCCCCATAGGGTTAATGCAGCTGGGAACATTTTTAAATGAAGATAGGTTTTGGTGCACTATTAACATGACAAAATACAATGTGATAGTACACAAGGCAATGTAATTTTATCAATAGATAAAGATTTTATTCTTATTTTAAGGACCATTCTCTCCTTTTAAACTAGCTGGACTTTGCAGGAAAAGAAGTAAATTGTACCATGTTTATGTTTCGTTGTCTGAGTGCCAGGGGAAAGAAAATATTTAAAATTCGCCTGTGATCCCTTCTCACAAAGAAGTATAACGTAGCATTCAGATGTGATTGTTTCCACTTGTGTCTTCTGTCATACACTTTGTTGTTGGGAATGAACCAATGGTCTGCTCTAACTGGCCATTGTGAAAAAACTTTCACTCAGTCACACGGTGCTTTTATCTCCTATCTTGTCCATTAATAATAGATGGTTCCACTGGAATTAATTGCACTCCAAATTCCTTTCCTACTTGGCCAATGTTCACAGGTAGATCATGGCCATCGCTTCAATACATTAAAACCAATGAATTGCTGGTTTATAAAATAAGACGCAGTCTGCTGGTATTACTCCAGCATCGTGTTACTTTCAATACACTCTAATTTATTGTGGCACCTGTCCAATCCTGTTATTACCTGGGGTCAGGTCATACTCAATCCCTAGTATTGCTCAGCCTTGCCTTAGGTTTTGTGGATCAACCTAATGTTTGAACTCTTTTTTTCATGATCTTCAGGTTTGCTATAAGGAGGAACCACATAGAGTTCAGCAGCTAACCTGCTTAAAACGTATGAAAATAGTTATTTGATTGCAAGGTGATAGATTAGTGCAGCACATTGAGTCCATACCAACAATCAAGCACCATGTAGACTAATCCAATACTAATCCTATTTTATTAAACCCACATTCCTATCATCTCTTCCTAGATTCTACCATCCACAGACACACTGGGGGAAAGTTACAGTGGTCAATTGACTTACCAACCTGCATGTCTTGGGATGTGGAGCACCCAGGGGAAACCAGACTGTGACAGGGAGAACATGCAAACTCCATACAGACAGCACTGGGTGTCTGGATTAAATCCAGGTCATTGGTGCTGTGAAGCAGCTGCTCAATGAACTGCACCATCCTTTTCCTGAACTCGCAGCAGAACATGGTTCCTGACTGAAATCCCAAACTGTATTTTCTAGTGAAACTTATACTGATCCTATAATCTGTCTTCTACAATTTTGTATTCGTATAATCCCATGAACCTTGTAAATAAACAGTGATCTATGTACCCAGACACTTTGGGTATTAGGTGTTCTGGCTACAACCTTCAAAGTACCAACTGAATAAAATCATTATCTGAGGATTTTCTTTATTGCGAAGTGTGAATGGTTTTAGCCAGCAAGCAACCAATTGCATCCCTATCTACATGGTGCTGTGGAAGAAGTAATCAGGCCTCATGATAAAAATCTTCCCAGAGCAACATGGAGGTTTTTGACATTTATGTTTGTTTTCTTTGAACAACAATGATCCACTCCATTGTATATGTTTCATATCATCTCCAATCTTTGCTCTTACCAATTCAGAAAAAATTGCCATGACACTGAAATGCATTATCTGCATTACAAAATAAATGATATATTCTTACAATGTCCCAAAGTGCTTTGTACCCACTCGTCACGTACACACACTTCAACAACATAGGAAACACAATATAAGAAATTCCATCAAAAGCAAATTCCATCAAAAGGACTGGTCTTCATTGGGATCTTACCATATATTTAAGGAGGCAGAGAAGTCTGGGTCTCAGTTGAAAGGTGGTATGATTCCACCAAAGCATCAATCCAAACCAAGTGCTTTTGGAATGAATCTTTCAAGCATGCACTTCCAACACAAAGACAAATGGTGCCAGTGATTCAAACTGATTTCACCATTCTTTATTTGAAACCAACTGGCTTTTCTATCATAATAATAAATAGTTGGTTTACTTTTAAGATAATCTGCAGATTTGCCAGAACTATTTGATGATGATTGCATGATTCTTGGTTCCATCACAATAGAAGTCAAGTGAATAGGGGATTACACGACAATATTGTTTCATTCCACGTTTCTGTAACGACATTGTTCAACTGTGTTTGATGTAGAACATTTTGATGCTCAAATCTATTGAAGGTACACAATTGTTTAATGAATATTAGACTTGAGTAAAAACATGTGAGCAAGAAACTGTTATAAGAAAACAAACCATTGTTTGTAATTTGTTTTGAAAGATATTTTACACCTTTTACAAATTAGTGAGGAAGGATCACCAAGAAACTCTTTCTCTCCGACTTTAGCTTTCTTTTGATTATTCAATTTTTAAAAACGTTTTTCATGGTTGATGACAACAACAATGATCCTTCACTCCTAAGCAATGTTTGAAAACTAAATCGCTTGGTATATATGGTATGACACAGGATTATGTTGTTCTGTAGCAACATCTTTACTCTTGGAATAATCTTCAAATTATGACCAATGGAATGAAAATGTAATCCTAACAAAATTCCTATGCTAAGATTGAAATTCCTTTTCACTGCTAAGTGAAATTATATTATCCTCGTGCAAATTATTGTTTTCCTATCTCAAGATTGGATATTTTAAAACAGAAATAATAAACTTTAACCATGATTGAGATATGTCTCCTGTTTAGTTCCTTCATGAGGAATTTGCCAACAGGCATATATATTCTCACTATATGCCATATTGCTTTAATTTACTACTCATTAAACTATTTAAAATTGTCCATGCATTGAAAGGATAGACAAGTATAATCCAGGACACCCTGTAGAGATAAATGAAATCTTGCAAGGAATATAAAATCCAGTTTTAGTGACACTAACAAATTCACTCATTTACTTTGCAGGCCACCGGTGATCCCTTTGATGTTGGCTTTCCATTTTTTATTTGGAAATGTAAAGCTGTTCCATAAAAAAGTGTAATTATGTTTAAAATGCTCAGACCATACCAATCAACCGAGCTTAAAGAGTAGTGCCTTACTTTCAACAATTCCAGCACATATAAATATTCCTCATTACTGCAGATTTTAGGATGTAAAACTGCTTTTCTATGCATACTGAATCCCATAATCTTGTGCAACATGAACTCCGTGTTTACCACTGAAATCTCCAGATAACGTCAATGTGCTAAGAGTGAACCCATGTCTAACTGGGTCAAAACAACACCCCTGAATTTACTCCCAAAAGGCAATTGTAGTAGGGAGTATCTTGCTGTTTTAAAGATTGGTCATAATAGATGCAATTTTTTTCATATGTTCTCCTATATGCACTCTGAAACTTCTGTAGAGAAACCATAAAAATGTTGAAAAATAGTATTAATAATCACAATCTAAAATTGTGACAAATGTGGGAGAATCCCTGCAGAACAATCTCCCACAAAGGCCCATACAAGTTTCTAAAAGTCTCAGTCAAAGTAGCACCAATATCTTCCCATTTTATGTCTAATCAGAGCCAGTAACGATGGTGCTGGCAGCGATCGAGTGAGAAGGGAAATATTTTAAAATGGTAATCGTTGAAGTTTCTGATCACTTTCGCAAAACTCCCACCACAAAAAAAAAATTCTGTGAACAGTACTACTACTTTAGGTGGGAAATGAATCATAACCCAATGTTAATTTCATCGGTGTGCCCACAGTTGTTGCAGGAAAGAGTATTGATCAGCAGATGTATGAGTTGGTGCAAAAGTCATGTGGCTGTATGCTTGTGTTCAGAAAGCAACTAAATGGACTCTCTTACTTCAAAATAATTAATTTTGATTTAAGTTGTGAATGGCCTCAAAATGTTAGATTAATGTTTGATCTAAAATGTTGTTTGTTTATATCATCTGATTTTTGAATTCGATATCTCTATCTGTTGGTCAGGTGGAGTAGTACCACTTGTAACCATATGAGCATGTTTGCTATCTTGAAGGGAACTGTTCATCAATTGCTTAAACAGGAAAAACCCATGACATGCTGAACTGTACAAGAAAAACATTGTAAAGTAATGTAGAATTAATAGCTTTATTATTTTGGAGGAAGATGATTGATATTTGATAGTTTCAGCAGAAATAATTCATGACAGTGTGAAAAATATGGAATGTATAGCATATGAAAGGTTGAAACAGAACTACAAAAAACATTTTTGTCAGTAAAATGTGGTAAGACTTTACCATGGAAAACTTCCATTTGTTTGCAATGGTAATAAGTGAATACATCTTATTGCCAGAGTAAATCCAAAGCCAGCATTGTTGTTCATCCCTACCTTACCCAGAGGGATCACCGATGAGCATTTTTGGGAAATGCCCAGTAGTTCTATCATGGCACAATGTTTCATTTGAAATTTAGTTGCAACATCTTAAAACACAGTCAGATGAATAGACTGGTTTAACTGCATTCATAATTGGCAAAAGATGTTGGATAGGACACTGGACTCAAATTGTTCTGTTGAATCTGTTACGTTCTTTGATCCTGAAATGATTAGACACATGCATGATAGATACATGGTTCAATATCGCCTCTGAAGGATGGCAAAGTTAACAATGCAGAACTCCCTGATCATGTGCTGAATCTATGGAGTGTAGCTTCAGTTTGTGCACAAAATCTTTGGGGGTTGCAGCCATTTGTTGAAAGAGAACTCTTTGGAAAATGTATCCAAGTAATTTGTGTTTCATTTGGGATTCTTAGTCAGAGGTTGAACTTGCTATTGGCAGTGGCAGGGATTAGAGATGATTCTAATTCGATACATATTACATCACAAAAAAAAGTATCGCATGCATTTTTCAGCAAGGGATAAATATCACAGAAGTTGAAATGGAGATTTGATTTTTTTAATTTTCCCATAATAACCTGAGGAATGCTCGCTCTGCCCTACTGTCCACATTCAATTTGTCATGCCAATCATGTGTCACGCTGATGTTTAGTGGATTAGTCGAGAAGTAATGGATACCACAGAGTGATTATAAGGCTGAAGTTGCAATCAAATGATATGTAAGCTGTTAAAACAGAGCGGAGCTCTTCTTGATGAAATACTATACAATCCCCCTGCTAGTTTACTGCCCAAAATTGCCTTAAAACTTTAAAATAAATGTGGGAGTTATTTTTAACTTTATTTTATTTGTTTGTAATGATTGTTGTGTTCATTTTGTGCAGCTGTCACTGCTGTCTCTTACTTGCTGCATTGACACTCTAGAGTGACTACAGTGCATTTCAGTCATTAATCCGGCCGGGCCTATTGACAAAATGTACCTCACTGGAGAATGTGCTGCAGTTGCACTGAGTGATTAAACTGTTTGACCTGGTGAAGGTTGCAGCTGGAATTTATGCTTTCACCTACCGATCATGATTGCAGCATCCAGCCAGTGTCAACATTGCTGTTCAGCACCATGCTGCCAATTCACACGGTACCATTTCAGGATTTGCTCGGATCAGCTGAAACTTTCTGGGGTGCTGATTATAAACCACTGACTGCATCTCGTCGAGGACAGCAGCTCATTTGTTGAAAATCGTTCCGCTGGTTTAGGAAGTTTACAGGAGGCTGTTGTGAATCAGACGAAAAGAGCAGGCAACACAGTTTTTTGAGGTGCCAGGGTGCCTTAGTCAACAAAGTGAAGAGGAGCAGAGAAACCCCTCTGTGGCTTGGGGCTAAAACCCCTGTTCCACTTAGGTGATGACAGTTGACGAGGCTGTCGCCACATGGTCGCCGGGGTGTCGCCAGTATGGTCATGAGTAGTCTCCAAAGAGTCGTAGCGTCTTTCTGGTTGCCATGGGATTTTCAGAATGTTTAAAATTTTCGGCGACAGTGGGTTTGACGCCAATGAGCATAGCTTGACGACTCCTGACGTGGGTGCTGTCATAGGGTGTCGCTGGTGCTGACCTGTGAATTCCATTGGCGACTACCTACGTCAACCGGCGACAGATATCTAGTGCAGCAACCAGAAATGAATTTAAGGCAAATAAATTAATAGCAACACTTACCCTGGCTGACATAAGTCCACACATGTCAGCAGAGTTGTAGCCACACTGCTAAGTGGCAAATCCAAGCAAACATCGTCTTTGAGTGACTTCACTGTTTTGGATACTTTAGATACTTGAGAGAATGCAGCATAGGTTGACCAGGTTAATTCCCAGGATGGCGGGACTAACATATGAAAGAATGGGTCGACTGGGCTTGTATTCACTGGAATTTAGAAGGATGAGAGGGGATCTTATAGAATCATATAAAATTCTTTGAGGATTGGACAGGGTGGATGCAGGGAAAATGTTCTCGATGTTGGGGTAGTCCAGAACCAGGGGTCACAGTTTTAGAATAAGGGGTAGGCCATTTAGGACTGAGATGAGGAAAAACTTTTTCACCCAGAGAGTTGTAGATCTGTGGAATTCTCTGCCTCAGAAGGCAGTGGAGGCCAAATCACTGGATATTTTCAAGAGAAAGTTAGATTTTGCTCTTAGGGCTCAGGGAATCAAAGGATATGGGGAAAAAGCCAGACGGGGTACTGATTTTGGATGATCAGCCTTGATCATGTCGAATGGCGGTGCTGGCTCGAAGGGCCGAATGACCTACTCCTGCACCTATTTTGTATGTCAGGTGCATGTGAAATCTGTCAACATGGTTTGGAATTTTCCCCATCATACCACATGGACAGCCATCAAAGCTCTAATATTTTCTTCAAATTGGAGTCTTTTACATGTCAGGAATTCGGCATGTCTCCAATGACGTTTCCCAGTTTCTATAGAAGCAACAGAGAAAGTATCCTATCAGGTTGTATCACGGCTTGATATGGCAACTGCTCTGCTTTAGACCACAAAAATTTGCAGAGACTTGTGCATGTAGTCCAGTTCATCACACAAACCAGCCGCCCCCACATCAACTCAATCTACACTTCAGACTGCCTCAGGAAAGCAGCCAACATAATCAAGGACCATTCACACTCTGGTATTATCTGTTCCCTCTCCCGCCAGGTAGAAGATACAAAAGCTAGAAAGCAACATACCTCCAGACTCAAGAATAGCTTGTTTTAAGAATTGTGAACAGACCGTTGTAATATTTTGGGTGAATGCACAGACCCTTTAACCAGAGTAGGGCCATCTACAACCAGAGGATATCCGGTTAAGATGAGAGTGGAATGATTTAATGGGAACCTGAGAGGCAACTTTTTCCACACATAGAATGGTGGGTATATAAAACAAGCTGTCAGAGGAGGTAGTTGAGGCAGGTACTCGAACAACATTTAAAAGACATTCAGATAGGTACATGGATAGGAAAGGTTTATGGGGATAATGGCCAAACATGGGACAGGTGTAGGTGGGGCAACTTGGTCAGTGTAGACAAGTTGAACCAAAGGGCCTATTTCTGTGCTGTTTGACTCTATGACCTCTTGTAGACTGAGAATTCCTGATCCTCCAATCTATCACATGGTGACCCTTGCATTTTTAAAAAAAATGTATTTCCTCTGAAGTTGTACAGTATATTCTGCACTCTGTTTCCTTTTTCTTTTTCCACTACCTGTTATATACGTACGATATGATCTTCCAGGATAGCTTGCAAAACAAAATAGTTCATGGTATCTTGGTATATGTGACAATAATAAACCAATACCAATGTCTCACTATCGAACAAAGAGTGGTCACTGCAAGTTTAGCGCAGCTCCCTTAACCCATCAACTGCAGAATTAATTCCTAAAAATTGTAATTTAATTTCTGTGTTTTTAATGCATGACACTTGCTGGACCAACATGGCCTTGTTTGGTAGAACTAGCACAGTTCATTACTGAATGATGACTGAGATCACCATTTGCTGAATCATTCTTTTCATTCAAGTGTGCACTTTTACACATTATTCAATTTGCTGAGTAGCAAAACCTTCAGAAATTTAATTTATAGCAAATCAACTTCTTGGTGTTTGAAACACTGATGCGATTCTGCACAATTTCTCAACCATTTTTTACTCTTACCTATCATTGTACCTTATTACAAACCATTTGCTTTGTGTCAGTGGAGCTGCCACTTGCGGTTCCCAATGCATTTTACCATCTGATTAGTGGATCAACATTAAAGCTCATCTTTAGCCTCAGGTGTTTGGGCTTGTTGTAAGTGATGCTCAGACGTCCCACTGATGATTTTTTAACAGCTCTGCATGTTTTCAGAGCGGCTGGAGGTCAGAGGCAAAATCTCTGTTTTCTGCTACAAAAGTGACACTGTACTCTCTGAGGCTTATTAATGACCATATTACTTCAACCATTACATCACCACCCTCAGTAAATCTTGACCATTTCTCAGCATACAATCCAATCAGCTAATAATGTGCGGTAGCAATAAGTAACTTTCAAGCCTGTCAATACTAACAGTGAAAGGTGAGCAAAATTATTAGCTATTCTTTTCAGTCTGCAGCAGCAGCAAAATGAGGCTAATTGTACCCACTGGCCATCTGCTGCTGGCCTGCTTCCATATGTCTGAGGCAGCAAATTTATTGACAAAGCGGGTCTTTCAGGCTGTTGCCATGAAACAGCTCTACACTCGGTTTTTTGTGATTCTGTTAATGCCCATGAAAGGCCATTTGCCTGGTTCCACGAGCAGAATTAATGGGCTTCTTAGCTCTGATGTTGCACTTCAAATGTTAAAGAGCAGCAAAATCTACCGCGCCAGTACATGAAAACATGAGGCCTCCAGAAAGGTACGGGTGCTGGAGATATAAAAGGCAGGTTTGTCCTAATCTGTTATTGGAGGATGGGCTATTTAATTCAGAGCTTACTTGGCAGGAAACCATGATTAGCCAAAGTAGATTTATAATAAGTAATCAATAGGCACAGGACAAGTCCAGTAAATTACCTTGTTTTAGTTCCAAAGTCTGCCAGTGGCGTGGAGCTTATTGAGGTAAATGTGTTATTAGGAGAGGGCAGCAATGTCTTGCTTTAGCTGTGTTTCAATGCATCAAATTAAATGGCCATCATAGAGTAATGGTGTAACCCTCATCATAGATATGAGCAAATGCATTTAAATAGAAATTGGTTGTTTTACACAATAAGCATTTTGAGAACTAATGCTGACTATAAACAGCGTCAAGATAGTAAGTCTTACAGGTCGGCGTGTAATTGTTGCACCTGTTTTATTTGTGGTGATCTTAGAAAATGTCATGAATTGCTTCAGGGAAGGCTGGCGTGGCATTTCAGTTTATAACATTTTATGAACTGGGTTTTAAAGTGAACATGTTCTGTGTTCTCATTTTGTAGGCTCAAGCAGCTGGTTCTCCTCGTTCATCACCCAGCCATGGTGCCAGCCGCCCCATGCCAATGCCTGTGAGGTCAACGTCTGCCTGCTCCACACCAACCCATGGACCTCAGGACTCACTGTCTGGGGTTGGTGGAGACGTACAAGAAGCTTTTGCGCAGGGTGAGTAGTCATTTTGTGAAATGTTAATTACCCTGTCCTTGCACTGTTGCCTGCATGCATTATTTGTCTATTTGATTGATCAGGTGCATTTTTCTGTGTATTTTGTTTGCTGATTTTAAGGAGGTAACTTAATTTATAATATCAAAAGTACTGTCAATCATACTATTTTATGAAAGGGTCCCAGTGTCATGATCTTACAAAAGCAGCATCAATGCAAGGATATGCTGCAGAAGCAGTCATTCTGATTGAGGCATGTTTGTGTGTTGGTCGAGAACCAAAAGGAGGAGAAATCTGTGAAGACCAGGTATTTGGATTATTGCTTCAGATTGCAATATCGATATCTATAATTAGATATCTCTTAATTTTCCATTTATGGTCCTGAACAACTATCTATCTTTATTGCAACAGCTTTTACTTAAACCTGTAAAGGAAAAAAAAATGGCGACTCAGGACAGCAAGTGTTTTGAGCTCCAAGTTCTATGGTATTTGAAAGGAATATAGAAATCTTTTATTTTTCTATGTTTCTTTATAATTTCTTGCAACCTATTACAAGTGATAAATACTAAAATGGAAATTCTATTTCAAGATATTTTTGTTAATTTATTCCCAGGATATGTGCAAAAGATGCCTTGGGAAAGATCTTGGGCTTTAGTGTAATGCTGTTTCCATAATGTGCCGTGGTAGAGAATTCTGAACATTGGGCAATGAAGTGACAGTAATATATACCATAGATATAAAATTGAATAATATGAAAGTGAACCTGGTTGTTTGCCATTATATACTGTACATCCTTCTTTCTTCTTGATTGCAGAGGAAAAGCTAATGAACTATTCTTCCTGGGTTGATGTAGATTATATCCACTATCAAGTTCCAGTAGTGTGGGAAATGAGAGTATCATTCAAGTAAAGTGGTCTGAACTGTACTTTGAGAGTTTTGGATGGCTTTGTGGCTAATGATAAGGATGCCATCCAACTCATGACTTCAGCCTTGGAGAGGATCAACATTTTCCTTTGTATTTAGCAGATAGGAACATAAATAAGCCTGGGAATCTTGCTCTTTCAGTGGTGCATGTCTAATAGTTACAATCTCTACCCCATGAATTCTCTCTTTTTCTCTCATCATGCTCTCTGTCTTGGAAAATCCATCCTAGAATCTTCAGGTAATTAAAGCACTAATCTGAAAAGCCCTAATTTACTGTGCAGATCATGTAGTCAGAGGCATGGATTGTTCACCAGCTTAAACCTGCGGATCTTTATTTAATTTTCTGCAGGAGCTCGCAGAAATCTGCGAAATGATTTGTTGGTGGCAGCTGATTCCATTACAAACACCATGTCCTCGCTGGTCAAGGAACTCCATTCAGGTAGGGGCATTCATTGAAACTAAGCACAGGCATGAATGAATCCTCTCACCATCCGAAACAGTTACCCTGAACTAATATTTGTGGACTTTATTTTCAACGTAGTTCTAATAGTTTTTTAATGTACCCTAAAGCGAATATGGTGTAAGACATTGGTGCAATTTGATGTAAATCTCTTGAGACTCTTGAGCAGTAATGATATTTTGCTCAAATTGCTGGGAGGGAATATTAAAATATAAGCAGTCGATGGAGTCTTGTATCCCATGCCAGAGGAAGGGCGGTCAGATTTCACTCACCACACGGATAGTTCCCAATATGTGTTAAGAAGTGTACCAGTAGCATTGCTAACAAAGAGGCATGCTTTCTGTCTGTACCTATTCATGGTTCATACTGCAAAGGCACATTACAATCCAAAATATACCTACATTAATCAAATTTAAGCCAATGGCAAATTCATTCTAATGGTCTTCAGTACATTGAAATATTAGGTAGCTGTAGGTTAGTCTGCATTAAATGGTAGCATAATGTGGAATTCTTTGCCGCAGAAGGCTTTGGAGGCAATGTGGATATATTTACGGCAGAGATAGATAGATTCTTGATTGGTACAGGTGTCAGAAGTTATGGGGAGAAGGTAGGAGAATGGAGTTAGGAGGGAGAGATAGATCAGCCATGATTGAATGGCAGAGTAGACTTGATGGGCTGAATGGCCTAATTCTACTACTATCACTAATGATCTTATGAACATATTTCTAAATCTAGAGTGATAACCACACTTCCATTCCCATCGTCAGATTGCTAGTGTGGCTTCTTTCCAAGTCTAGTATTGTGACAGCAGAACTCTGGGTCATAGTACCAGCCCATCGTGCTTGTTTTCGGGAAACAACAAAGGAGATTGTGCTGCCATCCCATGACTATCTCAGTAAGCAATGATGAAAGTAGCGGTTAAGATTAGCTCTTAGTGCATTGTTCTGCTGTGAGAGAAGGTGTTAATTGCCAACTTCTCCTCACAGAGCTATGCTATTTAGTGGTTCGTGGTTTTGCAGATAGTGAAGATGGTTGTGAAAGATTGCAGCAGGATCTGGATCGATTGGCCAGATGGGCGGAGGAATGGTTGATGGAATTTAACACAGAAAGTGTGAGGTGTTGAATTTTGGGACGTCGAACAAGAGCAGGACCTACACGGTAAATGGTAGGCCTCTGTTGTAGAGCAGAGGGATCTAGGAGTATAGGTGCATGGTTCCGTGAAGGTCGAGTCGCAGGTAGGTAAGGTGGTCAAAAAGGCTTATGGTACCCTGGCCTTCATCAGTCAGAGTATTGAGTATAGCAGTTGGGAGGTCATGTTGCAGTTGTTGCATGTTGCAATTGTATAAGATGTTGGTGAGACCGCATTTAGAATATTGTGTTCAGTTCTGGGCACCATGTTATTGGAAAGATATTGTCAAGCTTGAAAGGGTTCAGAAAAGATTTACGAGGATGTTGCCAGGACTAAAGGGTGTGAGCTATAGGGAGAGGTTGATTCGGCTGGGTCTCATTTCCATGGAGCGCAGGAGGATGAGGGGTGATCTTACAGATGTATACAAAATCATGAGAGGAATAGACCGGGTAGATGCACAGAGTCTTTTGGCCAGAGTAGGGGAATCGAGGACCAGAGGACATAGGTTCAAGGTGAAGGGGAAAAGATTTAATAGGTATCCGAGGGGTACTTTTTCACGCATAGGGTGGTGGATGTATGGAACAAGCTGCCAGAGGAGGCAGTTGAGGCTGGGACTATCCCATCGTTTATGTAACAATTAGACTGGTACATAGGACAGGTTTGGAGGGATATGGACCAAGCGCAGGCAAGTGGGACTAGTGTAGCTGGGACATTGTTGGCCGGTGTGGGCGAGTTGGGCCGAAGGGCCTGTTTCCACACTGAATCACTCTATGACTGACTCTATCAAGGGTGCAAACACTGTGCTGGAGTAAATCGCCAGGTCAGACGGCATCTCTGCAGAACATAAAAATATACCTCATATTCTTTTTGGCTAGCTTACAACCCAATAGAATGAACATTGACCACTCCAATTTTAAGTAATTAACCAACAAACATAACTTTCCTACCTGGTATCATCCTTTGAATGTGTCTTGATCCGTAACCTCTGCTCTATTCCTTCTCTGCTCTACATACCAGCCAATCAAGTGTTCATCCACCTACAACACTGGACCCACCTGATTAAGTCTGAAGAAGGGTTTCGACCCGAAACGTCACCCATTCCTTCTCTCCAGAGATGCTGCCTGGCCTGCTGAGTTACTCCAGCATTTTGTTCGATTTAAACCAGCATCTGCAGTTCTTTCCTACACCACGTGATTAATGTTATAACAACCGATGTGAATTTATTTGGTATGCATTATCCCTCCTGGTAAAATATATAACATGCCAATGCAATTTACCTCAATAATGTCCATGGCATTTGATAATTCCCCATAGAATCTTTCACAGTCTTTCTTAAAGGAATTATTTTGCCTTGTTCCAGTCTTGCCTGTTTCAGTAGTCATGCCATCTTCTGTAGTATTTGCATCTGCATGATTCATTCCTGATTTATTCAAGGATTCATCTCGTAACTGTCCCACTTCGATTCTTTAGAACAATATCTCCACTCTTCACTTTTATACTTCCTATTTTCTTTAAAATCTCATGAAACACCCATTTATTCATAGTAATTACATTCTGGAGTTTAATTTAGTTTAGTTTATTGGCACGTGTACTGAGGTACAGTGAAAAGCTTTTGTTGCGTGCTAACCAGTCAGTGGAAAGACTATACGTGACAACAATCAAACCATCCACAGTGTGTAGATGCACGATAAAGGGAAAAAAATTAGTGCAAGATAAAGTCCGATTAAAGATAGTCTGAGGGTCTCCAATGAGGTAGATAACAGCTCTCTAATTATTGATAGGATGGTTCAGTATAACAGAGTATATGCATACTTTCCCCAGAGCTGGTGTATCTAAAACATTGGGTCATGGTCTCAAAATAACAGGTTAGTCAAGGATGGAGATTAGAAGGAATGTATTCTTCCAAAGAGCGGTGGATCTTTGGAATTCAGTATCCCAGAGATCTGAAGAGATCAGAGATCAGGGTTTGATATTTTTCTTGAGGCTAAGGAGTTCAGGTGATATGGGAGAAGGCTGGAAGAGGGAACTGAATTTGGATGATCAGACTGACTAGCAGAGCCCAAAAAGTCGGATTGCTTCACTCCTATTTTCTATGTTTCAACATTTTTTACATTTTATGTGGAATTAAGGGTTGCGGGATTAATGCAAAAAGGTGGCGCAGGGATAAAAGATCAGACAAAATCTATCTGAACAGAGGAGAAGATGGGAAAAGCCGAATGGCTCACACTTGCTTCAGTTTCTTTTGTCCTCGGTTATCCGTTGTCGGCCACAAAACCTAAGCAGTCACACCATTTTTTTGTCTATAAAATTGTTTCCTCTGTTAAGGATTATTAATTAATTGTTGCTCTACATAATGTCCTATTTTAATGGAAAAGTGCTCCCAAGATGTTTTGATGAGAAATATTTCAGCTTTACTAGAAGCATTAGTAAATTTTAATTCAATGGTTCTTTATTGTCACATGTACCGAGCGAGGTACATTGAAATTCTATTTTTGCATACAATTCAATAAAGTATTACTACAAACAAGCACAATCTTAGATTAAGTACGAAGTGTATAGTGGTACGAAGTGTATAGTGGCCTGCCCATCCCTGTAGGCGCCCTCTACTGCTCTGTGCCACTGCAGGCCACTTGTCCACGCATTCGGTCACTTGGAACAACGCCTGACCCGGTCGAACCAAAGGCTGCTGTCGGGTCTCCAGCTGTAGCCTCGGTCCAGATCCTCACATCAGCCAGTAATTCTCTCTGATGGACCTTGTCCTCTATAATTTAAGGCCGTGGTATTGTTGCTGAGAATGATCATAAGCCAAACTGTTGGATTTTCCAATCAAATATCAAAAGTCCAACCTTTAGACCGAAAACAGTGAAAGCAGTTACAAAGTCTGGGACCTAGACAATGACAATTTCTCAGCCCAGGAAGGAATGACAATGGGAATCAACGGCGCAAGGTGTTAATAAGGCCTAATAAATGATTTAGTCTTCTGCACCAATATCTTTCTTTTAGAAAAGAAAGAACAAGGCAAGAGCATAAGTGAAGCATCAAAATGCTTGTAAATTCTTCCTTGCATCTTAATTTATCTTTGAAAGACTGCATCTGTGAAACAGACATGGAATTGCCACCACAGAATAAATAAAATGTGGTGACATAATTACGACTGACTGTCATAAGAATAATAGATCTTTTTGTAAACTGACACAAAGCAAAATTGGATATATGTCTTCCAATGCTCAAATGTTACAGACTCACAGTTTCTATATACATCCAGAAACTTTCCATTGTGGAGTTGACACCTCCATATCCATAAATTTAACAAGATGTCAGTTTAAGTCAGTAGCAGTATTAAATTACAAAAAAAAATCATATTCTGTCACTTTTATAGGTTGAAGCTGCATTGTTACCCAAATAGTCATGACCCAATTTTGTTTAGAGATTCAGTGCGGAAACAGGCCCATCAGCCCACCGGGTCCACGCCGACCAGCAATCCACGCATATTAACACTATCCTACACTACACACACTAGGGACAATTCACATGTATACCAAGCCAATTAACCTACAAACCTGTACGTCTTTGGAGTGTAGGAGGAAACTGAAGATCTCAGAGAAAACCCATGAGGTCACGGGGAGAACATACAAACTCCAAACAGACATAGTCGGGATCGAACCCGGGTCTCCGGCGCTGCAAGCCTTGCAAGGCAGCAACTCTTCTGCTGCGCCACAGAGCCGCCCAGTTATTGTGTCAAAGCTGCAAGGCCTTGGCATCAGACTGGCACAAAAACTGCAGAGTAACTGGACAGTAAAATCACCAGCCTAATGAGAAATAGAATCAATTGGAACCATCTAAAGGAGATAGTTATATCGTGATTCCCATATTTACAATAGAGTCAAAGCTGGTGTGAATCCATCTCAATTACTTCATAATTGAAGGAAGTTCCTTTACTGTTTCAGCAAAGTTGACTGACTGAATTAAAATGTTAACCAGTGTTTGGACGCTGTTAACTCAAATTTTGTTTGCATAATTAAGGCCTACAGTAATTGCAGTTTTACCTGATAACATTACTGTAGTACAGATTTGGTGTCATACTGGAAATAGAGCATGCGTTTCAAATACATTTGTTCTTTAAATGCCTTTTCTAAAAATAATAGCTTTCTATCTTTAAACCGTTTTCCTCTTTTGAAACTTTTCTCTGAAAAATGTGAACAGGCAACTGAGAGTGATCGTACTATAATTTAACTGATCAACCTGCACAAATTTAAACAATGTCTGGTTATAGATTTGTGTTAAATCCTTGGTTTTGGTATAAAAATAGAGAGTGAGCAGAACAACTACACATCAGGACCTGATGATGGCATTTCTTGGCAACAATTCACTCAAGTCTCCCAAAAGGATTTTATTGCTTGCACTTAAACATTTCCAAGATGTGAGTTCTCATAATCAGTAACTTTGTGTAAGATGCGGTTGATTAGTCGGTCTGTAATCTTCCTGTTGGGTTCCAGTGTCCCATAAAGTACTATTTGAGTTTACATCTGGAATAGCCACACTAAAGTTTATGGCTGGCATTAAAGTTGAGCAGCTCAATTTCTGATACTCCTCAACACAGAGCTTTTCTAAATGATGATAGCAGACATTGTCATGGAGTCATACTGCATGGAAAGAGGCCCTTCAGCCCAACCTGTCCATGCCAACCAAGATCCCCCATCTAAACTACTTCCATGAGGCCCATATCCCTCCAAACCTTTTCTATCCACGTACCTGTCCAAATCTCTTTTAAATAATGTTATTGTACCTGCCCCAACTACTTCCTCTTCCTATTAAATTTTTCCCCTGTCGCCTTAAACCGATTCCCCTCAAGTTCTTGATTCCCGTACCCTGGGAAAAAGACTGCATTCACCCTCTTTCCCTCATAATTTTGTACATCTCTATAACATCAACTCTCCGCCTCCTGAATTCAAAGGAATAACGATCGAGTCTGCCCAATCTTTCTCTAACTCAGGTCCTTAAGAACTGGCAATATCATTGAAAATCTTCCCTGTACCATTTCCTGCTTAATGGCATCTTTCCTACAGCATGGTGACGAAAACTAAACACAATACTCCAAGTGCTGCCTTACCATCATCTTGCATAACTGTAACATAATGTCATAATTTCTGTTCAATTTCTGATTGATGAAGGCCAGCCTGCCAAAGTCTTTGACACCACTGCACCCATCTACTTTTCACACCACTTTCAGGGAACTGTGTGCTTCTATTCCTTGATCCCTTTGCTCTGTAACATTCCCCAGGGCACTACCATATGATTGTTTGACTTCCCAACAAGCAACACCTCACACTTATCTGAATTAAACTCCTTTTGCCATTCCGCTTGTTCATTTGCACACTTGCCCAGCTGGACAAGATCCTGTTGTAACCTGTTACTTCTTCAAATTCTCAAATCAAATTTGTGAGACATGATCTTCCATGCACAAAAAACATGCTGGCTATCCCCAATCAACCACTGTTCCTCCAACTGCATGTATATCTTATCCCTCTGAATCCTCTCCAGTAACTTTCCTACCGCGGATGATGGCTCACTGTTCCTTCGTTCCCACATTTTTCTTTACAGCCCTTCTTAAATTGAGGCTCAATATCAGCCACCCTTCAGTCTTCCAGCACCTCACCCATGTCTAACGATGATTAATATACCTCAGTCAAGATTCCTATGATTTCTTCTTTAGATTCCCATATGTCCTTGGATATATTTGATCAAGCCCAGGAAATGTATCTACTTTCACAAGACTTAGAATGTCCAGCAATTTTTACTGAGGACCTTTGCCACACCAGCAGCTCCACACGTAGATGACCACTTTGGTTTCTAAAAGGCCCTGTTATCCCCTTCATATCACTTGAATTCGAACTATCACATTTTTAAAAAGCATCCCGAATTTCCACGAACAAGTTGCATCAATCAAAGTTTGCAAACTTCAGTCTAATACTATCAAAGTTGGCCTTGTCCAAATTTAGAACCTTAACATGTGGATCCGCCCTGTCCTTTTTCCATTTTAAAGCTAATAGAACTGCGGGAATTGGAATTGGAATACTTTATTGTCACATGTGACTAGGCACAGTGAGATGGCCAGGATTGACACACATTCTTTGAAATATGTGATCGATGCCTTTGCTGCTCTGATATTTAGAATCAATTTTAAATATCAAGAGCTTCAAAGGAATGAGCTACAAACGAATTGCATGCGGGTTGTGCCACCACATATAGATAAAGAGATCATGATTTCCTGACCAGGCATTTTCCGGATATCAGTAGAGAAACAGGGCACAGGAATTATTTTATGTGGTCTGCTTTTAGTATCACGGCTGCACAACAACCTCTCCCCTCTCCAATCAGACAAAAGGCATCTGTCACAGATACAGGGACAGTTTCTTCCCAGCTGTTATCTGGCAACTGAATCATCCTACCACAACCAGCGAGCAATCCTGAACTACGATCTATTTCATTGGTGACCCCCGGACTATCCTTGATTGGACTATGTTGGCTTAAACTTGCACTTAATGTTATTACCTTATCATATATCTATACACTGTAATGACTCGATTGTAATTACTGTTGACTGGATAGCACGCAACAAAAACTTTTCACTCTACCTCAGTACATCTGACAATAAACAAAACTGAACTGAAACTACCCCAGCAATGCAGAAAGTGAACTCAAGGGGAAATCCAAAAGCTGCAGCAACGGGGTTCCAGCCTCGATGCATGCCTTTCCAGAATGGCCCAACTGAAAATGTGACTTTATATTGTCACATTCATGTTCAAGAATTGAAAAGAACAAAATTTTGACTGCACCTCCATGAGCGAGAACAACGATTGAGAAAATGTTATTTAGCAATTAATTTGCAAGAGGGATGAAGATTGAGAGTGCCGAGAGCATGCAGTCTGCAAAATATGCACCATATGATCAAACAGAAAGATGAGGTGCTGAGAAGAAAATATGAAGAGAATATAAAGAGTGAAAAGAGATGTGAAAAGAGGACAGAATCCTTAACTCAGTAAAAATAAATCAAGCCACAAAGTGCTAGAGTAAGGTTACGCAGTATCTCTGAAGAACATGGATAGGTGACGTCTCGGGTCAGGACCTAGTTCAGACCCCTTTCTGAAGAAGAGTTCCAGCCCCGAACATCCCATAGCAATGTCTGAAAAAGGGTCCGGAGCTGAAACATCACCAATCTGAAAAGGGGTCTAGACCTGAAACTTCACCTATCCATGTGTCTGAAGAGTCACGATCCAGAATGTCACCTATCTATGTCTTCCAGAGATGCTATCTGACCCACTGAGCACTTTGTGTCCTTAATCGTAAACCAGCACTCCAGCACTGGGTCCTTTTAATAAAAAAGAAAATCAGCATCTGCAGTTCCTTTTTTCCACTGAAAATACATCAAGCACACTTCTGCAGAGCAAACAAACAGATGATGTTGGCTTTTACTGGACTTAGAAGGTGCACATCAATAGAAATCTCATATAATTTTAGATGTGAACAGTTATAAAAATTGATACAGAAAGACTATTTCAAGGAAATGTTTTAGAATTGCTGCAATTTGTTGCCATAGATATCCACAAATTTAGTTTTGGCTAGGTATAGTACTGGTACCCTGGCTTGGTCAGAAGTCACTACATTGAAGCCGTGCTGTTGCTTTGTCATCACATAATCTGGGACAGGAGTGCAACACTGGGGAGCAGCACAGTGCTGCAATGATGCTTGCTTCCCACGTGATGTAAATGACGACGTTAAAGAACTGCTTCCTTGGCTGTGAACCGTTTGGCAAGAGCGACTGTACACATGCAAATCTCCGGTCCTTTCTTTGTCAGAGAGGTCATGCTTTTGTTTATACAGGAAAGCACTGATTGTTTATTGATAGAGAAATAAAACTGCTGGCATGATGACGGAAAGAGAAATGAAGAAGCAAGGGTGCTCTCCACAAAGGACACGTCATATAAAAAATATATCTCAGTGCACCCAGAGCAACAACAGCTCACAAGAGGTTTAAATGTCACTGCAGGTTTATAATTAACCAGCCAATAGGAGTGGAAAGCACATATCCAGAAAACCGTTGAAGTTGCCTAGCAACCAAATGTTGACCAATGGGCACAGAATCTACTTTAAGACACTGAAATGGATAGAAATGGACTCATCAGTTATTTTCACATGCGAGTGAGCAGCTGAGAGGAGAGGCAGTGTGGGAGGTTTGAAAAGCAACAGTTAATGTCCTAGAATATAGACACAAAATGCTGGAGTAACTCCGCGGGTCAGGCAGCATCTCTGGAAAGAAGGAATGGGTGACGTTTCGGGTCGAGACCCTTCTTCAAACCCGAAAAGTCACCCATTCTTTCTGTGCAGAGATGCTGCCTGTCCCGCTGAGTTACTCCAGCATTTTGGGTCTATCTTCGGTCTAAACCAGCATCAGCAGTTCCTCCCAACACGTCCGTACCCGAGAGTGATTGCTGCATGATGTATAAAGGGAGACAAACACGAGCAGAGATTACCTATTGGGAGAGGCTGTGTGTTGAGGCTAAGTGCTGTGTTTGAGGGTAAGTGCAGAGGCTTTGACTGGAGAGGCTTTGGCGAGGAGGCAGAGTGGAAGATGATGGCAATATAAGATGTGTTTTTCTTTTTGTGACTCTTCCTTCGCCTTTGTACAGCAGGCAGTTAGGGCACTGATATATTCCTCCCACAGGATGCATGAAGTCAGGGAGACTTCCGATATCCCTGAGGACCACACCCGTGGGAGGTGGATCCAGCTGCAGCTCCTGACTCAATGAGGGAGGGAACTAGAGCTGCGACAGGATGACCTCATGATCGTCTACGAGAACAAGAGTTGAAGTGCGGTGGTTGTGAGTCAGAACAAGGAGGACTGTCGAAAAGGAAGGGGGCACCCAGCGGGCGGGGTGCCACCAAGATCAAAGGGGGGACCCAGCAGTGGGGTGCTGAGATAGAAGGGGGACCTGGCGGGAGGCTGTCTGCTGCCACGTGCAACGGCAGGCCTGGTTCACCGCTGCAAGCAGAAGATAAGTCTGTTCAATGATCTTTATGTAACTTTGTCGGCGCCAGAAACGTGGCAACTCTTGTGTACTGCCTAGATGTGGTCTGCTGTATGATTGTACCGGGTTGGATGCAAAACGAAGCATTTTACTGCACCGAAGTACATTGTGACAATAAAGTAGTATAAGAAAATAACTGCAGATGCTGGTACAAATCGAAGGTATTTATTCACAAAATGCTGGAGTAACACAGCAGGTCAGGCAGCATCTCAGGAGAGAAGGAATGGGTGACGTTTCGGGTCGAGATGTCCAGTCTGAATCATCAGTCTGAATCAGTCTGAATCATCAGTCTGAAGAAGGGTCTCGACCCGAAACGTCACCCATTCCTTCTCTCCTGAGATGCTGCCTGACCTGCTGAGTTACTCCAGCATTTTGTGACAATAAAGTATCATTGAATCATTGATTAATGGTCCAGGTGGAGATGTGGGTAAAAGAGGAGGGGAGGTTGCCTTAATAATGAAGGAGAACCTCAAGACAGTAGTCCAAGGTGACACCATTGAAGGATCCCACACAGAAGCTCTGTGAAATAAAAACACAGTGATAACCTTATGGGGATTGACCTAAAATTAGACCAGGGAATTAAATGTAACATCTCCAAGTTTGCGGATGACTCAAAGCTGGGTGGCAGTGTGAGGTGCGAGGAGGATGCTATGAGGCTGCAGGGTGAATTGGATAGGTTGGGTGAGTGGGGAGATGCATGGGAGATGCAGTGGATTAATGTGGATAAATGTGAGGTTATCCACTTTGGTGGCAAGAACAGGAAGGCAGATTATTATCTGACTGGTGTAAGAAAGAACTGCAGATGCTGATTTAAGTCGAAGGTAGACACAAAATGCTGGAGTAACTCAGCGGCACAGGCAGCATCTCTGGAGAGAAGGAATGGGTGACGTTTCGGGTCGAGACCCTTCTTCAGACTGATGTCAGGGGGGTGTGCGAGACAAAGATAGAATGTAGTCAAAGACAGTACGACTGGTGGGCGAACTGGGAAAGAGATAGAGAGGGAAAACAAGGGCTATTTGAAGTTAGAGAAGTCAATGTTCATACCACTGTGGTGTAAACTACCTAAGTGAAATATGAGGTGCTGTTCCTCCAATTTGCGCTGGGCCTCACTCTGACAATGGAGGAGGCCCAGGACAGAAAGGTCAGATTGGGAATGGGAGGGGGAGTTAAATTTCCCAGATTGGGAATGGGAATGGAAGGGGGAGGATAAGATCAGGTAAGTTAAGACGGACTGAGCGGAGGTGTTAAGCGAATCGATCGCCGAGCCTGTCCTTGGTCTCGCCGATGTAGAGAAGTTGACACCTGGAACAGCGGATACAGTAGATGAGGTTGGAGGTGGTGCAGGTGAACCTCTACCTCACCTGGAAAGACTGTTTGGATCCTTGAATGGAGTCGAGGGGGGAGGTAAAAGGACAGGTGTTGCATCTGAATGGTGACAGATTAGGAAAAAGGGAGGTGCAACGAGACCTGTGTGTGCTTGTACATCAGTCACTGAAAGTAAGCATGCAGGTACAGTAAGCAATGAAGAAAGCTAATGGCACTTTTAGTCTTCATTGCGAGGGGATTTGAATTTAGGAGCAAGGAGGTCCTACTGCAGTTGTACAGGGCCTTCGTGAGACCGCACCTGGAGTATTGTGTGCAGTTTTGGTCTCGTCATTTGAGGAAGGACATTCTTGCTATTGAGGAAGTGCAGCGTAGGTTCACCGGGTTAATTCCCGGGATGGCGGGACTGACATGTGATGAAAGAATGGGTCGACTCTGCTTGTATTCACTGGAATTTAGAAGGATGAGAGGGGATCTTATAAAATTCTTAAAGGATTGGGCAGGCTAAAAATGTTCCGGATGTTGGGGGAGCCCAGAACCAGGGGTCACAGTTTAAGAATAAGAAGAAGGCTATTTAGGACTGAGAGAGTTGTGCATCTGTGGAATTCTCCGCCACAGTATAACATAACAGAACTTTATTGTCATTCGGTATAAATACCGAACGAAATTCAGAAGGCAGTGGAGGTCAATTGACTGGGTGTTTTCAAGGGAGAGTTAGATATAGGTCTTAGGGTTAGAATCAAGGAACGGGGGAAAAAGCAGGAACGGGTACTGATTTTAGATGATCAAATTGAATGGCAGTGCTGGCTCAAAAGGCTGAATGGCCTACTCCAGCACTTATTTTCTATGTTTCTATGTAAACCCCCCCCTAATAGTCACCGGGAATTAGAGGAATAAATATGCTGGGAAATTGCAGACAACTGCAAGACTAACATGATGATCAAAGTGGCGGATTTTAACTTTCCCATTAAAGACTGTGACCACCATAGTGCCAAGGGCTTAATGGGGTGGAATGATCAGGATAGTTTCCTAAGGCCATATGCAGAGGGACTACGAGGGAGAGGGCAAAGCTTGACCTACATTTACAGAAATGGGCAGGGCAAGTGATTGAACTGTCGGCACTCTGAGCTTTTGGGACCATTGTGAGCTTTGGCTTCCCGACGGGTTGCAGCTGCCAGAGGCCTTTATCGAGGCACCGTGGTCTCGATGCCTTCCAGATTGCCGCGTAGAAGCCCGGGTCGGGGCCCTGCCGGGGCCTCGCGGGTCAGACGGAGGAGCTGGGCCTCGCGGGTTGTAGTCTGGGTCGGCGGAGCGGTTGACTGAGCCCACAGCTGGGGCCCGGGTCGGTACCACGGAGACGTGAAATGGGGCATCGACAGTGGTGAAGCGTTGGCGGCTGTGAAGTGGCGGCAGCGGTGAAGCCTCGCGATGATGGATGGGGCCTCAGCGGTAGTGAAGCCTCATGGCGGCGGCGATGTCTCGCTGGTCGACGAGAGCACGCAGGTCCACTCTGAGGGGGAGGCGAAGAACAATGGAGGACTGGCGTGGGGGGACTGCCGTGAGGGAGATGGGGGGAGAACAAATGGATAATGGAGGGGGGAGAACAAAGGACAATGGGGAGCCGCCGTGGTTGAATTGTTGGGGAGGGGACAAAAGGGGGAGCCGGCGTGCTTTGTAACTTTGTCAGCGCCGTAGGTGACTGCTATTTATATATATTGGGTATGCAAGCAATCTCACTGTGGGACAACTCGCATGCAATTCCTTTCTAGCTCATACCTTTGAAGCTCTTGATATTTAAAAATAATTCTAATTATCAGAGCAGCAAAGGCATTGATCACATATTTCAAAGAAAGTGTGTAAATCCTGGCCATCTGAATCCTTCCCATCCAGGCAACCTTAGAATGAGAATTCTGGTCTCTTGAGGGCACTGCACCTCACACTATTTGACAAGGCCAGTCATAGTGTACTCTGACCGACAGTACTCAATTAGTAGTAGAGTGCTCATCTAAGGCAAGACCATCTTTCATTCTCTTTGGAGCCTCTCAGCCCTATTAACTCCTTCAGTCTCCAATAGAACATCTGTTTCATTGATCCAGTTGTCTTTAAAATGAATAATATTAATTTGCACTTAAAAATCAGACTGAGCATAGGATGTCGTGGGTGACACTCATGAGAGACATAGATAAGGTGAATAGCCACAATCGTTCCCCCAGGGTAAGGGATTTTAAAACCAGAGGACATAGATTCAAGGTGCATGGGATAAGATTTAAATGCACCTGAATGCAATATTTTCACACAAGGTGTGGCGGGCACGAGGAACAAACTGCCAGAGGAAATGGTGGAGGTGTATATATTTACAACGTTTAAAAGACAGTTGATTTGGAAGGATATGGGCCAGGCACAGGCTAGTGGGTCTGGCTCAGTAGATAACTCAGTCGCCAAGTTGAGCTGAAAAGCCTGTTTTAAGGTGAAGAGCTCTCTGACTGTACAGTACTCAGCCTTTTATTCATTGATGAATTTCTGTTATTGATACCAATTCAATTGCTGTTTTTCAAACCTCAACTGGCTTGGTCATCTGACAACATTAGCATTTGACCCTCTATCCCTCTATCCCCTTTCCTGAACCCTTCAATGTTGAGCAACAATGAAGGAGCATTCAGACAGGTTGTGGTTGTGTTTGTTACTCGTTCTCAAGTAAAAAGTTCTCAAGTCGGGTGGTGCAGTGGCACAGCAGTAGAGTTGCTGTCTTACAACATTTTCAATGCCAAAGATCCAGATTCGATCCTGACTATGGATGTTGTCTGTACGGAGTTTGTACGTTCTTCCCGTGACCTGCGTTGGTTTTCTCTGAGATCTTTGGTTTCCTCCCACTCCAAAGACATACAGGTATGTAGGTAAATTGGCGTGGTCAACGTAAAAATTGTTCCTAGTGTGTGGGGGACAGTGTTAATATATGGGGGTCACTGGTCAGCACGAACATGGTGGGCCGAAGGGCCTGTTTCCACGCTGTATCTCTTTTAAAAAAAAGGTTAATCATACAGATTCTTATCTTCATTATTATTTTTTTGTAAGATGTCATAATAGTAGATTGACACAAAATGCTGGAGGAACTCAGCGGGACAGGCAGCATCTTGGGAGAGAAAGAATGCGTGACGTTTTGGGATGAGACCCTTCATCATTCTGAAGAATGATGAAGAAGAGTTTGGCCCAAAATGTCAACCATTCCCTCTCTCCAGAGATGCTGCCTGTCCCGCTTAGTTCCTCCAGCATTTTGTGTCTATTTCGATTTAAATCAGCATCCGCAGTTCCTTCATACTCTTTGATATTCTTTGTCAGTGTCTGTTTGGAATCCTGGAAATGTCCCATTCGAGAGGCCTGGGCCCACACTTTAATGTCTCATTTTTAGAAAACTTACCTGCCACCTTCTGGCTTATGAATTCCCAAAGATTTTTTGTTGTGACAGAATCCAAACCAATGACCTGCAACTTGGATAATTTGGAAAGAGTAGAAATGAAAAGAAAGATTATGAATTTTGTGGTGTTAGATGGATTATGATATTCTATGCCCCATGTCATAAATAATCTTGCAATCCTGCCACAGTTGCAGCTCACAAACACAGATTTTAACCTAGCAAAATAATCTCATGCAAACCAAAAACACAGCAATGAGTCCCAGTCCACTTTTTTTCTCAATTTAACCTGAAATTTCATCATATCTGTGTCAACCTGGACATCTTACATTACTTCTTGGAATTTGACCCAAAATTGAACACCAGTGACTCAAAGCACTGGAGCTTACTCGCTGTTTCTTTGTTTTATTTAAGACTTCTTGATTAAAGGGAAAACAGAAAACATCTTGGCACCTAAGCCTGCTCATTAAATTCAATACTGTCTGATTACTTGAAAAATGTTAATGAAGCAGGGAGCTAGGCAGAGGTTTTTGGCAGACTTGTTTATAGCATGGTAGACACACAATGCTGGAGTAACTCAGCGGGTCAGGCAGCATCTCGGGAGAGAAGGAATGGGTGACGTTTCGGGTCGAGACCCTTCTTCAGACTGATGATTCAGACTGATTCAGACTGATGATTCAGACTGGACATCAGTCTGAAGAAGGGTCTCGACCCGAAACGTCACCCATTCCTTCTCTCCCGGTATGGAAACCCATCAGCTCTAGCCTCAACTCCACAACCTTCAAAACCACCTACTTGGTAGAATTGGAGCCAGAAATCTCATTATCCTGATAGGTGACTTCATCGCCAAGATTGGAGACCAAAATGAGGGATGTGAGGCAGCAATGGGAAAACATGGAGTGGGGAAAATGAATGAAAATGGCGAGATGTTTGCTGAGACCTGTGTTAACAATAACCTAGTGTTTGGGGGAAGTGTATTCCCCCATAAAACAATCCACAAAACAACTCGGGTGTCACCAGATCATGTCACAGAAAATCAAATAGACCACATTTGTATCTGTAAAAAGTTCAGAAGGTCCATGGTAGATGTCAGAACAAGAAGAGGAGCAGATGCAGCTTCAGACCACCGCCTCCTGGGAGGGAAATTCAAGCTAAGGCTGAGGAGACATCACCGGGCCAAAAGCCAAAGAGCGAAATACAACACTGAATACTTCAGCAGTGCTCAAGTGGTGAAGAAGTTCAAGGATATCCTCTCAAGGGAAAATACAGAGCTACAGCTGAGGAGGAAGGAGGGATGGACAATAAATGAGGCGTGGGAACACCTAAAAGCTGCTTGGAGCTCAACCTGTGAGGAGGCCCGAGGGAGAAGGACCCAAAAGCACAAGGAGTGGATAACACCAGAAACCCTTGACACAATCCAACAGAGGAGAACGTTCAAAGAGAAAGTGAACAACTCAAGAACAAGAGCTGAAAAGGCTTTGGCCCAAAAGGAGTACAACAGATGCCACACAAAAGTGCGAAAGAACATCAGGAGGGACAAGAGAACACTGGTGGAGAGGCTAGCCAAGGAGGCAGAGATTGCGGCGACTCAAAAGAACATGAGAGATTATATACCATCACAAGGAAATTGTCCGGGACATACCTGCACAATAATAAACCAA
Organism: Rhinoraja longicauda; assembly: GCF_053455715.1. NCBI lineage: Eukaryota > Metazoa > Chordata > Chondrichthyes > Rajiformes > Arhynchobatidae > Rhinoraja > Rhinoraja longicauda. The sequence continues at coordinate 43,591,452 of NC_135957.1, read as the reverse complement.
TTACAGACAAGAACGGTCAACTGCTTTCAGCCCCGGAGGCACAGCTCGACAGATGGGTAGAGCATTTCGAAGAAGTCCTAAACAGGTCACCACCGGCAGTGCAGCCACATATTCCCAAAACCAGGATACCACTACATATTAAGTGTGATAGACCAACAAAATCAGAAATAAAGGCTGCAATCAAGCAGCTGAAAACTGGCAAGGATGCTGGCCCCGACAATATTCCACCTGAAGCCCTTAAAGTAGATATAGACTCATCAACAGACATGCTCTATGGCTTCTTTGCGAGAATTTGGGAGGAGGAAAAGACACCCACAGAATGGGCAGAGGGATACATTGTGAAACTGCCAAAAAAAGGTGACCGAAGAAAATGTAACAACTACCGAGGGATCACCCTACTTTCTGTACCCAGTAAAATTCTCAACCGGGTCATCCTCAACTGTCTTCAGGAAGCTGTAGACGAGAGGCTAGGGGACCAGCAAGCAGGATTCAGGAAGGATCGCTCATGCACAGACCACATAGCAACACTATGCATCATCATTGAACAGTCTATTGAATGGAACACGTCACTGTACATCAACTTCATCGACTTTGAGAAAGCGTTTGACACCTTAGACAGGACAACACTATGGCGCCTAATGGACCACTATGGAATTCCCACCAAGATCATAAACATAATCAAGAACTCGTATGATGGAACCTCGTGCAAAGTTATGCATGCAGGCCAGCTCTCCCAGAGCTTTAGTGTCAAGACAGGCGTCAGGCAGGGATGTCTACTGTCACCATTCCTGCTCGTCCTGGCAATTGACTGGATCTTGATGGAAACAACTGAAGGGAAAAGAAATGGAATTCGGTGGACAATGTGGGAACAGCTAGATGACCTTGACTTTGCAGACGACATAGCTCTCCTTTCACACACACAGATACAAATGCAGGAGAAGGCAGATAGACTCTTACAAGCTGCATTGTGTGTATTGGTCTTACACCCAATACAACAAAGACACAGGTGATGAAGATCCGCTCCAAAACCAGCAACCCTATCCTCATGCACAGCACTGCCCTGGAGGAGGTAGAAACATTCACATGCCTAGGCAGTGTTGTGGACACCACCGGAGGGGCAGATGCAGACATAAAAAGCAGAATCAATAAGGCTAGGGTGGTGTTTAACATGCTCAGGAAGATCTGGAGCTCAAAATACATGTCAATCAACACCAAAATACACATATTTAATTCAAATGTGAAGCAGGTAATGCTGTATGGATCAGAGACATGGAAAACAACAATACACACAATAAACAGGCTGCAAACATTCATTAACACCTGCCTCAGGAGAATACTAAACATCTGGTGGAGAGACAAAGTAAGCAATGTGGACCTGTGGAAAAGAACAAGCCAGTATCCCATTGACTTACAAATTCGAAGGAGAAAATGGAGTTGGATTGGACACACCCTCAGAAAACCTGCCACAAATATCACCCGGCAAGCCCTGAAATGGAACCCCCAAGGTAAAAGGAAAAGAGGTCGCCCCAGGAACAGCTGGAGAAGAGGTGTCCAGGCAGAAATGTCTGGGAGTGGGCTCAACTGGGGAGATCTCGAAAGAACCGCCAACAGCCGAGTGAGGTGAAGGACATTTGTCAATGGCCTTTGCTCCTAGAGGAGCAAAGGGCTTAAGAAGAAGAAGAATTATTTTGCAGAGGACCTTTATGCCGCAACTTGTGCCTTGGTTGATTATGTATTCTAAGTTGTAGACCTGATTCTCCAGGTCAACTGAGACCAGATCTGCTTCATCATAAGATGTGTAATCTGGAAAACACAATAGATTGACTAAGAAACATGCACAAGCCTAAGTCACTGACACACAAATGAGGTTTTAGACACAGATATTAATTTTATTATAATTCCATTATCGAATAGCCTTAATGATAATATGGATTTTCAAATTAGCGTCTTTGTTATTTTTTTTTAGAAATATGCCCCTAAATTTACATCCTTGCCCAATTTCTGCTTTGGAATCAACATCTTGCAAACATGTTTGCCTCTGGCTGCTTTGATGCCGGGTCATTTTCTTTAAATGTTCCAATACCCACTACACACACAAACCTCTGACACATGCTTGGATTAATTAGCGGCCACGGCTAGAAAAGCATTAAGATTTTCACAAACTTTATTCTGGAAGGATTGAATTCCCATCATCTGAATAACCTAACAATTATCATCCAAATAGTGGCATTGCAACATTTAAAACCTAATTGGTAGCTATGCTATTTACCACTGAAAGAAACCCTGCAGAGGATAATTCAAGGTGGTCACTGGAAGAGGAAAGCCTAGGAGGCACATCTGCTGAAACTAGAAAGTCTGCAACTGCCCATGATTGGAACAAGACAACCATGTTGCTGCTTTTTAAAGAAGGCTGCAAGATATGATAAATCGATTAATAAACTGCTGACCAAGGTCAATTTCAATGAGAACTTTCAAAAGCAATAGTATATAACTAAGCAAAACATAGTTTTTCACGACCTGCCAGAGAAGTTATAATTTCTGCTTTGGGTGGTTCTGCACCAGTTTTGAAATAAAATGCTTTTCCCTCTCTGGAATCTTCAGTCAAAATATTTTGTGTAATGTTGTACAAAGGATGCAATAAACCTGTGCAATTCGGCAGTGTGGTAAAACAAAAATCAGAAAAATAATTATGCTGTGAAACTTTTCCTTGATAAATTTAAGAATGATACGTGAAGTTAGTGGACAGACCACCTAAGTGGTGGAAACCTGGAATTACACGTTTCACTAAATGCAACAGACATTCAACATTTTATGACAATCACAGAACAACAGGACCAGGTCCTTTGCTCCATGATGTCTGTGCCAAACATGATGCCAGATTAAACAGAGAAACTTGAAAATCAAGAACCATGATTGTTGCAGCATCCCTACACCTCTGTCACCTGTGTGAAAGGAACGTTCCAGAAAGTGTGGTGTTCATCAAATGCTGTTTCTTTAAAAAAAGGATAAATGGTGCACTGTCAAACCAATATATTCAGGCAGAATTATAAATCATTTGGTTTTGCAAATACCATGTTGCAGTTGCCAGACAGAGAGATATTGCAATCAACAAAACCAATATAGACAGAATCGCAGGGGGTTAAAATAAACACACTGTGGAATGTACAGTGGATCATACTGTGGGGAAAATGGACGAGTCGACATTTTCGTTTCAGGTCATTTGTTAAATTTTAACAGATTACCATTTGTATTTCAGAATATGTTTATTACACAGCATGATAATCTACAGATCTTCAGGATCAATTGTTCTCCCATAAGCATTTATGGTGTTCTGAGTGGCATTTAGTTGACATTGACGTTTCTCTGAGCTGCAAAATCTATGAAGCTGCTTCTGCTCTTCATTAATGAAATAATGATGGGGGATATTACATATATATTAATGAGCAGATGTTCACATCAAATCCATATTTCACTTTTCTCCAAATGCATTGACCATATATAGTTTAATGAGCAACAAAATCAAATGTATTATATATTAAATCATTTACATTTGAACAACTGTGTTCCTGACTCCATTTTGAAAGTTAATAAGGAAAAAACAGTTTCCATTTTATCACTGGTTATTATAAATTATATAAAATGAATTCCAGAAATCCCTGTTTGTCAGAAATCTATGAGAATCGTGATTTCAAGCTCATCAATCCAAATTTCTCTGTATCAATTAGTATTAGACCAATGACTAGAATTCTCTGCAAACTGAATATATATGTGCAGGGCTCTGTTTCTCATGATTAAAGGTGAGTACAATGTCTGCATTTGAAACATTTAATTTACTCTTTGTGTTCTGGAAGTTGTACCTGTCTCTGCATTTTTAGAAAATATGTTTTGAGAAACTGAGCTTCAATATCAGGATTTTGAAACACAGGATGCAGCCAAGGAAATAAAGGATTAACCCAATAATTTTCTCATGCAGACATGTTGTGCTTTTTATTATTGGCTTTGTGGGAAGTGAATCAGTGACACTGTGTTGGGAAAGGAGATGAAACTACATGAGAGGCAGGTTATACATTTTTGAAATGAGAATAGTTGGTCAATGAGGCCCTCCGTGCTTTGGCAAATATCTATGTTGTTACCATTCTGGAAAACAGTAAATCATACAACATGTACAAATGAGTAAACAGTCAGGAGATCATGAAATTCTTTAATGAGCACAAAAATCAAAACTCAGGTAATGAATAAATGTAATGATTTACACTCGAACACTAACTGTATCCAACAGACAACCGTGTTGCAGGCTCCATTTTGAAAGTTAACGAGGAAAAAGTTTTCATTTAATCTCTAGTTCTTATAAACTGTATAAAATTAAATCCAGCAATTATACTTGTCTCGACAACTTTAGAAAATATGTTTTCAGAAACATAGCATCAAAAACAGCATTCATGGACAGCAGGACAGAGTCAAGGAAATGGAGGATTAAACGATGCAGTCATGCTAGGCATATATGAGTTCGTTTATGAGATCGTTGTCAGTCAATATTAGAATACTGTAGCCTCAACTTGGATTAAACAAAGCATTTGCAGCTATTGTTTTATCAATATATTTGTATCCATTTCCTATTTAAGTTTCCTATTTAAATCTCCACCACAATGAAATCAGATTTGTCATTTCCTGTTGCAATTCACATAGTGTGGTGTCATTACACTGTTGTATTTTGTGCATGTAATGGCTTGCAACCTGTTACAAACCCTCACTCGCAAAACAACACGTACTTATTGCTGGAAGCTGGAAGCATACAAGCATTGGGACATCTTGCTTTACATTTTCACTGACTCTGTTGATTGACCTGTGCTGCCCTTTGGCAGACAAGCAACATTGAGAGAAAACACAGCATTTTTTAATCTGCTCTGGCTCTGTTGCTCATTGTGGCGGCAACTTGATAATGGCGACAGTTCAATTTGACCATTCCTCCTTCCCTCTGTGCAAATAGCTACCTCCCCCACCCCCTCTCCACTTCATTTCTTCTCCCCACCTCTCATGCTTTTCCCTTTTGCTGTGGCCTGTGTGGCTGCCATGCAGAGAACTTCAACAGTGACGACCTGCTTCCCACCAAGTGAATGAAACATCTGCAAAAGCATAAATCAGCTGCTGCTGCTGCCTTTAAATGTAATTTGTTAGTGCCTGATGTGGCATCTGGGCAAGATGTGGCACCCATCTTGCACAACAAAATAGGTAAAATCTGCAAGCAAGACAAATACAAATGTACGAAAGTAGGTTAAGGGGGAAAATAGATCGGCCATGATCGAATGGCAAAGCAGACTCAATGGGCAGAATGGGGTAATTCTTCTCCTATGTTTTATGACCAGCATATGTGCACAACGCAAAGAAGCACCTGGAACACATTGTTCTGTGGGCTATCAAGCTTTGCAATGTGTCAGTGATTTCCCCAGTGCCAGCAGGATTCTGAGCTAAATGCAGCTGCTTTCACCAAATATTGGCGTGCTCAACATATCTTGAGAGTGGTCTGCTGAGGAAGCACAAGACCAGTGATATCTCCATAGATCTGTTGCTGACCTACCGCATCCTATGGGTTATGGATAGGTGAGGATCCTGGTGAGGATCATCTTCCACTCCGTGAAAACACAGCATTTTTTAATCTACTCTGGCTCTGCTGCTCACTGTGGCGGCAACTTGACAGTTCAATTTGACCATTCCTCCTTCCCTGGGGAATGAGCTGGTGAGGATCAAAGCTGGTGAGGATCATCTTTCACTCCGTGTTTTGCCTCCAAGGGTGGCAGAGTAGCGTAGCAGTAGAGTTGCTGCCTTTCAGCGCCCAGAGACCCGGGTTCTCTCCTGACTGTGGGTGCTGTCTGTACAGAGTTTGTGCGTTCTCCCAGTGTTTTCTCCAGGTGCTCCAGTTTCCTCCCACACTCCAAAGACGTATAGGTTTGTAGGTTAATTTGCGCTTGTAAATTGTAAATTGCCCCTAGTGTGGAGGATAGTGTTAGCGTTGGGGTGATCACTGGTCGGTGTGGACTTGGTTTGGCTGAAGGGCCTGTTTCCGTATTGTATCTGTACAGTCCAACAGAATGGTAAACAATTATGGGGTGACACGTCCAGCTGAGTGACAAAAGTAAATTCTCAATAATAGACAGCTGAAGGATGCCTTGCCTGTATCTGTTTCCTCCTTGAATATGTTCAGTGACTTCTCGGTTCTCAGGCCAGAGAATGTCAAAGATTCACAGCCCTCTGACAGAAGAAATCAATAAAGGGTCCCTATAGTTGACCCCTTCTTGATCTGAACTATACCTTCTAGTTCTAGATACTCCCACAGGGGAAAAAATCCTTTCAGCATCGCCCTTTTCTTTTGACTGGATGGCACACAATCAAAAGCTTTTCACTCTACCTTGGTACACATGACAATAATAAACTAAACTTTCTAACTTGCTCAGACTTCTAAAGTTTTCAATAATATCACCTCTCGTATTTCTGAGGTCCAAAGTTTATGGGTCCAATTTGCTCAACCATTTTTCATATTGACAACCTTTTCATCCCATCAACTAAATTAGTGAGCCGTCTCTACATTGTCTTTGATGCAAGCCTTAAGTAGACCAAACTGTATATAGTACTCCCGATGCAGTCTCCTCAATGCCCTATAATGTTGCATCAAACTTTTTCTGATACCATACTCCAAACCCTAACTCCTTCCATTAGCCTTCCTCATTATTTGTTGAACCTGCAGGCAAATCCATTATATTTTATTAACCAAATCCTAACAAACAGTTATCTTTCAGAATTAAATTATATTAGACCAAGTGGACCCGTTGGGCCCAAATCTCTCCTGCATTGATGCAGCACCCTCTCCTCCCCCCCCTCTCCCCTCCCCTCTCCCACCTCCCCTTCTCCTTCCTCCCCTTCCCCTCCCCCCTACTTCATCCTCCTCAACCCCCCTTATCCTCCCCCCTCCCTCCCTCCACCCCCTCCCTCCCTAGGAAATAGATTTAAACTTTAAAATGTGAATAACTTAAAAAATATACACCAATTTCAATGAAACTTCTTACATTAGCACCAAAGGGACAATAGTGAGTAAGGTGGGCCTAAAATTGTCGCGCTATCGTGTACCATTTTGGCTGTAGTTGAGGAACAAACAAATAAACAAACAGGAGTTTCAGTATATAGATTGTGGCATTCTGGTGCATTTACCAATTGTAACATACAGCAGTCGGCTGCTTGTTCAATGTGACTAAGGGTTGGTATCATCATATAAACAACTGTATTATCATAAAGCACTGTCATTTACCTGGCCTGTTCTTTCAGCTGATGAAGGTTGTGAGGATGAAGAGGAAGCAGAGAAGCTGCAAAATGGAAAAGAAAGGGGTAAGTTCAGAAGAAATTGAAATTGAATCATGTTAAAGACTTTTTCATGAAGAAGTGTTTGTCATATGTTTTATTAATTTAATGTGATGAGAAAATTTAGATATTTAATAAATGAAACATGTGTGAACATCTTCAAGACAAGATGAATAATGCCCAAGGATTTCTGACCGATTGGTTGGCAATTGCCATGGAAGTTAATTTATGCCAAGTACATTGTCTTATGCACAAATACAATGCAAATCTTGCTTGCAGCAGCGTCATAGGAACATAGACTCAGGTCAATGCACGTCAACTTAAATTACACATAAATAACACAAAATTCTGCAGAGTAGTATCAGGTGAATGGTGGCTGCACCACACATCCTGACACTTACCCTGTTGCTTTTAGCTGCACTAAAATGACTCTACTCTTATTTTTCCACTTTTAGATTTCCGTTCAGCCCTTTCCTAATTATCAACATCTTTCCATTGAGTGCACTTTCATCTATTTTCCTTTATAAAGGCATTGGTACATCTACCAGCACGCATGCAACTTGCTGAGTCTTTTAGAGTGCAGTTGGCATCTTTAAAATCAATATCATTTTGAGCCACTTATCATATTCCATAATATTTTCATCACAGTTCCGCTTCCCAGCAGTAAATCTATTCTATGTCTTTGACTACCCATTGCCTAGCATTTGGATTTCATCTTTTATCGGTGATTAATAATTAGTAAATTGCTCAGAGAAACATTAATTCATCTATTTTAATCACTGCAGATAGTACACCATGATATGATGAGAGGGATTACTATGTCACCTGGATTCTCTCCACTGCACAGTGTCTGTCATTAGTTGGAGAGAGTCAAGGAGTAATGTCCAATGTCTTTGAAGTAATGACGTGTGAATTTTTAAAGTCCAGGTAGCATGTGGAACCTCTGAAGATTCTGTGGGTATTGTCTCTGCTATTTTTATCTCTTGCCCCTAGGTCCCAACCTAAACTACCCACAAGCAGTCCTTGCTGCTAAAAAAAGCTTCCAACCAGACTTTCTGGCATTAGCAGAGTGCTACTTGAAATAATGGAAAAAATATCTAAGTAGAACAACGTGTTCCGAGTTCAACACTGACTGATAATAATCATAATTCATCTCAAAATCTCCAATTTATTTTGGCACGGATGGAAATGTGTGTTGTACGAATTGAGACATATTAAGGACATGAGCAGGCACCAGACAGATGCAGTTTGCACATAAAATACACGCCTGAAGCAATCCAATCCCTAGGCACATACTTATAAAATTATTGTTGCTGGACTAGAATTGTAAACATACAATGAAACCATTCAGTTTACCGTGCCTTAACAGAGCACCCTAATTTAGTTCCCATTTTCCCATGGTTGGGCTGTCAACAAAAGGACGGCATAGGTTTAAGGTGAGGGGCAGGAGTTTTGAGGGAATCTGAGTGGTACATTATTTTGCACTGAGAACATGCTACCAGATCTGGCGGTAGAGGCAGATATGATCACAATGTTCAGGAAGCATTTAGGCAGCGCAGGACCAAACAAGGCATAAAAGAATGCAGACCTAATGGAGGCAAATGGGATGACTGCTGAGAAGCACAACAGGAGGTGTGAACATGATGAGCCAAATGGCCTGTTTGATGCTGTACATCTCTAACTTTTTTATTAGGATTCTTACTATTTGATTCCCAATTCTCTTGGTAGTCATTTGAACCTTCCTTGATGTTGCTTCACTCGAGATCCCAAGGTAATGTTTCATAGTGTGATTCAAAAGGTGTGACACGGATTTTTGTGACAAGGAGAATTCTAAGTTTTAAAACTACCTTAAAAGCGTGAATTGCATTTGAGGTGGCCGGATATACTAAAGTAATATCTCAATATCTGCTTTCCATAAGCATTCACAAAGGAAAGCATGAGCATAGTACTTTCTCTGAATAAAGAATATAATCAATCATGGTGCCACAAATGAGATGTGCCATCTGGTTCAAGGCAGTAAATCCCACAAAATTGGTGGTACTAATCCATGAGAGCTGAGAGCGAAAGTGGCACATCTGTTTTAGATTTGCTTGTTCTTATAAAAGCCACCTTAAATTGGGCGTAGCTAGGAGGCTTCTTGATGAGAATTTGTTTCGACATGACTATTCACATGCCTGGGTCTTTAAGTGGCATGCAGAAAAGGAGATAAGAGTCTGATGTATTCTGCAGTGGGATTTATCAGCTGCCCGAATGGAGGTGAGAAAGTAATGTGCGAAATAGAAATTGAATTTGTCAAATTGATTTATTTTCTGACAGGTTAAAATGGAAAATGGAAGGTGGAAACTAACTCAAGTAAGTGAGTTCATCAATGCCAGAATGTATAGAGCTTAAAATATAATGACAGTCATCAGTTATTAGCTTCATTTAATTGTTGGCCAAAGATGAAATGTAAAATCAACAAATTTACAGAAATCAATGACTGTTTCTATATCCAGCGGGAGCTGGTGGAATTTACCCACAAGCAGCAATTTCAATATATCAGCACTGCTCACGAGTGTGGCTCCATGAAATGTTTCCAAATCAGAACCAGCAACATAGCTTAGACTGGCTAAATTCCCCAGCTGGGAATCTGCTGGCTGAGCTGCTCAGGGTTTCCCTGGTGCAACCAATCGATTCATTTGTATATACAAGAACAATGACAAAGGGAAAAGCTAAATATAACATCATTTACATATTTTAATTAATTGTGCTTATTTTTTTTAAATTATGAATTGAATGTTTTATTCATTTTAGTCTTTGTTTCAAATTGATCATTTTTATAAAGCTTCAAACTAATTTTTATTAACCCAATTTAACACTGTCCCTGGCTCCTATCTGATGCAATGGTCTTTGATTCTGATCATTATCCATATGCCAAAGCCTCCTCAGACTATAATCCTGACCTAACTGCACCCTGGCTGTGATGGGCCAGCAATCCGATCTTGATTTTCTCATTGCTCAGTGGCAGTTTGTGCCTTGTCTACCCAGGTTGAATACCAAAGGTAATCAACCCTCTTCATTGATGTGCAAACCACATTTAAGAATCGGTGTTTTCAACGTATTCAACCATTGTTCCAATGTCACTATAACCTAGTAAAAAGATACAAAGTGCGTGAGTAACTCAGCGGGTGAGGCAGCATCTCTGCAGAACATGGACTGCTGGCGTTTTGAATCAGAACCCAAAACATCACCTATCAGTGTTCTCCAGAGATGCTACCGGCCCCGCATTTCTAGCATTTCTATTCTATTCTAGCATTTGGTCTTTTTTGTAAACAAGCATCTGCGATTCCTTTTTTCTTCATTATAACCCACTTATAACTTTTATAGTCCACAATTTCAACCAAGGGACACTGAAAGTAATGAGCAATAATCCAAGCTTGGGGAACTAAGGTGAAATCTATTTTGCTATTTTTGCAATTGTCACCTGTGGGAATCTGATCTGAGGCAGTATGGTGTGTATGACATGTACTCAATGTCCGAATACAGAGCAATTGAGCACTATTTCATCTTTTTCAGATCCATTTAACAATGTTAAATGATAGCTTTCTGCTATCTTAGAGAACAATTGCTTGATTGTATTTATCCATTCTTATAATTATAATGTCAGCAAATCTCTAGTTTGAAACTGACAAGTTCTTTTTTTCCTCTTGGTTTCATCTTCCCAATCTTATATATTGCAGGCACAGTGACAATACAAAGAAACCAATCATACTTGACTTTTGTTCAGCCATTTGAACCACTCTTCTTTCAGCTGTTGAAGACATCATTGTGTGAATGTAAAGTAAATCAGAAACAGCCTTTTGCTGAACAATAAACTTTCTAGTTCTACTCATTGAAGGGCTTTGGCACAGGAACACATTTATATCCGTCTTCTACATCCAGTGCACGCTTTATTTTGTTCCTTAACAAATTCTTACTGTTTTTGTCATTACACATTTGTTTTAAGAGTTTTAATGTTGTTTTCTGTTATGTATGAAAATGACAGCATTGACATCTCAGTGTTGGTAATTTAATGAAATTAACTACTGAAGCAGTGGGATTAATATTGTGTCTTTTGCTGCTATGTTTTCCATAATATCCTCTGACAATTTATACTTTAAATTTGTTCTTCAGTGCATGGAATGCATCTTTTAATTTGAATTTGCTGAGGGCAGACGATTAAGGGAATTCTTTCCGACATTGCTTAAGCCAGCTGGCAACATTTTTATTTTCTTACAAGGCTGCCCATGCCACCTCAACAATGCTGAGGTTTCAAATCCATTACTGTGATAAATGCATCCTTCCATGGCATCTTGATCGGCCACAATGAAAGTCAGCCCTTCACAGGAAACTTCATGAATTCAGATATTTCTATACTTTGAGGCTGAGATTGAAGGACACAGAAAGTTGAAGTGTCAGATTTGGAAATTGCTAAATCATCTGTAGTTCACATATAACTTCTCACTTCAGCAAATTAAAAATAAGTGATCCAGACTTTAACTAGATAAAATTAATTTCCAGCAGATTCTAAAGACTTTGTTTTGCAAGCAAGGTGAGCAAGAAATGGGAACGGGGTTCGATCCTGTGTGGAGTTTGCACATTTTCCCTGTAACCACATGGATTTCTGCCCGATGCTCTGGTTTCTTCACGCATCCCAAACACTTACAGGTTTGTAGGTTACTTGACCTCGGTAAATTGTCCCTCAAGTGTGGGGAGTGGATGCTAAAGAGGGATAACATAGAACAAGTGTGAACGGGTGGTTGATGATCGGCATGGGCCAAAGGGCCTGTTTCCTTGTGCTATCTTTCAATTCAATTCAATCAAAACTTGTTGCATCTTTGTTTGATTTTAAAGTACCATAATATATAACCTAGTTTCTTTATCATTTCACTTTTGATGGAGGGGAACAGGTCTGCAAGTGAATTATTTTAGGCCTGGTCTGTACTTATGTGATAATTGGCTTTCAAAGGTTAAGGCTGGAATTTTTTCAGAGGTTTTTTTCTGCATTCACATTAGTACTGAAATGCATTCTCATCTTTGGCTTTCTGTAGTAATTGCCTTGGGAATGCAGGAATCAGCAATGTAGGATCTGGTGGCGCAGATTGGTTTTTGGGTGACACAAATGTGACTAACTTTGTAGTATCATACTGGGTTTTATGCAACACCTCTTCTTTTATCCCCTCTGGTTTTGTGTTGTCTAGCTAAAGTTGTGAAAGAGCAGCACTTTGGAAAGACAGTCATCCAGAGCACAAAAGCAGTACCGCATCCACTACCGTCACCCGCAGGCCCACAATATGCCCAATGTGCCCTTTGTCTATGCATCCCTCCCTCTGCCAACATCGGAGGGCTATGCCTTCAACCAACCAAACATAACATTCTTAAGGGAGGGAAGGATATTACTTGAAATTCAGTCCTTATGTTCTGTACCCTTGAGGTCCCCATTGAAACCCATCTCTTTGAGAAAGCTTTTAACCAGGCATTCTGCTATTCTCTTCTTGCATGTGGTGCATTTTCTGTTAAATTATGCCTCCATGAAATGACTTGAAATGCATTCCTATGTTAAAGGCATGATGCAAATCCAATTGTTTAATATTTAATTTGTTTAGGTCACCAGGTTTAAATTCCCAAACCATCGGCTAAACATGCTGTGGTTGGGAATTGGCATTCTTCACCTAACACAGCATCAGAAATACTCTTTCTGTTTCTTTCTTGATCACTTGAAGAAAGTGGAATATTAAAATCAAAGTACACTCCAAGGGCTGAAAGGTTGTTGAGATAGGTTGAAAGAGCATGATAAATGTCACCGTACGCTCAGATCTGCATGACTTATTGTTGCAAGGGTTTCTATATCTTTCAGATGCTTTCTTTCTACTGTGTAGCTAAAATATTCCTCTGCAAGCAGAGGGGCTTTAAAAACACAAGCAGTTAGGTAGTCTTGTCGTTAGTTCAATATTGTTGATAGAAAATGAGTAACTTTAGAAGGGATTCAGATATTTTAAATGAGGTAGGAAATCTGTATAATATTATTGTTATAAGTGAGGTCATTCTTCACATTGAAATCGGCCACCTTGTAAATTATGCAATTCTAAGTTAATTTGTATAGTATCTTAAATGTGTTGTGAATTTCAATTCATGATGTCTTATTATGGTTAACTCGTTTTGTGCAACCCACAATTGTCATCTGTGAAAGATGTCTCACTGTTATGCCATTTTACATCACATTGGCTGTTTTCCCCTGGTTGCTGAAAGTAACACAGATACAATGATAAAGGACTAGATCAAAGTTTTTTTTAAAAGTTTTATTTTATTTGTGGAATTATTGCCAGTTGTCATCTTTCTATTTATTATGTTGTGCTGATGTAGTGCTGCAAAATAAAATACTGAGTCTTTATCCTTCATTCAACCACAAATAAAGCTGAATCATGTGTGTGAAATTCAGTTTCCTTGAGTCTAATGCTTGAAAGAGTGGAAATGATAGGAAACTTGAAGCAAATAAATAAGAATGGTTATGGTTAGATTCTTACAATGTCACAAATGCTCTTGCACGATTCAGTTTAATGTAGCAATGGCAAAATAATCAAGGATAAGGCAATTATTTGGGAAATACAGGGTTTTTTTTGATAACCATTAATTGTCTTCTCACATGATGATTGTCTTAAAAACATAAATGCAAATATGACAAAGTTGCAAGGGTATCTTAAAAACATATCAATTTTAGGATCCTCCTGACCAGCCAAGAAGAATATTCATGTAAAGCAAATGTCGGGGTTGGAAAATTTTGAAGCATAACACTGATTCATAATGGTCGAATGCTTTAAATACTTTTAGAACAACAGAGGCTTTGTAGTTTTGCATTGAGATGCATCTTTCATTTCAAAAATGTTTTGCTCCATTATTCAGTGAAAAGCTAAATGTCCTATTTGTTGAATGTCCTATCCATTCAAGGTCATAAGCAACCTGCAGAAGGTGCCTGATGTTGTATAATGAACTACAAAGGAGAAACTCCTTCTCAGAACGATTTTGCCGTTAATGAGATGGAATTTAATTGAAACTGTCAGTAATTCTGTCAGATATTCAATCTTATCTAATGCTAGTTTATTTACAATGGAAAATTCAAATGTTTTGATATAAATGATCGTCCCATGCATTGATGGAAATTATTCTGTGTGTCATATTCATTCATTTAAACTGCCGAGGGTAGTGCTGATTGAAGAACCATTGAAATCAGGATGTTCATTTCTGACTAAAGTCAAAGGAATGAAGCTTCCGATTTGGGTGCATTTGACAATCTGGAAGGAAATTACGTTTTGTCCAAGTAAATTAAGATTCAACTACTCACAACCTTATTTGCATAGACATGATGTAAATGTACAGACTTTGACATTATTGGTAGTGAAAACATTCACTATTTACATAAAAAACGAACCTGAAAAATCTATTAAACTCAATGGCAGATATGCCCCTCGCGCCCCCTCCCCCAGTTCCATTTTCAGAAAATATATTACTATCAGCTATAAGGTCTTGGACCTATTTCATGTCCAGAATCTATTACGTCATCAAAAGGGCTGTCCAGCCACTAACATCTATCTATATACTAAAACTATCATTTGTTTGTTTGTTTGTCCCTGAACTACAGCCAAAACGGTACACGATAGCGCAACAATTTTAGGCCCACCTTACTCACCGTCGTCCCTTTGGTGATAACGGAAGAGGTTTCATTGTTATATTTTTTAAATTATTCAAATTTTAAAGTTTAAATCTATCTCCGAGGGAGGGAGGGGGTGGAGGGAGGGAGAAGGAGGATAAGGGGGGTTGAGGGGGATGGAGTGGGGGGGGGAAGGGAGTATGAGGGGGAAGAGGAAGGGAGGGGAGAAGTGCGGGGGAGGGGGGTAGTGGGGGGGGGAGGAGAGGGTGCTGCACCAATGCAGGAGAGGTTTGGGCCCAGTGGGTCCACTTGATCTAGTTGAAAGTTAAATTCAAGAAGCAACTTTTAATTATAATTTTGAAGAATGCGTAAGAAAAACTAAAAAACACATTCGGTTGGTTGGAAGTTGAAACGTTCAGAAAATACTGCAAATTTCTAAAATATTCTTTCTGAGGAAATGATAATCCATAAGAAATAAAATGTGTTTTTAAGGTCAAATGAAGTGGTGTAGCAGTACTCTGGGTTGGTCCACCATTAAAACTGTAGATGTTCGACATGCAACAGAGCATAACATTTTCAGAACATTTAACAGCAAAAGATAGTTCACTAAGTGCAAAATATGCCAAAAGGCAATGGTGTAAAGTTAACATGTTGATCCCTTATTCTGAAATGTGGTTCAATGAAGTTACTGCTTGTTAAATGGAACAAGCGGAAGATGCTTTCTATCTCTTTACTTCTTTGAATTTTGCAGATTATATTTGGAAAGGCTGCTAAGTAGTACATTTTATGGAGCAAGATTCTTGAATTTCCACCTTGAAAAGGTGGCACAGTGGCACAGTGAGAGTGTTGCAACCTTACAGCGCCAGAGACCCGGGTTCGATCCTGACCATAGGTGCTCTCTGTGCAGAGTTTGTACATTCTTCCTGTGACCACGTGGGTTTCCTCCGGGTGCTCCAGTTTCCTCCTACATCCCAAAGCCATGCAGCTTTGTAGGTGAATTGGCTTGTGTAAATTGTGCCCAGTGTGTAGGATGCTAAACTGTGATATCGTCAGCGTGGATTTGGTGGGCGGAAGGGTCTGTTTCCACGCTGTATCTCTAAACTCAAACCTGAATTGATAATTGCATTAATGTTTCCAAATGTCATCACAAATATAAGAAAAATGTGATTTTTAAAAAAATGTTTTCCAGAGCTGAAAACAATTTTTAAAATAAGCATGCGTAATTTGAAGAATTCTCAAAAGGATGCATATAAAATTCTCAATTTACACTGCAGATTTCTGTAAAGATTCATCTGTTTCTTAACCAGGCACAAACAGGATGCAAGTCACTGGCACGTGCAATATGCATCATGACAATATGGCATTTGAGGTCATGTGTGTCAAGATGCTTACGGAGGATTCAAATATAGTGTATTTGTTAGATCTTGTCTAATAAAATGCCATGATTAATTAATTTCTATAATAATATTTGTATTTAAATAGTCCTTTGAAAATACATATTTTCAATATGTATCAAAATGCATATAAACAAATATATATATCTTGAAGTACTCTCAATGACTTTTATGACGCGTGGACCCGTTGGGCCCAAACCTCTCTTGTGGGCCCGGGATCCCCATGAGGTCCAAACCTCTCCTGCGGGCTCGGCAACCCTCCATGCAAATCTCTCCTGTGGGCCCGGGAAACCTGTGGCGTCCAAACCTCTCCTGCGGGCCTGGCAACCCTCCACCAACTGACGACCCGTGGACCCGTTGCGGGCCGGGGAGTCTCCCCCGGGGCCAGGGGCGGGCGAGGGGGGAGAGGAAAGGTGAGAGGGAGCCACTCAACCCGACCCCAGGCAGCCATCGCGCCGTCCAGAGCGACCCTTGGACCCGTTGGGTGCAAACCTCTCCTTCAGCGGCAGTTCAAGGGCAACAGCCATTGCTTTGAGCGGGAAAAAGCCCTGGCGGATGACCAGCGTGCTTTGAGCGCACGCTCGGATCCGGCAGCCATCTTACATAAGCATTAGATCAACGGGGTCCTAACTGCGCAGGCGTGGACCCTTTGGGTTCCCATTGTGATGCAAGATGCCGTTTGCACCATCGCAAAGTCGAAATATCGTAAGTCGAAACATCGTAAGTCAGGGAGCATCTGTATTAGATCAACAGGCCTCAACTTTGCAGACGCGGACCAGTTGGGTTCCCATTGTGACGTCGAACACGGCTGACGGGCAGGGCAAGTGGAAAGTGGAAAAGGCATTTATTAAAGTTTAAAAAGTGATTTTTTAAGTTTAAAAACTGAATAACCTTTAAAATATAACAACCATTTGAACCGCAAGCCAATGGTGAGTAAGGTGGGCGTAAAATTGTTGCACTATCGTGTACCGTTTTGGGTACGTACAATCAAACTAACAAAGCGGCAAACAAACAAGATAAGAGTTTTAGTAATATATGGAAACATATAAGATCCCCCTCCCCCCACTCACCATCAACAACACCATAGTTACATTGGTGGAGTCATTTAAGTTCCTTGGAACCATCATCTCCAGGGACCTTAAATGGGAGGCCACCATCAACTCCACAGTCAAAAAGGCCCAACAGAGGATATACATCCTGCGGCAACTGAGGAAACACAATCTGCCACAGGCAATGATGGTCCAATTCTATACTGCTATCATTGAGTCCGTCCTCACCTTCTCCATCATGGTCTGGTTTGGCTCAGCCACCAAGCACGACATCCGGAGGCTGCAACGGATCGTTCGCACAGCTGAGAAGGTTGTTGGCTGCAACCTTCCCCCCCATTGACGAACTGTACATTGCAAGGGCCAGGAAGCGAGCGGGCAAGATCATCTCTGACCCCTCTCACCCTGGCCACAAACTCTTTGAAACATTTCCCTCTGGAAGGCGACTCCAGACTGTCAAAACAGCCACAGCCAAACATAAAAATAGCTTTTTTCCACGAGTGATACTTCTACTCAATAACCAAAGTCTGTAGTCTCTTT
Organism: Rhinoraja longicauda; assembly: GCF_053455715.1. Classification (NCBI taxonomy): domain Eukaryota; kingdom Metazoa; phylum Chordata; class Chondrichthyes; order Rajiformes; family Arhynchobatidae; genus Rhinoraja; species Rhinoraja longicauda. The sequence continues at coordinate 43,573,462 of NC_135957.1, read as the reverse complement.
TTTTCTCTGGTTTATTTTCACCCACATGTTTAGACCGTAATTGTGTATCCTTATTGTTTTGATGTGGTTATGCTTTATTCTTAATTGTTAACTGTATGTTTGTGTTGTCATTTGTGAGCGGAGCACCAAGGCACATTCCTTGTATATGCATACTTGGCCAATAAATTTATTCATTCATTCATTCATTCAAATCATCGGATTTTCATGGGTGCTTTTGATGAAAGAAGACGAGGATCTCCAGCTGGAAGATTACAGGTGGTTTTGTTAATATAATATTTAGATAAAGCACTGTAGAAAGATTGGTAATGAAGATTTAAATAACTTCCTCGTGTCATCACTGTACAATTCCCAAAAATTTGGAAAAGCAGTTATTTTCATCTTACAACATTGCACCAAAATAGATTATTTAATTCTCAGTTAAATGTGTTCAAAAAAGATGTGAAACAGAGCATCTTCCTTCAAAAGAAAATTTGCAGTTGGATAGAACAAGGATTTGTCTGACAAATTTTGCTGTGAAGAAAATATATATTACCAAAAAGAAATATGGGAAACACAATCGCTTGATAAAGATTTAAACAAAGAACAAAACTAAACAGAAAGTTATTTTTCCACAAAGTTATTGTATTCTATGAAGTTCACTGATTGAAAATATTCTGTCAGTAGAACATTTCTGTGTTCTGGCCAGATGCATATGTGGATATTATACGGCATTTATGTGGCAAGTATAAATGTTCGGAATAAACATTGTTCCAACTGACAATAATTTAACCAACATTGATTACTTGATCTAAATTCATTTTGCAAAGATAGAACCACGGAGTTAACCAAAAGATGGAAATCTGAAATGGCATTAATAGGAAGGATGTTCGAAGATTTTAGTTGATTTTGCCTGGAATACGGTGGACAAATCTTGGGCAAATTTCAATTTAACATACATTTATTTATTCATATGCACAATGACATGGAAATAAACCGATGGACACAATTCTGACATGAGGATCTTGCTTTGTGAGAGATATGAATAGTTTGCAGACTCATCAGTAGAACTATTAAAGACATGAAGAAGCCAAAGAAGGGAATGGCCATGGAAGAGAATGGCAATGAAATCTACAAATCTTAATTCTCCCATTTATGTCTTCTTTAGTTTTTGTACAGAGAGTTTTCTTCTTGACTATTAAATATCTAAATAATCTGAATTCCCTCTGTGTCATGTTTCCACATTTTAGTGGTCACTGAATTCAGGACTAATTGAGCCAGCCCCCTTCTAGTTCTACCGAAGCAATGGTATTGGCTGCAGAACCTTAACTTAATTCAGTTTATTGTCATGTGTACCGAGTTATAGTGAAAAGCTTTTGTTGCGTGCTAAGCAGTCAGCCTAAATACAATACATGATTACAATCGTGCCATCCACTAGTTACAGATACATGATAAAGGGAATAACGTGAATAACATTTAGTGCAAGATAAAGCCAGCAAAGTCTAATCACACAATTCGTATATCATACACAATTCATCTTTATTCTCCCTTGTCATATTTGAGTAAAATGATTGCTTTAAGTACTTGAGCTTTGATCGCGAATAGAGTGTGATCGTCGTCAGAATTAAAAGTCAGATTTTGCTCTTTCATACTGTACAGCAGATGTTGGAGAATTATGATGAGAAGCAAGATCTATGGCCAATCGATATAGATGCCTACACCATCACCATGCTTGGCTCAGGATAATACAGAACGAGAAGATTCTGAGATCTATTTTTAAGATAAATGTGTGGTTTGTCATCCAAGATCCGCTAGTATCCACCAAACATTTATGTTGCCAGGGACCGTGATTCAGTGGAATGCTCCAAAAATTAACTCCCTTTCAGAGAGACTCTTTTGGTGGGCTTTTATGGCTCACCAAAACGATGTCCCATCATTTATAGCCAATAAATGTTGACATGAAATTACATTTACAATGTAAAAAGAAGTTGAAGCCATATTGATGTCAGGTTACTAAGTGTAATCAGATAATGGGCAGATATTTTATGGTGGAGAAAAGTAAACATTGGCCAGAACACTGGGAAGAACTTCTCTGCTTTTACTTGAATTGATACTGTATGTGTTGTCTATGGAAATGATTATTGCAAGCACCTCTGATCTATTGTCCTCATTCCCATGGGATAGTCAGTGTGGTTTTGCATGTGGAAGATCGTGTCTCATAAAACTTCAGGGATTGTAACAGCCAGTCCTACTAATCACTCTGAACATCTGGATCAAACCAGTGACCGCTGCGAAAGGGCAGCTGACAACCAGGGAAAGACCTAGTGACGGCCTGGAGAGACTGCTGACCGGAGGGAACAGACCCCACCGGGGCTGGCATGGGCTAGCTACTCATGCCAGCAGGATCCATCGTTAGTCAGCGTTTTGGATCCACCCAAATATTGATACGAAAACGTTAAGACCCCTGCGAGAGCAAGATAACTCATCAGCTGCAAGATAACTCATCAGCAGACCACGCGGCAACAGACCTAGGAACGGAATCGACAATGAATCAGACAACCAGCACAGCAATTGGCAGAGCAGCAGCGCCGGCAGGACACAAGCTACGAAGCTGCATCTGTGGCTGGGAAAAGATAACATCAGAGAAGGGTCTCAAGATCCACCAGGGCAGAAAAAAGTGCCTGAGAGAGCTTGGTGGGGGGCCTCGCATTGACCATTACTTTCTAAGAGGTAGGTCAAATCAGTCGAGTGAAGCCCAGTAGCAGGATAACCATTACAGTCCACAGGGTATCAGCACCCCAGACGAAGCTCAACCAAGTACAGTCCCACCAACGGACATGAGTCCAGAGCCCAACCAGCCACAGTCAGCGGTGGAGAGGAAGATGGAAGGAAAAAAGCTTCAAATCTTGTGGCCTAAATCCTGCCAGAGGAAAGAGTGGGAGACCATTAACACTGACCTCGTCCATCTTCTGGAAGGACTGAAGGGATGTGTAGAAAGAAAACTGGAGAAGATGGGAGACACCATATACAACTATGGGGCGGAGAGATTTGGGGTGAAGGTCAAGAAACAGAGGGCACAGAAGGAACTATCACCCCAGTACAAATCCAGGAGGCAGCAGGAGATCGAAAGACTGGTGAAGGAAAGGAGGCAGCTGAGAAAACAGTGGGGGAAGGCCAGAGAGGCAGAAAGGGAAGGACTCGAGGCACTGCAGGTAGAAGTAAAGCAGCGCCTGGCAATCCTGCGAAGAGCAGAATGCCTGAGAAAGTAACACAAGAAGAAAGAACGGGTGAGGACAAGCTTTTACAGAAACCCGTATAAGTTTGTCAAAAGCCTCTTTGTCAAGGAGAAGAGCGGGATCCTGAGAGTACCTGTAAGGGAACTGGAGGAGCACCTGAGGAAGACGTACTCCGACAACCTGAGGCATGAGCCAGTCACCATTCCAGATGACATGCCACCTATTCATCCACCTGAGCACCAAATGGGCACAAGGCCTCCTACATGGAAGGAGGTGGAGAACACGGTTAAATGGGCAATATCAGCATCAGCCCCAGGGCCCAATGGCATTCCATACAGGCTCTATAAGAACACCCCTGGTGTCCTGAAATACCTCTGGAAGTTAATGAAAGTGGCGTGGGGGAAAGGAATCATACCTAAGGCATGGCGAAGGGCAGGAGGGATCCTAATTCCCAAAGAAAAGAACTCCTCAACCATTAGCCAATTCCGCCAGATCAGCCTTTTGAACGTAGAAGGAAAGATCTTCTTTGGTATTATGGCCCAAAGACTCTCAGCGTTTTTGCAGAGCAACAACTTCATTGACACGTCAGTGCAGAAAGCAGGGGTACGTGGTTTCTCAGGATGTCTGGAACATGCAAACGTCATCTGGCACCAGATACAAACTGCCAAGAAGGAAAAGAGAGATCTGCATGTGGTTTTCTTAGGTCTTGCCAATGCCTTTGGTTCGATGCCCCACAAGACTCTTTGGGCAGCTTTCAACTTCTTCCAGGTCCCAGAGGTCACCACAAAGCTGCTAAAAGCTTACTTCCAGGACCTCCAGTTCTGCGTCACAACACAGGACAACACCACCACCTGGCAGCAGCTTGAGGTAGGCATGATGGCTGTACCATTTCTCCCCTGGTTTTCACCATGGCAATGGAGCTCCTCATTCGAGCATCATGATGGCTAGTCGGAGGGGAACGCTTGGAGAGTGGGCTGCGTCTTCCTCCCATCAGGGCGTACATGGATGACATGACCACAATAACAACAACAAAAGCATGCACCAAACGCCTGCTGGATAAACTCCAGGAAAACATCAAATGGGCACGAATGGAGATTAAACCCAGCAAGTCCTGCAGTATTTCCATCGTCAAAGGCCGGCTCACTGATGAAAGGTTCCGCATCAACAACGAGACAATACCAACTGTCCTGGAGAAGCCTGTCAAAAGCCTCGGGCGATGGTACACCTCATACCTCAAGGACACAGAGCAGGTGGAACAACTCAGGCAGGATACAATCAGTGGCCTCAAGCAAATCAACATCACTGCTCTCCCAGGGAAGCTGAAGCTTTGGTGCCTTCAATTCGGTCTGCTGCCCCGACTCATGTGGCCAATTACCATCTATGAGGTCACTTTATCCCATATCAACCAGCTGGAGAGACTTGTGAACTCACAAATGAGGAAGTGGCTTGGGCTACCGAGATGCCTCAGCAGTATAGGACTCTATGGGAATGGAACCCTCTCACTGCCAGTCTCAAGCCTGGTGGAGGAATTCAAATGCGCCAAAGCAAGGCTGGACATGACACTAACAGAATCCCGGGACCCAATAGTAAGAGGCGTAGCTCCAACCCTAGCAACAGGGAAGAAATGGACTCCAGCCGCAGCAGTATTGGATGTAAAATCCGCCCTCCGACTCCGGGACATAGTGGGCCATGTCCAACAAGGCCGAGGGGGCTTTCGCCTGGGAGCAATGAAACCTACCTGGCAAAAGGCTACTCCAGCTGAATGTCGGCACCTGGTAGTGAAGCAGCCAGGTGTGCCAAAGCCATATCACAAGCCAAGCAAGGCCGCTGGATAGGGTGGGATGGCATTGAGAGGAGGAAGATCACATGGGGTGAGCTGTGGAACATGGAGTCAAGTATGTTGAGCTTTATTATCAGAGCCACATATGACGTCCTTCCCTCTCCCACAAACCTAAATCTTTGGCTGGGAGAGGATCCAGCCTGCCCCCTGTGTGCAATTCCAGCAAGCCTCAAGCACATCCTGGTCAGTTGTAAGACCAGCCTAACACAAGTCAGATACACCTGGCGACACAACCAGGTGCTGAGGTGTTTGGCAGCTGAACTTGAGTGTAAGAGAGTTACCACCAACGCCATGCCTATCAATGCCCAGATAACATTCCCGCAAATACCATCCCTGATCCGGGAAGGAGAGAAACGGAGGACTAACCTCTCGCCTCTCAACTCATGCCCACTGAGCGCAGCCAGGGACTGGGAAATGTGTGTTGACCTAGGCCAGAGACTCACCTTCCCAGATAAAATCGCAGCTACCAACCTGCGACCAGACCTCTCCCTCTGGTCCAACTCCTGTTGGCGTGTTTTCATCATTGAGCTGATGGTCCCCTGGGAGGAGGTTGTGGATGAGGCATACGAAAGGAAAAGGCTGAGATATTCCAACCTTGCAGTAGAAGGATTAAAACACTGCCGTTCATGTGGGTCCACATTGTAGGCTGTTCTCGAAGGTTAGATCACATGGAATCCAAGGAGGACTACCTGACAGAATGCAGAATTGGCTTAATGGGCAGAAGCAAAGGGTGGTGGTGGAAGATTGTTCTTTGGACTGGAGGCCTGTGATCAGTGGTGTGCCTCAGAAATCACTGCTGGGTCCATTGCTGTTTGTCATCATATCAAAAATTTGGGTGAGACTATAATGTTTGTACATTTGCAGATGACACTGAAATAGATGGTATCATAGATAGTGAAGATGACTACCAAGAATTATAACGGGATCTTGATCTGCTGGGCAAGTAGGCCAAGGAATGGCAAATAGAGCTTAATTCAGATAAATGTGAGTGGTTGATTTTTAGGAAGTCAAATCCGGGCAGGACCTTAACAGTGAACGGCAAAGTCACCCAGCTGGAGGAAAGATGTCATTAAACTGGAAAGGTGGCAGCAAAGATTCATGAGTATGAAGCCAAGACTCGAGGGACTGAGTTATAGGGAGAGGTATTGGGGCTGAGTTATTGGGTCTCTATTGGAGCGCAGGAGGATGAGAGGTGATCTTATAGAGATGTATAAAAATCATGAGAGGAATAGATTGGGTAGATGCACAGAATCTCTTGCCCAGTGTAGGGGAATCGAGGACCAGAGGACATATGTTCAAGATGAAGGGGAAAAGATTTAATAGAAATCTGAGGGGTAACTTTTTCACACAAAGGGTAGTGGGTGTCTGAAACAAGCTGCCAGAGGAGGTAGTTGAGGCTGGGACTACCCCAACGTTTAAGAAACAGTTAGACAGGTACATGGATAGGACAGGTTTGGAGGGATATGGACCAAGCGCATGCAGGTGGGACTAGTGTAGCTGAAACATGTTGTTCGGTGTCGGCAAGTTGGGCCAAAGGGCCTGTTTCCACATCGTATCACTCTATGACTAGTTGCATCAAGTCTTCTTCACCCTGCCCCTGCTGACCTCCTTTCATTTCCAACGCAGCAATGTCTTGATTACATGCTAGTGTACTGTTTTCAACCCCTTCCAGGGTCTATCCTCTCCTGGTCTCCACGATTTCTTCCAGGAAAACAATCTTCCAAGATTACTGCCTTCCTCCATTTCCGGTCCCCTTAAGTTATCTTTGAATATAATGCCTGTACCTTGAGCAGCCACACCTTCAGAAACTCTGGAATTACCTCCCCAAATTTTCCCCAAAGCTCCCTCATTCTTTCGTGCAACTACTTACAGTAATTTGGCCATTTTTGGTCATCCACCCCAAATGTCTCATTATATAGCTGAACATCATGTTTTTTGCAATTGCTTCCGAGAAATGCCTGGGTCATTTTGGTTATTTTGGTACATTATGCATGCTGTGTACATGGAAGCTGCCGCTGGCGATTTATATCATGAGAGGATGAACAAGGTTCATTTTAACGATTCAGAAAGATGAAATTTATAATGCTACACATCTCTGCTGAAGACCTTGGAAAAGTAGGTAAGACCACAGCCTTTAACTCAGGCGAAACTTAACACTGAGACCAACTATCTAATTTCTGCTACATTGTTCCCCCGAGCCTCTCATGCACTGAAATGATGCAAGCAAATTCAGTTTGCAATCAAAGACTGACACTGTAGACACAAAGTGTTAGAGTAACTCAGTGGGTCAGGCAGCATCGCTGGAGAAAAAGGGTGTGTGGCGTTTCGGGTCGGAACCCTTCTACAAAAGTCTGTCTGACCAGCTGAGTTATTCCAGCACTTTGTGTTTATCTTTGGTATACACCATCATCTGAAGTTCTTTGTTTCGACTGATACTGCGCAGCTATCCTCTGATGAGAGGTTGGAAATATGTCATTTAGTGAAGGAAGTGTGGACTGGAGAGCATCTTACACTAGAGACAGTAAAGGATTGTTGCGGTAAATGGTGGGAGTGTCTCAAGGACTTAGTTAAACATTTTATTATTTGCTGCCATTGAAGTCGAATCTGCAGGATGAAAGCATATTATGACAGGAGCCAGCATTAAGCCAACACCAGCCCTTCGGACAATGTGATCCAGTTTCCCCTGCAAGGCTCCTTAAGGAGTGTTGCATGGAAAATGATTAGATTCAGTGCTTTCCTGACTTGGAAATCCTATTGAGGTCACAAGAGTAACTCGAGTCAGAAATCACCCGAACAAATTTCACAGTTGACCTGAAAATTCTCACAGAAGTGATTTACCCTTGGGTAAGTAGATTTTCAGTTGTGCTACACTGGAATAAACCAGCACCAAGCAATCAAATTTCAGAGCAATAGAGCTCAAAGTTATTCTGTGCTTCATGGTTAGAGCCAGCCAGCACAACACTGAATTTTGTAATATGTGAAGCCATAATTACTCTGTGCTATAGTGACAATGATTTAAGACAATCTGTTATTTATTTTGAATCAGAAATGCAAATTCTGTTTCGTGATTTTGACAGTTATATATGTGAATTTGAAGTTATGATAAAAGCAAACATGGAAATTAATTTGAATGTGCATTTTGAATATGCAACCAATGTAGCGTTCCAGGCCATCATTTTGATTAATAGCAGCTAATCTTGTGATTTATCATGAGAAAAAAATACATGGTCAGAAATGGAAAACAAATCTCCAGTTTTGATGTTGATTTATGTGACAGTGACCCAGAAAAGCTGGGAGATTGAGAAGAATGCACCATGCACTGTAAGTCATACTTTGCTAGTCAGTAAATTTACTTACCTTTCTATCATTCTTCGTCCAAACAAGTTAAATAAAAAGCCGACATGTCGTTTAATCTTTACGCATCACTGTCACCTTGGCTTTGCTTGTGAATACTTTGAATTGGAATTTACAGTTAAGGAAAGATTCGGGTAAATCCCGGAATAACCCAATCTTCTGAAACGTATTGTGTTTTTTTTATCAGTCTTTTGCATAGTTTCTCATCCACAGAATCAAAGTGCTGCACAAAGGTTTTGAACTGGACGACAAAGATATGTTTTAAAAAGTTAAACAACGCACACATACAAATGCTCATATGTAATGTTTATGACCTGCAGGCAAACATGGAATTTCATTGCATCCTGTGGTGTACATGACAAAAAATAATGTAATCGAACTGAATGATGATTGGCCACACAGATATTTGTAGGATAGTGTAAAATAACTCTATTTCTTCTTTAAAAGAAAAAAAATTGGATGATTGAAGATGATTGGAAATGTTTAATAACAATAAAAAACTGTAAAATGTATTACACTTGTGGGAAGAACAATAAACTAATTTAATTTAATATGGCACCACTTAGTTTTCTGATCTATTTCATATATGGGGCGGCACGGTAGCGCAGCGGTAGAGTTGCTGCTTTACAGCGAATGCAGCGCCGGAGACTCAGGTTCGATCCTGACTACGGGTGCTGCACTGTAAGGAGTTTGTACGTTCTCCCCGTGACCTGCGTGGGTTTTCTCCGAGATCTTCGGTTTCCTCCCACACTCCAAAGACGTACAGGTTTGTAGGTTAATTGGCTGGGTAAATGTAAAAATTGTCCCTAGTGGGTGTAGGATAGTGTTAATGTGCGGGGATCGCTGGGCGGCGCGGACTTGGTGGGCCGAAAAGGCTTGTTTCCGGCTGTATATATATGATATATGATATGATATGATTCATGAAACAATGAAGTTTTGACAAGATCATTCTGAGCTTATTACTATAATTATTCTGAGTTTTGTTAAATTCTTGTGGCTGGTTAGAGTCATGGTCATAGATTGATACAGTGTGGAAACAGGCCCTTCAGCCCAACTCGCCCACACCGGCCAACAATGTCCCAGCTACACTCGTCCCACTTGCCTGCGCTTGGTCCAGAACCCTCCAAACCTGTCCTATCCATGTACCTGTCCAACTGTTTCTTAAATGATGGGATAGTCCCTGCCTCAACTACCTCCTCTGGCAGCTTGTTCCATACACCCACCACCCTCTGTGTGGAAAAGGTTACCCCTCGGATTCCTATTAAATCTTTTCCCCTTCACTTGAACCTATGTCCTTTAGTCCTCGATTACCCTACTCTGGGTAAAAGACTGTGCATCTACCTGATCTATTCCTCTCATAATTTTGCATACCCCTCATCCTCCGACGCTCCATGGAATAGAGACCTAGCCTACTCAACCTTCCCCATAGCCCACACCCTCTAGTCCTGGCAACATCCTTGTAAATCTTTTCAGAACCCTTTCAAAGTTCTCTTCTGTTGTTCTTTTGTGTGTTCTTTTTCAGCTTTCACTTGTGCTTTTTGGATCAATATAAATGCTGCATCTGACGAAAGGATTTCTTGACTCATCTCATTTGTGAATAAAATAAGATATTCCGGATGCAACCTTTTCTTTCTTTATAAGTATTGAATACATATTTTTTTATAATTTCAGAAAGCACAATTGTGTAATATTTTGCACAATTTCTGACATTTCTTCTAACATTCTGATATTTTCTTCTGACATTTCTTCTGACATTCACCTTTTAAGGTGAAAGGGAAAATATGTAATAGGTATCTGAGGGGTAACTATTTCACACAAAGGGCGGTGGGTGTATGGGACAAGCTGCCAGAGGAGGTGATTGAGGCTGGGACTATCCCACCATTTAAGAAACAGACAGGTACATGGGTAGGACAGGTTTGGAGGGATATGGACCAAATGCAGGCTGGTGGGACAAGTGTAGCTGGGACATGTTGGCCAGTGTGGGAAAGTTGGGCTGAAAGGCCTGTTTCCACACTGTATCACTCTATGACAAACTATCACAGTTCATGACTGCATGGAGTTGCTTAATTTTTATAATTTTGTCAAAGATATCACTGTAACATGAATCAATTTCACTGATGGAAACAATAATTATATTTTTATTTTAGCATAAGATCTTAAAACATATGAAGGAGGAGTAGAATTTAATCATCTGGCCCCTTGGGTCTATTTTGAGAGTTAACATGTACACAATAGACAGAATAGCCTGGTCTATGTCATATAAAAAATTGAAAAAAAGAACAAAATAGCTCTCAAAGGTGTTCATAAAGATAGACACAAAAAGCTGGAGTAACTCAGCAGGACAGGCAGACAGGAGAGAAGGAATGGGTGACGTTGTGGTGCGAGACCCTTCTTCAGACCAGTGTTCATGAACCTTGTTTATCTGTCAGAAAGGGTTTGAGTCAGGGAAAGCAAACATTTCAACAAATAGGTCCAATTTGTAAATTATGCATTAATTCCCCTAGCTATTTGTCCTGTATGCTTTTTCTAAATCAATAAAGAGAAGAGGGAGCACGTTCAAATCCAGAGAACAAAAGATATAATCATAAAAAATGTATGAAAGTTCTTATTTCTCTAGACAATAAAGACTATGTGTTTCGCGAAGATTTCTGGCAGGATGAAAGTTGGGCTTGCAATTAGGTCCGACTTTTGGAGGGCAAGGAGTGGACAACAGGTCCCCCTCCTGCACTGGGAGGAGGAGAATCCACTCTGGTTACTCACGTGCATCTCCATGTGAAGGGCTTAAATATTGAGATCATTTTGCACCAAGCACCCTAAAACTCGGCCAATTGTATGAACACTCGTGGAGATATCATGGAATAACAAAGAAACTGAGCATTAAACTATTTGGGCTAGGTATCACAAAATGCTGGAGTAACTCAGCAGGTCAGGCAGCATCTAGGAGAGAAGGAATGGGTGACATTTCGGGTCGAGACCCTTCTTCAGACTGATCATTATTTGGGCTGATTGGCTTTGTGTTGCTTTCTAGTTTGTGCTTTTGAATAATTTAAATGATTATGATTTACGTTCAACAAATTATGCGTACAGCGGAGCCCTTCAGCAACAACTTTCTGTGAGCATGATTCATGATTCATGAGAGCAGTGATTGGACTAAACTCAGCAACCAAGCTGTCACAACTTCAGAATATCAAAATACACAACTGATGACATCAAGGAAAAGACATGGCATTACCTCGTAAGATCAATCATCATGTCATGAACCAGTGATTTAAACAAACAAAGCCATTCAGTTAGTTTTAAATGGGTCTGAAGAAGTGTCTCGACCCGAAACGTCACCCATTCCTTCTCTCCAGAGATGCTGCCTAGCCCACTGAGTTACTCCAGCATTTTGTGTCTCCCCATAAATATCATGATCCATCTGTGCAAATAGTTGTTCTGATTCTGTTCTGATGTGGATATTATCGGCAGTTTAGCAACATTATCCCAGTCAAACACAGTTCCATTGGTGTTAGAGAGTCATAGAGTGATGCAGTGTGGAAACAGGCCCTTTGGCCCAACTTCCCCACACCGGCCAACAATGTCCCAGCTACACTAGTCCCACCTGCCTGCGCTTGGTCCATACCCCTCCAAATCTGTCCTATCCATGTACCTGGCTCTTAAACGATGGGATAGTCTCTGCCTCAACTACCTCCTCTGGCAGCTTGTTCCATACACCCACCACCCCTTGTGTGAAAAAGTTACCCCTTGGATTCCTATTAAATCGTTTCCACTTCACCTTGAACCTCTGGTCCTCGATTCCACTACACTGGGCAAGGGACTCTGCACATCTACCCGATTTATTCCTCTTATGATTTTGCACACCTCTATAAGATCTCCCTTCATCCTCCTGCGCTGCATGGAATAGAGACCCAGCCTACTCAACCTACCCCGATAGCTCGCACCCTGGCAACATCCTCGTAAAAAAGTATGTGCCCAAAGTATAATTCAAATGCAATTTTCTGTAACTTTGCTCTTTAAATTGTACGTAATTTCATCTTTATTACAAAGAGAAAATATTATTTAGTGTTCATGCACATAATCCAGTCAAACAGAGAATAACTCTCTTACCATGAATTACTGAAGCACATTGGTCCAAATGATGTCACTCAAACTTCCTTCACCTACATCATCACACAAACTGATCAACAAGCTTTTGTAACAACGGCCAATGGGTTCCCCTGTAAAATTTAAGAAATTTTAGCTGTTGGCCGCCTTCTTACAAAGAAAATACTTCTCGACATCTGAAGATGATAGATGACTGTGCTGGTATGGTGCTGAAGGATTGTCATTGAACGGAACCCTAGCATCACTTGTGGGCAGGATGTAATTGGGAGGAAGGTTGAGTTTTCTTCATTTGCACGTTTTGCATGACTTCATTTGGGATAGAGTTTGATAGGACATCCCACTTTCCAATGATGTGTTGTACATTCATAGCTGATTAATCTTCAGATTCTCCCCCTCATTTTTTCTATATTTGGTTCCTGTCAGCAGGTTTTTGTCACAAACCCTTACTTCTCTCAATGCAGATGGCCTTCAGGATTTATTTCTAAAAGTCGTTCAGTTTGATTTCATAAGACGAGATATGATATCAACTCCATACAAATGAATGCATTTTATGATCTCCAGTGCATACTATGCACTGGTTAAATGATTCAGAAGTCTCTTTGGATGTAATCATGGGTTTGGGTTGTGAAATTTATGGATTTGTGTGGAAGGACGGAGGGAAATAGCAAATACTGCAAGTGATATTTCATGGCAGGAGCCCACCCACTATTCAGAACTAATCAGGGCACTGTCAGACAATCAAAGAGGATTATCTAATAACATTTCCAGTTGAATTACTTGATGTCTGAGATCAGGCGACTGAGTTCAGGGAAGAATTGGCTCTATTCTAAATCCCCTTTACAATGAGAACAAAATGTCTGGCTGTTAAAATTGCAGCAGGCTATTTAACTCCCATTTGGAATACACTCTGGCTCACACTGACTCCAGGTACTGGCAGATATCTGAGGTTCCCGTGGGCCTCTTAAATAATCAAATGTACAAGTTCTGTGTGATTATTGGATTTGCGCAATGTCAGATCCTGCAAGTCCAAAACAATGATTAAGTCAAGCTAAACCGCCATCAGATGGACCTAAAGCAGGAAGGAAAATGCAAGGTTAAGGATTTTAAAATATACCAACATCCTTGTGTGCAAAGCAGACCAATATTGACACACAACAAAAAATTGTTTTCAGGCATGCCTTACTTTCATGTGTCACGATCACCCTCCTATCTTTGTTGCTACATTTTTCTTTTTTTGCAGGTAATTGGTGGCTGTATAATTATAATTTGTGTGGAAATAACTTGGATTTATGCCAATTAAGCAACAGTTTTTTTGGGTGCTATTGATTGAGCAATAAATGCGAGCAGAAGACTGGGCAAGTCCCTGTTTCAAGTAGTGCCAATTAAGGTTTAGCTTCTTATCCGAAATATGACACTTCTGACATGACTGCACTCCCACAGACCAGATAATGTGCACAAGCCTCTGGAATGGCTCAGACCTCACGGCCTTTCAGCTCAGAACACTATCACTGAAATGCAACAGCTATAATTAAAGCAAAAAGCAGGAAAGCTGCCACCAAAATGTCAGTCGTAAGAAAAATCATATCCATTAGTGGACATTATCTCACAGCAGAGATCCAATTAAATGCATTTGACTGAACTAGAAAAATAGTTATGTGTGCCCAACGATACGCATTTTAATTTAAGGAATACATGGTGTTTTATCACGTGTTTGAGTTTTCTGCAGATGAGATGCACTTTGTATCATTATTTCAACATTTGAGGCCTACCATGTAACACAAGCAAGTCGATAGTGACAAGTAGCAGTTTTAGTTTAAAAGAGATCGACTCTGCTTACTTCCATATGTCAATTGTTTTGCATTTTTAATTAGAATTTATATCAGTTCATGATCACTCCAATACTGATCAAAGTCTACCTCAATCTTTTAGTTTACCAGTGTTCCGCATTCTCTATCATGATGCATTCAAACCAATCCTTTGAAAATTGAAGGATTCTGAAATGTGTTTCTCAGATGCTGAAAGTCCAATTAATTGTACACTGAATCAAATAGTGATGATTCAATTTGTTGTTTAATCATCTAAAACTCAGGCCAGAAGCGAGAAAACGTACAATCTGTGGAACAAAAATACTGGCAGAGGAAAATACTGGTACAGGTGATAAAACTAATGGAAATTCTACTTTTAGTTGACCATCTGTCAAATAAAGATGCTTATATCTACCCCGGTCATTTCTTCTTCTCCCTGTTCCTGCCAGGCAGAAGATGCAGAAGCATGTAAGCATGCACCATCAGTCTCAGGAAGAGTATCATCTAAACCTAAATAATTTGGTTATTGTTGGGCAAATTGTGTGCCATTAGTACCCATCAAAATCATGAGATGCTTTCATTGTCAGGTGATAATATGTTGTTAGATTTTATGATCATAAGCCACACAACGCCATTCAGCGCTAACTTCAAACAAAATTATCCACAATGGTTTCTGTCATAGCAAAACCCCCTTCCTAACCTAGGTAGGTGGCAACTGTTTGTTCAAAAGATTTTCTTACACCTGCCATGGCGGTCAACAGTCTGGGAAAGCAGCCAATCTAATTGATAAGAATGACAAATATTTCTTGTTAAATTTTTAACATTTGACATAATTATGTCTTAATTATATTCATTTAAAAGTCATTTGGACAGGTATTTGGATCGGAAAGGTTTCGGGAGATATGGACCAAATGCAGGCAGGTGGAACTGGTGTAGATGGGGCATCTTGATCAGTAGTGGCATGTTGGGCCGAAGGGTGTGTTTCCATGATGTGTGACTGTGTAATAAGGCCAGTCACATGCACAGAGGTTTAAGGCAGAAAGTAAAAAATCATAACCATTTTTAAATATTTTTTTTAATGTACTGTTATAAAATGTACAATACAATATTTATTTACGGGGATCATATGTGACTTTGTTTCAGTGACAGATATTATATTAATTAGCAAATGTGGCATAGTATAGCTTTAGAAATACACATACGTGGCGTAGCGGTAGAGTTGCTGCCAGAGACTAGGGTTTGATCCCGACTACGGGTGTTTTCTGTACAGAGTTTGTACGTTCTCCCCGTGACCTGGGTGGGTTTTCTCCGAGATCTTTGGTTCCTTCCCACACTCTAAAGATGTACAGGTTTACAAGTTAATGGGCTTGGTATAAGTGTAAATTGTCCCGAGTGTGTGTAGGTTAGTGTTAATGTGTGGGGATCGCTGGTCAGAACGGACTCGGTGGGCCGAAGGGCCTATTTCCGCACTGTATCTCTAAACTAATCATACGTGATGCAACAAACATACATTTTCTGACCGCATTGTAACAGAAATAGTTTGCAAATGTCTGAAATTTCCATAATTTCACCAATTTCTCCAATTGTGACGGGAAAGATCGCAAAATAGCACAGCCTGTGAGGAAGCATGGATCAGTGAAAATTGCAAACTTTGATATTTCTACCTTGTGCCTGCTCTTCCACAACTCAGTTTGTGAGGTGATAATGTCTATTGACATTGATAACTTGGCTATCCTTGTGGTCATAAAACCCAAGCCAATATATTGTTTCACATATTATTAAAATGTTTCATCAGTTCTTTGAACCAATGACACCCTCATAACAATCACCACCCCCACACTTCCTGCTGCCAGATTGGGATTTAAAACAAATTGATTCGCAAACATTCACAGCTTGAGACAGAAGTCAGTTGCGTATTTGCGCTGGTATCATTAAATCCATGCAAATCAAATTACAATGGTTGCACACAATTTCTGCTATATGCTATTTATCAAAGACTCACGTGTGAGAATCATATGGATTTATTGCTAGATTAGAACATTATTAAAATGGAGGGATTAAAGCTATCCTGTCCTGCATGCTATTTTTCAGAATGTCTCATTATCCCTACCTACAATTTTCTAACCTGGCAGCAACTCTAAATCATGACCTGAATTTTGGTATCTTTAAATTTGGTGAACTTTGAAATTCATTTGTTTCTGTAAGAATTAAAAGTGCACAATTATCGTGAATAAATTAACAAGGGTAATTGAAGTGGGAAAACAAAACTGTCCTATGTCTTCCACTTAAAAGCTGGCAATTCCAGTCTTAACTGAAAGGTTGAGACTTCAGATTTCCAGCGCTTAGGATGAAAAGTCTGTCCTGCAAGCCCCGAGCCTGGTTAACCCGACCCAGCCAGTGAATTCAAGAAATGGCTACAGGAAGAATGGTAAGTACAAGTTAACTTATTTTATATTTAATCTAAGTCCGTTGATTTCAATCCATTTAATTGTTTCAAATTGCATTCCGAATAGAGTTTTACTTCTGATGCAAATGTTAAAGACATTCAAAAGCACTGAAATTAAATGGTAAGCCATTGACAGCCATTGAGCCATTGAGCACTACGCCAGGTGATCATAGAGTCATACAGCATGGAAACAGGCCCTACGGCCCAACTTGCCCACACTGACCGACATGTCCCGTTTACACTAGTCCCACCTGTCTGCATTTGGCCCATATCCCTCTAAACCTGTCCTATCCATATACTTGTCTAAATGTTTCTTAAACAAAGGAGATTTGAGCAGCTAGATCTGCACAGTGATGCAGCTGGTAGACCTGCTGCCTCACAGCCCAGCGACCTGGGTTTGATCCTGACCTTGGGGCGCTGCCTGTGTGAAATTTGCATGTTCTCTCTGTGGCCACATGGGTTTCCTCTGGGTGATCCGGTCTCCTCCCACATCACAAAGATAAGTTCATTGGCCTCTGTGAAATACCCCCAAATGCGCAGGGAGTGGAAGATAAAGGGATAAAAATAGAACTAGTGTGATAGGGTGATCAATGGGCAGCATAGACTGAAGGGCCTGTTTCCATGCTTTATCTCTCAACAAAACTAGAGATGATGATCAGCATGTTATCATAGCACACGTTAAAGTACCATGGATTTTGCTGATTACGTCTATTGCTTATATTTCGATAGAGAACATAGTTAGGACACTACCAATATAGTTTAACGATTTACAATTTACCTACTGTGCTATACGAGTGTGAAAATACTTTTCTTTCACTTTTAACAAATAACATAACTCAATTACCAAATGAAGGAGTTAAATAGGCTAATGAAATGTAAGAATTTAGAATATGTTATGGCGATTTGGAGAAATAAAATTCATAGTCAAGTTAAAATTATGTATGATGTTATATGCACATTGAGATTTTATTACAAAATATAGAGCCGTGACTGTGCTATTTAGTATATTTTGAGTTGAATCATGAGTGTGAGTTAGATGAATTTGATTCCGAAGGCTAAATTTGTTCATTTACTAAATTAACATGTATTTTTACTTCAAATAAACTTAGAGCAGAAATATAAATCTTTCACAGAAATAAAGTCTTTGAAGCAAGCTATGTGATTGCAGCAATCTTATGGTTTCAATTTATCATGGATAAAGGGATTTATCATCTATAAACAGTAACAGATATGCACTAACTAGGAAAACAGATTGTAGCGATTCATGATTATATTTGTATTAATCGAGAAAATTGGTCGGATTTGCTCAGTTTGAGCAGTCTATTAAAGATTTTTTCTCCAAGCTGATCTCAACCTCCAACCTTTGATCTTTGAAGAACACACACAATTTGGATCACAGTAAGTCCAGCTCTTGGCTTGAAGCTTTGAGTGCCTTATTAGAAAAAAATACCTACCTAAGGCCATTTCAATCTTTTCCAAACTTTAATAAATCTTCGCACCATTCAGTTAAAACACAAAACACAGCAGTGATTTTTTTTAAATTATGTTTATTGGAAGTACTTTATCGGTATTTTATTATTATTGTAATTGTTGGTGCCTTGTGTACCCATGTATGCCAGGTGTTATAACCCCCTTTACTGCCTCTGATTTGTCCTGATATTCACAGTGTACTGGATGAATCATGGTTTCCTCAAGATATTGGGAAGGCCAGAACTCCATTCCTATGGTCATTAAAGGAGAACTAGACCTTTCCCAGTCTTGGTTTCCAATGTGCTTCTGGGATGAATATCTAAGCACATCCAGGCTTAGTCACCAATGCTGCCTCTTTCCATCTCCTATTACATCCCCTGTCTCTGGCCTTCCCCTGTTCATTTGTAACCTAAACCAGGAAATAATAACAATACAGCTCGGCTTATCCATTGCAAAAGAAAGGGAAGATGTGTCAAATAATCAAGTCAAGAAAAATAATCAATTGCCTGAGTTTTGCTCAGTTAGGCCTGTTTTCAAAATCCTTTTCCCTGTGCAGAATTGTCCAAGATAGGAGGGCATAGATTTAAGGAGGCCACAGATTTAAGGAGGGCACAGATTTAAGGATAGAGGGGGAAAGTTTGAAGGAGATATGCGAGGCAGGTTTTTTACACAGAGTTGGAGGTGCCTGGAATGTGCCACCAGGGGTGTTTTTTAATAGTTTATTTAGGTTATTAGAGATACAGCGCGGAAACAGACCCTTCGGTCCTGAGTCTGTTCCTGATGTTGGGGAGTCCAGAACCAGGGGTCACAGTTTAAGAATAAGGGGTAGGCCATTTAGGACTGAGATGAGTAAAAACTTCTTTACCCAGAGAGTTGTGAATCTGTGGAATTCTCTGCCACAGAAGGCTGTGGAGGCCAATTCACTGGATGTTGTCAAGAGAGAGCTGGATTTAGCTCTTCGGGCTAAAGGAATCAAGGGATACGGGGAAAAAACAGGAACGGGGTACTGATTTTAGATGATCAGTCATGATCATATTGAGTGGCAGTGCTGGCTTGAAGAGCTAAATGGCCCACTCCTGCACCTATATTTGTATGTTTCTACGACCAGCAATCCCCATAACACTTGCGCTATCCTACACTCTGGGGACAATTTTTGATCTTTACCGACGCCTACAAATCTGTATGTCTTTGGAGTGTGGGAGGAAACCAGAACACTCGAAGTAAACTCACTTGATCACGGGAAGAACGTATTATCTCTGTACAGACAGCGCCCGTATTCAGGATCGAACCTGGTTCTCTGGCGCTGTGAGGCAGCAACTCTACCGCTGCTCCACCGTGCCACAACCAGTGATGCTGAAAGCATAGCATTGAAGAGCCTTTTAGGTCGGCACGTGGAGATATCTGAAATGAAGGAATATGGATCTTATGTCGGCAAAGGGAATAGTTTAATTTGGCATCATGTTCAGTCCAGATAATCTTCAGTGGGCTGTGAAGTATTAATTCTGTTCCTTTCACCACCTAACCTGCTGTGTGTTTCCTTCATTTTTACATTTTATTTCACATTTCTAGTATCTATGGTAATCTGCTGATCCATCTGTCCTCCTTCGTAAAATATCCAAAATCTATTGTCCTTAATACATCAAGTTCTATTCACCCTTCCTCTGTTCATTCACTGATTAACATTGACACTTATTCTGGCAATGACTTAGCTTTAAAATTCTCATCCCTCCAAGGCTGTCACCCCTCAACCAACACTTCAGACGATTCACGCCTAATAACCTGCCAAGAATCCTGAACTCTAATTCTCACTTTCTATACACCTATATTTTAATCAGTTGATCATTGGCAGCCATTCTTTCATTAGTTTGCACCTCAAGCTCAACAGTTCTTCCATCTTTCTTTAAATATTCTTTTATGTTCCTCGTTTGCCTTCAAAGCTATTTTCTCTGGCTGTGTTTCAGCATCTTTTTTTATTATATAATATATCTGTGAGATGCCTTGGGACATGCTATAAGATTGAAAATTCCATATAAATGTGATTGCAGCTCACACAAAAACATCTCTTCTGAATGGTGGTGTGGTCAATTAAATGGTTCCATTTCACAGAATTAAATTCCAGCACCAAAGACAGCTGTTCACCTCAGTGAGTACAGTTCCTCACCTCATCTCACCTGCATTTCCTTTCTCATTTCAGCAGGATTTTACGTATTATTTCTTTGTAATCGTCCAAATTGCTATTGGAATGCGAGTGGTCGTTTCTATTTGGTGTTCACACAGACGGTAATACATATATAGAACAAGCTGTCAGTCAAAGTGATTGAAGCAGGTACAATAACAACATTTGAAGGACATTTGGACAGGTACACGGATAGGAAAGATTTTGAGGGATATGGGTAAAGCAAAGGAAAATGGGATGTTTAGATGGGCACGGCTGGCATGGATTTGGGCCGAAGGGCTTGTTTCTGTGCTCTATGACTCTATGGCTCTGTGACCCAATGATCTAGATAAGTAAATGAAAACAAAAAATCTGAGCCACACGGAGAAAACAATCCAGACCAATCAACGCGGCAGGTTTTCCTAAGCCACTGAGATGTGTCAACAATGGAACTAAACTCACTAATCATTCCAGTCAAATGGATAGTCAATTGATTATATGAGGATGAAAGGATTTACATGAGATGCCATTGGTGATCAATATGCCAATCTCTTGAACATACTTTTACTCTGTAAAGAGATGTCATTCATTTTCCACTGAGTGAGGTTGGCCTTAATTATTTCAGCCACTGCCCAAAGCTGATGAAGTTCCTTTGTGGAGTATAACACTGTTTCTTAGAATTGAATTATTCTCCGAATGCTTTGTTGTTCAATGGATTTTTACTTTTCTTGTCCAAAGAATCTTTACTTTCACATCAATTGGTGAGTATTTCATTTAATATTTTTCAAGATCAACATTTTATCTTCAAGCTGAATAGCATCCTTGGGGTTCAATTCAATTTGTTTTGGATCAAGTGAATGGGATGATAAAATGTTGTATGCTGTAAATAAACATTTGGAATGCAAGATTTGCAATTTTAGAAAATGACTGGAATCTCTTCCTGTGTTGCAGTGTATCTGTACATGGTCCATTGCTACATTCTGGAGTTGTGGTGTTAAATGATACGTATAAAGTTGGGAACAGTCTTCGTGTTGTAAAACTTGCCATTCAATTCGGTATCTCTTTATCTTAAAATTATACTGGAGGATATATTGTCAGACTTGTACTTCGTTACTTGTGCTCAATACACGAACAAATGTAAAACCTATAGACGTCACTAGAAATTATTTGGGAAGCATGTATGTGCAACGGAATATTATGGAAAAATTTCTATCCTTGTCTTTTAAATACCTTGCTCATTCTTTACACATTTTTGTAATTTGAAGATTGATGCAAATGTTAAACATTGCAATAAAGATCAACACTGTTAAATTGGTGGCCATATTTAGACACTTAAAGCTTGCAAATGAAGTGTAGCCTGGCAGCTTGTGAATTGAAATTATAGCAAGCAAGATGTTAAATCATCTAATGTACTTCAAGGATTCTGGAAAATTCTTTAGAATTATGTTACAGCTACTGAATACTGAAAAAACAAAAGTCTGTTTGGTTGAGCTGGATGCCCACTCAGACACCAATATTGTTTAGTTTATTATCAAGTGTACCGAGGTACAGTGAAAAGCTTTTGCTATGTGCTATCCAGTCAGCAGAAAGGCAATATATGATTACAATCGAGAAATTTACAGTGTATAGATACATGATAAGGGAATAACATTTAGTACAAGGTAAAGCCAACAAAGTCCAATCAAGGATAGTGCGAGGGTCACCAAAAAGGTAGATAGTTGTTCAGCACTGCTCTCTGATTGTGGTAGGATGATTCAGTTGCCTGATAACAGCTGGGAAGAAAATGTCCCTGAATCTGGAAGTGTGCATTTGGAAGTGTGGAGGTGTGTGTGTGTGGAGGTCAGGAGGTGTGGAGGTGACGAACCAATGCACTTTGATGAACTTCTCTTCAACCTCCAGGTTTCCAATTTAATGTTGACACTTTTACATTTACTTTGACAATAGACAATAGGTGCAGGGGTAGGCCATTTGGCCCTTCTAGCCAGCACCGCCATTCAATGTGATCATGGCTGATCATCCACAATCAGTACCCCGTTCCTGCCCTCTCCCCATACCCCCTGACTCTGCTATCATTAACAGCTCTATCTAACTCTCTCTTGAAAGCATCCAGAGAATGGGCCTCCACTGCCTTCTGTAGCAGAGAATTCCACAGATTTACAACTCTCTGAGTGAAAAAGTTTTTCCTCATCTCCGTTCTAAATAGCCTACCCCTTATTCTTAAACTGCAGCCCCTGGTTCTGGATTCCCCCAACATTGGAAACATGTTTCCTGCCTCTAGCTTGTCCAATCCCTTAATAATCTTATATGTTTCAATAAGATCCCCTCTCATCCTTCTACATTCCAGTGTGTACAAGCCCAGTCGTTCCAGTCTTTCAACATACGACAGTCCCGCCATTCCGGGAATTAACCTAGTGAACCTACGCTGCACTCCCTCAATAGCAAGAATGTCCTTCTTCAAATTTGGAGACCAAAACTGCACTCAGTACTCCAGGTGTGGTCTCACTAGGGCCCTGTACAACTGTAAAAGGACCTCTTTGCTTCTATACTCAACTCCTCTTGTCATGAAGGCCAACATGCCATTAGCTTTCTTCATTGCCTGCTGTACCTGCATGCTTACTTTCAGTGACTGATGAACAAGGATACCCAGATCTCGTTGTACTTCCCCTTTTCCTAACTTGACAACATTCAGATAATAATTTGCTTTCCTGTTCTTACCACCAAAGTGGATAACCTCACATTTATCCACATTAAACTGCATCTGCCATGCATCCGCCCACTCACACAATCTGTCCAAGTCACCCTGCATCCTCATAGCATCAATCCTCACACTGCCACCCAGCTTTGTGTCATCTGCAAATTTGCTAATGTTACTTTTAATCCCTTCCTCTAAGTCATCAATGTATATTGTAAATAGCTGCGGTCCCAGCACCGGGCCTTGTGGTACCCCACTAGTCACTGCCTGCCATTCTGAAAGGGACCCATTAATCCCTACTCTTTGTTTCCTGTCTGCCAACCAATTTTCTATCCATGTCAGTACCCTACCCCCAATACCATTTGCTCTAATTTTGCCCACTAATCTCCTTTGTTCTTCATTTCTAACATTATTCATCGGAATAATGATGAATTGTTTTATTAATAATTTAATGGCAATAAAAATATTATTCAATAATTAAATATTTTATGTAATCATATTTTTGAATGTCATTAAATTATTAATGAGACTAATTTATTGTTATTCTGACAAGTAATGTTAGAAGTACAGTTAGAAGTGAACAACAAAGTAAATATAACGTTGTTAACATTAAATTTATCTTTAGCTTTGATGCGTTTCTAATCATTTTTGAATTCTGACTATATCTTTAATTATCTCTTTGGACTTTTTAATTTTGTTTGATTATTGTTTAGGTGCCTTCACCATAATTTATTGTACCAGAACTTCCTTCTGGTATTCTGAGCAATATCTAAAAGCTTTATAGATGCTCAGAACTGAGTGTCAAAGGATGCTGTTTGAACCAGGAAGAATGGCCTTGCACAAGAGATAAATGGACAGAATGTACAAGCGAAAGCTAATCAGATAAAAATATGTTTTTGCTTTCAATTACCAATATTTAAACCTCATATTGGCAAAAGATTAATTGTTATCAACAAGTAAAAGAACAGTCAAGTTAAATGGGTTGAGGAAATAAATTCAATGTCATGTAAGAACTTAGGATGCTTGATATCGGTTGCTTGACTAGTTTTATCTCAGAGGTCTGAGTTTATATCCAGTCCTGATTCTTGGTCTCGATCCAAAATGTCGATTGTTCCTTTCCCTCCACAGATACTACTTGACCCATTGCGTTCCTCCATCAGTTTATTTTTTGATAGAATGTAACCTCTCCTGACTTTTCAATGCTTCAGGGACAGATGGTCCATATTTCAGTCAGCAGTTCTGTGGAGAACTACCAACCCATTCGGTTTGGATTTTGCTTTATTATTGTCACATGTGCAGAGGTACAGTAAAAAGCTTTGTTTTGCATGCTATATAATCAAATCAGATAATACTATACATATATACAATCAATTCAAACTCTAGCCTTCCTGGTTGTCATATCAATGTGGTTAGTCTACGACAGATCATTGGTAACATTAATTCCAAGGAACTTGAAGCTCTCGTCCATTTCCACTTTAGCATCATTGACGCTGATTCGGGCATGTACTCCACTAGGCTTCCTGAAGTTGATAACGAGCTCCTTCATTTTGCTGACATCGAGTGAGAGTTTATTGACCTGATACCATGTTACTAAGTTCTCTATCTCTTTCCTGAACTCCATTTTGTCATTGTTCATGATCAGGCCACCACCACAGTGGTGTCACCTGCAAAATTAGAGATGATGATAGAGCTGAATTTGGCAATACAGTTGTGCGTATATCCTTGCGAAGCACTGATGTTGAAAATTATTGTGGAGGAGGTGTTGATACCTATCCTCACTGATTGTGATCTGTGGGTCAGAAAGTCAAGGAGCCAGTGGTGGGGGGCTGGGGGAGGATGGGGAGAGGGGAGGATGGGTGCTGATTCCTAGGTCCAGGAATTTGTGGATGAGTTTGGATGGGATTTCCGGGTTGAAGACGGAGGTATAATTGATAAATTGGAGTCTAATGTTGAAGTCTTTGTGGTCTAGGTATTCCAGAGATGGGTTTTGGGTCAGGGAGATGCCGTCACTGTGGACCTATTGCAATGGCAAGCAAACTGCAGTGGATCACGGCTGACTGGGAGGCTGGAATTTATATGTGCCATAACCAGTGTCTCTAAGCACTTCATGATGCTAGATGTCAAAGCCACTGGATGGTGGTCATTAAGGCATGCTATCTTATTTTTCTTTGGTACCAGGATGATAGTGATCTTCATGAAGCAGGTGGTGAGGGGTTAAAGATGTGTGTGGATACCTCTAACAGCTGATCCACACCAGCCCTGAGAGTGCAACCAGGGCTACACTGCAGGAGGGGAACTTGCTGAAGATCTGGTGGCAGCATCCATGGCTTCCAGCTCCACAGATGGACTTTGCACTGTCCAGAGGTGGTTCTGTCCACACTGGCCAGAGCAGACTTCCTATCAGCTCACCTAACATACAGAAAGCAGCTTCATTCACTTGAATGGAACGGCAACCATCACTAAAAAGGTAAATACATTTCAGTGCTTTCCAATTTTTTTAATAACATTAATGTTTTAATTTGCTTTACATGAGGTAACTTTTTTGTAAGTCTGTCGAAAGTAATTAGTTGCATGTATTTTTGTTCTGTTTCTAAATGTCTCCAATCAGTTGTGATACTGAACCTCTATAAGGAATGGTACAAGGAGGCAAACTCAGACTCAAAACTTGAGAATTATTCACCGGTGGCCAACACCTGAACTCTCTGACTGCCACAGTGGAGGTGGTACAGTGGTGCAGCTTATCGAGCTGCTGCCTCACTGCACCAAAGACCCGGGTCCGATGCTGACCTTGGGTGCTGTCCGTGTGGAGTTTGCACATGCTCCCTTTGACCTCCAGGTTTCCTCCAGGTGCTCTGGTGTCCTCCCACGTCCCAAAGACATGTGTGTTTGTAGATTAATTGGCCTCTATAAAACTGACCCCAATGTGTGGGGAGTCGATGGGAAAGTGGGATAACATAGAACTAGTGTAAATGGGTGATTGATGGTTTGTGTGGGCTAGGTGGACCAAAAGGCCTGTTTCCACACTGTATCTCTAAACTAAACAAGGGTGGCACGGTGACACAGCAGTAGAGTTGCTGCCTTACAGCACTTGCAACGCTGGAGAACAGGGTTCGATCCTGAATATCGGTGATATCTGTACGGAGTTTGTACATTCTCCCTTTGACCGCGTGGGGTTTCTCCGAGATCTTTGGTTTCCTCCCACACTCCAAATACATACAGGTTTGTAGGTTAATTGGCTTGGTATAAGTTTAAATGGTCCCCAGCATGTAGGGCAGTGTTAATGTGTGGTGATTGCTGGTCAATGCACACTCGGTGGGCCGAAGTGCCTGTTTCCATGCTCTATCTCTAAGCTAAACATGAGGAGCTGCAAGGCCATGGGAATCATGCAGAGGGCAATAGCAAGGAACAGGCCCAGTTGAAGATAACTTGTTCCCAGCCTCAGTCCAATTCAGCCTCAGGGTGCAATGAACACAGCACTAACTGAGCTCTCTGGTAATCTCACTCAAAAGGAGCAAGTTTCCAGATATATTCTCTAAAGAAACTTGAATTTGGGAAATTGCACCAATTTAGCCAACATTCCAAAAGACAAGATCTTATTAGTTTTCTCAGCAGTAATAAACTAAAATCACTTTGGAAACAAAAGGGTTTTAAGACAATCATGGTTTGTTGTCTTAACATGGGGAATCAATTGTTTATATCTTAAACAATTAACTCTTTATTGCTGTTCTCATTTGTGCCTTAAAAGCTGAGACTCATGGAGAAGCAGATATGAAAACAAGTTGGCGAATGATCATGAGTTTAGTGTCATGAATAAAAGGATGTTTCTGTTGTAGACGGCCTATTATGTAGCCTGGGAAAGTAACGACCTAAAGGGGAGTAACAACTCCTGAAATGTTTCAAGAGAATTTATTTGATTAGCATGTTTCCAGCTCAAAAGGTAAAGAAACAATCCAGAGAATAAACTGCAAATACTTCAAAGGGATAAATGAGAAAACAATAAAATCAAATTAGACTAACTTTGTTAAAGAAGGAGAAAAGAAAGACATTTTCACATGACAAATTACCAAAAAAGGCAAGAAATGTTATCCATCCTTACATGCTAAAGAACATAGAACCAAATATCCCTTCCACAGAAGCAGCTATGCTGCTGAAAACCACCTCATCTCTAAATGATGCAAATCTGCACATGTGTGCACAATTCTGGATGCCTTAATGCTCATTGGAAAATTTGATTCTGAGATATTCATTCTTCGCTGCACTATTTTCTTAGGGTAAACCTCCTGCAAATGACATCAACTATGTTCAAAATTCAGCTGCAATTAGGTTTTCAACATCAGCATTCTACAGAATGACTGTTCTTACTTATAAAAAAAACCATCCAGGTTTTAGTGACCTCACCTCACTGAAACCTTGCTGTTGAAAGGCTCAACACTCAAACTCCATCGCTCAACCTCACCGAGCCTTGTGACCTACAAGATCCCAAATGCAACTAATCAACTTTGCCTTCGCCAAAGACGAAACAATTTTGTGGTGAAACCAGAGGGCATGTCTGCGTACTAAATGAATACTTTGCAGCTGTCTCCAGAAAACACAGGAAAGTTGTAAAAGGATAATAAAAGATACAAAATGTAAAAGATTGGAAGAATATAAGATTTATCTCATCTTGTAGAAATGGATTCTGGGTTGCTGAGGAAAATAAGAAATGAATTGATTCATGGAGTTACACAACAAAGAAACAGGCCCTCTTGCCCAACTCGACCATGTTGTCCATCTGAGCTAGTTCCATTTGCCTGCATTTGGCCCATATTGTTCCAGAACTTTTCTATCCATATACTTGGCTAAATGCCTTTTAAACTTTGTAATTGGTCCTGTGTCCACCCCTCAACTTCTGATCCTCCAGGGAAATAATTTCCAGCCTATTCAGTCTCTTCTCATAACTCAAGCCCTCCAATTGCATTGGTGAGACCACACCTGGAGTATTGGTCTCCTAATCTGAGGAAAGACATTCTTGCCATAGAGGGAGTACAGAGAAGGTTCACCAGATTGATTCCTGGGATGGCAGGACTTTCATATGAAGAAAGACTGGATAGACTCGGCTTGCACTCGCTGGAATTTAGAAGATTGAGGGGGGATCTTATAGAAACTTACAAAATTCTTAAGGGGTTGGACAGGCTAGATGCAGGAAGATTGTTCCCGATGTTGGGGAAGTCCAGAACAAGGGGTCACAGTTTAAGGATAAGGGGGAAGTCTTTTAGGACCGAGATGAGAACATTTTGTTTTCACACAGAGAGTGGTGAATCTGTGGAATTCTCTGCCACAGAAGGTAGTTAAGGCCAGTTAATTGGCTATATTGAAGAGGGAGTTAGATGTGGCCCTTGTGGCTAAAGGGATCAGGGGGTATGGAGAGAAGGCAGGTACGGGATACTGAGTTGGATGATCAGCCATGATCATATTGAATGGCGGTGCAGGCTCGAAGGACCGAATGGCCTACTCCTGCACCTATTTTCTATGTTTCTATGTTTCTATTCTGGTAATAACATTGAATATTTTCTGCAATCTTTCCAGGTTAATGACATTTTTCTTTGTCTGGGCAAGCAGAATTGAACAGAGAATCTCACCAGTGAGTGCAATCTCACCAACGACTTGTATAATTGTAGCATGATGTCCCAGCTCCTGCGTGATATGCGTTGGACATTGAAGGCAAGTTTGCCAAATTATTTCTTCACTGTCCTGTCCACCTTTGTTGCAACTTTCAGCAAATTATGGACCTGCATCCCAAGGTATACTCTGTTAAGACTCTGACCACAATTTTCCTTGGATAAAGGAATGGTATCAGAGAACTGCAAATGTTAGACCCCCTTTAATGAAATAAATGTTGCAACCACAGGGCAGTCATTTTAAGCTAATGGTGGGAAAGTGTTTTTGGATGTTAATTGAAAACTGGTGGTTAAGAAGCAAAAGCCAGCACAGATATGTGAAAGATTTTTTTTTAAATCCTAGTTTCTTTGTGTTGTTTGATGGTGAGTATTGAGGAAAATAGTGTGGTTGATTTCAGAAAGAAATTCTGTCAATGTACCTGTAAAAGAAGGTGGCAAATTTGAAATGCTTGGGAATTTTTTTTAAAAATGGTTGACATAGCATGCATAAAACAAATGTCAGGAAGAAGACAGAAAAGAATTGTAATTAAGAATTATTTAGTAATCATTACCTTTTCTTACTGGTTCACCATTTGTTTTGAATCAAAGGTCACGTTGGATATTTTGGATATAATTTCAAAATTTGCATTTAACTCAAAATTTTAAAATGGACAGTGAGAAAAATAGCAAGCTTCAAAAAAGCACCAAAGGCTAGACTTTGATATTCATTTTCGACAGGCACACTCTAGGGGCTTTATGTAGTGCCTCAATGAGTGTTCAATTTTCAGGTGAGGGGAAGGGCTTGAGTGTAATGGATTGATACCTTGAGGATCAATCTATGGATTAAAAGCAAATTATGGCATTTACCTGAGCATGTCTAGTCCAGGGTTGTCCTCATTGAAGATAGACACAAAATGCTGGATTAACTCTGCGGGACAGGCAGCATCTCTGGAGAGAAGGAATGGGTGTCGTTTCGGGCCAAGACGCTTCAGTCTGTTGAAACGGATTGTTTCAACAAAGCACAATAATGTTTCACAGGGAACGGTGACATTTGATGTTGATTATCCACAACTGGATGGACATTAATTGAATTTCCAATGAAGCCAGGTTTGATCAAAATGGCCACGAATTGAACTCCATGCCAGAAAAACACAGCAAAAACCACATAAAAAGTCAGCATCTCATGGCCTTGCCATTGAAATTGTCACTGACATTTAATGCAGGGCTGCACAGTGATTGGCGTGGACTTGGTAGGACAAATAGGCTTGTTTCCATGTTGTATCTCTAAACTAAGAAGGTGAAGCTGATTCATTTGGAATGAATAACGAGAAGCATTATAAAGGTCTCTAGATGACAACAGCATCTTCACAGGTCAGCTCATTATAGATTCCCACGCTTATGCAGTACAATGAATAGGTGAGAGAAACTGGCCATAGTGTACCATCCAGTCTCAGACAGCACTGAGCCCAGGGCAGAGCACAGACATCCTGAGCTAAGGTGCCAGAGAACTTCATATCTGGTCTCTCACTTTTCTCCACCCATGACTGGCAAATAAAAGCACTTAATTGAAGTTGCTCAACTTGTTTGCAAAGCAAATCAGTTTGTTTATTCCTCCCGATGTCTTAATGGTTATCAGAGATAGTTAAAAATCAGTTCGAAGGGCTTTGACAACACTGAATTGATAAAATAGGACAATCTGGCGATGGAGTCTGCAGAGATGAGACACAGAGCACGTAGGCAATCACAAACTGCTGGCATGATTGGCCAAATGGTTTATTTTCAACTTTTATTATTTGTGTCTGAAGAAGGATCCTGATCCAAAACATTACCTATCCATGCCCTCTCGTGATGCCGCCTGACCGGCTGAATTATTCCAACACTTTTGTTTTGCTCAAGATTCCAGCATCTGTTGGTCCTTGTTTCTCTATTATTATTTTTTTGACAGTGTGTGGCTGAAAAGTACAGCAGCTGAAATATATGCAGTAATGAACAGAATACAGTACTAAATGCATTGCATTTTTTACTTACCTTTCACCCTCCCTCACTTCAAAATGTCGTGCCACATTTTGCCTGGGAACGTTATTTTAGTTTTATAGAATCCATCTTGAGGCCGGATGTAATTATATTTCCATCTGTAGATTGTACAATAGCATTATGTGCTACATTTTTATGCCCCAGGCTAATTCTGAAACAGCTAATCCTGCAGCCGGAAACAACAATCTGTACTGTAGGCAGTGACGTCGGCCTGAAAATGAAGAAGTGGTGTTTATTCTTGATAACATGGACTGACATGAGCAGTTCTTTGTGCATTGTAAACCACTTGTGTAATGAAAGGATATCTTTGCAATTCATGTAAACCAACTGTGAGCACTCATATTTCCAAAACTGTATTTCATTGTTCTCAGTCTTTGAAAATTCATTCGTTGCACAGATATGCAGATTTTCAAATGCTGATCTCTGCCACTGAATAATTGCCTGAATCTGTATCTTCTTTCAAATAACTGTTGCTCTGTGTATTGGATATACTTCATTTCGTCCATTGTGACATGTTTGCTGTGTAAATAATTCACATCTTGGAGGGTTCAACCTTCTTCACCTCCTTATCTGTACAAGGTGTAGCCCAAAGGACACAGTGTTTAGGAACCAGCCTTCTCAAACGACGTGATTATTCCAAAGCCTCTTTTGTTCTGTTGCTCAAGAAAGACTGTAACAACTTTAGTTTCCTCCATACTTAGTGCCCTGACAAATACACAGCTTCAACCAAAATTATTAAAAGCAGATTAATTGGTCTTTGCATTTTGATCACACTTCGTGTCCTTAAATAACACACACTTAATTGAGTTTGGGTTTCACCAGCATTCGATATGATACGATACAATCCAATAGAACTTTATTTAGGAGGGAAGTTAATCTGCCAACAGTCATAAAAACACAAAATACATTAAACATGAAATTAAAGTGACGTGTGGAAAGGATTGGGGAGGGGAGTCAGTCAGTCTACCCCATGACAGAAGGGGGAGGAGTTGTGCAGTTTGATAGCCACTGGGAAGAAAGATTTCCTGTGGCGTTCTGTCCTGCATCTTGGTGGGACCAGACTCTTGCTGAAGGTGAAAGTACTCCTCAGGTTCTTTGCTCCTGTTGGATTCAATCCTCCTCCCTCACCGGCTACTTCCATCATAAGCGTGTGTTCTCATTCCTTGCCTCCTGCAACTTCTGTTTCCTTTCAATGGTATTACTAATTTGATTGAAAGATACAGCATGGAAACAGGCCCTTCAACCCACTGAGTCCATGCAGACTATCGATCACCTGTTCACACCAGTTTTATGTTATCCCATTTTTACATCCACTCCCTACACACAATTTACCAAGGCCAATTGACCTTCAAACCCACACATCTTTGAGATATGGGAAGAAACCAGAGCACCCGAAGGAAACTCGCTCAGTCTCGTAAAGAACATGAAAACTACACACAGATAGCACCTGAGGTCAGGCTCGAACCAGGGTCAGTGGATCTATGCTGCCCTGTAATTGGGAGGTTGCTGTTCTCTGCTTGCATCTATTTGTCCACCATTTGGGTGAAGTGTTCACAGTAAACACGCCCATATTAAAACTGAGGAATCACATCCACAATGAGTCAAGAGTGTTTTATTGTCATATGTCCCAGATAGAACAATGAAATTCTTACTTGCTGCAGTACAACAGAATATGTAAACATAGTACATTGGAAACAATAATAAACGAGAGAGAAAAAAGTCTAGCGTATGTATATATACACACATACTCACAAGTACACACAAATATATATATTATACATACACACATGCATACACACAAAAAAAAAACAACAGTAGCACAATAATAGTCAATTGTAGTTCAGAGCTTAATTGAGGTTGTAATGTTTAATAGCCTGATGGCTGTACCGAAGAAGCTGTTCCTGAACCTGGACGATACAATTTTCAGGCTCCTGTACCTTCGTCCTGATGGCAGGAGTGAAACGAGTGAGTGGCCAGGATGGTATGGGTCTCTGATGATGCTGGCTGCCTTTTTGAGGCAGCGACTCCGATAAATCCCTTCGATGGTGGGGAGGTCAGAGCCGGTGATGGACTGGGCAGTGTTCACAACTTTTTGCAGTCTTTTTTGCTCATGGGCCTTCAATTTGCAACCAGTCAATATGCTCTCTACTGTACAGCTGTAGAAGTTCAAGAGAATCCTCCCTGACATACCGAATCTCCTTAATCTCAGGAAGTAGAGGCGTTGATGTGCTTTATTTATAATTGCATCAGTGTGCTGGGTCCAGGAAATATCTTCGGAAATATGCACACCCAGGAATTTGACGTTTTTGACTCTCTCCACCATCATCCCGTTGATATAAACAGGATTGTGGGTCCTCATCCTTCCTCTTCCAAAGTCCACAATCAGTTCATTGGTTTTACTGATATTGAGAGCCAGATTGTTGTGCTGGCACCATTTGGTCAATTTGTCGAACTCACTTCTATACTCTGACTCATCACCATCTGTAATTCGTTCAACAACAGTGGTGTCGTCGGCGAACTTGAAGATGGAGCTCGCACTGTGTCCGGCTACACAGTCATGAGTATAGAGTAAGTAGAGCAGGGGGCTGAGCACGCAGCCTTGAGGTGCTCCCGTACTGATTGTTAATGAGGAAGAAGTATTTCTGACAATTCGAACAGACTGGTCTGTGGATGAGGAAGTCAAGGATCCAATTGCAGAGGTATGCG
This sequence comes from Rhinoraja longicauda, assembly GCF_053455715.1. NCBI lineage: Eukaryota > Metazoa > Chordata > Chondrichthyes > Rajiformes > Arhynchobatidae > Rhinoraja > Rhinoraja longicauda. The sequence goes on along the minus strand of NC_135957.1, from coordinate 43,540,008 downwards.
CAGAGACCCAGTTCCATGAGCTTTGAAACCAGCTTTTTTTTAATCAAGAATATTTATTCAAATATTAAAATAATATATACAATACAATAAAACCAAAACAGAACCCACCACCAAAAAATAAAGTATTATACAACTATCTTACACTCCTTGTCAAGGATGCATTGCCCAGCGATCCCAGAATTCCCCAGGGTACCCGTGGACAGCGCGTAGTCCCTCTCTAACACCACCCGGGTGTGGACGTAACCTTGGAAAAGGGACAGGCAGCTAGCTCGGGCAGAGCCCTCTTCCACCTGGCGCTGTGACTCACGGATGGCCAGCTTGGCCAGGCCCAGGAGCAACCCAACCAGGAAATCTCTGGCCCTACCTGCTCTCCTACACACAGGGTGTCCAAAGATGAGGATGGTGGGTGAGAAATGCAGCCAGAAGGCAAGGAGCAGCCCCTTTAGATAATGGAACAGGGGCTGCAACCTCACACACTCTATATACACGTGGTACACAGACTCTTCCAGCCGCAAAGGTGGCAAGCGGCTGGCGAGTCTGTGAACCGCGATGGAAACCAGCTTGGAGGGGATAATGGTATTGAACGCCGGCTGAGCTGTAGTCTATAAACAACAGCCTGACATAAGTTTTTTTGTTGTCCGTGGTCCATTGTGGAGTGGAAAGCCACTAAGATCGCATCCTTGGATGTCTTGGATGAAGGGATTAAAAGTACCATTAGCAAATTTGCAGATGATACAAAACTGGGTGGTAGTGTGAGCTGTGAGGAAGATGCTATGAGGTTGCAGGGTGACTTGGACAGGTTGTGTGAGTGGGCGGATGCATGGCAGATGCAGTTTAATGTGGATATGTGTGAGGTGGTAAGAATAAGAAGGCAGATTATTATCTGAATGGTGTCAAGTTAGGAAAAGGGGACGTACAACGAGTTCTAGGTGTCCTAGTGCATCAGTCACTGACAGGAAGCATGCAGGTCCAGCAGGCAGTGAAGAAAGCCAATGGAATGTTGGCCTTCATAACAAGAGGAGTTGAGTATAGGAGCAAAGAGGTCCTTCTGCAGTTGAATAGGGCCCTAGTGAGACCGCACTTGGAGTACTGTGTGCAGTTTTGGTCTCCAAATTTGAGGAAGGATATTCTTGCTATTGAGGGCGTGCAGCATAGGTTTACTAGGTTAATTCCCGGAATGGCGGGACTGTCATATGTTGAAAGACTTGAGCGGCTAGGCTTGTATACACTGGAATTTAGAAGGATGAGAGGGGATCTTATTGAAACATATAAGATTATTAAGAGGTTGGACACATTAGAGGCAGGAAACATGTTCCCAATGTTGGGGGAGTCCAGAACCAGGGGCCACAGTTTAAGAATGAGGGGTAGGCCATTTAGAATGGAGATGAGGAAAAATATTTTCAGTCAGAGAGTTGTAAATCTGTAGAATTCACTGCCTCAGAAGGCAGTGGATGTCAATTCTCTGAATGCATTCAAGAGAGAGCTAGATAGAGCTCTTAAGGATAGCGGAGTCAGGGGGTATGGAGAGAAGGCAGAACGGGGTACTGATTGAGAATGATCAGCCAAAATCACATTGAATGGTGGTGCTGGCTCGAAGGGCCGAATGGCCTACTCCTGCACCTATTGTCTATTGTTCTCCGTTGACCTGTTGTGACAGTAGGCGAACTGTAGTGGGTCGAGGTTCTTGTTGAGGTAGGAGTTAATATGCACTATTTAAACATTTTCAATAATAATGATGAACTCCATCACACATCTTCCACAACCTTAAACAACACATATACAAATGAGTAATTAAACAAGTAGGTAATTAAACAACCATGTACCAAAGAGTAATTAAACATTGTTTGATTCTGCAAACAAGACGTATGCTCGTAATCATTGGATTGTTATTTGATAAAAGTTAGATTGTACACAACCTATAAATAAGATTCCCACACCATGTATGGTTCTTTAACAGATTATGAGCAACTGTGGAGTAACATCATGATAAGGGGAGTCAGTTACGAGGAATAAAACAAGCTTAAATTCAAAGTAAACAGGAAGGTAAACATGAAACATAGAAAGGGGAAAACGTAAGTAGCGAGTCAATAAATAGAATTGTAGGCTGAAACATGAAATGACACAAAAAGTGGTGGAGTTGCAAACAGCGAGGAAGGCTGTCAAAGGATGCAGCAGGACATAGATCCGTTACAGATATGAGTGGAGAAATGGCAGATGAAGTTTAATCTGGCAAGTGTGAGGTGTTGCATTTTGGGAAGTCAAATGTAAGGGGAAAGTATACAGTTAATACAAGGACCTAAAATAGCGTTGATTTACAGAGGGATCCGGGAATCAGAAAGCTTTTAAAACTTTCATTTGGCCATGTTTGGAATAATGTGTGCAGTTCTGGCTGCTTCATTGCAGGAAAGATGTGGAGTCTTTGGAGAAGATGCAGAGAAGTTTACCAGGATGCTGCCTGGATCAGTACTAGCAGAGATAGTTACAAGGAGAGGTTGCACAAATGTGGATTTCTTTCTCTGGAGTGTCAGAGGCTGAGGGAAGACCTAATTGAAGTTTATAAAATAATGAGAGACTGCTGAGAGGGGAGAGAGCCAGAATCTTTATTCTGGTGTGAAAAATCAAATACTAGAGGGCCTTGAACATCAGAAGGGAAAAGGTTAAAGAAGAAGTGCGGGGCAAGTTCTTTTACACAGAGTGTCAGATGCCGAGAAGGATTGGTGGTGGAAATAGATATGATAGTGGAGTTTAAGAAATTTTTAGAGAGGCACGTGAATATACAGGAAATTGAGGGATGGATATAGGTCAGGTGCAAGCAGAAGGGATTAGCAAATGTAGGCATCATGTTTTGCACAGACATTGTGGCCTGTTCCTGCTCTGTCCTGTTCCATGTTCTAATTGGAATTGATCGTATATTGCAGGGAGCTGGATGACTAAGACACCGATAATGAGATGTCAGTTCTACTAATTAAACACTGCAGGGTATAACAAATACCGGGAAAAATAGACGAATGGGAGGTGGAATTGCTATATTTGTAAGGGGTGGGATCAAAGTAATAGGAAAAAGTGACTCAGTGACAAATGTGTCAGAAAGACAGAAATAGCAAGCATGTGAATAAAAATAAAAGGAACAATTAGACAAATAAGACTAGTCTCAAGACCACCTTATCACGATAAACACAAAATTTGGAAAATTAGCTAAATCATGTGAGAGTTGTTAAATAAAACAAATTGTTAAGTTTAATTATTTACTTAAAAGATCAATCAGGAGTTATTTAATATTAATTGCATAGTTAGAACAATACTTTCAATTTCATATTAAGCTTGTTTTCAGTGTTTTTAAGAGTATTTTTAAAGTATTTTTAAGAGTATTATTCATAATTACTGGATGTTTCATTATTTTCTTTGATCCACTTGTAAATTGAAGGGTTTACAAAATGCCACCAGATCATCAAATTTCATTGGAACTCATGGACTCGGGACGGTATGAGGAAACGGGTGGCACCAGGCAGCCCTGGGGGGCGGAAAGAGTCATTTTGGAGAGCAGCAGAAATTGGAAAGTGGGGCTCGGAAGTAGTTACTGGAACCACTTTGGATCAGTGTTTATACAAATGAAATTGAACCTTTGAAGTGAAATTTGCAAATGACGGTAATTTGGGAACAAATAATCAAATACACTATTGCAGAAAGGCATGAATGAACTTTATAGAATGGTCATATGATTTAGTGATATTAAGTGTTATTAGAAAAATAGACATGTTACTGAATTACAGGAAGATTGTAGCACAGAAGGAAGTAAATTAGGCAATCAAAATCACACTGGCAGAGCATCCGGATAATTGTTCTCCTTATCCCCCTATCATTGCCGGGCAAATTCTTTTGAGTATTTTGTATGGAGACCACAATTGAATCTGCATCCACGATCCATCTCCCAAAACCCTCCACCCCACAAATCAAAAGATAATTCCAGGCCTTGCGCATTTGCTGCATTATGAAGATTTTTCTTGTGTCATTTTTTGATTCATCTGCGAGTCACTCTCATTCACGTTGTGTAGCCCTTGACCCTTGCAGCAATGAGTACATTTGCTCTCTAACTGCTGTCTGGACCTTTAGTGATTTTAACTGCCTCCACCAGCTCCCTTGCAACCTCCTCTAACCCAAGGATAATACTCCACTTCTCCTGTCTCTTCACATAATTGAAGTCCCTCATCCCTGGAATCAATCAAGCAAATCGTTTCTGGATCCTTTCTAAGAGTCTTTATCTTTCCTGTATGTGACCCTCAGAACCAGACACAATATTCCTATTACAGCTTAACCTGTTTTATATCACGTTCATCATGACTTGCTTGCACTGGCACTGTATCCCAGTAATTATAAAGTGATCTTGTAATCTTTTTTTCCACAAGATCATTCTCCAGCTCTCCTGCCATGTTCAGCAATTTAATAACATCTGATAATTTTTTTTAAAAAAGAGAATACAATAATAAAAATACTCAGATTTGACAAAGGGTCTTTGATCTGAAACATCGACTCCATTCTTCCTTTCACAGGTCTGTCTGATCTACTGAGCACAGTATTTTCTGTTTTTAATTTTAGATTTCCAGCATCTAATTTGTTTTTCAATTTCCATAAAATACTGATCCTTGCTCTGAAGTCAGGACATAGCTATTGGAGGAGCAAGCCTTGTTGTAATTGCAAAAAAATCAATAATGTATATAATCATGGGCATTAAAAATATTCAACGTCGCCTTTGCTTTCCACTGTATTTATGAATAATAATTCTGATGATTGTTATAAACCATGGAGTTTTCAGTGGGGCACTGATTTACACTAATTAAACCATGAGTATTCATGTAATGCTGCAATAGATATCAGAAATGATATTCTAGTTTGGCCGTGGGCCAGTTTGTGCAGGAGTGAGAACAAGTGTAGAAATTGAAAGCATAAAGAAAAAACTTGGTTATGTTCATTAGCAGAAATACATCAAAGTAAAAGAGCACAGTAAGGTTTCTGCTTAAGAAAGTGTGGAAAGGAATATGTTCTGCATCCAAACACAGTGTTAGTCACCCGCCACATCGTAAAACAGAGTACTGGACTTGTTTGCTGTCAGAGAAGGTCAACGTCTTATTCTATTTCCCTCTTGAGTGCCAAGAACCCCATAGTTTTTAACCCACAATTAATAAAACTTGTTTTGAAGATTACTAAAGATACCATGCCCATCCTTCGAATCATTTCAATAATTCTCCAGTGCACCCTGTCTGATGCCTGAACATTTTTTTTGAAGCGTGGCTCCCAGAACGAACACAGTGAAAGGCCTGGATAGAATGCATGTGGAGAGGATGTTTCCACGAGTGGGGGAGTCTAGGAACAGGAGACATAACCTCAGAATAAAAGGATGTACCTTTTGAAAGGAGATGAGAAGGTATTTCTTTAGTAAGAAGATGGTGAATCTGTGGAATTCTTTGCCACAGTCTGGTGTGGAGGCCAAGTCAATGGATATTTTTAAGGCGGAGATTGATAGATTCTTGAGTAGTATGGGTGTCAGGGGTTATGCGGAGAAGGCAGGAGAATAGGGTTGAGAGGAAAATATAGATTAGCCATGATTGAATGGCAGAGTATGGGCCGAATGACCTAATTCTGTTCCTAGAAAGTATGAACTTATGTACAATGCTCCAGTTGAGCTAAATTTAGTAAGGTACTCACAGATGGAAGTAGATTAAGGCAGTAAAAGGGCTCATTGTGCAGTGATCATGCAATACTGACTGGAAATCCCAGGACCGGGTAACTGTCATACCTGGGTGTTTTATAACGCATTTTATGAACTTTGGAGAAGGTTCAAACTGCAGAGGCAAATAGTGTATTTTCCTTTGCTATTTTCATTGTTTTCAACGAAAAGGTTCATGAGGCTATCTGTAGACTAAAAGATCGAAGCCTGGAATGTGGAAACATATGCATGAAAGAACCACCTGATGCACAGGAGTCTAAGCAGTACAGCCTCTCATGATCACAAAGGTCCCCGTTAGATTTTCTTTACGGACAATATCTGAGAAGACTTTATAGTTTTCCCATGTGAAATGATTATTTCTCCTTGTCTGTCAGACAGTCAATCAGTCAGTCAGTCAGTCAGTCAGTCAGTCAGTCCATCACTCCATTGGAGAATCCACATAAGCCCTGTGGGGGTTGATTTCTAATATTTCCCGTGGGCAAATATAGCAAAGGTGGAGGGACCACAATAGCTTTCAGCTTCTTCACAACGTCTGATCTTCCAAAGCACAGGGCAAAGTTGGCAACACCCTATCCAAAAGATTCTTAACATAATCAACTGTGAAGGATTTCATTAACAAAATGAAACGTGAGACGCTGCAACATGCCATGTGTTATTTACACATATGATTATATCATGCACCCAGATAGGATCAGTGATTTAGTGATCAAGAATCCATTTCAACCTTGACTGATGACTCCTTAGAATAGAATGAGACCCTGGGCACCGCCAAAATCATAGTTAAACAAACCACACAGATTCCCCAATCTGATTTACAGTTCCTGAATTATAATGTCCTTCTGCATCTTTCGTATTTGTCCATATTAAGCAGACTGCATCTTCCAAGCAGTGGACCTAAAGAGGTCGAGTAGACCAATAACTACTTTGTTGTAAGTATATTTCTGATAATTAACTCAATGGCCACAGGCTGTGTGCTGTCAGCTGGGAGATTCAAGCTCAAATGGTAGTTGTGAATGATGACTGCAATTAGTTATCTCTATAGGGGGTTGGTTCCAATGGCACTGTGGGAAAACTCTCTGGGATGCAGTCTTTTTCCACCTTGTTTAATTACGGTACCCATTCAGCTGAGGAACAGAATGAACAACAGCCTTGGGAATAGACATAGATATAGAGTTGGATTTAGCTCTTTGGGCTAATGGAATCAAGGGATATGGGGAGAAAGCAGGAACGAGGTACTGATTTTGGATGATCAGCCATGATCATATTGATCGGCAGTGCTGGCTCGAAGGGCCAAATGGCCTACTTCTGCACCTATTTTCTATGTTTCTATGAATAACTGCATATTAGACTTCCACTATTGTGGATATTCCAAGTTGAATTTCAGGACAGGTAAGGGGTTTAAGAATGAATCTGCACCACTGTGGGTACTTGCAATGTAAAACAGTGCAACCCTTTGCTGTGGAACAAATAAGTCCCTACAATGAATGCCATACTCAAAGATGGTAACTGTAGCTACGTAATTTATTGTCCCATTCATAGTGTTACCTCATCATAAGTGCTCTGCCTATAAAGTAACGGCTGATAGAGAGCATCACAGTAACTGCTGACGAAGTAGGATAATACATGACCACCAAACCAATGTAAGCTACGTAAAGATCAGCAAAAACCACAAATGTTATAAATGTGTTATTTTTTAATACTGTACTGTGCAAGATTAAAACATTCGCTGAGAGTAGGAGCATCGTGAAATTGTCTATCCATTGTGGCATTTAATTCTAACTGACCTAAAGTGTGGTGCGTAGAATATTGAAGAAAGTATTCACGTGACAAAGATTCATAAGGTAGAAACAATCTCAACAACTTTAACATTTGTACTTTCCTACTAATGAACATGAAACATAAACTAATGAACATATATTTCATATAAAGTCACACAGCCCATTTTGCTTCGTTATATAAATAGTGCATCAATACAAAAGATTATTTCTGAATTGCCTGTTCACTGACTGAACAGTCCATAAGAGCAGGCTTAGAGTATGACGACTTGTGAAATGTTGTTTTTGACATATTGTCTTTAAACATAGAACATAGCACAGAAACAGGCCCTTTAGCTCTCAATGTCCGTGTTGAACTTGTTGCCAAGTTAAACTAATCTTTTCTGCCTGCTTGTGATCCATACCCTTCCATTCCTAGCATATCCATGTGTCTATTTAAACGTCTCTCACATTGCATATCCTATCTGCTTCCACCACTATTCCTAGAAGTGCATTCCAGGACCCTGATGCTCTCTGTGTAAAACAACCTGCCCCACATGTCTCCTTTAAACTTTGCGCCTCTTACCTTAAAGCTGTGTCCTCTAGTCCTTGACATTTTCTCCCTGGAAAAGAGTTCTGGCTGTTTATCCTAGGTATGCTTCCCATAATCTTATATATGTCTATAAAATATCTAAAGTTATGGAAAATACATTGCGTGAAACCATAACTCAAATTCAATGTACATATTTCTCATAATTTTCGGCATTTAAAGCATCTTCTGAGCTTTCAGTTGAGGTGTGATTTTATAATTTCCACTTGATCATCTATTGAACAATGGGGTGCAATAGTTTCTCAAGAAAGCAACTTTCTACATTTCCTCCACTCTTAAAGTTCATAACTTATATTTCAGTTGTAAATGATGACTAAGGATGTTCAGATATTAACCTTTAAATACATTATTGTTGCCCCTGGGACAGCTGGGTTAAGAAACGCTATTTTTTTCAAGGAGGGTTGAGGTAGTTGGCACAGTGCAGAAGTTGAGAAGATGATTGAGAAGTCTTCTCTCTGTGTGCAATGATGTAACTGAGACGTGGCAATTGCAACAAATGACACGTGTGTCTAAAACTTGGGTAATGCTGAGCAGTTTAGATTTCCTTTCTTCTGGTGAAAAGTCAAACCATTCCCCACACTTGATGACAAACATAAGGTGTGTGCATAAGTTCAAAAAGTCAAATTGCCTTCTGCCGGCATCTCAGCCGAACCTTGCAACCAAAGCCAGAAGAAAAACAAATTGCTTTCAGTATTCCCACAATCAAGCCAGCTACTCCAATGTTATCTTTGTAAACAAATATTAAAAATGATTATTCATCTTTCCTTGGCATTTGCTAATTTGTGGAGAACAAGTCATTCACAAAAAAAAAGACAAACTTATCAGCAAAAAGGGTTGTTTTCAAAAAAGGCAGAATGTACATTACTGAGATTTGCAACACTGATGGAGTCCATCTGGACCATCACATCCATGCCAGTGTGTTTGTTCCACACAAACCTCCTCCAATATTCTACATTTAACCAAGTCAATCGATACATCTATTCCTTTCTCCTTTAGCTCATTCAGCTACCTCTTCCACATATCTATGCTATTCATTTATGATAATAAGTTTCATTGGCTGAAAAGAAAAGTTTCCCTTGAGTTGCCTCTTGACTTGGTTCCAATAACTGTGTTTCTTAATTATGCTTCAAGACTGAAATCTATGGCTTCATGGTGTTCACTTTCAAACTGCAGGCCATATATTGCCAAGAGATGTAATCTGGGTTTTCTACACAGTATGCAGTGTACAGGTGAGTTATATAGCACAATAAGCACAAAGAATATTGTTGACTCTCCAACAATAAAATCTCCTGTTCCTTCTTGCAATGATATAACATTACCTTTATATTAATGACTGCTTTATGTTTGTGGGCATTAGTTTTGTGCTCACCCACATTTGGGAAACATCTTTGTTAAATCTATCTAATGAAACCCATTCATAAGGTGAAGATAATCAGGTCACGCAGCATTTTTTTCTGGAGAACACAGCCTCACCTAATGAATAAAATTTGAATTGAAAAACTATAGAATGAGCAAGGGAAACATTGTCAGGTTAGTTTCTGCCCTTTACTTAAACAAAGTGCTCTTTTGTTTTTATCACTTTAGAAAATGTGTGAGTCGATTGGGCATGATCTTATTTTGCAATAAGAAAATTATGGTAAAGTGACAAAATTGCCACTGATGATTTAATTTAGGAACCAAGGCAGCTGTATCTTCTAAGTTTTTAAGTCCAATTATAGAATGAACAATGTCTTAGCTGTTTTATTTTACATTATTTTTAGCTCAGCTCTTAATACTTTTTTCTGCTTGGCTCCAAATCTTACTGCTGCCTGGAAATAAACATTGCTCAAAATATAAACCCTAACTAAGATATTCAGTACGTAGCAGGAAGAGATCTTTCAAATACTAGAGGAGGATCTAAATTAATATATCAATACTAGCTGCTGTGGACCCGTTGGGTCCAAACCTCTCCTGCATTGGTGTAGCAACCTCCCCTACCCCTCCCCCCCCCCACTCACCCACTCCATCCCCCCTCAACCCTCCTTATCCCCCCCTCCTCCCCTCCCCCCCCCCACCCACGGATCCGGCGGCCATGCCATGAAGTGAGCTGCAGCTCGCTACGCGTCGCTGCCATTTGCACCATTGCAAAGTCGAAATATTGTAAGTCGAAGCATCGTAGGTCGGGGAGCATCTGTATTAGATCAACGGGCCCCAACTGCGCAGGCGCAGACTCAGTGGGTTCCCTTTATGACGTTGAACACGGAGGTATTATTGCATAGGCACGGCTGATGGATAGGACAAGTGGAAAAGAGATTTATTAAAGTTTTAAAAGTTATTTTGGCTGTATTTCAGGAACAAATATATCCACAAACCCACAGACGCACAAATATACATGATGAGAGTTTTAGTAATATATACTAGACCAAATGGACCCATTGGGCCCAAACCTCTCCTGCATTGGTGCAGCACCCTATCCCCCCCCCTCCCCTCCCTCCCCCTTCCCCCCCTCCCTCCACCCTCCCCTCCCTCCCCCTTCCCCCCTCCCTCCACCCTCCCCTCCCCCTCACCCCCTCCTCCCCCTTCTTTCCCTCCTCCCCCTCCCTCCCCCCTCCCCTCCCCCCTTACTCCCTCCTTCCCTACCCCCTCCCTCCACCCCCTCTCCCCTTCCCCTCCCCTCCGCCTTCCCCCCACTCCATCCCCCTCAACCCCCCATACCCCCCCTCCCTCCCTCCCCCCTTCCTCCACCCCTTCCTTCCCTCCCTCCCTAGGAGATAGATTTAAACTTTAAAATGTAAATAACTTTTAAAATATAACACCGATTTCAATGAAACTTCTTCCCTTAGCACCAAAGGGATGACAGTGAGTGAGCTGAGCCTAAAATTGTTGCGCTATCGTGTACCATTTTGGCTGTAGTTCAGGAACAAACAAACAAACAAATGAGAGTTTTAGTATATAGATAGATAAAGCTTAACATAAACTATTAATTATGAATTAGTTTACAGTTCTATCTCTTCCAGAAATGGTTTCTTCCTCAGAGTTTCACTCAGCAGACCATGTGTCTCGTGAAGTGAAATTGGTCTCTTCTCTTGATCTCTCTCATTCACAGTGAATGGGCCAATTGGAGCACATTAGTTACTGGTGGTCTGGACCACTTGAGATATCTGTAGCGGAAAATATCAAATGAGCAGATCATTACCTTCAGGTTAAAATTGCCAAGCTTAAAAAAAAGTAGGCGTGAAATGGTATTGAATAAGCAAAGGCTTGTACACAAGAATTGGGATTTGTCTTGAAGATTTTATGCACCCCTGAATGATGTTTTCACCCTTATTCTCAACCTTCCTGGATCAGAAAAAAATGTCTTTGGCTGAGCCACCAATCAAAGAAACAAAATACTAAATCGTCTTACTTGAATAATGCAACAGTATCCTGTTTCAATTCTGTTTTCCTTTCTGGACTTGAAACTATTTATTTTATTGGTATATGACAGCACTTGAAAATTATACATGAGTCTGAAGCGCCATATGTTAACATTTTAAACATGTTGTGCTTTCATCAAAGGAACTCTTTATTTGCTGATTTACAATCAATAAACCAATCTGTTTCTATGTGATGAAGTGTACTTGGCCCATTATTTCGTACCTTGTGAAGGAAACAGCCTCCATTTACACACTAGTTATTTGAACTAATGACAGAAATTCATGTCTTTGTCTGCAAGGGGGATGATGAGAAACATTCCTTCTATAATAACCGCGGTGGAATTAACAGCTCTGACATGAATGAAAACTGAAAACAAAAAATCTGCAGGGTATTTTTCCTGGAGTCTCCAGGGAATGAGATTTGTGAGTGTTGATAGTTTAATGAGCAAACTGATCAATGCAGGGCCAATAGAACAGAAGTCAGCGACCGGGGGTACATCTTAAAAAGAACCGTTGAAAAAGGGTGATAGCCTTATCAATGCCAAGAAAAATAATATGATTTATCAATCATACTCTTTAGAAATACCTGTCTACTCTCAACATTGCCAGCAGTAGATAATCTGGATTTGAAGCTTTGGTCATGATCTATACCAATGGTTCAATGGTGTAGGAAGGAACTGCAGATGCTGGTTTAAACCGAAGAAAGACACAAAATGCTGGAGTAACTCAGCAGGACAGGAGAGAAGGAATGGGTGACATTGCGGGTCGAGACCCTTCTTCAGACTGAAAGTCACGGGAAAGGGAAACGAGAGATATAAACGATGATGTAGAGAGATATAGAACAAGGAATGAAAGATATGCAAAAAAGTGACAATGATAATGGTACTTTATTGTCACATGTACTGAAGTGCAGATAATTTCCATTTTTCATACAGTTCAGTAAATATATTATGATATTATGATACATAAGCACAATCATAGTAAAGTACAAGTCTATAAGTACAGTAAGACAATATACAATAGTCGCCATTTTTTGTGCCATTTTTCTTATTCAAGTCTGAAGTTGTTATGAACGTGGAGTTCACTTGGCTATAAAGGCCCGCTGTCCTGGCAGCTTTGCAGTGTTAGCTTGGCCAAGCGAATATTGTATTTACAGGCCTATTATGGTGCTGCAAGTGAGAAATGTCCATTTCTCAATGTCCAATTGGTACTTATAACAACTAAACACTCTTGACTGGCCTGAATAAAAAAAATGGTGGACTAGAGATGTCAATTGATGGTCTTGTTTCACAAATCAGGAATGGAATGTCATCAATTTGAGTAGATTGAGTCAATCTCCACGATAATTCTGGATCAGCTTGGCATGTGTATTTTTTTAAAACTTTATTTCTATTGTGTATCATCTGCAATCTCTTGATTTCATGACAAAGTAATATCAAATATCTAGCCTATATTTTGCAGTGTGTTGATACTTCCACTAATTCTTTGGCAAAGATCTACATTGCTGACTAATTAATATTCAATAATTGTGTATTCAAAGAAATAGCAAGAGTGGGAAAAAAAACTGTGGACGTCCGTTATGGGAAGAATAATGTTGGCATTGTGTTAATGGCTTGCAGATGAGTGTTCGGAAACTCACCATTAATTTGCACTCATGGCCTGGTTTGATTAAATGGAAAACCTGTTTGTTCAACATTTCAATCTTTTTTTCTAAGTGATGTTGGTCTTTTCAGTTCATTTTGTTTTCTTAATGCCTCCTTCAATTGAAATTGACAGCAACTTCTGGAACATACATGGTTAAATCTGGACTCTGCTTTGAGTGATTCCTTGTTTGATTACAGTTAGTGATCTTTTACAGCCTTCTCCAGCATAATCTTCAGAAACCAGTCATATTTTGAGTCATTAAGATATTTCCACACTATTCTTGCTCCCCAGTACACAGAAGGTACTTTGTTAAACGAGGTTTAAGTTATTCTAACCCGTAATTACTGCTTAACATCCTGTCTGGCCCAAAAAGGAAAGTTTATTTTCGACTGTATTGCAATTTCCTTGGATAAATATTGTAGGAGAAAATGGTTTTTAAATGTTAATTTATGACATTTTAACTCTTAATTTGTTGTGTATGCATGATCCAATCTCATTTACATGTTTCCAGAGAGGTACAGTTTGCAGTAAAATTATAAAAAAATTAATAAAATACTTTAATGTATGGCAAGGAACATTTTCCAATGTTCAAAAGATTCAGGATCAGTTCCTGTGGATTGGAGGGTAGCTGATGTTATCCCACTTTTTAAGAAAGGAACGAGAGAGAAAACGGGGAATTATAGACCAGTTAGCCTGATATCGGTGGTGGGGAAGATGCTGGAGTCAATTATTAAATGTAATAATGGTGCATTTGGATAGCACTAAAAGGATTGGTCCAAGTCAGCATGGATTTATGAAGGGGAAATCCTGCTTGACTAATCTTCAGGAATCTTTTGAGGATGTGACAAGTAAAATGGATGAAGGAGAGCCAATGAATGTAGTGTATCTGGACTTTCAGAAAGCCTTTGATAAGGTCCAACACAGGAGATTAGTGGGCAAAATTAGAGCACATGGTATTGGGGGCAGGGTATTGATGTGGATAGAGAATTGGTTGGCAGACAGGAAACAAATAGTAGGAATAAACGGGTCCCTGTCAGAATGGCAGGCGGTGGAGTGCCGCAAGGCTTGGTGCTGGGGTCGCAACTATTTACAATTTTCTATTAATGATTTAGATGATGGAATTAAAAGTAACACTAGCAAACTTGCAGATGCACAAAGCTGGGTGGCAGTGTGAACTGCAAATAGGATGTTAGGAAGTTGCAGGGTGACTTAGACAAGTTGAGTGAGTGGGCAGATGCATGGCAGATGTAGATAAATGTGAGTATAATGTAGATAAATGTGAGATTATCCATTTTGGTGACGAACCAAAGAGGCAGATTATTATCTCAATGGTGTCAGATTAGGAAAAAGGGAAGTGCAACGAGACCTGGGGGGTCTTCGTAGACCAGTCACTGAAAGTAAACATGCAGGTACAACGGCAGTGAAGAAAGCTAATGGCATGTTGGCCTTCATAATGAGAGGATTTGAGTATAGGAGTAAAGAGGTCCTTCTGCAGTTGTACAGGGCCCTGGTGAGACCACATCTGGAGTATTGTGTGCAGTATTGGTCTCCTAATTTAAGGAAGGACATCCTTGCTATTGAGGCTGTGCAGCGTAGGTTCAGGAGATTAATCCCTGGGATGGCGGGACTGTCATATGAGGAAAGATTGGAAAGACTGGGCTTGTATTCACTGGAATTTAGAAGGATGAGAGGGGATCTCACAGAAACATATAAAATTATAAAAGGACTGGCCAAGCTATATGCAGGAAAAATGTTCCCAATGCTGGGGCAGTCCAGAACCAGGGCCCACAGTCTAAGAATAAAGGGGAGGCCATTTAAAACTGAGATGAGAAAAAAACTTTTTCACCCAGAGAGTTGTGAATTTGTGGAATTCTCTGGCACAGAAGGCAGTGGAGGCCAATTCACTGGATGAATTAAAAAGAGTGTTAGATAGAGCTCTAGGGGCTCGTGGAATCAAGGGGTATGGGGAGAAGGCAGGCATAGGTTACTGATTGTGGATAATCAGCCATGATCACAATGGGTGGCGGTGCTGGCTCAAAGGGCCAAATGGCCTCCTCCTGCACCTATGTTTCTATGAACTGCAAATGCTGGTTTACACCGAAGATAGACACAAAATGCTGGAGTAACTCAGTGGGACAGCCTGTCCCGCTGAGTTACTCCAGCATTTTGTGTCTATGATTTTTATTAATTTGGTTTGTATGAGAATCATTTAGTATAAAATGCTTCCCAGCTGACTTGATAACATTATTGTAACTTCCACTCCCATCCTGTTACCAATAAACTTCCAGACTAGTTTTGGCCACCATTCGTTTCTCATTCATTTCTCATGTCAGAACTATATCTGTTGAATTCAGATCACATTTATGCTGAAGATTGTCAGCGTCTCTGTTGCTTAAGATTTGTCACAATATCTGTCCGTTGTCCAATAAAGAATGATTGGAAATGTCCTACAATGAAATGTGGGGAGAATTGATACAAATCAATGCCTTTGTTCCTGACTTGGACTCAGTTCTCCAATCTTCATTTCCATTCCAGGAAATAATCCAAACCTGAACCAGATGTTGAATCGAATATGGAGTTGAGTTTTTCATCTGCATACTTCTCCATCATTAAAGATGTTATCATGGATCTCAGAACATCTGCTGAAATCTTAACCTGGTCTTTTGATATCTCTATATTTAATGAATGCAATGCCATCTTGGATGGTCTTCTGTCTGCTAATCTGCTGAAAAAGGTGATCATATAAAACTTCTGTTTCACTACAAATCGTGAAATTTGGGTGGCACAGTGGCACAGCGGTAGAGTTGATGTGCTGTGGTGTATGCAGTTTGTACGTTCTCCCCGTGAACTGTGTGAGTTTTCCCCGGGACCTCCGGTTTCCTCCCACACTCCAAAGATGTACAGGTTTGTAGGTTAATTGGCTTGGTATAATTGTAAAAATTGTCCCTCGTGTGTGTTGGATAGTGTTAGTGTGCAGGGTTCACTCGTCGTCGTGGTGTGCCGAAGGGCCTGTTTCCATGCTGTATCTCAAAAACTAAAAATAAAAAATAAAATCTAAGTCAACAATAGAACATGTGCGTGTAGACCTACACAGGCTCCCACTCTGACTCTGCCTTGATTGTAATGTCCATGTCATTGTTTTCAGCTTTGTTTGTGAGCATTGCCTCTTTTCCCCACCACCATCCCGACACTAAAGCATTTCCAGCTTTTCAAGACTTCAAGATCTTGAGAGTTCAGGATATGCATGTTCCTGTCAGAGGGAAGAGCAAGGCAGGCAGCAGTAAGCTACCCTGATGAGGAGAGTAATTGAAACTCTGGTCAGGAAAAGTTGACGGCATGGGTCAGGTAGAAAGAGCTGGGATCACGTATACCCCTGGAGGAGTACAGGGGACTGAGGACCAAGCCGAGGAAGGAATGCAGAAGGGCAAAAAGCGGCATGAGATAGCATTAGCAAACAAGTTTTAAGGAATTCTGTGTATATTATGGGGAAAAGGGTAATTAGAGAGATAAACCAAAGGGGTCATCTCTGTGTGGAGCCACAGGCAGAGGCAAGAATGAATCTTTCTCCTCTGTTTTTACCGCAGAGAATGATTTGAAGACGAGGGAACTTAGAAGGTTTATGGTGATGTTTTGAAGACAGTTCCTATTACAATCGAGGAGGTGCTGAATTACCTCGGACAGGTTTGTAGGTTAATTGGGTTTGTTAAGAATTGTAAAGTGTCCCTAGTGAGTAGGATAGTGCTAGTGTACGGGGATCGCTGGTCAGCGTGGACTCAGTGGGCCGGAGAGAAACATGCCATTTAGTTTCTCTAAACTAAATAAAATATGAAGGTAGATAAATCTCCCGGGTCTGATCAGATACTGTGGGAATCTGGAGAAGAAATTACAGCAGTGCTGAGAAATATGATTCATCGTTACACATGGGTGAGGCGCCGAAAGACAGGAGGGCTGTTGTGTCTCTATTTAAGAATGCAGCAAAGAAAATACTGGGAACTATAGAACCCTATGGCTAACATCTGTGGGAGGAAACACTGGAGAGGATGCTGAGGGATAAGATATACATGCATTTTTAAGGACAATCAGGATATTTTGTGCATGGGAGATTGTGTCTTACTACTTTGATTCAGTTTTTGAACATGTAACCAAGAAAGTTGATGAGGAAAAGGCTGTAGACAGCCGATATGGACTTCAGCAAGGCCTTTGATAGGGTTCTGCATGCGAGGCTGCACTGGAAAGTTAGATCACATGGGATCCAGGGAGAGGAATACAGAATTAGCTTCATGGTAGGAGGTAGAGAGTTGTGGTGGAAGGTTGTTCTCTGGACAGAAGGCCAGTGAACAGTGTACCTCGGGGATTGGTTTTGGCCCATCACTGTCATCTATATTAACAATTTGGATAAGAAAGTACAAAACATAATTAATCAGTTTACAGATGACACTGAAATAAATGGTATCACATTCAGTGAAGATGGTTAACAAGAATTACAGTGGTATCTTGATCAGCTGGGCAAGTGAACCGAGGAATGGCTAATTTGGTTAAATGTGGGTGTTGTATTTTGGGAAGTCAAACCAGGGCAGCAACTTCTCAGTGAACGATACGGTCCTGGGGAATGTCATATAAGGCAGATGGATCAAAGATTTACGAGGATGTCACATAGATACATAAACAATAGGTGCAGGAGTAGACCATTTGGCCTTTAGTTAAATGTTCTGACATCTCTCTTTCCATGCTTTTTTTTTATACATATTAAGTGTTTTAAGCGTTTTAAGTGAGTTTGAAGGGTTCCCTCGCATATCCATGTTCACAAGAGATGTTCCTGACCTGCTGAGTTACTCCAGCACTTTGTGTTCTTCTCTAAGTGTATTCAAATGTTTTATTAAATTAGAGATCCTAGATTAATGCTGAATGTTGATGGTACTCCTCTGGAACTGATGTTTTAACTAATATTGGAATTGGGGAAAACCACACCACGGGGATTTTCTCAAAATTCAGCAAGGGGTGCCACCATTTCAGTACTGTGCACAAATTTGACTTGGTGCATGTTTTAATGTATCACTTTTTTTTTGGCCAAGCATACTGTATTTTGGAGTTAAGCCCATCAGGAAAGAAAATGCAAACTGGAGATTGAATTCCAGATGTTAACAGTTGCCACCTGGAGATTGGTCTCTGATAATGTGTTTTAATTCTTGCTGCATCTGTAATTGCATGAAGTAACATTCCTTGGTGTAGCTAATGGAGATCAGAAATTGTTGTTAATAATGGAATTAAACCTTGGTGCCATTTGGTGCTCATTAAAACGGCAGGATGCTAACAGGAAGTAATTTAACAAATATTAATCATGAACATGTTATTTTTCAATCAGACAGGATATATACTGATGCAGAAAGTATGTGAAACACCATCCATATTTTGGTTTACTGAAAGCTGTAAAAGCATAACATTTATAAACATTCCAGGACTTCCCTGTGAATTCCTACACTTACTGCACAATGGAATTTTCTCTTTAGAGTGCGGGATATTACAAATAAAATCCTCAAAGGCGGAAAATCCCACTTCCACTTGAGTGGTTTGCATTATCAAGGAGAGTGTTCCCAGCTGATCCTTGCACACCACCCGTCACACTGTTCTGATGTAAGAATGTCAGCCACTTGTTGTCAATTAAAGGTGAACATTTCTGAGTTTCATTCTCTTGTGAATAAAGCAGCTTCTAACTCCTTTCAGTGCTCTATTTTCTGCTCTGCCCTTTGTTGCAGGATAACTACCACTGTTACCACAGGGATAACAGTTCAAGTTATGGTCCAGGTAACTACTTCACCTTTCTCCATGTTTTGGCTTCGAAGTTCTTGCTTGGCAAACAAGATTACTTACCAGAGATGCAGTTGGTTGTCAGGTTGAACCATCCTCTTGCACCCACTCCGTGGACCAGTCCTGCCATTTATTAGTTACCATAAGGAACCCTGGATGTTATGTTTGCACATCACCCACCCAATGTGTCTTTCTACTCCTGAGAAGCCTTCACCCACCCATTTTGCCCAATGTTTTTCTTGCCCTGCTTTTAGAAAAGCATCAATATAGATTTGAATTGTTTGGCTTGAGCTTGATCTTTTGTTAAAAACAACAAATGAGTGGCAACATAATAGGCAATATTTGATGTTCATTAGCAGCCCATGGTGCAGTCAGACAAATTCCGGGTGAGCTCGAGATTCCAGGCCCAAAGTGAACATGGAGCTTCCATAAATACTAACTGTGAGCCAATGCTATGACATTTCAGGAAATAAACTGTTTCAAATTGCCAAAGATTTGTCTTTCCACTTCATGTCTTCCTCTGTCTTTCTACTCCTGAGAAGCCTTCACTCGCAGCCAATTCTAGTTTCTCAAAAGAGTCAACGTGTGAAATAAAGAACTGCGGATGCTGGTTTAAGCTTTAATGTGGCTCTACTCTCGCTCACAGTATTATGTCTTCACAGCCATTTCAGAATATCAAAGTGAATTTTTCAGCTTTTCATATCAGTCCCATTTGAAAACAAGTCCCAACGTTATGTGGGTTTGAGTTGAATTACAGACCCAACAGGCTCTTTATGGCATCATTGCAGAACACCTGCTAACTTTGCTAATGAGAACCAACACTGTTGTGAATCACTGTGTATGTGAACCATCAAACAAGTGCAGCACCTTTCACAGTGCTCGAAAGTTGCAATTCACTGTTATTCAGTGCCATAATAAAGCAATCACAACATTTAATAGATAAAATGTTATTTTTGTCAGAGCAGTTTCCAGTTAAAGGATTCTTTTCAGAGTTGAGTCAGCACTATTTATGAGGGAAACATGGTAGCCAGATGAGGTAAATTAAGTGACAATCCATCAGATAGATATCAGGGAGCTTTAAGAGTTAAATCTTTCCCATGTTGCAGTCTTGGCTGGGTTACTTTGAACTTGGAAAATTAGTGTTGCAATGAAACTGATGGATTCATTATTTTGAAATAATTTTCTGGCGTTTACTCATCGAGTCATACAGCGGGGAATCAGGCCTGTCGGCCTAACTTGCCCACGCAGACCAACATGGCCCATCTACACTGGTCCTACCTGCTTGTGTTTGGCCCAGATCCCTCGGAACCTAAACAGTCCATGTGCTCGCTAAATGTTTCTTAAACATTGTGATAGTACTTGCCTCAACTACCTCTTCCAGCAGCTCGTTCCATACACCTACCACCCTTTGTGTGAAAATGTTGCCCCTCAGATTCCCATTAAATCTTTCCTCCCTCACCTTGAACCTATGCCCCCTGGATCTCAATTCCCCTACTCTGGGTAAAAGACTCTGTGTGTTCACCGTACCTATACTTCTCATGATCTTGTACATAATCACCCGTTATCCTCCTGCACTCCAAAGAATAGAGTCCTGCCAATTCAACCTCTCCCTACAGCTCAGCCCCTCGAGTCCTGGCAACATCCTTGTAAATCTTCTCAGAACCCCATCCAGCTTAACATCTGTTGATATTCCTTGGCAGATGGGGCTGCCCTGCCAAAACCAGCCATTGTGCTCACCTTAAAAACCCTTGATGAAATGGTGAGACCACGTGAAGTTGTGTCGTTTATCAAGTGTGGATGCAGACCGGTTATTGTCTGGTAGGTGTGTCGTAAAGAGAAATAACTAGTTTATAGGAAGCTTTTTAAAATGTAAAATCTTTCAAAAAGGTGAGGAATGCTGGCTCAGTTGAAATTTTTGATGCGACAGATTTGGAATTGGTTTATTATCACGTGTACCAAGAAATAGTGAAAAACTTACTTTGCATTCTATCCAATCAAATTATACCATTCGGCGGCGCGGTGGTGCAGCGGTAGAGTTGCTGCCTTACAGCACCAGAAACCCGCGTTCAATCCTGACTATGGGTGCTGTCTGTACGGTTTGTACCTTCTCTCCGTGACCTGTGTGACCTCCCACACTCCAAGGATGTACAGGTTTGTAGGCTAATTGGCTTGGTAAAATTGTAAATTGTCCCTAGTGCGTGTAGGGTAGTGTTAGTGTGCGGGGATCGCTGGCCAACATGGATTCAGTGGGCTGATGGGCCTGTTTCCGCACTGTATCTCTAAACAAAACTAAACATACATGAATACAACAGGTAGGCAAAGCAAAAAATATCCAGAATGCAGAATATAGGCCGCAATGAGATAGGTTGGGAGATAGGGCTATGCTTAGCTTTTGAGAAGTCCGTTCAGTTGTCTGATAATGGTGGGTGAAACTGGTCCCGAATCTGGTGGTACTTGCTTTTGTATATACTTCCCAACTGGAGAGGGAAGAAGAAGAAATGACAAGGATATAAGTGGTCTTTAATTATGTTGGCTGCTTTCCAAGGCAGCATGAAGTGTAGATGGAGTTGGAGGGGTGGGGGGGAAGCTGATTTGCGTGATGGACAGTGCTATAACCACAGACTCCTGCAATTTGTTGTGGTCTCAGGCAGAGCAGTTGCAAATCAAAGATGTGATGCATCCGGATAGGATACTTTCTCTGGTGCGTCTGTAAAAATTGGTAAGTGTAACAAAGGCCATTAATCAAAATGATCAAGTGGATGTCAGGTATAAATCAGTCTGGATCCAATTGAATGATGGAAGGGAGTCAATTAGTTATTTGCTTTCTCTTGGAATTGGAAAGACTAGGCTTGTATTCACTAGCGTTTAGAAGGATGAGAGGGAATCTTATAGAGACGTATAAAATTATAAAAGGACTGGACAAGCTAGATGCAGGAAAAATGTTCGCAATGTTGGGGGAGTCCAGAACCAGGGGACACAGTCGAAGAATAAAGGGGAGGCCATTTAAAACGGCGGTGAGAAGAAAACTTTTTCACTCAGAGAGTTGTGAATTTGTGGAATTCTCTTCCACAGAAGGCAGTGGAGGCCAATTCACTGGATGAATCTAAAAGAGAGTTAGATGGAGCTCTAGGGGCTTGTGGAATCAAGGGATATGGGGAGAAGGCAGGCACAGGTTACTGATTGTGGATGATCAGCCATGATCATAATGAATGGTGGTGCTGGCCTGAAGGACCAAATGGCCTCCTCCTGCACCTATTTTCTATGTTTCTATGTTTCTTTCTTCCTATGAAGGTCAAGTTAATGGCTTTGATGTGGTTTATTGATGCAGTTATGTTGGAATGTACATGAGAAGAACTCTGTGTTTCCTTTAGTGCTTTTCCGGTATCTTACAAGATGACTTGGATAGTTAGAGCCTCAGATGATGATACTTCTGGCTGTGTAATGCATCATCAGTAGGGCAGTCAAGTGTTAGTCCATCTTTATATTGAATTTCCGAATGGATTTGAAGAAACCACAAGCTTCTTTCTCAGCTATGTAAGAGATATTTATTTGGTGAACTGAGGTGATGTATGATTCCATTTCGAGGGAAATCCTGTTGTGAATGAACAGATATTGAAATAGATTTTAAGTTGTTTCATTAATGGCAAAGGAGTTTCTTTGAGATTAACTTGGAACATAACCTTGGTATGTCCTGTTTGTTCAAACTAAGAAAATAAATAATAATAATAATAATAATGCATTACATTTATATAGCGCTTTTCATATACTCAAAGACGCTTTACAGGGATTTAGAGAACATAGGGAAGTGAATAAATAGATAAATAAGTAAACGAACAGAGAAAGGAGACAGAAGGTGAGGTGACCTTCAGTGGTTGAAGGCAGTACTGAACAGGTGAGACTTCAGTGATGTTTTGAATGTGGTGAATGTGGAAGAGTCTCTGACGGTTTGGGATAGTGAGTTCCATAGGGTGGGAGCAGCGATGGAGAAAGCCCTGTCCCCCCAGGATCTGAGTTTGGTCCGGATGTGGGGGGATAGGAGATTGGCAGCAGCAGAGTGGAGGGTGCAGGTGGGAGTGTGCCTGTGGAGGAGGTCGGTCAGGTAGGATGGGGCCAGGTTATGGAGGGCTTTGTAGGTCATGAGGAGGATTTTGTACTGGATTCTCTGGGGGATGGGGAGCCAGTGGAGTTTGTAAAGGACGGGGGTGAATGGTCACGGATCGGGGTGTGGGTGAGTAGACGGGCAGCGGAGTTTTGAATGTATTGAAGTTTACTGATGATTTTTGAGGGTGCGCCATAGAGGAGGCTGTTGCAGTAGTCCAGACGGGAGGTGATGAAGGCGTGGATGAGGGTTTCTGCAGCTGTGGAGGAGAGGGATGGACGGAGACGGGCAATGTTTTTGAGGTGGAAGAAGGCTGTCTTTGTGATGTGTTTGATGTGTTTGTCGAAGGAGAGGGTTTGATCAAAGATGATTCCAAGATTCCGGATGTGAGGGGAGGTGGATACTGGGAGACCATCAATATTGAGGATGAAGTTTTGGGTGGATTTGGTGAGCGTTTTTGGACCAATGATGATGATTTCAGATTTGTTGCAGTTGAGTTTGAGGAAATTTGATTGAAGCCAAGATTTTATTTCAGTGATGCAGTTTGTCAGTGTAGAGTGTGTGGTGGGGGAGATTGACTTGGTGGAGATGAGGAGCTGGATATCATCGGCGAAGCAGTGGAAGTTGAGACCATGACGGCGGATTAATTGACCAAGGGGGAACAGGTAGAGGATGAAGAGGAGGGGGCCAAGGACTGAGCTTTGGGGGACACCATGGGGGAGGGGAGCGGTAGGGGATTTACAGTTGTTAATGGAGATGAACTGGTGCCTGTCAGAGAGGTAAGATTTGAACCAGGATAGGGCTGTGCCGGTGATGTTAAAGGAGGTTTCAAGTCGGGTGAGGAGAATGGAGTGATTTATGGTGTCAAAGGCGGCGCTGAGGTCAAGTAGGATGAGGATGTTGAGGTTGCCAGCGTCGGAGGAGAGGAAAAGGTCGTTTGTGATTTTGAGGAGCGCAGTTTCACTACAGTGGTTGGAGCGGAATCCGGATTGGAAAGTTTCATGAAGATGAAGATGTTTCCAATGTTTTCATTTCTTTGTAACAGTGTTGATGTTAAATTCTCCTTGCACAGCCTTTGCTGTGTTCATGCAAAAAAAAAATGTGTGTTATTATCAATAAAATGCCCCATGTTTATGTTTATGTGAACATGAGATGAGACCATTTAGCATGAAAGCCTTAAGCAACATATGATATATTTTTAAATGTTAGTAAATGAATATTATAGTTAGATTCTCAAGATCCCCTGTATTCAGTAAGAAATTATGCAAAAAAATTAAGAATGAGTCAAATGAAAAGTGCTTTGAAACTGCAAGAAGCCCACAGAGGATAATGAGTTGAATCCCATAGATGAACAGTGTTCTAAGTCACTCCATTATTAAATATACAAAAATGATTTTGTTGTAAATTTTATTCAGAATTTTTAAAAACACACTATCACTCTTTGGATAACCCTAATAAAGCCTATAGTTTATTTCCATCTATTCTCTCAATTATTGTAACTACCTGGATCATTTCAACTCTATAATCCTGTATTCTCAAGAGTTCAGCTGTGCATTGGGTAATTACATTATCACTTGCACAGCAAAACAGAGGAGTTCTAATTTAGTTTAGTTTATTATCACGTGTACCAAGGTACAGTGAAAAGCTATTTTGTTGCATGCTATCCAGTCCGAGGAAAGATTAAAGATGATTGCAATCAAGCTGTCCACTGTGTACAGATACAGGATAAAGGGAATAATGTTTAGTGCAAGTCCAATTAAAGATAGTCCAAGGGACTCCAATGAGGTAGATCAAGACTTTCCCCGAGTTGGTTCAAAAATCTACAATTTTAGTGTAGTTCAGTTTAGTTTAGAGATACAGCATGGAAACACCACCAAATCCACGTCGACCATCGTTCATCCATTCATAGCAGTTCTTTGTTATTCCATTTTTACATCCATTCTGGATCCACACATTAGGGGCAATTTAAAGAGGCCAATTAACCTGCAAACCCGCACGTCTTTGGGATATAGGAATAAACTGGAGCACACAGAGAAACCCACACTGTAACAGGGAGAACATGCAAACTCCACGCAGACAACACCCGAGGTCCGGGTCAGACCTGGACCAATGCCGCTGCAAGGCAACAACTCTTTATGACTTACCTTCAAAGGGGAAAGCAGTTTCGTAAATGTAAATATGTGTGAAATCACCACATGATATGTTTTCTTGTGGATATCAGTATACACATAGGTGCAGTCTGAATATTCTTGAATGAGACAAAACCTTCAAGAACTCTCCCTAATTCCCATGTATTACTCTGCACACTTTGCATGTTGCCGCCCAAGGAGCAGGAGTAGATTTCAACGACACCTAATATGAGCTACTTTTCTTTCGGGGCATTGTTGTAAGACTCGCTGCAGCTGTAATATACAGATGCAAAATTGCTTTTAGGAATATATGTATCAATGTCAATGTGGTTAGTATTGCTGGTTTTGATTTTAGAAACTGGATCTATCGAACAGGTGGCCATGATAATCCATAAAAACAGGTGGAAGCCATTTAGTTCCATTTAGTGCTTTAAGCCTGTTTCGGCATTCAATGAGATCATAGATGACGTGACCTGACTCGATAGACCTGCCTTTCTCCACATCCTTTAAAGCCTTTTCTAACACAAATCTATCAATCTCAAATGTAAGTAACAATTGACTGAGCATCAAATTCCACTTGCATGTGCAATTCCAAATTTCCACCAGCCCTCCTTGCAGAGATATTTTCTAATTCTGCTTTGTTTTCCCTTATCCAGAATTCCCAATAAGCAGAAATAATGCTCCTCCCTCTATCTTTTGACAGACTACTTATGAGAGATCTGGTTTGAAAAATCAAAGCCATCTTTTGCAGCCAATCCTAAACTGTTGCCTGCACCTTCCAAAGTCCCTTCTTTCAGAATCCCTATATGAATTGGAGCAGAAAGTACAGAAATTTAGGACTCTACTGACACCTGGTCTGAGTTTCCATTCTCACACTCTGTCAATTATAAAGGTCCCCTATTCTATCTGCAACATTGCCCCTTTCTGCCACCCTGTCTGAAAATAACTGATCAACTAAACTGGCTACCAAAGGTCAGTGGAGGGTTGAAAACAAATGCATGAATTTTGGAGAAATCATTTCTGACTTGTTTCCAGTGTTAGGATTTTTATGGTTGATCTCAGAAATTCTCAATTACAAGCAATGTCTGATGAAAAGTTCTGACAGATGCTGTCTGACCCACTGAGTTCCTCCACCACTTTGGGTTTTTTTCATGATTCCAGCTTCTGCAGTTCCTTACATCTCCATTACAAACATTTTTGTTTGCTTATTGGCTGATCATCAAACTCTCAAAGTGCAAAGTGTTCAAAGGGGTTTAAATTCAATGTAAATTACATCTTTCTGATCAGAAATACATGATCTTCCATTCAGCAAGTATTTACTTCACCAGCATCTTAATCATAATGTGGACTTGTGACTGAATCTGGGAATGTATGTCAAACTAATTCACAAGGTCAGGGATATTTCTGCTCCAGCTTCTTGTCAGGATTACCCCATCACATTCCTTACATTAAAAACCATTCTCAAGAAGAGGAGAATGGAAGACAGATGTTGCTGCACATATAAATCAAGTACCAAAATGTTTGTGTGTGGCTGACCAGAACAGGGAGCCAGTCACTGGCCATGCTGTCAACTGGAATCAGAAGAGAAGCAGAAAATATTTGAGTATTAAAGCCAAGGATGGTTGTGAAATAAGCAGTTCTAGGCTGCTTTCTTAGAATTTGTATTTCAGCTCAAACGTGAATGCATGATCACAGAGGCATTGACGGGGTATGTCTTCTGAATTTAGTGACACCCAAGAAGTTTGTACACACCGAAGGTATTTATTCACAAAATGCTGGAGTAACTCAGCAGGTCAGGCAGCATCTCGGGAGAGAAGGAATGGGTGACGTCTCGACCCGAAACGTCACCCATTCCATCTCTCCCGAGATGCTGCCTGACCTGCTGAGTTACTCCAGCATTTTGTGAATAAATACCTTCGATTTGTACCAGCATCTGCAGTTATCTTCTTATACTAAGTTTGTACACACATTTTGAATATTTTAAATAATTAGTTTGTTGGGATGCCTTTCCATTTTTTGCTTTGACCTACATTTCATAGCTTTACCTACGGCTCTATTGTTTTCACTCTCCAACTGTCCTTATTAATCTTTGCGCAGTACAGACCTGTAAACCAGGCAGCTCTGACCTCATCGATATTCCCTTTCCCAACCCACCCCACCCCAATCCTCTCTGCTTATTAAAACAAGTTTGCTTTCTCTCTTTCCCATACTGTATGACTTGTTGAAAGTCTCCAACATTTCTATTATCTTTATTTAAGATTTCAAGATTTCCAGCACCTGGAATTTTTTGACGTTTTTCTTTTTCTCCCAAGTGACACCAGCCAATAATGAAGCAAGTATTGTGCCATGCATTATCATAGAAACATAGAAACAGAGAAAATAGGTGCAGGACGAGGCCATTTGGCCCTTCGAGCCACGCTGCCATTCACTGTGATCATGGCTGATCATCCACACAGTAAACCTGTGCCTGTCTTCTCCCCATATCCATTGATTTCACTAGCCCCGAGAGCTCTATCTAACTCTCTTTTAAATTCATCCAGTGAATTGGCCTCCACTGCCTACTGTGGCAGAGAATTCCACAAGTTCCTTCTCACCTCAGTTTTAAATGGTCTCCCCTTTATCCTTAGACTGTGGCCCCTGGTTCTGGAATCATTGTCTTCCCCCGCATTATGTGCAGTTTAGTTCTGTACCCCTAAATTGCAGCCATTTTATCAACTCACTGGCCATTTTGCAAGTTTAAAATCACTGGTTTTAGTCTCTCCGCTTGTTGAAGGATGCACATTTTTGCTGGTTACTACAACAGCTGCTTGGACTGTCGGCACCCACTCCACTTGCAGCACTTTAATTCAAACTAATTTTAAACATTGCTGCTGAGCGGAGCCTTTTGCCAATTGTATAAGCAGCTGCTAAATTAACCAGCTGGAAACTCCCTTCATTGTTGGATGTGCTGATGGAGGCAGAATAGCACTTTAAAAGTTGCTGCCAATTAAATTTAATTAATTTCTTCAAATTAATGAGCGTAAAAGCGGGTGGAGTCAAATCTTTGTCTGATTTTAACTGGTGTAATGTCCAGCAATGCAAGTAGTTTTGGCCCAGGCAGGAGTCCGGCTTCCCAACCTGGATCAAATTATGGAATTTATTCATACAGAGCTGCCAAGTCCTCGGAGCTGTGCCACAGGCAATCACCATCTCAGTCACCTCTCATCTTGGCAAGCTTCCATCGGTAACTAGCATCAAAACCTCGTTCCTTTGCCTACGTTCTCCACAAGGACTTCCGTGAGATCATCTGAAAATTAGAAGTGCAGCTGAGAAGCGGGTGACTATCTTCGGTGATATAAGTGATGCCATGTGTAATGCATGGAGCCTTGAGCAGGATGCGTGGACACATTTGCACCTTTCGGCTGCCTTGAAATGGCATCGCTGTAGCTTAATTTTGAATTGTGTTTATTGCCGTATGCGAGTACAGCGAGGCACAGGTACAATGGAAAATTTTGCTTACAGCAGCATCTCAGGCAAGTAGACTCAGCCAAACACACAAAAGACAAATTATACACAAATTCTGCATGTTACACAAGAAAAAATCTGAAGAATAGAAGACTGCAAAAAACAAGACATTTGTGCAAAAACATCTATATACTAAAACTCTTGTTTGTTTGTTTGTTCCTGAACTACAGCCAAAATGGTGCATTATAGCGTGACAATTTTAGGCCCACCTTACTCACTGTCGTTTAAATCTATCTCCTAGGGGGGAGGGAAGGAGGGGGGTTGGGTAGGGGGGAGGGAGAAGAGAGGATAAGGGGGGTTGAGGGGGATGGAGTAGGGGAAGGGGAGGGGAGGGGAGGGGGAGGGGGTGGAGGGGGAGGGGGAGAGGGGAGAGAGGGGGAGAGGGGGGAGAGGGGAGAGAGGGGGAGAGGGGAGAGAGGGGGGTGGAGGGGAGGAAGGGGGAGGGAGGGAGGAGAGGGTGCTGCACCAATGCAGGAGAGGTTTGGGCCCAACGGGTCCATTTGGTCTAGTAATTAGAATAACATTTTACGTTCATATTATTGCAAGAGATGGGACATAGTGTTCCATCATGGAGGTAGAAGTAAGGTTGTGCAGGTTGGTTCAAAAATCTGCAATTGTTCCCAATCGAGTTCAACGTCCTCGACATGCCGCTCCAAGTTGTAGTGGTAAAAATGTTCAATATCTCAGCAGGTCCATTTTTTGAATTGTTTCCAATGAAGCAAAATCTCTTAATTAATTTTCATAGCATGATCAATATTTGTGCAAGCATTTTTTTATGCGACACTCTCACTGCTTTCATTTCAAAGTCTTACATTTAATAAATCAGCTGTGATTGCCCTTCTGATATGCATTTGAAATGCTTGAACAATGTTCAAAAGTGGAGAAATAAAATAATTCAACTTTTAACCTCTCCTTCAGTGTGTGGCTGGATAATTGCAGCATGCGTTATATAAACCAGCATGGCATAGGATGACTGAGCAAGGGAAAGCGCAGCTGTGTAAACCAAAATTGTCATCCCAAAGCAACAAATAATAGTGAACGACTGCACGGCAAGGGGCTTTGTGAGAGACTGTGATGAGAAATTCTATGAACCGTGCCCTGGATGCTTCTCAATTTTTTACAACACACTGGTAAGCAATGTAAATGCTGAACATCACTGCGGATTCAGTGAAAATCAGACACTACCACCCTCCTCTAACCAAACAGAATCTAACAGGACTTCCCCATATGGTTTAAGAAACACACGGCTGTGTTGAAATGTAAAGGATTGCTCACACAGTCCATTCTTCACCTCAAGCAAAAGCATATTTACTTTGATGGAATTTACCCCTGCCGGTGAGAGAGGGAATGATTTATGTAACCAGGTGCAGACCACATACTCTCCCCAATTGTGCAGAATCCGCCATTTTTATACATAGAGCAGCTTCATTTGATGCGTAGACAAATAGTAATCAGCACTGGGCTAATCAGCTGCAGAGGAGCTAATGATCAGTCTATTCTGACATGATTAACTCTACGTGGTTAGCATATGTGAAGATCACATCCACTGGTGATCTTGTGGTCGGGTTTCATCTCTTAGGTACAAGAATGCTGTTACTGGGTTACTCTGGTGGCATTCTTTGGAGGCATTTTCTGGAGGCATTCATTGTTACTACCCTTGAGCCAACAGAGCCGGATCTACTTTTTTCCTGCAGTGATATGTGCATCTTCAGCAAAGGACATTCTGCAGATGTACCTTCACTGCTCAAGGTCATATCATGGAATCTGTGTCTATTTCCTTGTCTGGTATCAGCAATACAAGTTGTGCAAAAAAAAATAAAGTTAAAATAATGGAATAACTGAGGTAGAGTTAAGAGTAAGAGTATGTGGCAGGATTTCCAGGGAGTATATACTGCTGTTGGCTCTTTGTGCGTGCAAGTTAATGTTTCTTTTGTCCCGTCATTCTATGTAGTTAAAACTGAAACTTTAATAGGAATTACTGTTGGTGATGCTAATATTTGGATATTAATTTCCTCCTATTTAATGTGTCTAGAAATAGAATGACACATCTGCAAAAATAGTCTGATTATTTCCATTTCAATTCCTCCCTTCCTGCCCAATAACATTTTTTTCCACTCCAAGTGTTTGTCCATTTTTTCTTTTGGATGTTAACACAAATCTTGTTTCCATGACAATTGGTGTAGTACATTCCAAATCATCAAAACTCATTGCATTTCCTCATGCCACACAGGTTCAGCATTGACCCTAAAACTCCAAGGACAATTACTTCAGATAAACTTTGATAATTATTACAACGTTTTCTGCTTCTCTGCAGGCAGTGAAGAAAGCCAATGGAATGTTGGCCTTCGTAACAAGAGGAGTTGAGTATAGGAGCAGAGAGGTCCTTCTACAGTTGTACCGGGCCCTGGTGAGACCGCACCTGGAGTACTGTGTGCAGTTTTGGTCTCCAAATTTGAGGAAGGATATTCTTGCTATTGAGGGCGTGCAGCGTAGGTTCACTAGGTTGATTCCCGGAATGGCGGGACTGTCGTATGTTGAAAGGCTGGAGCAATTAGGCTTGTATACACTGGAATTTAGAAGGATGAGGGGGATCTTATTGAAACATATAAGATAATTAGGGGATTGGACATATTAGAGGCAGGAAACATGTTCCCAATGTTGGGGGAGTCCAGAACAAGAGGCCACAGTTTAAGAATAAGGGGTAGGCCATTTAGAACGGAGATGAGGAAGAACGTTTTCAGTCAGAGAATGGTGAAGGTGTGGAATTCTCTGCCTCAGAAGGCAGTGGAGGCCAGTTCGTTGGATGCTTTCAAGAGAGAGCTGGATAGAGCTCTTAAGGATAGCGGAGTGAGGGGGTATGGGGAGAAGGCAGGAACGGGGTACTGATTGAGAGTGATCAGCCATGATTGCATTGAATGGCGGTGCTGGCTCGAAGGGCTGAATGGCCTACTCCTGCACCTATTGTCTATTGTCTATTGTCTATTGATGCTGCATGTGTCTGAAAAGAGCTGGATGATTTTTTTGTTGCATCAGTTCAAATGCGCTCCTCCCTCAGCTATTTCTGCAGCTGCATTCAGCGCAAACATAAAGTCATCAATAGTGAAATACAGTGCAAGTTAATTTAGTTGCTTCATCTGTCAAATGCTTTATTTGATTCTGGGTTAAATTATCTAGAGGTTAATGGAGTGTCAATAATACTTACTATTGATTGTTAAACATTATATTAAGCTAATTCATAAAAGGATTGCATTGAAGTTGAGAATAGCTTTTCCATCAAAGAATAGTGGTAATCTGGAATTTGCTGGCTGCAAATACAATGGAGGTAGAAACCCTCATCATATTTGAAACATGCTTGGGTGAGCAAAGGAAGGGAAGCAAACTTGAAGGCTGTGGTCCGAGCTGAAATATTCCAATGAGGTTGTTATTGGCCAGCAGCAACAGAAAAGGGCCAAATGGTAAATTCTTAAAGCTTTCCCAGTCACAATTTCATTTATCTAAAAATAATAATAAATAAAAATGGTATAGCTAAGCTAGTGTACTTGATGTGTGTATCATCGTGTACTCCGGTACACTCTAATAAGAACCTTGAATAAACCAGCCTTACCTATAAACTCGTAAATCCTATATATTTCTCATAATCTGCATCCTCTGTACATCATCAGTATTGACGAAGAACACACAGGGATATAAGCAATATAGCGGCAATAACCAAACCGCAAAGTCATCAAATGCAGTGAGCAACTAAATAGTCAGTAGTGAGAGGGTGTCAGAAAATGCACAACTTGGGCAGTAATTTGAATTTGTAGGCCTGAAAAAATGATACTAAAGTTCAGAGACAACCACAGGTGAGATAAAGGGGAGTGTGTGTGGCCCATCAGATATAAGCCTTTCACTGTGAAAGTGAAAACAATGTAAGGAGCTACTTTCCACTTTCATTATTTTGGGAGTCATCATGGAAGTTAATTCTTCCAAGTGAATGGTAATCTTGCCTGGGAGAAATAACCTGCTTAGAACATAGCCTTAGGGGAGAGTAATGAAGTAATCTTACCAATATGTGTGCCTGGGTATGCAGGCCACATTAACAAAACTCCTGTTGACACAAACTAAAAGAGATTTCATTCAATGAGATGATAGGGAGATTATAGAATCAATTTTCACAAATTCAGAAACAGAACCCAAATATCAGACAACACCATTAGTGATTATATGGATGTTTGAAGAACCTGTCTCAGTAGAGCAATATTGGTACCTTCCTGAATCAAATGCTGCAGGTTACGTTTGTGTGTGATTAAATAACTGGGCAAATTCAATCGAAATGTTTTAACAATTTGTTGCAGATAAAAAGGCCATTTCATTGGAGAAGACTTCCAAAAATGCCAAAGAAGTTTGTCCAGTGCATAATGTCAGTATTAACATGATCTAAACATGATCTATGACGCTGACACCAAGGCATGTGATTGTCTGGTGTGAAAGATGACACTGGTGAGAATTGGCGTCACCATGTACTGAAGGTCATCCATTACATGTGTCCGTTTAGAGCAGTGAAATACTTTAATAAAACAGTAAAAGGGCATGTAGCCTTACTGTGCAAATGTTGGACCCAGAATAATGTTAGCCAAATAGATTTGCAATATAATGACAACGTTGAAGATAAAGAGTCACAAGGGAGAACATGTGATGAAGAAGACATATATGGTATGTTTGTCCCCATCATTTAGGACAATGAGTATAGGAGTCAAGAATTCACATTGCAACTTTACAAAACTTTAGTGAGGCTGCATTTGAAGTATTGTGTAGAGTTCTGGTAGCCCCATTTCAGGAAGTTCTGATAGCCCCATTTCAGGAAGGATGTGGAAACTTTGGAGAGGGTGCAGAAGAAATTCACCAGCATGTTGCCTGGATTAAAGAGTATTAGCTACAGGGAGAAGTTGGACAGACTTGGATTGTTGTCTTTGGAGTTTCGGAGGCTGAGGGAACACCTGATCAAAGTATATTAAAACTATGGAAGGCGCAGATAGGATAGACAGTCAGAACCTTATCCCCCACAGTGCAAATATCAAATATTATAGGGCATAGCTTTAAGGTGAGAGAGGGTGATTTAAAGGATTTCTGCAGGGTAAACATTTTTACACAGAGAGCCATTAATGCGTGGAAAGTTCTGCCAAGGTTGGTGGTGGAAGTAGATACAATGGTGGTCTTTAAGAAGCTCATAGATAGGGATGTGAATATGCAGGCAGACCACATAACATTATCGTAAATCTTTTTTGCATGCTTTCCAATTTAATGACACCCTTCTGATAGTGACGAGAGCAGCAACAGTACTCTAAAAGTGGCCTTACCAATGTCCTCTACAGCAGTAAACATGACATCCCAACTACTGTGCTCAATACCCTAACCAATGATGGCAAAGGTGCCAAAATACCTTTACCACCAACCTGTTTATCTTGGTCACCAGTTTCATGGAGCTATGTACCTGCACCCCAAGGTCACCCTACTTAGCAGCACACCCCAAACCCCTACCATTTATTGTGTAGGTTTGTCCTACCAAAACGCAACGCCTCACATTCATCTGAATGAAAGCTATTTCCTATTCCTTGGCCCATTAGCTCAGTTCATTAAGATCCTGTTGTAGTCATAGATAGCCGTCGTCATTATCCACTGTACCACCAATTTTAGTGTCATCTACTAACTTACATTCACCTACATTCACATCTAGATTGTTAAGATAAACTCAGCACTGATTTCTGTGGCACACTGCTTGTTAAAGGTCTCTAGTCTGAAAAACAACCCTCTACCACCACTCTCTATCTCCTACTTTCAAGCCAAGATTGTATCCAATTGGATAGTTCACTCTGGATTCTATGTTATCTAATTACCACGATCAGCCTACCATATGATACCTTGACAAAGGCCTTGCTAGAGTCCACATAGATAAAATCTATTGCATTTCCTCATCAATCTTCTTAAACAATTCTTCAAAAACTTGAATTTGTGAGACACAATATCCCACACACAAAGACATGCTGACTATCCCTACTTAGTCCTTGCTTCTCCAAATAGTTGTAGATCCTGTCACTCAAAATCTCCTCCAATAACCTACCCACCGCTGACATTAGGCTCACAGGTCTGTAGTTCACAGCTATTCCATGCAGCCTTTCTTAAATAGAGGCACAACATTAGCCACCCTTCTGTCTCCTGGCTCTTGGCTCAGGGCTGTTGATAGTACAAATATCTCTGCCGAGTTCCCCACAATTCCCTCTCTAGTTTCCCACAATGTCCTAGGATACACTTACAAGCAAAGCTTATACAAGGTAATGCCACCAGCAGCAATAGTGGGATGCAACGGTTTTGAAACTGCAGTGAAAGTTACTGATTAGAGTGAATATTAATACAACTGCTGACTGTTCAAATGTGGGCAGAGAAACGTGCAGAAATAATGCGAGTAAAATGCCATTCACAATTTCAGGACACACTGAAATCCTTCATCCTCATGTGATTTATAGTTTCTGATAATGATGAAAATTGAAGGTGCTAATTACAGTAACTATCTACCTCTTTGGAGACCCTCAGACGATCTTTGATCGGACTTTATCTGCTGATTTGCTTTATCGGCTTACTGACTTTATCTTGCACTGAATGTTATTCACGGTACTTCCTTTATCATGTATCTGTACAGTGTAGATGATTGTAATCATTTATTGTCTTTCCGTTGAATGGTTGGCACGCAACAAAAGCTTTTCACTGTACCTCGGTACACATGACAATAAACCAATGACTAATTGACAAAATGCACAGACCAACTCTGCCCAGGAAAGAGCAGTTCAAAGAATTCAAAGCAGACTGGAGCCTAAACATACAGTAAACATTTCACAACCATGCTAGAGGCACAGCTACTTTTTGAAGTGGAGGTTTTTGGTCCAGACAAAATGATTTTAGTGGCTTGAGAAATTCAAGATTGCTCCAGTTTTAATAGTGAAAGTGGAAAGCCAATCAATACACCAGTCGCCCATGCACACCAATCAAATTAACCAATAACTGATCAAATATTTATTCAAAATAACTCGTCGTAGCTATCCCTCAAGGTCGAGGATGATGGTCTACGTTCTGTTGTAGCGATTGAATCAAGTATTCACTGTTTCCGTGCCAGTTCTTGACGAGGAGCTTCCAGCCATCACGTAGCCTGCTCCCGTCGCCCTTCCCCGATCGCGGAAAGTCTTAAGTGAAGTTTTGTGCTACTCACAGAATGAAGACGCCTGTGCGTGTGTTTGTTTAACGTGTACTTGATGTTGCACTCCAAGAAGCACACGGTCCTTCACAAATCAATCAACTAATTCCAATGGCAAGGAAACCAAGACGATTGGAGCTGATAGATGTGTTGCAGCCTTCATCCGCCTTCACAGCCATTGAGTTCAAGGTAACTTTGTCCGCCTGATCCGCCGTTGAGGTCTTGTAGGTTAGATCATTCTTAGTCCGGACCCTCATCCTCAACCACCATGGGTGGCCCCACGAGAAGCTAGTGCTTCCGACGGCATCGCTCTCGGAATCATGGGGACACGCAAGCCTCTTCACCACGACAAGGTGAATGATCCGAAGAGGTCAAAATAACTATTCTCTTCCTGAAGCAAGCATGACTTCAAAATGTAGAAATAAGGAACTGCAGATGCTGGAATACAAAAATGGCACAAGGTGCTGGAGTAACATGGATAGGTGCCATTTTTGGTCAGGACCCTTCTTCAAACTGTTTGTAGGGAAGGGGGGTGAAGAAAGCTAGAAGAGAGGAGGGGCAGGACAAATAAGTGCAGGTAATATGCAGGTAATGGATGAACACAGGTGAGCGGAGGAGGGGGTTTGATCGGCAGAAGGTTGGACAATATTTGGAATTTAATTCCCAGCATTTGTTCACAATACAGGAAAGATCTCTTTCAATCATGTTCACTTATCTCACTATTCATCCAAACAAGGATTAAAAACATCATCACTGCTGTGAATGAAAGCAGAAAGAAAACTCTGAAACCACCATTGGGCAATCAATCAGCACTTTTTGTAACTTACTGGGCCTATAACATATTTGATATGTCAGGCAGATCTTAATTTATGAGAACATGATCTTGTAAAGTTATATTTATTTCCTTTGTGGATTAACAATTTTTATGACGATTCATTCCTTTTTTGAGAGGATATCATATTTTATCAATGTCTGTTATTTCCTTTCACTGACTACTCTTTTGGTGGTCTATGCAGAGAGAAACATGCCTAGTAAATATTGCTTTCTAATCTAGATAGAATCAGAACATTGTTGTCTATTCATAAAAATTCTGCAGTAATTTCCAGTAAAGCCTAAGATGATAGAAGAGCTGAACAGATGTTTGAACCAAATACAGATGTCCACTTCACTTTGTGTAAGTGACAGTCTGGAAAGACAATATGAAGCTTTTCATTCACATTATTTTGTGGAGACACCCCAATAACTAGCCTGCAATTTGAACAGTAGTTAAGATTTACTGAATGCCATGAGTAAGACTGGTTGCCGTGCTGGAACTGTCACCATCAGGGAGGAGGGATGGCTGAATAGATTATTTTCTGCTATTTATTTGCTCGTGGGAAAGAAAATAATAAATTGCAGAAACTGGAAATTTAAATCTCGTTAGATTAGGCAGCATTTCTAGAAAGAAAAGCAGATTCAACGTTTCAGGTAAAAGATCTTCCATTGGATCCATTCCTTTACTTTCAGGTTTACTCGAATTGGAGTTGTTTGGTGCCAGAACGTTTCCACTCGGTCCAGAGGCAACTGCCTGCATAAGATAACAGGAGACCAAATAATATGCTGTTTGAGAGAGGTGTACCAAAAAGGCTACGAGAGAGTGAACAGCCATGTTAAAGACATTGTTCCCTCTTTTTAATTGAATTGCACTTCCTGTCCAATTGTCATATTCCCCACCCTTTATGTGTGTAAAGCAAATGTTCTTGGTTTCTTCTTTCATAATTTGTGATTTCAATCCCTTGAGAAGATATGAACATGTAAAATGTTGAAGAGCATTACAATAGCATTGTTGAAGAAAGTGCATGTGTCTGGGGAAAACAGTAAATGGTGAGGATAAATCAGACTTCAGAAGAAATAACAAAGTTGTGAAACGTGTGGGAAAGAACTGCAGATGCTGGTTTAAACTAAAGATGGACATAAAAAGCTGGAGTAACTCAGCGGGACAGGCAGCATCTCTGGAGAGAAGAAATGGGTGACGTTTCGGGTCGAGACTCTTCTTCAGACGGGTTAGAGAGATATAGGGAAATGAGAGATATAGACAATGATAGAACTTTATCTCTCTACATCATCGTTCATATCTCTCATTTCCCTAATCCCTAACCCGCCTGAAGAAGGGTCTCGACCCAAAACCACCTATTCCTTCTCTCCAAAGTTGTGAAATGGACAGGAATGCCTGGGTACGTTTGGCTCAGAAAAGTAGGCGATGTTGTGTAGAAGGAAGAATGAAGGGAGACAATACAAGCCAATAGATCAGGAATCAAGAGTATTTCATTGTCGTATGCACCAACAATGGAACAATTAAATTCTTACTTGCAGCACAGTAACAGGCCTATAAATGCAACACACACACACACACACACACACATACATACACACACACACACATAAATATAACCATTAAAAAAACAAGATGAAACTTCATGGACTAAAATTTGGTTATCAAATACATGACTGATGTGAAAATACTAAAAGCTGAATTTAATCCGAACAATTTTATAATGTTAAAAAATACAAGATATAACACCTATTTGTAGCAGATCACCTCACTGCACATGCCATTGGCACGTGAAAAGCCAATGGCATGTGAGGTGATCTGCTACAAATAGGTGTTATATCTTGTATTTTTTAACATTATAAAATTGTTCGGATTAAATTCAGCTTTTAGTATTTTCACATCAGTCATGTATTTGATAACCAAATTTTAGTCCATGAACTTTCATCTTCCAGTCAAATGAGTTTTATTGACTCTGAGCCAATTCAACTGCTATCCTCCTATCATCCTGACAAAGGTAGGCAAACTTCATCTATTCCCTCTACTCTTGAGCCACCGTTTTTTTAGCACTCATATTATGGTTGGAAATGTATTGTTTTTTTAATGGTTATATTTATGTGTGTGTGTGTGTGTATGTGTGTGTGTGTGTGTGTGTGTGTGTGTGTGTGTGTGTGTGTGTGTGTGTGTGTGTGTGTTGCATTTATAGGCCTGTTACTGTGCTGCAAGTAGGAATTTAATTGTTCCATTGTTGGTGCATATGACAATTAAATACTCTTGACTCCTGATCTATACTAATGTATGTACAGATAAAAGTTATTTTATAGATAGACACAAAATGCTGGAGTAACTCAATGGGTCGGACACCATCTCTGGAGAAAAGTTATTTTATGTTTCATGGAATGTTCTTTTTTTTTCATTGTCATTCAATTTACATCAAGATACTATCATATTGATGAAATATATTCTCTTGTTTCCTAAGTATCACTTTAAATTTTTCATGATAATCTGTTTCTCATTTTCATTGGTTTGCTGATAGTAAGGTACAGAAATACTGTAACTAAATATATACATAATCAAATTCTTAAGAAACAGTATTTTGCAATTTTGTGAGTTGGGAGAGATGCTATTTTTGGAAAAGGTGTTCCATTCATAAATGGTATATTTGCATATTGTGGGTGAGAATAAT
Organism: Rhinoraja longicauda; assembly: GCF_053455715.1. Taxonomy (NCBI): domain Eukaryota; kingdom Metazoa; phylum Chordata; class Chondrichthyes; order Rajiformes; family Arhynchobatidae; genus Rhinoraja; species Rhinoraja longicauda. Next base: position 43,500,627 of record NC_135957.1, on the reverse strand, counting down.
GGACATACTATCATCAGTATCTGAATAATATTCATTTGTCAGACCTGATCCAATCAGCAATGATATGAGAAATAATGTTGCCACAGTGTTCACCTATGAAACTCCATTTGAAACTCTTTCTCTCAGATGTTCACAGCCTGCCTTGCATCTGCAGAATTTTCAGATACATTTATTTTCTTTCTGCAATATTTTGTTGACACTTTGCATGTTTATCTCTTATGCTTGCATGACATTCTCTCAGTTGGGTGAGTAAAAGGACTGTATAAAGGACTGCAGGCTTTGTTGCATCTTCGATTCTTTGTTTGCAAGGTCACAGTGGTTTCCAAATCATGTGTCAAGATTCATCGGTTTCCAGAACCATCAGAATCATTATGAGCTTTTAAACAATCACAACTCATTAACCTCAAGTAAATATAGATTAGTAATATTTATTGGCAGCTGTGAAGAAATTCAAGGTCCAGAGTTAAAGCAGAAAGCTATCACAGTTTAAAAATTAACAATCTCCAAACCGACCCAGCAGTTATAAAAACAGGAAACTGGAGGGTTTCAATGAAGCCCAGGAACAACTGCCTAGCCCAACCATTAAATAAACCCTGAGAAAAGTGGAAGTTGCAGTGTAATCACAGAATAACAAAATCAATTAAGAAATAAGACCACCAAAAATGCCTTTGCAGGCTATGGGTTGTGTTGTAATACTGGTCAGTGCTACAGAACAAACTAGACACAGATTGTCACCACTGTGCATAATTACCCTGCCCAGGGCACAGGCTCACAATGCATTGTGTGTAGAGGAAGAATTGGATTGTGCAACTGTGCAACAGCGGACAAAGCGAGGAATTCTTGTTTTTTGTTTTTTTTTGCTTTTTTTTTTTTTTGCTTTTTTTTTTTTTTTGTGCTTTTGCTTGGTCCTATCCAACATAACGATAGTGCATGGAATGCATGTGAGGGTAAGGATGAAGATAAGATGATCAGACGAATGTTGAGCAGAAGGCAGTCCAAGTGCAGACAACCGGGATTCATTAACACAATTGATGGATTTTATCCTATACATACGCAACTGAGAGACACATGGGGTACTGCCTATCTATTGCTAAAGTAAAGCATGTTCTAGAGTAACTGGAGAGGGATGTAAAACGATGGAGGATGTGATTGTTGTGGTCCATTTTTGATCAACAGGATAAGAAAGTAAAAGGGAAGAAGTCCTGCTGGCAGAATACCAGAAGCTGGGAACTAAAGTTAACAATGATTTAGTATCTCTAAACTAAACTAAACTAAACTAAATTTGTGAAAATGGAAGTGTGAGAAGTATGGAGACAGTTAATCCTACTCCTCTGTTTCCCAATCAAGGATTGCACTTCTCTTTCTAGAGGAATAGGATAAAAAAGCAGAGAAGTAAATTTGTACATAATCTTGTGAGCAGACTGGACACATATCTGGCCTTGATAACAGAAAAGAAGATGGTGGCATTTGAGAAGATATGAAAAAGTTTTACGAAAGTGATATGCTGTGTCTTTAGGCATAGACATGCTGTTCTCTCATTATCCATGAGTGTATTTATATTATCATCCTCCTGGACAGAGAAGTCATATGGTGTGCCTGTTTCTCAGTAATTATCATGGACAATCTAGACCATCAATAGCTTAAAGATTCAACGTAGGTTTTGTTTAAATGCAGTGCTTTACAATTAAAATATTACTCCTTTGGATAAATATGCTGTGTTTCAATGTATTGTGAAGGCATTGCAATTTGTGACAAGGATAATAATTTTCATCAGGCAATGTTGAAGGACACAAAAAGCTGGTGTAACTCAACGGGTCAGACAGAATCTCTGGAGAAAAGGAATAGGTGACCTTTCCGGTCGAGTCCCTTCTTCAGACATTTGTGTAAAATATTAAGTCAATGATATAACTGATTCTTTTGCAGTATTTCATTGAAATTTAGTTTGTCCACCTGAAGGGGGGCAAATGGGGCTTTGATTCAAATTGTCATCCAAAAGAGAGTATCTACAATGTTGCAACGTTGGGGCTATGTGAGGATGCTGTTCATTGACTTTAGTTCAGCATTCAACACAATAGTCCCCAGCAGACTGGTTGAGAAGCTGCTGGAACTGGGGCTTAGCACCCCTCTGTGTGCCTGGGTCCTGGACTTTCTCACTGCCAGGCCCCAAGTGGTCAGGATGGGGGAACACACATCTAGCTCCCTCATCCTGAAGATAGGATCCCCCCAGGGCTGCGTCCTTAGCCCCCTACTGTACTCCCTGTACACACATGACTGTAGGGCCAGGTTCAGCTCAAACTCCATCATCAAGTTTGCTGATGACACTGTGGTGGTGGGCCGGATCTCCAACAACGATGAGAAGGCCTACCGGGAGGAGGTGGCTGATCTGGCACTCTGGTGTCAGGACAATAGCCTCCTCTTGAATGTCACTAAAACAAAGGAGCTGATTGTGGACTTCAGAAGGGCTAAACATCCAAGGACGTATACGCCACTGGAGATAAATGGGTCTATTGTGGATAGGGTGAGCAGTTTCAAATACTTGGGAGTCCGCATCGCAGAGGATCTGACGTGGGCAACGCACATTGCCGCACTGGTGGGTAAGGCTAAGCAGCGCCTTTACCACCTTAGACAACTGAGGAAATTCAGAGTGTCGCTGAGGATCCTTCATTGCTTCTACTCTGGGGCTGTAGAGAGCATCCTGTCCGGCAACATTACAGTCTGGTTTGGGAACAGCTCTGCCCAGGACAGGATGGCCCTGCAGAGAGTAGTGCGTTCGGCAGAACGCACCATGGGAACTACACTCGTCCCCCTGCAGGACCTATACATCAGGAGGTGCAGATCCAGAGCAAGCAAGATCATGAGGGACCCCTGCCACCCCAGTAACGGACTGTTCCAGATGCTACGGTCAGGCAAACGCCTCCGCTGTCACGCTGTGAAAACGGAGAGGATGAGACGGAGCTTCTTCCCACAGGCCATCAGGACTGTCAACTTTGATAACCCCAGAGACTAAATTTTTGTCGACACTTTTTGTGCTATGTTTAGTAACTTATTAACTTTATTTATATGCTGTAACTGTAATTATTTTTGTGCACAACCCGCAGGCATTGCCACTTTCATTTCACTGCACATCGAGTATGTGTATGTGACAAATAAATTTGACTTGACTTGACTTGACTTGACTTCCCTTCACAGCTACACTGATATATCAATATAGATTATTGTGTCAAAGTCTCTTGCTTAGGGAATCATATATTATGAGTGGAACTAAATATAAAATTTAGGAGCTTCAATCATATTGGTGCGACCATTTCTGTATTATTATACACAGTTTTGGTCTCAATATTTAAGGAAGGGAGTTCATGCATAGGAAATCGTTCAAAGAAGGTTTACAGGACGAATACCTGGGCAGATTGTCTTATGATGGACAGAGTAGGATTGCATTGGTTGGAACTTCGAAGAGGAGGAAGAGAGAGATGACTTGATTGAAACATATTGTACCCTGAGTAGTCTTGGTAGGATGGACAGAAGGGGATTTTTCCATTTTTGGGAACAAGGAATGTTCTCACTGGGGGACACATCTTCAAAGTAATAGCTCACTCCTTGTCTGAAGAAGGGTCTCGACCCGAAACGTCACCCATTCCTTCTCTCCTGAGATGTTGCCTGACCTGCTGAGTTACTCCAGTATTTTGTGAAATAAATACCTTGTTTTCAGATGTCATTGGATGGTCAAAGTAATGGCTGTGGATGCATTTAAGGAAAAGGCAGATTCTCGATAAGCAAAAATGCAAAGTTAAGGTTAAAATGAGTTAATCTATGATCTGACTGAATGGCAGAGGAGGTTCGAGAGGTCAAGTTGCCCACTCCTGCTCCTAATTCAGATATCCGTATGATTTTTGTTCTAATGTTAGTCTCCAGTTCGACATCTTGATTGCAGAGACAGCGCAGGTGAGTCAATTGTATTTACTTACCTTTTTCTGTATGGCTTGCTGAACAACAGCTGCAGTCAGGCACACAGGCAAGTCAAGTCAAGTCAAGTCAAATTTATTTGTCACATACACATACACGATGTGCAGTGAAATGAAAGTGGCAATGCCTGCGGGTTGTGCAAAAAAGAATTACAGTTACAGCATATAAATAAAGTTAATAAGTTACTATTAGTGTCGACAAAAATTTAGTCTCTGGGGTTATAAAAGTTGACAGTCCTGATGGCCTGTGGGAAAAAGCTCCGTCTCATCCTCTCCGTTTTCACAGCGTGACAGCGGAGACGTTTGCCTGATCGTAGCATCTGGAACAGTCCGTTGCTGGGGTGGCAGGGGTCCCTCATGATCTTGCTTGCTCTGGATCTGCACCTCCTGATGTATAGGTCCTGCAGGGGGACGAGTGTAGTTCCCATGATGCATTCTGCCGAACGCACTACTCTCTGCAGGGCCATCCTGTCCTGGGCAGAGCTGTTCCCAAACCAGACTGTAATGTTGCCGGACAGGATGCTCTCTACAGCCCCAGAGTAGAAGCAATGAAGGATCCTCAGAGACACTCTGAATTTCCTCAGTTGTCTAAGGTGGTAAAGGCGCTGCTTAGCCTTACCCACCAGTGCGGCAATGTGCGTTGCCCACGTCAGATCCTCTGCGATGCGGACTCCCAAGTATTTAAAACTGCTCACCCTATCCACAATAGACCCATTTATCTCCAGTGGCGTGTACGTCCTTGGATGTTTAGCCCTTCTGAAGTCCACAATCAGCTCCTTTGTTTTAGTGACATTCAAGAGGAGGCTATTGTCCTGGCACCAGAGTGCCAGATCAGCCACCTCCTCCCGGTAGGCCTTCTCATCGTTGTTGGAGATCCGGCCCACCACCACAGTGTCATCAGCAAACTTGATGATGGAGTTTGAGCTGAACCTGGCCCCACAGTCATGTGTGTACAGGGAGTACAGTAGGGAGCTAAGGATGCAGCCCTGGGGGGATCCTATGTTCAGGGTGAGGGAGCTAGATGTGTGTTCCCCCATCCTGACCACTTGGGGCCTGGCAGTGAGAAAGTCCAGGACCCAGGCACACAGAGGGGTGCTAATCCCCAGTTCCAGCAGCTTCTCAACCAGTCTGCTGGGGACTATTGTGTTGAATGCTGAACTAAAGTTAATGAACAGCATCCTCACATAGCCCCCCTGGCTGTCCAGATGAGAGAGAGCGGTGTGCAGAACCTGGGAGACCGCATCATCCGTGGACCTGTTCGGACGGTATGCGAACTGTAGTGGGTCCATGTTGCGAGGAAGGAGGGCGCAGATGTGCTTCTTGACTAGCCTCTCAAAGCATTTCATGACAACCGAGGTGAGGGCCACCGGTCGGTAGTCATTTAAACACGCTGGAGAGGCATTCTTTGGCACCGGTGCAATGATGGATCTTTTGAAGCATGCAGGGACCACGGACTTTGCCAAGGAGAGGTTGAATATTGTGGTGAGCACTGGAGCAAGCTGAGTAGCACAAGACTTTAGTACTCTCCCAGATATACCATCTGGGCCTCCAGCTTTCCTCGTGTTCACACGCGTCAGAGCCCACTTCACCTCATGCTCGGACACCGAGAATGTGTGCACATCCCCGGCGGTGGATCCCCCTCCAGCCTCGCTAGCCAGCGCCCCTTCGGTGCTGTTTTTAGACGGCGAGCTGGTGGTGTTACCCGTCTCAAACCGTGCATAAAAAGAGTTCAGGTCATCAGCTAAGGAGGAGCTGGCACTTCCGGTTGAGGGGGTGCTGGACCTGTAGCTAGTTCTTGTCCGTAGCCCCTGCCAAAGACTTATCTCTCAGATAATGATAGTATCATCAAACTAACCTGGGCTAATTAATCGTCCCAGCGATTAACTCTTACTTATGCCTTCAAAAGTGAATTTGCCCATTAGATTTGTTTAAAGAGAGGTTTATGACGTTGATCTTGACAGATAGTGTTAAGAAACCAGAAAATATGTTTGGTACGCTGAGGATTTGGGAAAATCTCCTGGATTTCCTTGTCCAAGACATATTCATTACTGCATTCATGCAGTGCTCTTGATGATACCTAGATTGCCTTCATAAAATGCAAGATGAATCCGTTTCGAGAAGAGATTTAGTTTGGCAGCTATAAGATTCAATTGTCAATTTTAATGATCTCCATTGGAAACATTTCACAACCAGTTTAATATCCTCCTTTTTTGTTTCTGGAGAAACAGTGACAGCGTGGTTATTTATCACTGGGATAGAAATAAAATCTTCAGTTTCAGTCAGGGACAATTAGAACGGTAGTCCATGGCGATCAAGGACATTAGGCTACCAGCCTTCACCACAGCCCTTAGTCTAATGTGATTAGAGGAAATCTCCTGATTTCCCCGTATGTTCATAAGATAAACTTAATGGAATCTGTCAAGTTAACACCTAGTAGACCAGTTTGTAAAACAGTAAGCTTGTGAGATCTGTGATTCTATAATGCTTGTGCACAATACGTGGCGATCAGTGAAACATGGTTGCAGGAGGGTTGCGATTGGCAATTAAATATTCCAGGATTTCATTGTTTCAGATGTGATAGAATCGGAGGGGCAAGAGGTGGGGGTGTTGCATTGCTTGTCAGGGAGGATATCACAGCAGTGCTTTGGCAGGATAGACTAGAAGGTTCGATTAGGGAGGCTGTTTGGGTGGAACTCAGAAATGAGAAAGGTTTAGCAACACTTATAGGGGTGTATTATAGACCGCCAAATAGGGAACGAGAATTGGAAGAGCAAATATGTAAGGAGATAGCAGATATTAGTAGTAAGCACAGAGTGGTGATTGTGGGTGATTTCAAACGTCATTAGAAACGGGGATGGTGCCGGAAGATTGGCGCATTGCGCATGTTGTGCCCTTGTTTAAAAAAGGTTCTAAAAGTAAACCTAGCAATTATAGACCTATTAGTTTGACGTCTGTGGTGGGAAAATTAATGGAAAAGATACTTAGGGACAATATATATAATTATTTGGATAATCAAGGCCTGATTAGAAACAGTCAACATGGATTTGTGCCTGGAAGGTCATGTTTGACTAATCTTCTTGAATTTTTTGAAGAGGTTACCAGGGAAATTGATAAGGGCAAGGCTGTGGATGTTGTCTATATGGACTTCAGTAAGGCATTTGACAAGGTTCCACATGGAAGGTTGATTAAGAAGGTTAAATCGTTGGGTATTAATAGTGAGGTTGCAAGATGGATTCAACAATGGCTGAATGGGAGATACCAGAGGGTAACGGTTGACAATTGTATGTCAGGTTGGAGGCCAGTGTCTAGTGGAGTACCCCAAGGATCTGTGTTGGGTCCACTGTTGTTTGTCATTTACATTAATGATCTGGATGATGGTGTGGCAAATTGGATTAGTAAATATGCAGATGATACTAAGATAGGTGGAGTAGTTGATAGTGAGGTAGATTTTCAAAGTCTACAGAGAGACTTGGGCCTTTTGGAAGGGTGGGCTGAAAGATGGCAGATGGAGTTTAATGCTGATAAGTGTGAGGTGCTGCATTTTGGTAGGACAAATCAAAATAGGACGTACAGGGTAAATGGTAGGGAATTGAGGAATGCAGTGGAACAGAGGGATCTGGGAATAACTGTGCATTGTTCCCTGAAGGTGGAATCTCATGTGGATAGGGTGGTGAAAAAGGCGTTTGGTATGCTTGCCTTTATAAATTAGAGCATCGAGTATAGAAGTTGGGATGTAATGTTAAAATTGTACAGGGCATTGGTGAGGCCGAATCTGGAGTATGGTGTGCAGTTCTGGTCGCCAAATTATAGGAAGGATGTCGACAAAATGGAGAGGGTACAGAGGAGATTTACTAGAATGTTGCCTGGGTTTCAGCACTTAGGCTACAGAGAGAGGTTGAACAGGTTGGGTCTTTATTCTTTGGAGCGTAGAAGATTGAGGTGGGACTTGATAGAGGTTTTTAAAATTTTGAGAGGGACGGACAGAGTTGACGTGGGTAGCCTTTTCCCTTTGAGAGTGGGGAAGATTCCAACAAGGGGACATAGCTTCAGAATTGAGGGACAAAGGTTTAGGGGTAACATGAGGGGGAACTTCTTTACTCAGAGGGTGGTGGCTGTATGGAATGGGCTTCCGGTGGAAGTGGTGGAGGCTGGCTCGATTTTATTATTTAAGAGTAAATTGGATAGGTATATGGATAGGAGGGGATTAGAGGGTTATGGTCTGAGTGCAGGTAGATGAGACTAGGTCAAGGAGAATGGTCGGCGTGGACTGGTAGGGCCGGACAGGCCTGTTTCCATGCTGTAGTTGTTATATGTTATATGTTATATGTTAATACGTCAAAGCCACTTTAATTGTTTTCAGTGAGTATATCTACTTTAGATGGAACTTTTCTTGGTGCTTGAGATATTCTGCAAGTGGGTAACAGAAGTACAGGGGGGTAGCAGTTGCCAATGTGAACTGTATGCAGGATGTACTCAAGATGCACTTGCAAATTCAGTGAGGCAATAAATGGATCACAAAGCAAATAATAATATTTTTTAAATGGAGATTATGGGTAGTTCTCTGTAACATGTGTTTCCATAACCCAAGTTGGATAGAATGCAATTGGTGAATTAGGGAGTACGATTTGCATTACTCGGGGCTAATTAATTAGAATGAGATTTCGATCAGGACCAGGAAAACCACTTAAGCATTCCTTTGGAAATTGGCAAACAGAAAAAAGCTGTCTTGGAAAGAAATGTTTCCATGTAACCTTCTCATAGTAATCAGATATCATTGTCCCTTAAGAACACAGCTGCTACTTTCACCATAAGGGGCCATTTGAAATTGACAAACGATCACTTATATTAACACTTGTGCAATATTACTCTATTAAACAATATAACATACAGTCTTTCGTACTATCAGCTTGCAATAACAAAAGTATAGTTATTAAAAAAAACTTTATTATAGAAAATGCTGCAGGAGCAAAACATTATGAGTCTGAAACACTCTAACCCCCTTTTCCTCATTGACACAATAACATGATTTTAGACAATAATAGACAATAGACAATAGGTGCAGGATTAGGCCATTCGGCCCTTTGAGCCAGCACCGCCATTCAATGTGATCATGGCTGATCATTCACAATCAATACCCCGTTCCTGCCTTCTCCCCATACCCCCTGACTCTGCTATCTTTAAGAGCTCTATCTAGCTCTCTCTTGAAAGATTTTCTTAATACAAGTTTTCTTAGAACTGAGATGAGGAAAAACTTTTTCAGTCAGAGAGTTGTGAATCTGTGGAATTCTCTGCCTCAGAGGACAATGGAGGTCAATTCTCTGAATGCATTCAAGAGAGAGCTGGATAGAGCTCTTAAGGATAGCGGAGTCAGGGGGTATGGGGAGAAGGCAGGAACGGGGTACTGATTGAGAATGATCAGCCATGATCACATTGAATGGTGGTGCTGGCTCGAAGGGCCGAATGGCCTCCTCCTGCACCTATTGTCTATTGTCTATTGTAACAGTCACATTATAGCAGAACTACCTGTACTGCTGAATTCAGATTTTGAAAGCATATGGGAAGAGAGAAATGGAACTCCTGTTTCAAGCCAATTACAATTTATCAGAAGACGCTCTTATGATTTGGCCTCCTCCTTTCAGAATTCCAAATCTACCAAATTCCCAAGAACACATCCAATGTGGCATCTTGCTTCTGCAACCTTTGTGGTAACCGGCTCCAACAGTGAACCACCTGGAAGTAAATATTTATTGATGATTGTCAGAGGCTTTGGCTTGACAATCCAAAACTTATGTTTCTTCCTTTGCATATGAGAAAACAAACCACAACCATTTATCATATTTTTAAATCAGTATCATGAAGTCTGAAGAAAGGTCTCAACCCGAAACGTCACCCACGCTTTCTCTCCAGAGATACTGCCTGTCCCGCTGAGTTACTCCAGCATTTTGTGCCTATTTTCTTGATGAGGTCCCTGTTAGATGTCATAATGGCCTAAGTGGCACATCTACAAATGATGAAACATAACAACTGGGGATACTGAAGAGCCAGAATAAGAGATGTCAGTGATATGATATGATATGCTTGCTTTCTTTGGGCGGGGTGGTAAGGTAGGTCCTTAATGCACCTTTATCGGACTTTGGTTAGGCTACATTGGCAGTATTGCATGCAGTTCTGCTCGCCCCATTACAGGAGGGATGTGGAGAAGATGCACAGATGTACCAGAATGATGTCTGGATTGGAAGGTTTTAGCTACATGGAAAGATTGGACGGACTTGGATTGTTTTCTCTGGAACCCCAGAGGTTGAGATGACACCTGATAGAAGTAAATAAAATTATGAGAGGCATAGATAGGGTAGACAGTCAGAACCTTTTTTCCAGATGGTAATATCAAAGACTGGTGGGCATAGCCTTAAGGTGAGAGGAGCAAAGTTTAAAGTAGATGTGCGGACCTATATTTTTTTCCACAGAGAGTGGTGGGTACCAGGAATGTGCTGTCAGGGTGGTGGTGAAGGCAGATACGATTGTGACTTTTAGATGGGCTCATGGCATCCGTCCATCCCCCACATATATCTGTGTGCAGGGAATGGAGGGATAGCGATCACGTGCAGGCAGATGAGATTCATTTATCTTGGCACCATGTTCAGCGCACGCATTTTGGGCTGCAAGGCCTGTTCCTGCGCTGTACTGTCTTATATTTTGTGTTCTACATTCTAGTGCACCGCAGGTTAAATGTATTTGCTTTGAAGAGTTTGAGAGGTTCTGTTTGCATAAATCAAAATATATATTTATAGAATGTTAATTACTGAATGCCGCTGCTTTAATTATTTTAAGGTTCATTGTAAAATGAGTTTAATCTCTGTGAGGCAAAATAAATAAGGATGGGATTGACTTGTTTCAGAGCAGCATTTGATGAAATTAATACAGTAGTTCTGCTGCTTAGCCATCAGAGATGCTCATGTTGCTTTGTCTGGCCCATGGTAGTCATGACAACAAATTGTGCGCCTCCAGTTTTGCCTCTCTCGCAAATACACAGAAAGACAGACATGCCACAATTGGTCCACTTCTTCGTCCTTGTGCCTGGGCTGTGCCTGCATCACCCTGGTCTTTACAGATTGTCCAATCTAGGTTCTTAATGCTTTTTCAGCTACTGCAAATAAAGGTAACGAAGTGCCTCTGCACACCTCCTCCCAAAACGTCACAACATTGGCCAATACATTGTCAGTATATCGCCAAATAACAACTCAAATTCCCTTTATCTTGTATCTGTACCCTGTGGATGGCTTGATTGTAATCAGGTGTAGTCCTTTTGCTGACTGTACCTCGGTACACGTGACAATAAACTAAACTAAACTAAACATCTCTGGGGATTGGAATCAGTGCTGGCATGGACAGAGGAGGTGTGGAGTTTCTCATTCTGAAAGGTGATAAGGGTCAGTCATGATTTTTTTCTCTTGTAGGAAGGAACTGCAGTTGCTGGTTTAAACCAAAGATAGACACAAAATTCTGGAGTAACTCAATGGGACAGGCAGCATCTCTGGAGAGAAGGAATGGGTGACGTTTCGGGTCGAGACACTTCTACAGACTGAGAGTCAGGTGAGGGCGAGATACAGAGATAAGAAAGTGTAAGGTGTGAGAACGAGACATCAAAGGGGTGGAGATCAAGGAAAATGTAGCTAGGCTACATTGTTAGCTAGGAGAAGGTAACGATAAAGCAAACAGAGATAAAATGTAATCGGGGACTGTTAGACTGGTCGGAGAACTGGGAAGAGGGAGGGATGGAAGTTAGAGAAGTCAATGTTCATACCGCTGGGGTGTAAGCTGCCCAAGCAAAATATGAGGTGCTGTTCCTCCAATTTGCGCTGGGTCTCACTCTGACAATGGAGGAGGCCTAGGACAGAAAGGTCAGTTTGGGAATGGAAGGGGAAGGTAAAGTGTTTAGCAACTTGGAGATCAGGTAGGTTTAGGTGGACTGAGCGGAGATGTTCAGCGAAACGATCACTGAGCCTGCGCTTGATTTCACCGCTATCCAGGAGTCCACACCTGGAAAAACGGATACAGTAGATGAGGTTGGAGGAGGTGCAAGTGAACCTCTGCCTCACTTGAAAAGACTGTCTGGATCCTTGGATGGAGTCGAGTGAGGAGGTATACGAACAGGTGTTGCATTTCCTGTGGTTGCTGGGGAAAGTACCTGGGGAGGGGGAAGGGACGAGTTAACCAGGGAGTTGCGGAGGGAATGGTATCTTTGGAAAGTGGAAAGGGGTGGAGATGGGAAGATGAGGCTAGTGGTGAGATCCCATTGGAGGTGGCGAAAATGTCGGAGGATAATGTGCTGTATGCGACGGCTGATAGGGTGAATGGTGAAGACGAGGAGAACTCTGTCCCTGTTGCGTCTGGGGGGAGGGGAGGCAAGAGCCGAGTCGCGGGATATCGAGGAGACCCTCATCTATGATGGAAGAGGGGAACCCCCGTTCCCTAAAGAATGAGGGCATCTAGGATGTCCTGGTATGGAACACTTCATCTTACGTGTAGATGCGGCATAGACAGAGGAATTGGGAGTATGGGATGGAGTCTTTGCAGGAGGCAGGGTGGGAAGAAGTGTAGCCTAGGAGTCAGTAGGTTTATGTCCCGCTGAGTTACTCCAGCATTTTGTGTCTGTCTATGATAATAGTCTGCAATAATCTGGACAGTTATTTTAAGGATGCAATGCTATGCCAATGTTCAAATTTGTGTGAGATGCAGAATATCTTTAATACTGTCTGTGTTGGGGTTCGAGACAACCATGATTTACAAGCGTTCAACCCCCTCACATCAGAGCTAGGAGGGCTTCAGCAGCAGGGTACGAAGTTCTGGTTGAACACGTTACTGGATGTTAACTCATCTGACATTCAGTCTCTAACTGCTTGGCCAAACATCGTCCTCCCACTCCCTGGTACGCTAATAAATGATGGTATGTAAAGATAAATGGAGATAAAATAATCTTCTTTCCATGGAATGGTGAAACTGTGATTTCAATTCCTAGAAAAATTAAGGACTGTGCCGAGAGTTGGCACGCATCATTAATAAAGCAGCAGGTCAACACATGAGGGTCAAAACTGGAGCAAAGTCAGTATGTTGGCAAAGAGCGGTCTTAATAAACCATCGTCAGTATGTGAAGTGCTTTGTGTCCTTTTTTGTAAACCAGCATCTGCAGATCCTTGTATCCACATGACCATCTATACAATCAATACAATCACTGGCTTCATCAATGACATTCTGATTGTATTGCTTGAACCAAAGAGACCTTTTATTTCAAATTTATTGTCTGGACAGCAATGCAAAATTAAAATCTTCGCACTAATCCGCCGAACAAATGGAGAACTCGACAACTCCCTCGTCCACTCCAGGAGCAAGCTCACTCCAGCATCACCCACCCACCCACCCAACGCACGTCACCCACCCACCCAGCCACGGCACGTCACCCACCCACCCAGCCACGGCACGTCACCCACCCACCCAACGCACATCACCCACCCACCCAGCCACGTCACGTCACCCATCCACCCAGCCATGGCACGTCACCCACCCAAGCAGTCACATCACCCACCCACCCAGCCACGGAACGTCATCCACCCACCCACCCACGGCACGTCACCCACCCACGTCACATCACCCACCCACCCACCCACATCACGTCACCCACCCAGCCACGGCATGCAGACCTCATCGACAGCTGAGCATGTTTGGAGGCTGAAGTCACCACAGACTCAATCACTGAAGCATGGTTCTCCACCCATGTGTCCAGCTGTACAACTTTTGTTGGGATCAATGCAGGGATCTCTTAAAGATGGTGTATGGCTTACTTGCCTTCATTAATCGGGACATCTATATACTAAAACTCATTTGTTTGTTTGTTCCTGAACTGCAGCCAAAACAGTACATGTTAGCGCGACAATTTTAGGCCCACCTTACTCACAGTTGTCCCTTTGGTGCTAATGGAAGAGGTTTCTTTGAAATCGGTTATATTTTTTAAGTTATTCACATTTTAACATTTAAATCTATCTCCGAGGGAGGGAGGGAGGGATAAGGGGGATTGAGGGGGATGGAGGGGAAGGGGGAGGGGAGGGGGAGGGGAGAGGAGGGGGTGGGGGGGGGAGGAGGGTGGGAGGGGGGAGGAAGGTGGGAGGGGGGAGGGGGAGAGGAGGGAGGGGATGGGGGGATTGGGGGATTAGGGGGGGGATTAGGGGGGGAGGGGGGGAGGAGAGGGTGCTGCACCAATGCAGGAGAGGTTTGGGCCCAACGGTTCCACTTGGTCTAGTTGAGCATAAAAGTTGGGAAGTCATGTTGTAGCTACATAAAATATTTGGTTAATTCACATTTGAAGTATTGTGTGCAGTTCTGTCACCCCCTTACAGGCTTTGGAGAGGGTGTAGAAGAGGTTCACCATGACTTGCCTGGATTCGAGAGTATTAACAATAAGGGGAAGTTGAACAAACATTGATAGTTTTCTCTGGAGTGCAGGGGCTGAGGGGAGATCTGATAGAAGTACATAAAATTATGAAATGCATAGATAGAATAGACAGTGTTTTACCTCAGATAAAATTTATAGATACTAGAACGCATAGATTTAAGGTGAGAGTGGGACAATTTAAAGGAGATTTGTGAGGTAAACTTTTTACACGGTGTGGTAGGTGCCTAGAACGCGCTGTGAGGGGAAGTGGCAGAAGCAGTAAGGCTTAAGAGGCATTTACACAGGCACATGAACAGGCAGGGAATGAAGGAATAAACACCATTTGTAGGAAAATGGGATCGCTTTAAATTGGCTTTTGGTCGGTACAGACATTGTGGGCCTATTCCAGTGCTGTGTTGTTCTATGCATTCATGGTGTAGAATTCCTTTTATGCTTGCTCTCAAATTACAGTTGTCAAGAGCTTGACTCACCTGACTTGTGCATGTGCCTAAGTTGTGTTCAAAGATGCGCTGGTGGGCAGATGGCAGAACATCATCTCTCCTGTCATGATGGGGCACTTAGGCCTCAAGGACAGACTCCAGATACACCTTGTATCTGGCCCACAGTTTCATGCCAAGGAGACCACAAATCTGGGCATTCATTTGAATGGACTCGCCAAGATAGTGTAAAAAGGCAAGATAAATGTTTTGGTTATATTCTGGTTTGCTTATTATTTATTGGTATTGAGGAATTTCTGGTTAAAAAAAGTATATTAAAAAGTCATGTTGATCAATTTGCATGGTTTTTTAAATCCTCTGAGCAGCAGAGGCAGTGTATACCGACTGAACGGTTAAGAGGCCATTTCAGTCAGAGGACACCAGTGCTACAGCATTAAATGCTCATTGGGCAAAGGGTCAGTTCGCCAGGCTTTGACTTCTGGGGGAAATAATGAGGGTGGGGGCAGGTGGACACCAGGGGTGGCAAGACCAGGCAGTAAACCATGTCCAACCATTTTTCCAGCTGGTGTTGGAATTTACGATGCACTTCCAGCCCTTATCCTTGCATCTGCCAAACACCTTGTAAAAAGTGAAGAGCCACATGTTGTCAGCAAGTAAAGAGGCACTTTGACAAGCAGAGGTTTGCAAGTATCTTAAAAGATTATGTGACATTAAAAAGTACACCAGTGAAGCGATTGATAGTGTCCATATTGTTTAAATGTTCTATCATAAAATTCATCATATCTCTGCCCTTTTAAAAAAAGTCAAATGCTGAAGACGAGAAATTGTAATGGCGGTAAACCAGAGCCCGGGGAGACTTTCTAAACAGAAAAACAAATGCAAGCTTACTAATCTTTCAAGTGCTAAGTGCTTGAATGCAGGGTTTCACAAATGACAACTGGAGAAATTGATGTTATATGATTCAATTAAATATTAAAACCCATTGATTATTTCAGTCCAGTGAGAATAGCTGAATTGTTAGGTTATATACCTATTCAACAACTTAAAAGCTCTGCCAATTGCTGGCAAGGTGAGGAGTCTGAATCAGGGCCAGTTGGAGTAGGCCTTTAGTGTGCATGCGGCAATTCTGCATGAGGGAACAAGGAGATGGCAGACCAATTGAACAACTACTTTGGTTCTGTCTTCACTAAGGAAGACATAGACAATCTGCCGGAAATAGCAGGGGACCGGGGGTCTAATGAGATGGAGGAATTGAGGGTAATCCAGGTTAGTCGGGAAGTGGTGTTAGGTAAATTAAATGGATTAAAGGCCGATAAATCCCCAGGGCCAGATAGGCTGCATCCCAGAGTGCTTAAGGAAGTAGCCCCAGAAATAGTGGATGCATTAGTGATAATTTTTCAAAACTTTTTAGATTCTGGATTAGTTCCTGAGGATTGGAGGGTAGCTAATGTAACCCCACTTTTTAAAAAGGGAGGGAGAGAGAAAACGGGGAATTATAGACCAGTTAGCCTAACATCGGTAGTGGGGAAAATGCTAGAGTCAGTTATTAAAGATGTGATAGCATCACATTTGGAAAGTGGTGAAATCATCGGACAAAGTCAGCATGGATTTATGAAAGGCAAATCATGTCTGACGAATCTTATAGAATTTTTTGAGGATGTAACTAGTAGAGTGGATAAGGGAGAACCAGTCGATGTGTTATATCTGGACTTTCAGAAGGCCTTCGACAAGGTCCCACATAGGAGATTGGTGTACAAACTTAAAGCACACGTTATTGGGGGTTCAGTGTTGAGGTGGATAGAGAATTGGTTGGCGGACAGGAAGCAAAGAGTAGGAATAAACGGGTCCTTTTTGGAATGGCAGGCAGTGACTAGTGGGGTACCGCAAGGCTCAGTGCTGAGACCCCAGTTATTTACAATATATATTAATGATTTGGACGAGGGAATTGAATGCAACATCTCTAAGTTTGTGGATGACACGAAGCTGGGTGGCAGTGTTAGCTGTGAGGAGGATGCTAGGAGGCTGCAGAGTGACTTGGATAGATTAGGCGAGTGGGCAAATGCTCATGTTGTCCTTCTATCGCTGCTCCATCGAGAGTGTGCTGGCATACTGTATAACCACATGGTATGCCAGCTGCTCAGAAAAGGACAGGAAGGCCCTTCAGAGGGTCATCACGACGGCCCAGAAGATCATCGGCTGCTCACTGCCCTCCCTGGAGCACCTGTTCAGCCTACGCTGCCTCAGTAGAGCAGGCAAAATAATAAAAGATCCATCCCACCCCGGCCACCGTCTGTTTGTTCACCTGCCCTCTGGTCGACGTTTCAGGTCGATCAAATCCCGAACAAACAGACTTAAGAACAGTTTTTATCCCAGGGCCATACGAGAACTGAACACTACCTTTGCACTAGGCAACACCGTTAAAAAATCTTGTTCTTAATATAATTGTATTTAATTGTATTTATGTATTTATTTGTTTTTGCATTTATTGCATATATGTTTGTACGCACCGTCAGGATTGGCTATTTTTTAATTTCGTTGTACTCGTTGCAATGACAATAAATGAATATTATTATTATTATTATTATTATTATTATTATTATTATTATTATTATTATTATTATTATTATTATTATATAATGTGGATAAATGTGAGGTTATCCACTTTGGCGGCAAGAACAGGAAAGCAGAGTATTACCTGAATGATGGCCAATTAGGAAAAGGGGAGATGCAACGTGACCTGGGTGTCATGGTGCACCAGTCATTGAAAGCAAGCGTGCAGGTGCAGCAGGCAGTGAAGAAAGCGAATAGTATGTTAGCATTCATAGCAAGAGGATTTGAGTATAGGAGCAGGGAGGTTCTGCTGCAGTTGTACAGGGCCTTGGTGAGACCGCACCTGGAGTATTGTGTACAATTTTGGTCTCCTAATCTGAGGAAAGACATTCTAGCCTTAGAGGGAGTACAGAGAAGGTTCACCAGGTTGATTCCTGGGATGGGAGGACTTTCATATGAAGAAAGACTGGATAGACTAGGCTTATACTCGCTGGAATTTAGAAGACTGAGGGGGGATCTTATAGAAACATATAAAATTCTTAAGGGGTTGGAGAGGCTAGATGCAGGAAGATTGTTTCCGATGTTGGGGAAGTCCAGAACCAGGGGTCACAGCTTAAGGATAAGGGAGAAGTCTTTTAGGACCGAGATGAGAAAACATTTCTTCACACAGAGAGTGGTGAGTCTGTGGAATTCTCTGCCATATAAGGTAGTTGAGGCCAGTTCATTGGCTATATTTAAGAGGGAGTTAGATGTGGCCCTTGTGGCTAAAGGGATCAGGGAGTATGGAGAGAAGGCAGGTACAGGTTACTGAGCTGGATGATCAGCCATGATCATATTGAATGGCGGTGCAGGCTCGAAGGGCCGAATGGCCTACTCCTGCACCTATTTTCTATGTTTCTATGTTTCTATGTTTCTAGGAGCTTGGCTTGGGACCATAATAGCAAGATCTAGCCCACTATAATCATACAGCGTGGAAACAGGCACGTTGGCCCACCAAGACTGTGCCAACTTTCAAATTCACACTTGCACCAGGCTTGTACTAATCTTGTTTTTTCTCCCCACATTATCGTCATCTCCTCACAGATTCTGCCATTTATCTACCCTCTAGGGACAATTTACAGTGGCCAATTCATCCACCAACCCACATATCCCATTGTCAGAGTGAGGCCAAACGTAAATTGGAGGAACAGCATCTCATATTTTGTTTGGGCAGTTTACAGCCCAGTGGTATGAATATTTATTTCTCTAACTTCAAGTAACCCCGGCATTCCCTCTCTCTCTATCCCTCCCCCACCCAAGTCGCACTAGCTTCTCGTTTTCACCCAGCAAACAGCTAACAATGGCCTGTTTCCTTTATCATCGTTACTTTTTTGCATATCTTTCATTCATACTTTTTTACATATCTCTCTACATCATCGTCTATATCTCTCATTTCCCTTATCCCTAACCGGTCTGAAGAAGGGTCTCAACCCAAAACCTCACCTCTCCAGAGATGCTGCCTGTTCCCCTGAGTTACTCCAGCTATTTATGTATACAGTATATTTGGTTTAAACCAGCATCTGCAGTTTCTTCCTGCACATATCTCTTGGATGTGGGTGGAAACTGGAACACCCAGAGGAAACCTACATAGTCACAGGAAGGGCATGCAAACGCCACATGGATAGCAGCAGAGGTCAGGTTCAAACTTAGGTCACTGGTGCTGCATTACAGTGCTGCCCGAATACCTGAAAAGAGAAGTGATAGTGAACTAAAGCAATGACATTTGTTTTGATTTTCTACTGACCATGTTAAGTTGCCGAGCTCTGAAGTTAAACTGTTCAATTACCTTTGTTCAGTTTTGCTTCAAATTGCATATCATAATCCTTCTCCAAAAAGGACTGGGCTACCAAACATGAGGAGAGCGCAAATGGCATGCTGGCTTTTTCTGATCATACTTGATATCCTGTTCTAGCTTAGATGGGGCATCTTGGTTGGATGAGTTGAGCCAAAGGGCCTATTTCCATGGTGTGTAGCCGGTGGCTACTTCTAATCGCACTTGTGATCCTGCAACTGTGTACCGAAGCTCTGCAGCCATAGAGTTAGATGTTGTGAGGTTGGGGCAAATGCAGAAAGGAAAAGCCTTGTCAACTTATGAAAGGGGTTGATACCAACAAATACAAGTTTGTTTATCTTTGAAATGGTGATTGCTGTGGGAAAAGACCATTGATGAGAAAAATTATATTTTTAAATAGAAGGAGCAATGTTTTTTAATCTCTAAAATTACAGGTTATAAAGCAATTGTGATTATTGTGTTATTGTGATTAAATTTATTTTCAGTTTAAAAATAAACATGACTTCATCTACTCCCATCTATCGATTTTTAGTGTAGGAAACATTTGTAGTTGTATGCACAATATGAATTAAGGCCCTAACTCTTTTGTTTGGCAACAAAAGAATCCCACAACACTGAACATTCCTTACCGAGCTCAATAGAACAAATGTGCTCACACTGATCTTTCCAAATTCCAGTTTCCTTTCTGTTGCATCTGATTTGATTTGGTTGCATTGGACTATAATCCCACACTACTGCACGGCAGAGGTGAAGGTAATTACCAAGGATATCAAAGTTAATTTGAATCAACAAAGTCTAAAGCAAACCTGGTCCCTTGTGTAAACAAACCAGGCTGCCACTTTCGATCCAATATGGACATTCAAGGGGACTACTGTGCTTTTACACAGAGTGACCAGTTCTCCTCCACTCCTCAATTTCTCAGCAGCAGCACTTTTACACCTCATCATTTCTTTAGCAGTTAAACCTCCTGACTCTACCGACCGGGAAGGACTGTAAAACACCCTCTTTAAATGCGGCCTCCCACAGAATGTATCTGGAGAACATGGACAGGTGACATTTCGGGACTGGAGCCATCTTCAGATCCCGATCCAAAACATCACCGATCCATCTTCTTCAGAGATGTTGGTTGGCCCATTGAGTTACTCCTGCACTTTGTGTCTAAATCATAACCTGATCCCTTGTGTAAATAAAGCAGGCTTTCACTTTAAATCCGGCTCTGTGGATGATCAATAGGACCACTGTGCCCTTAAACAATGCGATCATTTCTAATCCCCTCTTCACTTTCTCTTATTCACTCACGGCACTAATGCTTTTACACCTCATCACCTCATTAGCAGCTCTGTTTAAACAGTACTACATCTTACACCAAGGAACAAGTACAAATCCTATGTTAACATCTCAGCAGCAGATTGTCCAGAGCCCCGGGGAATATTTAATGGACTCTGAACTCTGTGCTTGAATCAGTTTGTTTGTTTCCTCCATTGTGCTCATCCATTCAGTACAATTAACCTCTCAAAACACTCCTATTGTATTAAAGGGTCACCAGGGGTCTCTGCACAGCAAAACCGCGAAACCACTTGAGCACCATGAGTAATTTATTGACATGTCAGGTCTCTTCAGCGATATGTGACAGAGATTCCGATGATGTATTGTGGTTTTATCACAATGATTAATCTCTGTTCTGAGCTGACCGGAAGCACATTAGTAAGATCCTGTATGTCAAGATCCTTTAACTTGCTGGATAGAAAATCCTGCAGTAAACAAGAGCTTGACACATTGACATCAATAAGCAAAAATCTCTAAGATTCTGTTAACTAGCCACATTGCGTTTAGATTGCCCAGTAATTAACAAATAGTTTTAAAATCTACTTTATTTTTACCTGATATATGTATCAGATTTAGAGGATCCAGATATATCCAATTACAGGATATAGCTGGGCAATTTCACAGAATCATGCAGCCCTTCAGCCCATCCAATCTGCACTGACCATCAACGATCCATTTGCACTGATCCTTCACGAAGCGCATTTTACCTTCCCCTAAATTATCATCACTTCTCCAGAAATTCTACCATTCACCCAGACACAATTTAGAGAGGCCATTTGATCCACAACCTGCATGTCCTTTGGTTGTGGAAGGAAACTGGAGCACCTGGAAGACACCCATGCGGTCACAGATGAAGGTCTGAAGAAGGGTCTCAACTCGAAACGTCACCCATTCCTTCTCTCCTGAGATGTTGCCTGGCCCGCTGAGTTACTCCAGCATTTTGTGTCTACCTTCGGTCACAAATGAATGTGCATACTGGACAGACAGCACCCTGAGGTCAAGGTTGACCATGTCACTAGTGGTGTAAGGCCACTGGCTTTGTAATATTTACTAGCTTCAGATATTATGTTTGATACTAATCTGATGCTGGTAACTTTGTGTTATTACTTGTAAGAAAATAACTGCAGATGCTGGTACAAATCGAAGGTATTTATTCACAAAATGCTGGAGTAACTCAGCAGGTCAGGCAGCATCTCAGGAGAGAAGGAATGGGTGACGTTTCGGGACCCGAAACGTCACCCATTCCTTCTCTCCTGAGATGTTGCCTGACCTGCTGAGTTACTCCAGCATTTTGTGAATAAATACCTTGTGTTATTACTTGCTTTGTTAAGATGCAGAGCATAAGAGGTAAGCTTTCCCAAAAAGGCCAGCTTATGGTTGTGCTAGTTTAATAATATATCTTGCTCAACAGTATCATTTTAGTAGAATACTATACCAAGTGGACCCGTTGGGGCCCAAACCTGCATTGGTGCAGCACCCTCCCCTCCCCGCTCCCCCCTCCCCTCCCCTCTCCCCTCCCCTCTCCCCTCCCCCTCCCCCCTCCCCTCTCCCCTCCCCTCCCCTCTCCCCTCCCCCTCTCCCCATCCCCTTCCCCTCTCCCCTCCCCTCTCCCTCTCCCTCCCCTTTCCCCCCTCCCCTCCCCTTTAGCCCCTCCCCTTTAGCCCCTCCCCTTTAGCCCCTCCCCCCCTATCCCTCATCCCCTTTCCCCCCTCCTCCCTCCCTCCCTCCCTCCCTCCCCTCTCCTCCTGGGTAAGGGGGGCCTAAAATTGTCATGTTATCGTGTACTGTTTTGGTTGTAGTTCAGGAACAAACAAACAAACAGACAAGAGTTTTAGTATATAGATATTTCTGTTTTAGCTCACAGATGGTAAACAGTTGCGATTTTTTTTCTTTCAGAAAGTAAATTGTATTTAAGAAAGTGTGAGCCTTGAGCATCTCCAGATAGAGGAACCACTAGGAAAGTGTCTACATGTTGAACCCCCAGAAGGATACGCTCACGCCAATGATGACCATTCCCTTATCATTGTCAGCCAAGAACTTCCATGTTCTCATCTGTTGAGGTAACAATCTCCCAAGGGGCATAACAGAGAAAGGGTAATGGATATTGTTGCCATATTGAGAGGAAGGAAATAGATCATGGTCAACTCAACACAGCAAGAAAATAATACAAGCCTGAGCCCCAGAGAACTTGGAGTCAGAAACTGTCAGAAATATATCTCATGATTTTGTGCATCTGCAATACTCAATAGAGTCTCTGACTTAATTATAGAATTGGAGCCTATTTCTTGCAGGGCAAAACTGATCAAGATCCTAAGTACGATGGGTTGAGTAATCTCCTGGATTATAAAGTGGGAAGTGGAAAAGTGCATCCCTGTGTTAAAATGACAGCCTCATTTGCATTCCCACAAGGCGGTATGGCAGGATTTGCTGATGGTAGGTTTGAAAGAAGTATTTGTCCTAAGTGGATTTCCATTTTGTTTCAGGTAGCAAAATTAAATTCCACCTTCAAGGAGTCAAGACCAAATGAGATTGTCAGATAAAGTGCAATTAGAAATCAGTGAAGGGATTCTGTAGTGCTTTGTGCTACCACCAAAAACCTGTTTCATCCTCAATATATGCAGCTCAAACTGCAAGAGATGATATTTTTAAACTTGCTGTTTATGCACTGTTTAATTAGATACCAATCAACATGAGCACAATGAAATGTAATTGAAGGAAAGACTCTGGAACTAATTACATGAGTAACTAGTGTCTGGGAAAAAATGCTGAAGGTTGACTCAAACCTATCACACAGATACTGGAGAGCACGACAGGTGCTAGAAAACTGAAAGAGAAAAAGAACCTGCTGCAAAAGTCTTGACCTGAACAATCAGCTGTTTCTCTTTCCACTGATATTAACAGATATACTGGATGTCCCCAACGTTTCTGTTTTTTATCTCACTTGCTGGGCCTTATCTGTGTGCTCTTTAAAGAATAAAATTCTATTAAAGCCATTGGGAATTCTGCATAGACCTGCAGGAAATGTGATCGGAGTAATTGCACTTCACTGAAATTAAATACCTATAAGCCACCTTCTCGGTTAAGAGGGGACTGTAACTTCAAGCAACACAATGTGGAGGTGCTTGTAGTTCAAACTGACCATTCTTGTTTGGAAAAGGGATGTGCTGAAACAGGAAGTAAGTGAACAATTTAGAATTTTATTTTTGATTGATAGTAGTTTACTACGTCACTTGGTGATCCGATATTTTATTTCCACAGTTTTTAGCATGTTCAGCCTATAACAACAGATGCTCACTAGCTTTGCAATGATAAAATAATATTCTTAATCTTCCTAGCCTTAAATCAAAAGGACCTTGTATACCTACATTTATTATTCCTTTCAAACAGACTTGATAGATTCAGTGCTGAATTATGCATTATTAATAGTTTCTTTGTGTGTGATTAGAATCCACGTTTTGGAATATTTTCCGATGAGAAATGGATGTGTATGATGTTACAATTTTGGAATTCAAATAGTGTTTAGAGTCTCATTTGACTAAGTCTATTCGAAGTCGTGAGAACAAAATAACATTTTAAGTAAAACTTTTTAATACTTCTCTTGGAGTACAAAATCAGTCTGTCAGGAACAGAAAATGGAAACTTTAGTTTTACAGTTGGCTTTCCGCCTGCAATATTAACTCACTTAAAGTTTGCTTGTTTGAAAACCTATGTTAGATGTCACACCTGGTTCACAAAAGCAGATTGTTAATTTTTGTTTGTTTTGATAATCTATCATCTTGTTCAGAATATATTTTTGATAATTACCAATTCCAGCTTGAATATTGTCGCCTTGGTTGTTCTCAGTTGAAATATGTCAGAATTACAATCCGTGTCCATTGTCTAAAAATGGGAAACGTCAACAATGGTTTCTCCTTCTGACGGCAGGTCATTAATTATCCACAAGGCAAAGTTTATGTAAATGTCTGCTGACGAAAGTGTAGAGTTGAACTGTAATTTTTACAGAAAATATTGTCTTTCGTACTTGTACAAAATAACCTACCAGGAATGTCCGTAGAGTTATATCCAAACATGTCATTACCTTCAGGAGAGAGAACAGTTAACATGAAGCAAAACATTGAAGAAGCGAGACAAGTGGGGCAGCAGCGGCGTGCAGCAATAGAGCTACTGCCTCACAGTGCCAGAGACCTGCGTTCGATCCTGACTATGGGTGCTGTCTGGTTGGAGTTTGTAGCTCTCCCTGTGCCCGCGTGGGTTTTCTCCAAGAGCCCCAGTTTCCTCCCACATTCCAAAGATGGGTTAATTGTAGGTTAATTGACTTCTATATATTGTCCCGAGTGTGTTGGATAGAACTAGTGTACAGGTGTTTGTTGGTCGGCAGGGACTCGGTGGGTCGAAGGGCCTGTTTTCACACTGTATCTACAAACTACACTAAGTTCCTGTCAGCCCAGCATATGTTTTGAAAACTAGTTGTTTGATTGTAATTGAAAGACATTATGAGCTGCCAAAAGGACAATCCTCTCTCACTTCATAAATCGTTCAATAAATCAGTTTAGAAAGTATTAGCCAAATTCCCATCAGGTAAAATATCTTTCACAAAAAGGTCAAGGATTCTGTGTAGTATTCTTTTTTATTATTCTGAGGGATAAATTCCATTAATCACAAGTTGAAATAATGAATGATGAACTATATTCTTTGCATTGAAAGGATGCATCCAGTCTTCAACATTCAACCAGATGGCTTTATTTAAGATAGTCATGCACCACAGAAACAGGTCCCTCAGCCCAACTCATCCATGCTCCATCTAAGCCAGTCTGATTTGCCCCCATTTAGCCCATATTCCATTAAACTTTTCCTATCATGCACCTGTCCAAATGGCTTTCAGTTTTTTTAATTGTACCTACCTTGTTCCATGTTACCACCACTCTCTGTGTGAAATGATTGCCCACCAGGTTCCGAATAAATCTTTTCCCTCTCACCTTAGACCGATGCCCTGTAGTTCTTGATTCCTCTACCATGGCAAAAGGACTGCATTTCATCCTATCTATTCTCCTAATGATTTTGTACACCTCCATTAGATCAGCCCTCAGCCTCCTACGCTCCAAAGAATAAAGTCCTAGCCTACCCATTCTCTCCCATTTGCTCAAGCCTTCAAGACTTGATAGCATCCTCATAAAATCTTTCCAGCTTAATGACATCTTTCATGTAGCATTGTGACCAAAACTGAACACGATTGCCTTGTGCCTTTCCTGACATCCTGTGCCACTGTAATATAACGTCTCAACTTCTCAACTCTATTCCCTGACTCTGAAGGCCAGAGTGCCAAAAACCTTCACCGCCCTATCAACCTTTTACACCACTTTCAGGGAGCTATGTATTTGTATTCCTAGATTCCTCTGCCCTACAACACTCCCCAAGACCCCACCTTTCAGTGCGTAGGTCCTGTCCTCGTTTTATTTCTCAAAATCCAACACCTCATGCTTATCTGAATAAAACAACATGAGCCATTCCTCCCCCCACATGCCCAGCTAATCAAGGTACCACTGTAATTATTGATAACTATCTTCACTGTCCATAATACCACCTATTTTGGTGTAATTTGTAAAATTACTCATTATGCCTCATCCAAATCGTTAATACAGATGACAAACAGCCATGGGCCCAACACTGATCCCTGAGGCAAACCGTTAGTCACAAACCTCCAGTCTGAAAAACAATTTTCCTCCATCACCCTCTGCTTCTGACCATGAAGCCACTTCTGTGTCAATCCAAGCTGATTTATCTGTTACAGTTGGCAAGCTGATGACATTCACATTTTAATTATTACTTTCTGCCAACCTGAATGGTCATAATTAGTATCATTACTATTGGTGATTGCAGGAGAAACACAGGAACTGAACTTTGAGGGGAAAATGTACATCACTAATAGTCAAATGTTTCATGGTTATTTAAATGGTTAAGCAATATCATTTTTTTTCTGCCTATTTTTTTGTTAGTAATAATGGGATGAAAGGCATCTTAACCTTTTCACCTCCTGTGAACAAGAGATAATTGAAATCCAGGAAATGTTTCATACATTTCATGGTTGGGAAATAAAACCACACCCAAGAAACTGATTGTCAAGCTGCCATGCACGGCAATAAATCATAAATTTACCCTGCATTCTTAATATACTGCATACAGAGATTGTGAATCAGAGGCAATGATAAATGTAGGCTACAGATAGACAGGGGTAAAATATCAATTTGGATAAATCTGTACTGCACATATTGCATAAGTTCTGGATAAGATTGTGCAGTAACATAGAACACATAGAAAAATAGGTGCAGGAGTAGGCCATTCGGCCCTTCGAGCCAGCACAGCCATTCAATATGATCATGGCTGATCGTCTAAAATCAGTACCCCGTTCCTGTCTTTTCCCCATATCCATTGATTCCTTTAGCCCTAAGAGTTAAATCTAACTCTCTCTTAAAAACATCGAGTGGATTGGCCTCCACTGCCTTCTGTGGCAGAGAATTCCACAGGTTCACAACTCTCTGGGTGAAAAGGTTTTTCCTCATCTCAGTCCTAAATAGCCTACCCCTTATTCTTAAACTGTGACCCCTGGTTCTGGATTCCCCCCAACATTGGGAACATTTTTCCTGCATCTAGCCTGTCGAATCCTTTAAGAATTTTATCTGGTTCTATAAGAACCCTTCTCAACCTAAATTCCAGTGAATACAAGCCCAGTCAACACATTCTTTCATCGTATGTCAGTCTCGCCATCCCAGGAATTGACCTGGTGAACCAACACTGCACTCCCTCAATAGCAATAATGTCCTTCCACAAATGAGGAGACCAAAATTGCACACAATACTCCAGGTGCGGTCTCACCAGGGCTCTGTAAAACTGCAGTAGGCAGTTGGCAGCAGTGAAGTCCAACATGCCATTAGCTTTCTTCACTGCCTGCTGCACCTGCATGCTTACTTTCAAAGCCTGAGATTTGCTTTGAATGGTGCAAGGATTCAATGATGTTCATCTGAATATACTTTGGGCTTGGTTTAACATCTCCAACAATCCCTCACTGCTGCAATGAAGTTTCATCTTCCAAAACATACCCCTCCTCAGGTGAGGAGGTACCTATTAACTCTTGGCCTGAGGGGAGCATGCAGCTACTGGATCAAAGTGGTATCTCCATGGAATCCTTATGCTGGCTCCTTGACAGGTTAATTAGCTTCAGTGAATTGTTCCCGGTGTGTTGGATAGAACTAGTACATGAGTAAACAATGGTTGGCCTGGACTCGGTGGGCTGAAAGGCATGTTTCCAATCTGTATCTCTAAAACTAACACTAAAACTACAGACTACAGCTGCAGCAATCAGGTTCTTGAAACAATCTGCACAACTCTAATTTTACGTCAACAGTAGAACAACACAGTCCACCTCTTACACTATCATGGGCTTTATTATCTTTTCCCATTGTTGCTATTTTGCACAGTCTTCTATCTTTTAGAAATTTTACATGTAATTTATGTATTTTTTTAGGTATAATTTGTGTCATCTATGTGACTTTGATGCTACTGCAAGCAAGAATTTCCTTGTACTTGTATCTCACCATTCTTGTGCATATGACAACTAACTTGATTTGAAGCTCATTTTGCCTGTTGCTGTGAGCTTTTTTTTAAACTACTGCTTTAGTAGTGCAGTCTTTTGGGAGTTTCAAATTAGTTCATAATAATTGGGCAGTCTTTGGCAGGGAGGATTCCTTTTTTAAGGTTGCTCCTCCAAACCAAAGCCAGGACTTCAAACATTGTTCCTGATTTGACTCAAGGTGCTGATCTGTAATACACTGTACTGATCACCATGCCTCTAAAATGCTCCAGGCTGGCAAGTTCACACATGCCACAGAAAGGGATAATGAATTTGATCTTTACAATAAGCATATTCATGACTGAGAGTAATCATTTCTTACTGGAGTATTGTTTCCAAGTGTGCCTGTGTATTTTTGTTTGTCAAAATCGTGTGCGAAAATGCACAATGGCATTACTTTACAGTTGTAAGCTAAAATGGATGCCATTGTTATCGTAGTGCTGCTGCTGGCCATGCTGTTCGGAGAATTCAGTTAGGGTAATCTCGGGGATGTAAAGGGAGAATTGAGTGAGATAATGAAATTTGGATGGCTGAGGTTTTCAGTTAAAGTTGTGGGTGGTTAATCACAATAACAAGCTGAAAAAGCAATCTAAGTTCATTGTCCAGGCCATTGTAAACTGAAACCATCTTTGTGCGGGATTTAATATTGTAATAACAGAAATGGGTTGTGCTAATTTTGATAGCGCAGTGCTGCTGGATAAAAGGATGGGATGTTACTGTATGGCTGAATGGTGTGTTAATGTTGGCAGGTTTGAAGACAATTTACAGAAGCAATAAAATCCTGAACAGTCACAATAGGCAATGATTTCATTACTTTGTTCTGCAGAGGAATTGTGAAAACAATATATTTTCAGATTGGTGGTTGGAAGATTGTTTTAATCGACAATCAATTCAAGATTTAAAAACAAAAATTGCATCCTTTCCACAACTGCACAAAAGATTGAAGGGGAGATGAAGAATGTGGTGCACGAAAAATGACTCTGTCATACATTCAAGTTAAAGTAGAGGTCGTGTGCAAACATCAACGAGCTCTCTATTTAACAAATGATCGGTGCCAACAGCTCCCCGTAGATCCTCACCTTTCCATAGACTGACACCCCATAATCTACATGCTGGTTTGTGCTGCTGTCTGGACTCAATTGTGAGGAATGCTCGCGTAAAAGCATAGGTTGAAATAAACTCGCATTTATACACAGCCTTCCATAACCTCAGAACAGAGATGAGGAAGAACTTTTTCAGTCAGAGAGTGGTGAAGGTGTGGAATTCTCTGCCTCAGAAGGCAGTGGAGGCCAGTTTGTTGGATGCTTTCAAGAGAGAGCTGGATAGAGCTCTTAAGGATAGCGGAGTGAGGGGGTATGGGGAGAAGGCAGGAACGGGGTACGGATTGAGAGTGATCAGCCATGATCGCATTGAATGGCGGTGCTGGCTCGAAGGGCTGAATGGCCTACTCCTGCACCTATTGTCTATTGTCTATTGTCTATTGTCTATTGATATCCCTTTCAATCAAAGAAGTACTTTTGATGATTGCTTTTTATGTAACGCAGAGGAGGGTAGACCCAATTGGTGTCGAGCAAGATCCATCAATCAGCGATGTGATAATGATCACATCACCCACTTTAGTGAAGGCAGACATCAAAGGCTGGGTCAAGCAACGTCTCTGGCGAACATGGATCGGTGATGTTTCAGGTCGGGACCTTTCTTCAGGCCCTTGATATTCTGTTTCTTGTTATTGTAGTTGTTTTAGTGATGCTGCCAGAGGGCGAGCTTTGAACCAGGTAATCTCGGACTGCTCGCCTACACCTTATTGAGTTGTCATTCCAGATTCTGTCCAAATCTCTGAGTGATAAATGAAGCCGTAGCTAGGGAGGGCCAGAAATGAGAGTGTTACCAAAAAGGCAGGAAAACTGGAAAATTATCTCCACCTGTTTATCATTAAACAATAATGCTTAATAATTGGGAAGAACAAAATAACTATAATTTTAAGCAAATCTGTAAAATATACATGGATATCTTTCCTCATAAATGAAAAGTGGGTGAATTGAAGAGATGATAGATGCATATCTGTTTTGGATTATACAGGGCAAAATCAACATGACCTATTTTCCGATCCTTGAGGAGGTGGGAGCAAGGTGCTGGCAGCAATGTGTTTGCAGAAATCATAAACTGCTGGCCTATTTGGAACTTCCTTGGCAAGTTTCATTACGTTATTTGCAATAAAATCCGAGCCTGCATTAGATAAACAGCTGGAAGCACACTGACCGCAGAGGAGCAAAATTCTGCAAAGCCTGAAGGTTGTAGCAAAGGGAAGATCGCTGAGTAAAGTGTGGAACCAAACAAATGACGAAGCATTGCTTGTGAAATGCTTTTGTTTCCTCATGTGACTATGGAACAGTTCACTAAATAGATCTAGGAAAACCTCCTGGTGTCAGAAGAAACTATTGGTGCTGGAATCCTAAGCAAAACATAGTGCTGGAGGAACTCAATGGGTCAGACAGCATAGAGTCACAGAGTGATATAGTTTGGAAGCAGGCCCTTCAGCCCAATGCCGACACCGGCCAACAATGTCTCAGCTACACTAGTCCCACTTGCCTACGCTTGTTCCATATCCCTCCAAACCTGTCCTATCCATGTACCTGTCTAACTGTGTCTTAAACGATGGGACAGTCCCAGACTCAACTACCTCCTCTGGAAGCTTGTTCCATAAACCTACCACCCTTTGTGTGAAAAAGTTACCCCTCGGATTCCTATTAAATAATTTTCCCTTCACCTTGAACCTCTGGTCCTTGATTCCCCTACACTGGGCAAGAGACTCTGTGCATCTACCCGATCTATTCATCTCAAGATTTTGTACACCTCTATAAGATCCCCCCTCATCCTCCTGTGCTCCATGGAATAAAGATCCAGCCTACTCGACCTCTCCCTATAGCTCCCTATAGCCCTCTAGTCCTGGCAACATCCTCGTAAAACTTTTCTGAACCCTTTCAAGCTTGACAATATAACATGGCGCTCAGATCTGAACACAATATTCTAAATGCGGTCTCGCCAACGAATTATACACCTGCAACATAACCGCCCAACTTCTATACTCAATACTCTGACTGATGAAGGCCAAAATGCCAAAAGCCTTGCACCTGTACTCCAAGATCCCTCTGCTCTACTACACTACCCAGAGCCCTCCTGTTTACTGTGTAGGTCCTGCCCTTGTTCAATGTCCCAAAATGCAACACCTCACACTTCTCTGTATTAAATTCCATCAACCATTCCTCCGCCCACCTGGCCAATCGATCCAGGTCCTGCTGCAATCTTTCGTAACCATCTTCACTATCTGCAAAACCACTAACTTTTGTATCATCAGCAAACTTGCTAATCTTGCCCTGTATGTTCTCATCCAAATCATTGATGTAGATGACAAATAGTAACGGGCCCAGCACTGAACCCTGAAGCACACCACTAAGTCACAGGCCTCCAGTCTGAGAAGCAACCTTCCACCATCACCCTCTGCTTCCTTCCATGTAGGCAATTTGATATCCATATCTGGATCTTTGGAGGAAAATGAACAGACAATGTTTTGGGCCAAAATCCTTCTTCAGACTGATGGAGTAGGGTTGAGAAAGCTGGAAAAGTGAGGTGGTGGTGGGGCAAACCTTGGCAAGTGATAGGTGGATACAGGTGAAGGGGGGGGGGAGATTGGCAGATGTGTGGAGTAAATGTCAAGGGCAAGAGGTGAAAAAGAGATGAAAAGGTGTTGGATAGGAGAGAAGAGGAGGAATGAAATGTAAAGCTGGAGGGAGGGATATGGGTGGAAAGAGGGAGGAGAACTGGGAGACTTGAGCAAGGTGACTGGAAGATGGTGGAAATGTGTTTTCTGGCGTAGGGGAGGCACAGGGAAGAGAAGGGGAACAGGGGGGTATCACTTGAAATTGGAGAATCCAATACTCACACCATTGGGTGTTAGTGTACAGGTGATCAATGGGCGATGTGGACTCGGTGGGCCAAAGGGCCTTTTTCCGCGCTGTATCTCTAAAACTTTAGTCTCAAAAGCATGGAACAAAGGCTTCTGTTTAATGGCAATAAGATATCAATACTATCCCTTGCAAAATAATTAAATTGGCAAAGTCTTTGTTGTTATCTTCAGTATCTTTTGGATCATTAATCACAGTGAGTTGCTTTTTGTGGGTGCTGCCTTTGGAGAGCCAAAAAACATGAACTTATTAAGCAATAAAGCACATGGTTGAAGTACATGAGCCGCAGAGTTTATTTTAATCTCCAAGCTCACATAAAGATATTAAAGGTATTATTTAAATACCTTGATTATAACCATTCAATATTGAACTGCTTCTTGCTAAGAAATGCCTCAAGCTATTGAATTAACAGACGCAGCCATAAAGGCTTTTGCAAAAACTGAGCTAAACTAGACCAATCAAAGACAATTTGTTCATTCTCATTTTATGGCTCGGGACTCAATGTTTTACAAAAAGAACAAACGTTTGTGGCTGGGCAAGTTTTCCTTTTCAACATAACCGGGATGGGGTCACTGTGACTCTGGGAGCCAGGGGATACTTTGTTAGTGACCTCATATGAAAGAGGTATTTTGCAGTTTTCATTGTTAGGCAAGGCTTTGAGACTGTTTATCTTTCAGCTACTGCCTCAAATAAAGACAAAGGCTCCCTTAATTAAAGTGGTCTTGTGCCTCGTTAATACACGAAATATGAATTTCTTGGGTATCGAAACTAAACAGGCTTAAGATTCATTACAGTAAATCCATCAGCAAGTAACAAAGGTATTGAATTAAACAGGAGGCTGAGAACGGAGAGGTCACATCAAAAGCTGATGAAGAGTGAGATTGTCAGACAACCAATAGTTCATGTCCTGTTTATTGATTGAACAGAGATGTTCTCGAAAGCAGTCAACACATCTGCATTGGTCTCTCTAGTGCAAGAGATACCACAGTTAACCACTACTTTGCTTGGAAAATGTTATTGGGCCATGAATAGTGGAAAGCAAGGAGGGAAAAAGAAGTAACAGTGGCAAACCTCGAGGTTACATTAGAAGCAATGTCACCGAAAGGGGACTATGTGCTGGTAATGGTCAACAGTGTGTGTTACTTGTAAACCCAAGTGCCCTGGAGCGAGTAATCTCTTCAAACTGAGAGAGACAGAGCAAAATGAGGAAGTGAAATTATTGATATTGCTGCAACATAAACAAGGCTGGAAGTAGGAAATGAACAAGTGATGGAGAAGAGTGAATGTAGAATTTGTATTAAGTTACATGCACGCAATGACTTATGTGAAGGTTACATTCTGCAAACCCTTACGTTAATCGGGTATTACGTAAGTCAGAATCATCATTCCCATCCCCTGCCCGAAATAACTCCATGAGAGTATTAACTGTCTCAGCAGCATCCGGATGCTTCCGGGGCACTTTCTGCGGCGCGCGGCCTTCTGGATAAGCACCACCGCCATTGCTGGCTCGTTTCCGATGTAAACTGGAGTGATCATACAGTGTTATGGAAATTACAAAACTGCCGTGATTGCACCAGGAGCTGAGTACAGAATTGTTTTTTTGTCTGTTTTTTTAAAAAGGTTGAGGGAGGTGACAACAGGGTCATGCACAGGGGCTTATTTATTCAGTGTGTGGATGATA
Organism: Rhinoraja longicauda; assembly: GCF_053455715.1. Lineage (NCBI taxonomy): Eukaryota > Metazoa > Chordata > Chondrichthyes > Rajiformes > Arhynchobatidae > Rhinoraja > Rhinoraja longicauda. The sequence continues at coordinate 43,466,810 of NC_135957.1, read as the reverse complement.
GCCTGTCATTTTATAATGTAGCCCTCAATGATTCCATGTTCAGGAAATCCTGGTAGCAATTCTGGAGAGTTACAGTTTTCAGCATTTTCTGTCCTTTCTTTCAGTATTGGATTTCCAGCATATACAGGTTTTTTAAAACTATTGTCATTGCTTTTAGACAAATGGTATTTGTATTAGACCAAAAGCGCATAAGTCATCGAAGTAGAAATGGGCCATTCAGCCCATTGAGTCTACTCCATTACATCATGGCTGATCTATTTTTCCCTTTCAACCCCATACTCCTGCCTTTTCCCGATAACCTTTGATGCCTTTCTTTATCAAGTATTGACATGTATTTATTAAGTGTACTAAGGTACAGTGGAAAAAGTTGATTTTGCATGCTATTGAGGCAAATCATACCACAGATGAGTACATCAGCTAGTACAAAAGAGGGAATAAATTGTGCAGTATAGCATGTTGCAGCTCGAGGAAAATGCAGATTTCAAAACAAAAGTGCGAGGGCTGGAAGACCAGGAATTAATCTTTCGCATATGAGAGGACTATTCAAGAATCTGATAACAGTAGGAAAGACGCTGTTCTTGGATCTGGTGGAACGTGCTTTCAAGTTTTTCGTTTTTCTCCTTTAGAGATCCAGCATGGAAACAGGTCCTTTGGTCCACTGAGCCCACGTCGACCATCGATCACCTGTTCACACTCGTTCTATGTTATCCCACTTTCTCATCCACTTCCTACATACGAGGGGCAATTTACAGAACAAATTAACTTACAAACCTATAAATCTTTGGGATGTGAGAGGTAACCAGAGCACCCAGTGAATACTTATGTGATCGCAGGTAGAACAGGCAGAAACTACACAGACAGCAAGCAAGGTCAGCATCAAACCCAGGTCTCTGGTGCTGTGAGACAATAGACAATAGACAATAGACAATAGGTGCAGGAGTAGGCCATTCAGCCCTTCGAGCCAGCACCGCCATTCAATGCGATCATGGCTGATCACTCTCAATCAGTACCCCGTTCCTGCCTTCTCCCCATACCCCCTCACTCCGCTATCCTTAAGAGCTCTATCCAGCTCTCTCTTGAAAGCATCCAACGAACTGGCCTCCACTGCCTTCTGAGGCAGAGAATTCCACACCTTCACCACTCTCTGACTGAAAAAGTTCTTCCTCATCTCCGTTCTAAATGGCCTACCCCTTATTCTTAAACTGTGGCCCCTTGTTCTGGACTCCCCCAACATTGGGAACATGTTTCCTGCCTCTAATGTGTCCAATCCCCTAATTATCTTATATGTTTCAATAAGATCCCCCCTCATCCTTCTAAATTCCAGTGTATACAAGCCCAATCGCTCCAGCCTTTCAACATACGACAGTCCCGCCATTCCGGGAATTAACCTAGTGAACCTACGCTGCACGCCCTCCATAGCAAGAATTCCAACCAAACAGCAGCTCTGCCAGCTGCACCACTATGCCGCCAAAGATTTTGTATCTTGGGATGGGAGAAGAGAATGATGGGTGCGAGTTGTTGTCTATGTTGGTTGCTTTCCTGAGGTGCATTGTACAGATGGAGTCAATGGAGGGGAAGCTGATTTCTTTGATGAACTGGCTGCATTTGCAACTTTGCAGCAAAGTTGTCATATCAAGCTGTGATACATCTGCTTTGTTGCTTTCTATGGGGCAGTTATAGAAGTTGGTTAGAGTCACTGGATATGTCAAGATGTTGGTCTGCTTTCTTGACCATGATGACAATGTGACTGGACCAAGAAAAAGTGTTGCTGATATTAATACTTTGGAACTTTAAGCTCTTAACTATCGCCACTTTAGCAGCATTAATACAGACTGGTGTGTGCACTCCATGCCACTTCCTAAAGTCGAACCAACTCCTTCATTTTGTTGACACTGGGGGAAAAGTTGTTGTCTTGACACCATGCTGGTAAATCTCTTTCTCCTTCCTGCACTCTGTCTTGTCATTGTTTGTGATCAATGGTGTCATCGGCAAACTCTTAAGAAGACTTTTAAATTTGGCCACACAGCTGTCTATGCAGAGGGATTATCATAAAAGGCTGAGAAAGCAGCCTCCTGGAGCATTGGTGTTGAGAATTATCACAGAGGAGGTTTTGTCGCATATTGCGGTCTAAAGGTCAGGAGGACAAAAATTCAGTTACAGTGTGGGGTGACGAGTCCTAGAGTCCAGGAGTTTGGAGATGTGTTTGTTTGGAATTATGGTGGTGAAGCCAGGGCTATAGTCAGTAAACAGGATTCTAACACAGGTGTCTGTCATCCAGGCATTCCAGGGATGAGTTTCGGGCCAGGGAGATGAAGTCTGCTGTGTACCTGTTGTGGTGGAAGGTGAATTGCAGTGGATCAAGCTGAAGTTAATGTGGGCCATGACCAGCCTCCTCAAGCATTTCATGGTGGTGGATGTTCAAGCCACCTGATGATGGTCATTGAGGCAGGCTACCTTGTTTCTCTTTGGCTCCAGGATGGTAGTGGTTGTATTAAAGCAGGTGGGATGTTCGAATTGGCATAAGGAGAGGTTAAAGGTGTTCATGAATAATCCTGGATTAACTCAGCGGGACAGGCAGCATCTCTGGAGAAAAGGAATGGGTGCCATCTCAGGTCGAGACCTTTCTTCAGTCTGAGACGTCACCCAGTCTCCCCAGGGATGCTGCCTTTTTCCGCTGAGTTACTCCAGCATTTTGTGTCTATCTTCGATCTAGACCAGCATCTGCAGTTCTTTCCTACATATTCATGAATAACCCTGCCAGTCAGTCCACATAGGTTCTGAAGACATGGCTGGGAACAACATCCATCCCATTTGTTTTCTACAAATTCACTCTCAGGAAAGTCGATCTGATATCTGCAACGTTGACTGTACATACAGTGCACCTGAGGCTGTCATATGATTTCAACTAAATCGTGTCTTCTGAAGTCACCCTCCTCCCAGCCTGGAACTGTTTAACTGCTTCACCTTAAATGAATCAATCAATGCCTGTCATCGATTGCAGGCTCGCCGATCGCTTCGCTGAACACCTGCGCTCGGTCCGCATTAACAAAACTGATCTCCCGGTGGCCGAGCACTTTAACTCCCCCTCCCATTCCCAGTCTGACCTTTCTGTCATGGGCCTCCTCCAGTGCCATAGTGAGGCCCACCGGAAATTGGAGGAACAGCACCTCATATTTCGCCTGGGCAGTTTGCAGCCCGGTGGTATGAACGTCGACTTCTCCAACTTTAGATAGCTCCTCTGTCCCTCCCTTCCCCTCCTCTTTCCCAGATCTCCCTCTATCTTCCTGTCTCCACCTATATCCTTCCTTTGTCCCGCCCCCCTGACATCAGTCTGAAGAAGGGTCTCGACCCGAAACGTCACCCATTCCTTCTCTCCCGAGATGCTGCCTGACCTGCTGAGTTACTCCAGCATTTTGTGAATAAATGCCTGTCATCAACTGCTCCTGTTACTATATTCAAACCACATACCGCAGAAAGGTGTCTCCTAAATTTCTCTGACAGATTTCATAGTCACTAACATGTTTATTTTCCCTGATTCTAATCTTCACTGCAAGTCGCAACATTTAAAATTGGTTTTTTTTGCTTGAAGTTTGCACATGAAATAAACAGTTCCCCTGTCCCTTGTGTTTGGTTGTAAACAGACAACTTCTGCAGGGCATTGGCGAATAACAGCTTGGCAATTAAGTTATGAAATTTTATTAGTTTCCACTTTTGCAGCAAGACAGATAGAAACATGTTGTAAAATGCACATATTGCAACAAAATTATTTATCACTTTGATAAACATTACAAAATATCTGATGTTACAATGCTCTTTCACTTGTTAGGAAATCCTTTTTGTGCGTGATTAAGAATGTTAAATAGCTACAAATATTTAGCAGAAAGATGATTATCTTTACAAGTCTGAGCATGCAAACAGACTGTTATGAACAGACTAAAGCTTGTGAAGATCTTCTTAAGACCTGTCTAAAAGTGTAACATCAAGACAAAAGGCTGCAAAACCAGAACAGGCCCACAAATATAACCATGGCCAGATGTAAAGATGGCAGCAGATGGTTAAAAGTAAGTGCATTGAAGGAAATAATTGTAGCTTCTTTGTGTGATAACCTTCTCTCCCGACTACTAGACCGAATAAGGCCTAATTGTATTAATAAAAAATTGAACAAAGAAAATAATAGTTATGAAGAATGGATTTAATCTACCACCTGGTTATGAAGAGATTCTAACCAGCAAATTACCAAAAACATTCATAGGTTGATAAATGTAGAGAATGGCCATTGCTTATCCATTACAGTATAAATTATGGCATACTTTGTTTCCCACAGATATGTACAGTGCCTGGATATTCATTGTTTTGAAGCTTATAGTGGAATCAATTTAAGGAGGAAATAAAAGGTTGAGAAAGGGCAATATGGCTCATGAATCAATGTCCATTTGAAAACAATGAGAAATGCAATAAAACAGGAAATCATTCAGTCCTGTGCCATTGCCCTTTGTTCTTCCATTGTTTTCTGTCAGGCAAACAAGTTAGCATAAAGAGACCCACCCAGAGCCATCGAGTTCAACACCGAGATGGGCCCTTCAGCCCACCATATCCATACTGACCTTTTTGCCCATCTACACTAATCCCATTTGCCTGCATTAGGACCATATCCTTCTATGCTTTGCCAATGAACTGATTGTGGTCTTTGGAAGAGGAAGGATGAGGATCCACAAATCTGTCTTCATGGAAGGAATGGTGGTGAAGAGAGTCAAAAGCTTCAAATTCCTGGGTGTGCATAAAACCAAAAATCTGTCCTGGACCCAGCACATTGATGCAATCATAAAGAAATCCCATCATTGCCTCTACTTCCTGAGAAGACTGAGGAGATTCGGTTTGTCAATGATGCTCTTTTCAACATCTACAGGTGTACAGCAAAGAGCATATTGGCTGGTTGCATCACGGCCTGGTTAGGCACCTGAGAACAAATACGATTGCAAATCGTGGTCAATACTGCCCAGTCCATCACGGGTACTGACTTACCCACCATTGAAGGGATTTACAAGAGCCACTGCCTCAGAAAAGGCAGCCAGCATAATCAGAAATCTACACCACCCTGGCCACACTCTCTTCCTGCCACCGAGTGTGAAAACTGTAACATACAGGTTCAGGAACAATTCCTTCCCCACAAACATCAGGCTATTAAACATTACAACTTCTAAATAAGCTCCGAACCATATAGACTTAGGGCACTATTTTTGACTTTGCACTACTATTGTTTGTTTATTTGTCTGTTTTTTATTTACTGAACTGTTTTTGTTTATTGTGGGTTTTGCAGAGTACTATATTTACATATCTGTTGTGCTGCTGCAAGTAAGAATCACATTGTTCCATTTCAGGACATATGTCAATAAAACACCTCTTGACTTGACTCTTGTCTTGACTGTTTAACTATCCATCTAAATGCCTTTTAAAGGCAGTAATTGTATCCAATTTCACCACTACCTAATAATGCATTCTGGATATCAATCACTCTCTGTAAAAAAAAATTTTTTAATTGCTCCTCAGATCCCCTTTTAAAACTTTCCTTCAACCTGTGCCCTTCTGGTTTTGATACCCTTACCATTGGAAAAGATTTTGACGATATACCTATCCTTGCCTCTCATAATCTTGTATACCTCTAGCAGGTCACCTGCTCAGCCTCCTACATTCCAGGACTAATAAATCCCACCTATCCAATCTCTCCCTAACTAAAACTCTCTGATCCAGATAACGTTCTGCTGAATCTCCACTGCACCCTCTCCAGCACAATTATATCCTTCCCATATCCCCAATCCTATAAGATTTTAAATGACCAGAACCACTTAAAAAAATATACCATATGCTGTATGTTTTATTTCAGGATTAATAGCCATGTTGGGTGTTTTGTAAAATTGTAATACGTCGAAAGGATTCTGGACTTGCCAAACCACAAATTCGACTGCTCATAAAATTATCTGAACCCTGAGATTGTGTTAATGTTCTGCAACAGATGTTGTAAATAAACTTAGTTTATTCATTTCTATTATTTAATTTAATATATTGCCATATTTTCTGCATTTGGATTGTTTCAAAACGTGCAATATAATATAAAGTTAATTAATAACAAATATAAATGCCGGTGCTTTCAACAAATGACACATTTATTGACCAGTGAAGAACTGGAAACAATAGATCGGTCAGGTTATAGGTTTGATCCTTTTATGTTTTCTGAGTTATCTTATCCAAACTGGTGGTCATCCTATTCGGCTCCCCCGACTCCATCAAATTGATAACAGGCAGTCTTGGAAGCCTATCCTGCCTAGTCAAACCGCATGTCAAAAACCTCGGCATGATATTTGACTCTGCATTAAAATTTGATAAGCAAGTCAACGCTGTGGTAAAAGCCAGCTTCTTCCAACTTCGAACCATAGCTAAAATCAAACCTTTCCTCAAATTCGACGACACAGAAAAAATCATTCACGCTTTCATTTCCTCCCGCCTAGACTACTGCAACTCCCTATACACTGGGATCAGCCAATCTTCCCTGTCCCGCCTGCAACTGGTCCAAAACGCCGCAGCGAGACTCCTGACGGGTACCCGTAAAAGGGACCACATCACCCCGATTCTGGCCTCTCCACTGGCTCCCTGTACGGTACAGAATCAACTTCAAGCTCCTCCTATTCACGTATAAAGCCCTAAATGGACACTCCCCCCCCTACATCAAAAATCTTCTAACCCCCCTCTCTAACTCCAGGTCCCTCAGATCGGCCGACTTGGGGCTATTCACTATCCCACGGTCTAGGCTTAAACTCAGGGGTGACCGCGCTTTTGCGGTTGCAGCTCCTAGACTGTGGAACAGCATCCCTCTCCCGATCAGAACTGCCCCCTCCATCGACTCCTTTAAGTCCAGGCTCAAAACATATTTCTACTCCCTAGCGTTTGAGGCTCATTGAGGAGGCGCTGTGAACTGTTTGCGTGCTACTGTATGTTTTCATTTTTTTTTCTATTGGAACCTAATCAAATGTACAGCACTTTGGTCAACGTGGGTTGTTTTTAAATGTGCTATACAAATAAAATTGACTTGACTTGACTTGACTTGGTGTGGTATGCAGCAGGAATATTGCACTTTATCTCCTGGACTCCAAGAAGGACACGACCAACCTTTCTTGATCAGGCCTGTCGGTGCCCCAAAACTCTATGGGTGACTGCCCTGGATATGCCCCAGCTGGCAATTCTATCAGGTCTGGACAATGATGCTGGTCATGCCAGCTATCGGCACATCTCATGAATGAATAAGCAAGGAAGAAACTGATCCATGAGGCAGCAGGTCAAAATGCCCTGGAAATTAGAAAAAGCAATGTTGCCATTTATTAGGCTGTAGAATTCAGGTAAAAACTGGTAGAACTGCCTTTTTAAAGCGTTATGTTTTCTTGGGGGGAAAAGTGTTAACCAGACATTTCTCCTGGTGACTGACTTTTCTCCTCCTGCATAGGTTGACCTAAATTTAATGCTAATTAAAAGTTATTGGCCAGTGAGCAGAGAGGCAGAAAATCCCAACCCCTGTATTATAAAGTTAATGATTGCTAGACGGATTACAGTTTCAGCCAAAAATTCAATGTATTTGTTCAACTGACAGTATGGAATTTGTTAAGGTAAATCACAAAGACATAAAATCATACAGTGCAAAACAGACCTTTTGGCATACTGTGTCCATGCTGATATTGGATAACCATCTATGCTAATCACATTTTCCAGCACTTGGCCCATGCCCTTCTATGCCATGATGTTTAAGTGCTCATTTAATTATGTTTTATGTATCGTGAAAGCACCTGACTTCTACCACTCTCGGTGAGTAAGTTCCAGGTTTCAATCACAAACGAGGTGGAAAAACACATCTCCAGAAATCTCCAGGGTGCACGGTGGCATAGAGCTACTGCCTTACAGTGCCAGAGACCTGGGTTCGATCCTTACTACGGGCACTTGTCTGTACGGAGTTTGTACGTTTTCCCGGTGAACTGCATGGGTGTTTTTCCAAGATCTTCGGTTTCCTCCCACACTCCAAAGACATACAGGTTTGTAGGTTAATTGGCTTGGTATAAATGTAAATTGTCCCTAGTGTGTGTAGGATAGTGTTAACGTGCGGGGATCACTGGAAGGTTCGAATTCAATGGGCCGAAGAGCCTGTTTCGGGGGGTGTTGTAACTAAACTAAATATGCTTTAAATTTTATATGCCTTAATATAATCTGATTTCATACCTCTGGTTATAGACACCTATGTGAAAGCAAGAAGTTAACCTACCCTTTTTCTCCCTCTCATAATTTTGTGCACCTCAGTAAAGTCATACCTCTGCTTTCTCTGCTCTAAAGAAAACAAACCTAGCCTATCCAATTTTTCCTCCTGCGTAGACACAAAATGCTGGAGTAACTCAGCGGTTCAGGCAGCATCTCAGGAGAGAAGGAATGGGTGACATTTCGGGTCGAGACCCTTCTTCAGACTGATCTTCAATTTAAACCAGCATCTGCATTTTTTCTTTCCTACACAATTTTTCCTCCTAACTGAAATGCTGCAATCCAGGCCAAATCATGATGAATCTACTTTTACATTTCCTCGATCTCTCTTGTATCTTTCTAGAGTGTTGCAACCAGAAATGAGCACGGTACTCCAGATGTGGCCCAACTAATGTCTTGTCTAGTATTGAAGTACCATAACCCCCTTCTCTACATTGGCCAATAAAGGGAAATATTCCACATGCCTCCCTCACCACCCTATCTACCCAGTGCTTTCTTTTTAAATGCTAGTACAACGTATCTGCACCTCTAAAAAGGTGAAATCTAGAATTTCACATTTTTTATGTTACAAAGTTTACTAAAGTTACAAGATTTAAATGTATTAATTAAATTAGGCAGTCAGGCCCTTAAGCAGCTTATATGCCAACCATCCACCATATACCTCAACAGAAGGAGACAAACTCTTTCTCTCTAAGAAACTCCTAAAATAGATAACACTACTGGGATTTTAGTTGATTCCAGCTTAACCTCTCAAAACGTGTTTTGGAGTTAATTCAATCCAATGCATGTTAAGTTTAGCTTACAATGAAAATACCAGTGAGCATTACCATTGTATTGAAATAATTTTAATTATCCAGTCACCATAGAATTATTGTTCCTGATTTCAACATTTATTCACACATTATTTTACTTAAGTTTGTGTTACATTATCAAGACCATGTTGGTGCCATGCAATAGGTGGTCTGGAGAATGTCTATCATTGAATCAACCCACATAATTCACATGGAAAACACAAGCACAGTGTTTTGCTCCCAAAAAAAAGATGCACAAAGAGGGTTTCCGTGTATAAGAAATCTGGATCTTTTCAATTTTGTTTTAAGTGAGCTTAAGGTAATGTAAAACAGACTACTCAAATAATGTTCAAACAGATTGTCAATCTGAGGCCTGATCAATAACACACACTGTAAAGAATATATGAACAAAGGCAGCTGGATAGAATAACAATGTATTGGTTCAAAAATGTTTTGGGCCTGTGTATCTTTGGTTTACAGTTCCATTTTTGACAACACTCTTTCATTCTGTCATGGCAAGTTCAAATAATGTGATTTATAACCTTACCCCAGCTGTTGCTATGCCAGTGTACTGTAATGACAACCAGCTTCCAACAGCGTTCTTGCCATCAACTTCCAGTTGCGTTGATTATCAAAACAAATGTTGTGAGCCTGGTGATGTCATTCTAAAATTGCTTATGCATGCTCTCCACATGCTTTACCATCACACTCAATTTCATTAACTAAAGTACTAAAGACAGCTGACCAATGATTAATTTTAGATTGTTTCTTTATCTTTTTTAGTACTCTTGGGTGGATGAGCCAGTTACATTTTCCCCTTTCCCCCAAATGCTCTAAATTCAAAAAAGTCATTTATTTTTGTACTATGCTGTGATTGTGAACACTGGTTGAGATTTTTTTTGGGGGGGGGGGGGGGGGAGGGGGAGGGAAGAGGTTTGTAACTTTACAGCTCTTAAACTTTCATAACTTTTCAAGGCTGTTTATCGTTTTACACTACCCTTATTAAACCGAGAAGGCATGTTGAAGCCCCCAAAAAATCATCCACTTGCATCTCCTTTGCATCCTTTAATCCTACTTTTGGTGTCTGCCTCTGGAAGGGAAGCATTCTCCCAGTATGGTGTCCAGTGAACTTTCAACGTCCCATCTTTGCAACCTTTAATTTTCCATAATACTTCTACCACACTACCAGTATGCTCAACTGTATGCTCCTCTCCACCTTTGAACCCCTAATCCACACTGGAATAATTCCTCTCTCTGATCCTGGTCATTACCTCTGATATTAGCTTCATCCTTCACTCCTCAGTCTTGACTTCCACTCATTTAGAGCCTGTGGATGTAGAGTTAAATTAAAATGGCAGAGGTTGTGAAACCCCAGCCCGCTCACTGGCTTTGTTCCTCTCCTCCACCTGCTGCCACCACCATCATGAAGGACTTTCAAAATGCTTACCAAAGTAACAAAGACAATGTTTGTGACTGATGTACCATCTTCCTCCAAACTCATGGTTTCGCATGAGCTTCGCTCGATTCTTGTATAATCAGTTGTCACCACGAAATGAGTTGCAATGACTTCTTACCCGTATATCCGGCTTTGGTGAGCCTCGTCTACATCCATGGGCTCCTCTTAGTTTGACCCAACATGCTGCCCTCAAGCAATGTCATCTGAAAATACTTCTCTGCCATTATGTTAAAAACAGTTCATTTCACCCAATGACCACCTCCCATTCCACTGTCACTCAGTTCATTCTCTCTCTTGTTGGATAGCAGTCTGGACACTGCAGCAAACTGTTGTCCAACTACTGACCCCATACCCCTCTCTGGCCAAGTCATAGACTGATTACAAAGGAAGACATATCTACACCATCTCTATCGCTGCTTATTTCTACCTCTAACTAAGCCTAGATTTAGGCGCCCCTGCCCAAGAACCAGCAAGAGGAGGAGGCATGATTGAGATCTGATGTTGGTGTTTGGGATGTGGTTGTACTACGATATTGGTCGTCAAGAGTATAATTGATTGTTAGGGGAATGTCATAAACTGGAGGGTAGAATCAGGGTTGCGTCCATTTGGGTATTGAAGCCTTCACGAGCGGGACCAGATTTAAAGGGGATTCCTAGTGTGAGACTGCAATTTGTCAGTGAGGTCTCCTTCGAGTCATGCTGAAGTAGGCACTGCGATTCTTTGTTACTGCGTGAGGGGCCTGGAATCCCATCAGCTCTGCATCTACCACTAAAAATTACCGGAGTAATGCATGTGTACTTGTGCAGATATTTAGGCAGACTCAAAACTTTCAAACATTAGCAATGTTAGAAACATAGACATAGAAAATAGGTGCAGGAGTAGGCCATTCGGCCCTTCAAGCCTGCACCGCCATTCAATATGATCATGGCTGATCATCCAACTCAGTATCCTGTACCTGCCTTCTCTCCATACCCCCTGATCCCTTTAGCCACAAGGGCCACATCTAACTCCCTCTTAAATATAGCCAATGAACTGGCCTCAACTACCTTCTGTGGCAGAGATTTCCACAGATTCACCACTCTCTGTGTGAAAAAAAACGTTCTCATCTCGGTCCTAAAATACTTCCCCCTTATCCTTAAACTGTGACCCCTTGTTCTGGACTTCCCCAACATCAGGAACAATCTTCCTGCATCTAGCCTGTCCAACCCCTTAAGAATTTTGTAAGTTTCTATAAGATCCCCTCTCAATCTTCTAAATTCCAGCGAGTACAAGCCGAGTCTATCCAGTCTTTCTTCATATGAAAGTCCTGCCATCCCAGGAATCAATCTGGTGAACCTTCTCTGTACTCCATCTATGGCAAGAATGTCTTTCCTCAGATTAGGAGACCAAAACTGTACGCAATACTCCAGGTGTGGTCTCACCAATGCCCTGTTCATCTGCAGCAGAACCTCCCTCCTCCCTGCTCCTTTACTCAAATCCCCTCGCTATGAATGCCAACATACCATTTGCTTTCTTCACTGCCTGTTGCACCTGCATGCCTACTTTCAATGACTGGTGTACCACGACACCCAGGTCTCGTTGCATCTCCCCTTTTCCTAATCGGCCACCATTCAGATAATAGTCTGCTTTCCTGTTCTTGCCACCAAAGTGGATAACCTCACATTTATCCACAATGTTATGAATAAGGATGACTTGGATCTTGCGACCTTCATGATTCAAACTTTAATGCCCCTATTTTGAATAGTGTTTAACTCATCATTGAAAATGCAACCTGCAGAAAAAAATGTAATGCCATGTGATCCCATTTCTGGATTCTTTGTAATCATAACTCTTCCAGGAAACTTGTGTCTTTAAAATAGTGGAGTTTGCCCATATCTGGGAACATTGGTGAGTTGTATTTTTTTAAGTAAACAGGCCGTTTAAAATGGAATCACAAGTTCCTAATGAAATGAGCACGGCTGATATGTGTGGAATTAATTTTAACACTGATAACCCCTAAGGTTTCATAATTAAATGGCTTGTTCATGCATTTTTTAATTCAGTACCTAATGATGGCTTGTTCATTAAGGTCTTGGAAACCTGGTGATTTGTGAAACAACTTCTTCCAGTTACAAACCCTTTTGCAATCACAAATGAGTTCAATCCACCCAGTGTGAAAATTCTAATCAAAAGGAATTAATAGGTCATTACAACAACAACTGGTAATGCAGTGCTAAATCTATGCATTTGCTATAGGTAGCGGTTGACTTCTGACAAATAAGGTTTTTTGACATATTATGGAATCTCTGACCATATCTCTGCACAGCGAATAACATTTCAATGCTTTATCTTTAAAACCAAACCATGGAGACAAGGATGGTTGCAATACCAATAATATTGCAGTTATTTCACCAAGGCTCAAAGACAACCCATTTGCAGACCTGGCTGTGTGATGCGATGACTTGGACCATTCTTGACCTCATATGTGTGGAAAGTATTGTCTACCATAGACCTCTCCTCTGATTGTGAAGGTGCAGAGACAGAAAAGGGAGAAAAATACAGCTTTAAAGTTTGGCTTTTGGTCAAATAATTGAAAGGGCTAATTTCTGCTTGAATTTTTTAAAACGGGGATATTTGCATATTAACCTAAGTCATGCAAGAGCATTGAAGTGCAAGTAAAAACAGGAAATGCTCGGCAGATCAGGCAGCATCTTTGGAGAGAGTAACAAGTTTAGGAGGTGGTCTATTATTTTATAATATTGCAACAGGTCCAATTTTATTGGTTGACCTAAGGTAGCCTGATCATAATCAGGTTAACATTGCATTATAAATAAAATAGTTCAGTAGCATATGTCATAAATTCACAAGTTATAGGAATAGAATTAGGCCATTCGGCCCATCGAGTCTATTCCACCATTAAATCATGGCTGATCTCTGCCTCCTGATCCCATTTTCCTGCCTTATCCTCATAACCCTTAATACCCATTCTAATCAAGAATGTCCTGCCTAGCTTGCAATCCACCTCATGCCATCAGCCAAAATAAAACATGCAAAAAAAGTCACACATTAGTATGGGTGAGGGTCAAGTATTCCACCTGAGGGCTGAGCCCTCGTGTTGTTCCCTCACATACATATATTTGTACTTTGTGGTCACTCAGTGGTCACTCAGTATCATTGACTAATGTGAGAAAGTCTGAAATTACAATTTGGTTTGTGTTCTCCTTGCCACTCTGAGTAAGTTAGAAGAGATATGCTTAGAAAATTATCTAAATCTGATCCTGAGTTGCAAGGAGAGGCAAGCGTTAGATAGAAAATAGAGAAAGTTGACCTTTTTCAATCAAAATATCAGTATTTTGTGGGAGCTTATAAAAGGACCCCTTCAGGACACTGGCTGCTTTTGAAATGGTGATTGAAATGCTGGGAAATTATACAAATACAGATTCTTTTTTTTTTAATCCTTGAATTCATTCTTAACTTTCATATTTATTTTGTATTGATATTTTATGTGCAGTTAAATTCTCTCCACCATGACAGGGAATGGACCTTGAGTGAGATGCTTGTAGTGATTTTCTTTTAGCTGCTTTCATTTCACTGGCATCCAATGCTAGCTGAAAAACATCGACAAGAGATTAAACATTAAGGCCAATGCAGCTAAATATGTACACACAAAATAAATAATCATCACATTTGGAAGAGAGAGAGTGGTTTCAATCAGATGGCTGAAGTGCCTCAATGTTTATTTGGATAAAATGATCAACCATAACAGTAATGGTGCATTTGTTGAGTGTGATACTGGGAGAGTGATTCCTTTTCCGAACCAGAGCACTTTGTGTAATATGCCTCCATGCACAAATAGTGCCCTGTTTCAAACACAATATCAGAGCCAACTAATTCCTGCTGGCAGGGGCCAAATAGGGCAGCTCTCGTGTTCCCTCAGCTGATTACAAAACTCGTACACGAGGTGACTAGCCCAGATTTCAGTCTGCTGTGGTTTATAGTCCAGGGAGACCATACCAATTTCAACTGTAATGAGTTGTGATAGGTTTGCGAAAAGGTATTTCCCCTCCAATGTTAAATAAAGCCTGTATATCACAGTACAGAACATACATTGTAATATGAGTTGAGATATTTTCTTCTGCAAAATGTTGAGATTTTCCAATTGGTATTATTGTAGAATATGAAAGTAGCTTCATAGTTACCATCTGCAATGAATCATGTTTCTTTTTTCTATTGAACTCATCCTGGAATTTCATCGTGTCAAATTGTGTAATGTTCTGAATTATTAGCAATCATAAAATCGGATGATGATCATATCTATGATCCCTGTGGTTTGTGTTAAAAAAAAAGGATTGAGTGCTAATTAAAACAGGGTTCCTAGTTCCAAGTCTCTTCATCTATTGTGGTCCCTTACCACTAACTGAAGTCATTATCGTACAACCAAAATATATATATATATATATATATATATATACATATATAAATCATTTTGTGTGCTTTCTTTTCTAATAAATAAGATTTCATATTTATTTTAGAAGCTAACTTTGATTCTCAGTTTCTTTCTGTTGTCAGGAATATGAGATAATTTGCTTTAAACTCTTAAATGTTGATTTTGTAAATTAAAAGTATGTTGTTCAATTCTCCACCATAAATTAAATACCGGATGGTTGACTCAGATCTTGGATTCTGCCCAATTACATATTAATTCAGTTACAATGAATGTTATAGCATATTTCCTGCTGGAATAGGCAATAGAGCTGATTAAACATAAGCTTTAGCAGTGTGCTTTAATCAGCTCAGGTTCCCTTGTTGCAACATGAAATACACCAGCAAGTTCATTATCAACACTCGATTTTTTTAAATGAAATTACACAGAGAAGGAGGTCATTTGGTCCTTCATTGCCGTACCAGATCTCTGGAAAATCTATCAATTTAGTTCCATTCCTGTGCCTTTCCCCCCAAGTACAAGATGTTCTGGATTCACTGTCTGCAATTTTTTTCTGCAAGCATTGCATGTCCTAACATAACTCAAAGTAAAAGAAAATAATTTTCCAAAACATTGATTCTTCCAGTGGACGAGAATTATGACTGCAAGTTGCTCATCCATTAACTACAAGGATTAAAACCAAAACAAGACTTGCAGTTGCTGGAAATCTGAAATAAAAATAGAAATTGTCAGAAAAGCTCAGCTGGTCAGGCAGCATCTGTGGAAAGATAACCAGTTGAAGTTTCTGGTAAAATATTGTCCATCACCATTGCAAATAGGTTCTACCTTAAAGTTCGGCTGTAAATTTGAACATTACTATGAAAACTACTTCTCTTCTCAGAACAAAATCTTCCTATTTTTAAATCCTTTAGCACCCTGTCCTTTAATATGACATCCTTACCGAAGTAAATTTCCAAAATAAGTCACCTTTGAACAGAGTGCAGTCAGCAATCTTGATGCGCACCGTGTTCAATGTTCCTTGTTTTCTCCAATGGCTTGGGTTTCTGCTCAAATTTGCCAATGAAACACGAAGTTTAAAATGTTGTACACACCAGTGTAACCTGACAACAAAAGAGAATATGATTGGTTTACTGTCATATACATTAAGATGTTTCATTCCACATTTAAGAGTACTAATTTGATCCAGATTTATTCATTTAAAAACAGAAAATGCTGGAATTGCTTGGCTAAGGTGGCATCTGTGGAGAGAGAAACACGGTTAATGATTTGGCCAATGATATTTCATCATTAGGTTTGATTAAGATTGTGCAAATATAATGGAAATGCAAATACATTGGATATAATATAGGTTTGAAATATTTTGAATTTTGATTCTGGTTTGTCCAATTTTGGGTTAATTTTGTTGGTAAACTTGTATAGCCTTAACCTGTGCCCTAAATGCAGCCACAAACAATTTGCATGGATTTTGCATAATGAAATTCATTTTGACTCCTATGCCCACATTTTAAAATCTTGGAACATAGGCATTTTCATAATTTATCACCAAATATATCAGGTGTGTACACAAATAGATGAGTTGTTTATAACATGAAATGATACAGTAGTGGGTTCAACATAGGTTCCTGTTCTTTTTGGTTGAGTTTTATATACTCATTAGCAACAATCCTGCCTTCCTGCTATTTAAACAGTTATCAACAAGCCTCCCGTATAACATTTTGCTCAAGTTCTTTAGTCTGTGTCTCCAAGCCTTCACGTACATTCCCATTGATATCTGACCTCCTTTAGTGTCTAAAATCTCAGCTTTCATTATACTCAAAATCTATGAATCCCAAACCCTCTGCAATAGAGAATTACAAAATTCTACAACAATCCACATAAAGAAAAATCTTCTTATCCAAATAGTCAACCTTTCTGACGGTTATGCCTCCTAATTATAGGCTTTCCAGCTATTGTGCAAAACTTCTCTCAGCAAATAACCGGTCAATTTTTCTCAATTTCAATATGAGGTCATCTTCTATTTTTATGAACTTCAGTGAACATTATTCTCTCTCTATATTGGACACTATCTATTGGGCAACTCGTCATTTCAGGAATCAGTCCAGCAAATCTACACTATACCAACTCCTCTGTACAGAGACCAAATTTGTAAACAATAACCCAGGCAAATGCTTGGTCAGTTCCCTTCTGCTTTCACTGCATCTATCTGTGTCATTTGGTAGACCTTCCACATTAAAACGTGCCATTAAAGCCAATCCAACATGAATTTTGTACATTAACCGTCCTGCTTAAAGGTCATTCTGTGATTAGTCTTCCTAATTGCAAGAGAAGAAAGCTTAAGGGAATTTACATGCATGCTAACATCTCTCTTTACAGTAGTATAAGCTAATGTTGAAGATTATTCTGCTTCTCACGCCAAAGTTCACTGTTTACTTGGTTTATGCCCTCTGTAGCCTTCCTTGCTCACTAAATGTATCTGTGTCCTTTTGTTCACAGCTGATTTTTCCAACACAGCTTTCTATCACCAGCACACTTGGATGTGTTACACCTGTTTTTCTCATTTGTATAGCTGAGGTACCTTTACCGATCCTTTAAAAGTACTGAAGTACTTTTACTGATCCAGATTTCCAACCAACTGTCTGCTATTTTGAAAAAAGGACACATGTATTGATCCTGTTGTTTTTTGTTTTTTAACAAATCCCCAATCCATGGTAATATGTTACCCCATCTTCTTGAGTTCTTATTCTCTGTAAAAAATATTTCATGTGCTTAGATGATCGTTTAGAATCCTTTTAAGCTAAATTCACTCATTTCATATTATCTGCCCCGCTCTGTAATCCAAAAAAACATTAGATTTGTTAAACTTAATGATTTTAGTGTGATGGTTCACGAGATGCACAAAGTAAACCTTCAGGTATGGCAAGCCATTAGAAAGACAAATCTTGTATTCCAATGCAAAGTTTCTACAAAGTGATCTGGATATGTTTAGTGTGTGACGAATGGGCAGGTTGAATGGGGCAGGTGAGCATTAGTTGAGAGTTCATCTGGATTACTGTCTGCAGGAGCTGGGGGAGGTCCAGTGGAGGTACACCAGTGGAGATGCCTCTTCAACACAAGCAACCTGGGTTCCATTCTGATCTCCAGTGTTGTATATGTGGAGTTTGCGCATTCTCCTTAGTTCACATATTCACTCTGTGACTGTGTGGGTTTCCTCCTGGTTGTCCAGTTTCCTCCAACATCCCAAAGACATGCTGGTTTATAGTATAATTGTCTACTGTAAATTCCTCTTGTGTATGAGGACGGCAGGAGAATTGGCAATGGGTGGGGAGGTGGCAGTGGATGGGGGGGTGTGACACCAGAGGGTAATAGAATTGGTGTGAATACTTACATGACGGTTGATGCTCTACAATTCTCTCATCCTTGCATGCTTTCTTTGACATTGTCTGAGAGGAGATGTGTTTAATAACAGTGTTACTTTACACACCTGTGTTATCATCCCTGCAATGTAGATTTAAGGGTAAGCCAAACAGATAAGATACCGTTTTACACTTTCTGCTGTCTGAATTATCCTTCAAGAAAATGAATAGGGATAATCAAAATAAGCCATCAGACGTCTGTAAACCCAATGTTTAAAATACCTGAGTTCCAAATTAAATGAATAATCTCATTCTCAGATAAGTCTGAGTTGGATATCACACAGCAACACCGCATAAGGGTGTGCATTGGAATTTACTTTTGATGCCCTTTTGATGCGTACATTAACCGGACACTTAGTAAACCTGCAGATATCTAAATCCTTAATGTGCTTAAAGGGCCTGTCCCACTTAGGCGATTTTTTAGGTGACTGCCGGCAACTGTCAAAGTCGTAGCAGATCGGCGAAATTTTCTTTTACCCTACGACGATGACAACGACAATGCCGAGTCAGGTCGAGATTACACCGTCTTCGGAAACATCGCAAAATTCCCACGCATCCGGCGTCCTCATTTTCGCTGAAATCACTGAAGTCTGTAATTACTTGAGAGTTTTGAAATATAACATCTTGCCCGGGTTACTTGAAAACCAAGCTTCACAGTAACAAGGCATAAACTGGATTGACTTCCAGTTTACTAATAGCAGTATTAAGAAATTTAATTTTAAACGTGGTTAAATGGATTTATGTGTGGAGTGTGGGCATTCTTTGAAAATGTACGGGAGATGCATATCTGGTTTCTGGGTTGCATATCTGGGTTGTGACCCTACTTTAAATGTAATCGCTGATGGCCATAAACATCGTGAAAATTCCCACGCTTACCTGACCGTCAAACTGTCGCCTCCAATCTACCTGTCAAATATCCTGACGGTAAATAAATTGGTTAAACACAAGTATTTTATGGTATCTTCAAATGACTTTACTTAATTTAATATTACGTGCTTCTAAATGCATCTAAGACAACCTAGCAAACCTGGGGCCAGCATGCGACAACGCCCACAATAAGCAGCGAAACCTGGCGATAAGTCAGCTGTCGCCGAGAAATTTCAATCCGGTTGATTTCTCAGCGATGCGCCGAGATCCACTATGATTCTTTGAAGACTCCTCACGATCATGCCCGCGACACCCTGGAGAACAGTCGGCGACAGTCTAGTCGCCGGCAGTCGCCTTAAAATCGCCTAAGTGGGACAGGCCCTTTACTTACTGATTAATGTCCTGGAGGCCATGTCACGCCAACTCAACCCACACCCTACACAAAAAAAGACACAAAGCTGGAGTAACTCAGCGGATTAGGGGGCAGCAACTTTGTAGAACATGGATTGGTGACGTTTCATGTTGGAACCCTTCTTCAGACTGACATCGTCTACACATCTCCTTGGCAGTGCACAGTTTGCTCAGATTGTGATTGAGGAATTTAGTCTGAGCTTACAGGAAGCTGCAGTTAAATCTCAAGTCGTGCATCATCTTGTTTGTACCAGCAGAATTAAAAGCTTTGTTCTGGTGCTTTAGTTTCCACTTAAAAATGTCTAACCCTGCTCTGGGTCATGGTTTATCCTCTGACTTGTTACTCTTTAGTTGAGGGCAGGGGTTTGCACAGGAATTAGGCTGCTGTTGGAGAGACAAGTGAAACACATGCACACCGTACACATTTGACAGGTTCTTTAGCAAGGTTATTGATTATTGGAGCCCTGTGTTCCCATCCACTTCCACTCTGCTCACACTATGCATGGGAAATGCTCGGAGTACTGACCTCCCTTCAATTGTACATCTTTTTCATATCGTGGACTTCCCGCTTATCATCCATCCTGTGCAAACTCTCAATGATGCATACCTTTTATTGCTATTAATTTCCTTATTTTTGACTGGAAGGTGACTGATGTGGTGTTCTTATTTAAGATGGGCAATAAGGACAAGCAAGAAAACTACAGGGCGGTAAGTGGCATCAGTGGTGGGAAAGCAGTTGAAGGGGCACAGACTGATAAAGGATAGTCAGCTTGGCTTTGTGCATAGAAAATCGCGTCTCACAAATCTGAGTTCTTTTGAAAAGGTCACCAAGAGGATTGATGAGTGCAGGGCAGTGGATCTTTCCTATATGGACCTTAGCAAGGTCTTTGACAAAATCTTGCTCGGTGGGCTAGTCTGGAAGGTTAGATCACATGGAATCCAAGCTGAGCTAGCAAATTGGATTCAAAATTGGCTTGAAGGAGGGATTCAAAGGGTAATGGTAGGGGGTTGTTTATGTGATTGGAGGCCTGTGATAAGGGGAATGCATCGGGGGCTGATTCTGGCTCTCTGCTCTTTGTTGTATACATTATTAATTTGGATGATATGCAATTAACATTATTGGAGGAACAGTTAACATTTCAGGTTAAAGACCCTTCATCAGAAATGAGGAAGAGAGAAAACAAATTAATTTTAAGTTATAGAGAGAATGACAAGGTAAAATTTCTGAGAGAGGACAGCATTGTTCTGGTGATTATCTGGGGATGAAACCACCTAATTCATAACTTAATGAGAGCAGTGAGAGAGAGAGGGGAAAAAAACAAAATATGTAAAAGCTACGAAATGCAGGTTGGTGCAGTTGGGAATGCCCAGTAGATCAGGCAATAACAGTGGAGGATAAAATTTGAATCAACATTGCAGATGGACAGTCTACAGTAGAATTGGCCTGTTCTGGTACAAATAGAGAAAGCGTTATCTGAAAATATTGAATTAAACATCCGATCTTTAAAGTTGCAACATACCCGGAGAGAAGATGAGATGTGGTTATTGAGCTTGCATTGGGCCTCATTGAGACAGTGCAAGAAGCCATGGCCAGATTGGTCCATGTGGGAGAGGAATTTATGTGACCAGCAATGGGAAGCTTGGGTTCTTCCTGGTGGATTGAAACAGGTGCTCTGTAATCTGTGTTTGGTTTTGTCTACTTTGTGCTGAACACAGTACACTAGAATAGATGGACTGCAAGTGAATTGCTGCATGAATTGCTGCATAGATCGGGTAGATGCACAGAATCTCTTGTCCAAAATAGGGGAATCTAGGACCAGAGGACATAGGGGAAACTGAAGCGAGAATTCCTGTTATATCTTCTGTACTCACCTTCTCAATATTATCCATTCACTTCTAAAGTTGGGCAGAAGGGCCTGTTTCCACACTGTGTCACTATGACTCCATGATTCTATGATTTGTAGAGACTTTGGGTTCCGTCCCCACTTGATGGGATAGGATGAGGTAAAAGAACAAATGTTGATGCCCCCACAGTTGCATGGGAAACTGCTGGAAGAAGTAGAATTCTTAGTGGAGATTAAGAGCAGCCCAGGAAGTTACAAAGGGAATGGTCCCTTCTGATTGGTGAAACGAGAGGACAAGATGTATCAGGTGATAAAACCTGAAGTTGTGAAAACCTTGAAGTTGTGAAAAATAATCCATTGAATATGAAGCTGGTGAGGTGGAAGGTGAGGACCAGGGTAAGTTAATCTTGTTTTCTGATTGTCTGGTTGTTTGTCAAGATCTCTACTCTTTCTCTCTCCTGCAATCCTTTCATGTTCACTCTGCTCAATATCATGCTGTGTTTCATGGCGAATGACTTGGAATGTATTAATGTCTGGAAGTGTCAATCTTGTACAGAAGCCAGGAAGTTAGCACAAGGTCCAGTTGACTCGTACAAATTTCAAACAGCTTAAAAGAGCATTAAACACATTTAGAATGAAAGTAATGGCCAGAAGAATTCAACTGATCTGAAGTGATGATTCCTCTGCTGGCAAGCAATCTTTGAGGGCTTTTAGAAACCATGGAAGATTTGCACATTAGCTGGAGTGTTGAGCTCCAAAATAGCAACAATGGCATTAAAGCAGCATTACAGATTGATCGATACATGATCTGCCAGATCAGTAATGCTCCTGACATGATAACTGCATTTATATAACGTTCATATGTTATTTTGAAGTTTAAGAACATTCATTGCACTGTAAAAGTGAGAGGAAATGATCGCAATTTCTGGGTGCTGATCTCTGGTGCTATTGAATATGGAATGCATAACCACAACCAATACAGGGAATGTGGCATTGTTTAAAATTAATTGGAAAAGTATTATCCAGGGAAGTATGTAAAATAATATAAGGTAAGGTCGGAGAAGTCAGATTGCAATAATTACCTCCAATTGATGAGTTGGAACCAACACAACCACAATGAAACTAATGGCTTCCTTCTGTGTTGTAATTTTTATGATTCTGTAAAAGGTTTGACAATTTGATTATTATTTTGTAAAACTTTCCTTGGACTTTGATCTAGAAGATTTATTTCTGTATAGCGATCTTCTAAAAGGATTCCTCATTGATGTTACTATAAATGGACAATTTTATTCTTCAAAAATGTCAGGGGTGGCTGTCACTTTAAGCTGAAGCAAAAATTGACAAGATTACATTAATCCAAATGGCAATATTGAAACAAGTCAATGTGTCACACTGAAGTTTTAAAATAGAATTCGGGTGGCTGAAACAAAACACCAGTTTGCCACCCTGCAGGGGATGAAATCATAATAATCCCTGCCCTGCAATGCGATTCTGAGATCTGAACTACCTCCAGTGGGCACCTCAAGGCACTGGAAAGATACGATCTCCTCAAAACCTATCACTGAATTTCACTGAAGGTTGAGCAAATTGAAATTAGCAGCTTCTTCCAAACCATCTTCCCCAAAACCGAGGTCCAAGTTGCATGGCCAGTTCTATTGGACAGTCCAAGTCATTCCCATGCCTACACCAGACTCCTAAAATTGACATTCTATTCCAAGCTCTGTTCAGAGATGAGGGTAGAGAAGATTTTTCAAGGATAGAGTTGATTTTTCAAGGATCTGCTCAAAATTTTCTTGGGGCGATGGGGGAAAATACAACTTCACCGCCAATTCCTGGGAATCTCTACCCCATCACTGCTCAAATTGAGAAGGAACATTCAAGGATGGTATTGAGAACACGGAGTCTATGCACTGGTAGCACACAGATACCCTGCTTAAATGTTGGTGAGAGCACATTATCTCACAAACCACTCGATCAGTGGAAATAAGTCAACCTCCACCCCAATTGACTGCCTCAGAAGAATAAGATTTAAGTTCCGTCTCCTTTTTCCCAGTTTTCATGTCCAGTCAATAATTTCTCTTTTGACCACTTTTACTTTATACCTTCTTTATCACAAGCTGCTCACAATACTCCAAGTATATAACTAATTCAAACACTGAAGGAGAATACAAGGATAATGGCCAAATAAAGGAAAGTCAAAACAGAAAATGACAAAAAAAAACTTCGAACAGTAGAAGTATTTTAAAGTCAATAAAAAATATATTTTAAAAGAAAACCTGCCTCCTTTTGAGGGGAAGAATGCAAATTTATACAGAGTTCTCAAAAAAAATCATAGATTTTAAAAGTGTTTAATAAATACTTTGCATTGTCCTTTATTGTGATTGACATTGCCACACAGGGAACCTGGATGTGTTTGATTACACAGTGAGTGCAGTTAAGATGGATAAAAGAAAATGTTACAGGACAAGTATTATTAAGTATAAAATGACTGCAGTACATGAAGGCCCCATGATTGGGGATGGGCAAAAGAAGCAGCTTTACATGTATCATCAAACAATTTTTACAAGCATGCAGAACAACTTAGTGATTTTGTTCATGTACCAAGCTACTCAAAGGGTCTGTTCAATGATTCTCCTTGCTTCTTGTATTTACTGCTGAGTTCAATTTCAAGGCTGTGAATGCTCACTTGCAACAATAAGCAAGAATGGTCATGAGCGCAGTATGTGCATGTGATGGAAACGTATCAGCTTCTCTTTTAAAACATTGAACATGATTCTTCAATGCAGCCATCACAGGTGATGGAAGGAATAGATTTGTAGGCTAATAGAATAAGTGCTGATCAAGCTTTGCATTCATCCAGGCAAGTCATGGTTGTTCCATCACAAACCTGACTAATGCTTTGCAGATGGTGGCACTGTAAAGTGTGTCAGTCGGTTAGTCACTTATTTCAGCATTCCCAGCATCTGGCTTACTCTTGCAGCCACGATGTATATGGTTGGCACAGTGGCGCAACGGTATAGTTGCTGCCTTACAGCGCCAAAGACCCAGGTTCGATCCTGACTATGGGTGCTTGTCCGTATGGGGTTTGTACGGTTCTCCCCTTGACTACATGGGTTTTGCCTGGGAGCTCCGGTTTCCTCTCACGCTCCAAAGATGTACAGGTCTGTAAGTTAATTGGCTTTGGTAAAGATTGTAATTTATCCCTAGTGTATAGGATAGTGCTAGTGTACGGGGATCGCTGGTCGGCGCGGACTCGGTGCTCGGTGGACCGAAGAGCCTGCTCCCATGCTGTATCTCTGAACTGTACTCGTCTAGCTGAACTTTTGGTTCAAAAACCCAAATGCATGCCATTATACAATTTCCCATGCTATTCCCACACATTCCCAATTGAGCCTTCACAACTGCCAGGGTGAGGGCAAATGCACCATCTTATTCTGCCTGGCTAGTCCACAACCCAATGGTCTGAACTTCCTGAATTTTAAAATTTCAGGAAATTTTAAACCTCCCCCCACCATTTTTCTTTCTCTCTATGCCTCATCGACCCAGGTATTCTCACACCCCCTTCTTTCCAAACCCCATCACCAAGCCTTCCATTCCCTAGTTTCATCCTTATTTCCTCCTGTTCCAACGGCCTATGACCCACAAAATTAACCCACTGGGTCTCCTATCCCCTCCTCCACCTGGTTTCATCTGCCTATCATCCCTCCCTTATGTGATTCCGCATCCCTTTCCTTGCTTAATAGACTCCAGAATCTGCAGCTATTTATTGCCTCCATTTACCCCCTTTCAGCCTTTGTTTCTACCTCCACTCTTCTCTCTGCTCACTGGGTTCAATCTACTCACCATCCCCATGCTCACCTGCTTCCACCTGTTATCTGAATCTCCTGATTCACCCCACGCTGTCACCATTATGCCGGCTACCTTCCCTCAACACTCTCAGTCTTAATGCAGGGTCTCCACCTGAAACATTGGTGATAACTCTGCCTCCACAGATGCTGTCTGACCTCCTGAGTTCCCCTTGCAGTTTATAGTATAGCACAGGAACAGACCCTTGAGCCCACTATGTCTGTGCTGCACATGATGCCCATTTAAACTAATCCCTTCTGTCTGCACAAGATCCCTATCCACATGATTCCTATCCCTGCACATTTGCATGCTTATCTAAAAGCCTCTTAAATGCCACTATCATTTTTCTTTCTACCACCAGCCTGACAGCACGTTCCAGGCCCCCGCCATTCTGTTAAAAAAAATAACTTGCCACGCACATCTCCATTTAAAGTTTCTCCCTCTGACCTTATAACTATGCCATCTAGTATTTGACATTTCCACCCTGGGAAAAAGGTTCTGACTGTCCATCCTATCTGTGCCTCATAATTTTATAAACTTCTATCGGGTTTCCCCTCAGCATCCACTACTCCACAGAAAACAATCTACATTTGTCCAGCCTCTCATTATAGTTTAAACTTTCTAATCCAGGCAGCATCCTGGTGTAACTCTTCTGAACCCTCTCCAAACACTCGCCATCTTTACTCTAATGGGGCTAACAGAACTGAGCACAATAATCCAAATGTCGTCTAACCAAAGTTCTGCGAAGCTGCAGGTTTCAATTTAGTTTATTGTCATATGTGTACAGTGAAAAGCTTTGTTGGGTGCTAACCAGTCACCAGAGAGACAGTACATGATAACAATCGAGCCATTTACAGTGTATAGATACATAACAGGTATAACAGGTATAACAGAGCTTTATTTGTCGTTCGGCACCGAAGTACCGAACGAAACTACATAGCAGTCATAGAAAAAAAGAACACAAGACACATAACCCCAACACAAACGTCCATCACAGTGACTCCAAACACCCCCTCACTGTGATGGAGGCAACAAAACTTCCACTCTCCTCCCCACGCCCACGGACAGACAGCTCGTCCCCGACCGACCCGCACAGTCCCCGCACCGGGCGCTGAAACGTCCCGCGGCCGAACCGGGCGATGAAAGGCCCGCGACCAAGCCTCGCGCAGCTAAGTCCAGTGGCCGAGCCGCACCGGGCGATGTAAAGTCCCATGGCCGAGCCGCACCGGGCGATGTTAAGTCCCGTGGTCGAGCCGCACCGGGCGATGCTAAGTCCCGTGGTCGAGCCGCACCGGGCAATGTTAAGTCCCGCAGTCGAGCCGCACCAGCGATGAAAAGACCCGCAGCCGAGCCGCATCGGGCGATGTTAAGTCCCGCAGCCGAGCCGCACCGGGCGATGTTAAGTCCCGCAGTCGAGCCGCACCAGCGATGTAAAGTCCCGCGGCCGAGCCGCACCGGGCGATGTTAAGTCCCGCGGCCGAGCTGCACCGGGCACTGTTAAGTCCAGCGGCCAAGCCGCACCGGGCGATGTAAAGTCCAGCAGCCAAGCCGCACCGGGCGATGTTAGGCCCCGCAGCCGAGCCGCACCCCGCGCCGTGAGGAATAGAAAAGTCCCCCCCCCCCCCCCCCACACCACCACCCCCTCCCACACCACCACCCCCTCCCACACCACCACCCCCTCCCACACATGATAAGGGAATAACGTTTAGTGCCAGGTAAAGCCAGCAAATTCCAATCAAGGATAGTCCGAGGGTCGCCAATGACATAGATAATAGTTCAACACTGTTCTCTGGTTGTGATAGGATGATTCAGTAGCCTGGTGAGACATTTGACATTGATAATACCATTCAATATAAAGGATAACTCTTGATGTGAATGTTGTCAAGACCTTGCTGCATGCAGCCATGGCCTGCTTCATTTGGCGAGGAACATTGAGTAACTGCCAGCCTGCATCCCACTTCTGACATCTTGGAAGGAAAGGTCATTCATGAAGCAGCTGTAGGTGTTGAACCTTGGACTATAGCGATGCCCTACTTCAACAACATTTTACTTCCTTGAATATGCAATCTCCCCAGAGAAGCATAAAATCTGGAACCAATTTAGGAAGTGTTATTTCAAGAACCTCTTCTTGATTCATTAAGTGAATCAACCAAGTCTGCAGGTGATTGTGGTTACCATAAATACATCCATTGTAAGTGGCTGTGATACATTGACTAATTCCCTGGGCAATGTTTGCAAACTGTATTTTTACCTAGAAATGCCATTGTTCCGGATTGTTCTTCATTCCTAAAGCAATGTTAAAAGTGAATGAAAAACTATCTGGGGAAGCATACTAGATTCCCTTTTATATATGTTTGCATTGTTTCATATTAAATCTCCAATTATTAATTATGTAGTAAATACCCCTAAACACAGTTTTAGCTAATTTCAAATCAATATTCTTTTGCCAAAATACAATGTAATCCTATTCATTGAAAATAAAATCCAGTGGGAATAATAAACTGTATTAAATGTTTACCTTGAGCATGAGAAAGCACTGCACTTGGTGTGATGAAATGTTTCACAAATTCCATCGTTGTATTTTAGGCTTCATTTCTAATTATCTATATGTGCAGTAGATTATATTTTGATTCTGGCACAAACCTTTTCATCGTTGATAATGATCATTTAACACCATAAAGCCAATAATTACTATATTATCTTTATAAATAATACTGTTGGTGTATTAGATACTGACAGAGCTTGAAATAACATGAATAAGGCTTTTAAAAATAACTGTAAATATTAGTATTAATGAATAGGTACATAAGTGGAGTCTGATCCAAGACTGTACCAGAATTAATTATTTTTTGGAGCTGAATTTATGACTAGAGCTCCATGTCAACAACTTTAGTTCAAATCAGAGGTGAAATCTCCATTGTGCTAAATTTCTGCCGTAAACTAAATGAGAAATTAATAATTTTATTATTGTTAGCTTAGCTGACAATTTATGAAGACGATACTTGAATAAAATACTACATTTTCAAGTGTATTGACTGACTCCAGCTGACCTAATTCATACAATCTACATATTTTTTAATTATACAGATAACTGTTTTGGTTAACCTGCGATTCCCTTGGTGGTAGTGGACATTAACCCAACCCATCTAGGTTTTAAAACCACTCTTCGTCAGTTGCAGATTTTCCTGCCTATTCTTGATTCTACTATATCCAGAACAGATCCATTCTCAATCCATTTAAAATGGCCCTCCCCCAGTGAGTCTTTGTTCTCCAGAGTTTCCCTTGTCCTTTCACATAGTCAATTTAAATATATATCTTCTTTCTCATTGAGGCATGGAGCTGCTGACCAAGAAGGTTTGGAGTGCAATTCAGACATCCTTACCTTTTACTTCCCACTTTTGTTGCTTTCCTAGTTGAAGTTCCACATTAGTTTATGGTTCTTGGATTTTTCTGTAATTTTTCTTGCAGGTTTTCTCCTCAATAGCTGAGAACTTGAATTGGACAAAATCAATTTGTGCCTATCTTTCTGCTTACATCTGGCCTAACAAGCCATTTGGTCATGCTTGGGAGTGTTTGCATACATTTCCTTTTTGATTTCCTTTGGAGAAATTAAATGAGACACATCCTGTTTCAATGCACCTTAACATTTCTGCACTACACCCATTATTTAAACAATGGAAAGGTCACAAAATTTACAACCTTAAGTTAATAACTCAATTCAGCTTGGGGTGCAGTATGCTGAATGAAGTGAAAACAATGTAAATTAAAGTCTTTCTGGAAGCTCACTTTTGTATTAAATATCCTCTCTTGTAATTCTGATTTCTATGTAAATTCTTTGTGAGCAATCTTTGGTACAGTTCAATAAACTGTAAAATAGCCTAACAGTGTTAATTTTGGGCGCAGTGGGCAATAAATGTTAACTTTATCAGCAGCGCCACATCCTGGAAATGAATAGAGTAAAAGAAAATGAGTGGACAGGGCAGACATGGGGCACAAATGGCCTACTTCATGCTTGGGGAGGTCTCTCCTAGTCTTATTCTCCTACCCCCACTCGCCCATTTGCCTCCCATGGACAGATCATTTTAATAACGCTGATAAGTTTCCTTCGGGTGGACAGTCAAATGCCTTTGCAGTTGCCTACCGAGCGTGCAGCAATCCATATAGTTTTCCCAACAACTTGTGGTTGATAGCATGGACCCAGCAGTGCAATGGATCTTGCATCATTTATTGCATCAAATGGAGCAAGTGACCTTAATCTCTCCAGGACTTCATCTCCTTCCCACACCACAATGTATTCCTTATCACACCCCACCTTCTTCATCTATTTACTTTCTTTCTTTTGCCATCTTTCATCAAACCTTCACAAATCATTGAAATGTGTCTTTTGAATAATGTCAGAAATTTGCAATTCCAAAAACCCTCATAGAAAACCATCTGCATAAAATCATGATGGTGGGTTCATAAATTTTAGGAGAGCACAAGCTTTTCAAATGTTGGTCCTGCAGAGCATAAAAACAGCAGACTGTTTTTGGAAAAAGATCCATCAGAAACTTTGATAGCTTTAAAACTTTGTTACTTTATTTTCCAACGTTGTCATTTGAAACTACGATCAAGACCAAAGTCCTATTTATTAAGTGTATTTCATTTAGACAGGCAGCAAGTGCTGACGTGCCCTAAATTCCTGTGCCTCAAAGCCACAGCTGCGTTGATATGCTTTGTCGATTGTGCTAATTATTAAAAGATACAATCAAAACTTGACCTCTTATTAAACAAAATTGTGTCAAATATATTGACTGCTGTTAAGATATGGCACACCTGTTCAGTACAAAGAAACCACACTGTTTGACTTGTAGTGAACCCCAACTAATGGATGTATAATTAACACACATTTTTGTCCTCTGGTTGTGATTTATGGAGCGAGGACCTAGTTTGTAACAATAAAAACTTAAGATTATGCTGCAGATAATTGGAAGGAAGATCCAGGATTGAGATATTCTGATGAAAATATTACAATTGACTCTTTCCTTCAGTAAGGGGTATTTTCCACATTATGTTATAGCTCGGATATATTGCAAACTGCACTTCTGCTTTCGTCCATTGCAAAACAGATAGAAAGAAATGTTTATTGAAAAGCCAACATTTCCACAATACCACACTCCCTCATAAAGGGCGGAGGGGGCTGCTTTCTAATTAACTCCGTATGGGATCGAACATGATGGCCCTGGAGAGCTCCTGCTCCTCAGACCTCCAATATCTTGCAGTAAAGTGTTGTTCCTGCTACCTGCAGAGGGAGTTCACTTCAGCCATCCTAACCAGAGGCTAGATCCCATCTCATGCAGAAGCTAAGCTTTCACTCGGGGAACTACACAACATCACCAATAGATTTGGCCCTTCGAGCCAGCATCGCCATTCATTGTGATCATGGCTGATCATCTACAATCAGTAACCCGTGCCTGCCTTCTCCCCATATCCCTTGATTCCACTAGCCCCTCGAGCTCTATCTAACTCTCTTTAAAAATTCATCCAGTGAATTAGCCTCCACTGCCTTCTGTGGCAGATAATTCCACAAATTCACAACTCTCTAGGTGAGAAAGTTTCTTCTCACCTCAGTTTTAAATGGCCTCCCTTTTATTCTTAGACCGTGTCCCCTGGTCCTGGACTCCCCCAACATTGGGAACATTTTTCCTGCATCTAGCTTGTCCAGTCCTTTTTATAGTTTTATACGTCTCTATAAGATTCCCTCTCATCCTTCTAAACTCCAGTGAATACAAGCCCAGTCTTTCCAATCTTTCCTCATATGACAGTCCTGCCATCCCGGGGATTAACCTCACGAACCTACGCTGCACTACCTCAATAACAAGGATGTCCTTCCTCAAATTAGGAGACCAAAACTGCACACAATACTCCAGATGTGATCTCACCAGGGCCTTATACAACTGCAGAAGGACCTCTTTACTCCTATACTGAAATCCCCTCGTTATGAAGGCCAACATGCCATTAGCTTTCTTCACTGCCTGCTATACCTGCACGCTTACTTTCAGTGACTGGAGTATAAGGACACCCAGGTCTCGTTGCACTTCCCCTTTACCTAATCTGACACCATTCAGATAATAATCTGCCTCCTTGTTTTTGCCGCCAAAGTGGATAACCTCACATTTATCTACATTATACTGCATCTGCCATGCATCTGTCCACTCACTCAACCTGTCCAAGTCACCCTGCAACCTCCTAACATCATCTTCGCAGTTCACACTGCCACCCAGCTTTGTGTCATCTGCAAACTTGCTAGTGTTACTTCTAATTCCATCATCCAAATCATTAATATATATAAAGAATAAAGGGGAGGCCACTTAAAACTGATGTGAGAAGAAACTTTTTCACCCAGACAGTTGTGAATTTGGGGAATTCTCTGCCACAGAAGGCAGTGGAGGCCAATTCACTGGATGAATTTAAAAGAGAGTTGGATAGAGCTCTAGGGGCTAGTGGAATCAAGGGATATCGGGAGAAGGCAAGCACAGGTTACTGATTGTGGATGATCAGCCATTATCACAATGAATAACGGTGCTGGCTCGAAGGGCCAAATGGCCTCCTCCTGCACCTATTTTCTGTTTCTATATTGTAAATAGGTGTGGCCCCAGCACCGAGCCTTGCGGCACTCCACTCGCCACTGCCTGCCATTCTGAAAAGGACCCGTTTATTCCTACTCTTTGCTTCCTGCCTGCCAACCAATTCTCTATCTCCTACCCCCAATGTCAGGTGCTCCAATTTTGCTCACCAATCTCCCGTGTGGGACCTTATCAAAGGCTTTCTGAAAGTCTAGATACACTACATCCACTGTCTCTCCTTCATCCATTTTACTTGTCACATCCTCAAAAAATTCCAGAAGATTAGTCAAGCAGGATTTCTCCTTCATAAATCCATGCTGACTCGGACCGATCCTTTTACTGCTATCCAAATGCGCCGTTATTGCCTCTTTAATAATAGACTCCAGCATCTTCCCCACCTCCGATGTCAGGCTAACTGGTCTATAATTCCCCGTTTTCTCTCTCGCTCCTTTCTTGAAAAGTGGGATAACATTCACTACCCTCCAATCCACAGGAACTGATCCTGAATCTACAGAACATTGGAAAGTCCCCAAGTCCTTTTTCATGATAGCTAGGAACTTCAATCAGGCCAACCCCGCAGACCACAGTCAGCGAGGATAGGTGATGATAGGGGACACTGGTGCCCCTTGAGGATATATTTTCAGTCACTGAATATGCATTCACAATTGTGCTGCCAAATTCAACTCTAACTCCATCTAGAAATTTGCGGATTACATCACTGTGGTGGACCAGATCACAAACAATGACAAGACATAGCACAAGAGATAGATAGAGAACTTAGTGATATGGTATTAGGACAGAAATCCTCAATGTAAGTAAGGCAAAGGAGCTTGTTATTGACATCAGGAAACGTGGTGGAGTTCATGCCCCAAATACGTGCCAAAGTGGAAATAGTTGAGAGCTTCAAGTTCTTTGGCATATGATCTATCATCCCCAACCATATTGAAGCACAACCAAGAAGGCACACCAACTTCCTGAGCACATCTCCAATGACTGTTACAAACCTTTACAGATCCACTGTAGAAAGCATGCTGTTGGGTTGTTTCACAGCTAAGTTTGGAAACAGCTTTCCCAAGACACCAAGAAACTCTAGGGAATTGTAGATGTAGCCTAGTCCATCACAGAGACAGACTGCCCTTACACGACTCCATCTACACTTCAAACTGCCTTGGAAAAGCAGCAAACATAATCAAAGACACTGGGTGGCACAGTGGTGCAGCTTGTAGAGCTGCTGTGTCGAAGCACCAGAGACAAGAGTTCAATCCTGACCATGGGTGCTGTCTGTGTGGAGTTTGCACATTTTCCCTTTGACCGCGTGGGTTTCCCCCAAATGCTCTGCTTTCCTCCCATATCCCCAAACTGTGCAGGTTTGCCGGTCAAATGGCCTCTGACAATTGCCCTAGTGCATCAGGAGTGGATGCGAAAGTGCAATAAGATAGAACCCATGTGAATGGGAGATGGATGGTCGTCATGGACTCGGTGGGCCAAAGGGTCTGTTTCCATGCTGTATATCGAAACTAAGCTTGCCCCACCCAGGTCAATCCTCTTCCTCCCCACTCCCAGCAGGTAGGAGATACAGAAACTTGAAAGTGCACGTCACCAAACTCAGGAACAACTTCTTCCCCTCTATCAGGCTGATCAACAGTCTTTCCATAGGCTTGGGTACATTTTTATTCATCTCTACCCTATTGCGGACATTGGACTCTGCCTCTGGAACTAGTGTGCTACAATGCTGAAGACTATATTCTTCACCCAGTATCTTCCATTTTGCACTAACTATTGTAATTGCATTTGGCTTGATTGTATTTATGTACTGCATTATCTGATTTGATTTGATAGCATGCAAAACAAAAGCTTTTTCACTGTACCTCAGTGCATGTGACAATAATAAACCTAAACCTAAATCTAAACCTGCTGGACTGAACTGCTGTCCTACATTTTATGCTCAATTTGCAGAGTTGGGCTTGAACTCAATCTCCTGACTCAGAAGTGGAAGTGCTGCCAATAATTGTCACCAAGCTGAAGCTCATAAAATAAGTCATTCCAATCCAAAGAAACACATCCTATCCATAGAATAGCTTAGAATTCAGCAACCAAGGCATATTTACAAAATAAAGCCCAGAAGGAGTAAGAAATGCGGACGTCGTTCTCGCAGCAGACTCACGACTGAAAGATTTCTCGAGCTGCATTGTGTCATCCTTCACAGTATAAAACAAACAGGCATTTACAGAATTTCACAGATGGTATATTGAAGCCGCTTTGTTTTAAGGTTTCGCTTGTAACCCATATTCCAACATTGCTTCATTTTTCTCTCAGTCTGGATCTGGAAGGTCAACAGATCAGTCTTGCCATTGGCCCTCGACAAAGCAACAGGATTTTATTAAGTCGTAGTGGACAGGCAGGGATATGTGGTCGCAGTGGAAAGCCCAAAATTCAGGCCTTGATGTTCATAAAGTCATCAGCAATACAGTCTTGTTCACACTAGCTGGGGACTTCAACCAGGCCAATCTCGCTGGCAAGAACGTGAACTTCCTCGACAAGCTCAATGCATTTTATGCCCACTATGAACAGGAAGGCTGTGGTATTATGTCATCCACTTCGACAGCCTCGGGTGTGCCTGTAACCACCGTCACTGTCATAGATGACAATGCTACCAAAATACCATCAGCGTGTCTACTGTCCCACGTGAGGCCAAAACACCCTCGACCACTGCCACAGAAACATTACAGACACTTGTGTACAAGTCATTAGCATTTCAGGTCAAATGATCCCGAATGGTACACAAAGTCTATTTATGACCTTTGTAAAGCCTTCAAGAATGTCAAGAAGGAATCTCGGACATTCCAGGATTAACCGCACGAACACCCATTGATTGTGGCAATGCCCGCATGCTACCACGTGAAGTTGGGCAGTATCACTGGCAGCAATGCACCCATCCCCAATGAGCTCATTGCCTTCTATGCTCATTTTTAACAGAAGGTCAATGACATAGCCTGCCCTGACAGCCTCGGGTGTGCCTGTACTCATGGTCAGTGTCACAGATATCAGATCGACCTTCCTGAGTGTGAACCCATGGAAAGAAAATGACTCAAATGAAATACCCATCCATGTCCTCAGGACCTCGCTAACCAACAGGCAGGAGTATTCATGGACATCTTTACTCCCTAATTTACCTCTCAAATGGGTCACCACTGTTAGCATTTCGGCAGCCAGCATTGAACAGGCTATTAACTGGAGCAAGCATCTCAACACTCTGACTCTAAGAGAAGCACTGAGGATGAGTGCTTACCAAACCTTCTTATGTATGGGACTCGGGTCAGGGTGTGTGTTGAATATGTGATAGATGTGATGGCATCTGGTGCTCAGTATGTCCTGGACACAGAGCAGAAACATTAGACACAGCCAACATACTGTGGCTCATCATCATGCTTCTGTTTTTCAAACTGTTTTCACTGATCAGCAAGATTTTGCTGTTGCTCAGAAGAGATCTTTTTCCTGACTTTCTCCAGTTTCTTATAACAGGAAATTTCTTTTCACTCCTGTATTTTTTTAACGTGAACCTGTTGTTTTTACAATTTCCAGTTCCTCCCTTTTGCTATGTTGGATTCCCCTTCAGATCTTGGCAACTCCTGCCACCAATTTCTTTAGCATACCCTTTGTCATCTCACAATCTATTGACGTGTTGCCGGTCTTTTAGTTTTTGTTTAGTTTAGTTTAGAGAAACAGCGCAAAACAGGCCATTCGGCCCACCGAATCTGCACCGACCGGCGATCCCTGCACATTAATATTAATCCACACACTAGGGACAATTTGCATTTATACCAAGCCAATTTACCTACAAACCTGTACATCTTTGGAGTATGGGAGGAAACAGAAGATCTTGGAGAAAACCCACGCTGGTCACAGGAAAAACATACAAACTCTGTACAGACAAGCACCTGTAGTCAGGATCGAACCCGGGTCCCTGGCGTTGTAAGGCAGCAACTCTACTGCCGCGCCACCGTGCCATCCCTGACATTAAATCTAGCATTCAAGCATGTGGATCTGCAACTCAAGTGCAGGAATAGGCCGTCCAGCCCCTCAGGCATGCATCATCATTTAATAAGGCAGATTTGATAGTAGCCTCACCTCTACATTCCCACCTATTCCAGAAAACTTTCATTTCCTTATCAAGAATATACCTATTACTGCCTTAAAAATATTAGAAGACACATCTTCCATGGTCCTTTTAAAGAAGTTATAAAGATTCACAATCTTCTGAGAACAAAAAAAGCTGTCTTATTTCTGTTTAATTAGGTTACTCATTTCTAAACAGTGACTCCCCAGTTCTAGGTTCTGCCACCCCTGCTATGACCCCTGGAAATTCATATGATAAAACTTTCTTAATACAGTGATATGTGAAGGTCTGCAATTAAAGTGGTTAAATAGAACGGGGGCTTTCTCTGCTGGTCTATTCCCTCACTCAGTTGGAAGATTAGTGTGGGGGTGGGAAGGTTGTATATGATTTACTGCTCCTTGAGAAATCAATAAAATCGAAGGTTAACATACACTCTTAAAAACTAAAACAATGCTCATTAGTACTCATGGTGTTTAGATTAATGAAATAGCTGTCAGTTCTTCTCTTCCACTGATTTTCAAATGCTTTGTAAATCTTCAATGAGAAAGCAGTACCTTTTGGCTGAAACAAACACTGTTCCATTTCTTTTAAGTGTGGACAACTGACAACTGTGCCAAAGAAGATAAGAAAATTGGACAGGGGCTCCTTACTCTAAATTTCTACATAGTATAAAAAGAAGACTTCAGCTCGGCATCATTTGAAAGAATTTTATTCCAGGTAAATTTCTTTAATGATCCAGGATTTTTCCTTGATGATTTTCGAGATGGATTTTCTATTATTTACCTGTTCTTCACAAAACCCAACTTAGTGTATCGACAATTAATATCAAATTGCTGAACCTTTAAAGGTGTGTAGGTCTATAATGCTTGCTTTCCTCGAGGCTTCACCTTAATTTGAAAGGACAAAGATCAAAGCTAATTTAAATGTTGACAGATGCATGTTATTAATCTAGCCAGAGAAATCCTGATAAATATTTTTTCAAATCAGCAGTACTGTTAGGCAACTGTTTCTTCCAAGAAAAAAATATTTCTAAATCTCCATTTTAGCATTACCGAGCAATAATTTGATGATGTTAGGCCAGATATTATTTTGAGTTTTTTTTTATTCAGGACTGCAAAATGTCTTTGGAAACATTAAAGGGGATATTTATACTTCACTGGATATAAACTCTCCATTTCATAATTTGAAAGTGGAGATGAAAAAGGCTCCCTCCTTCCTTTCTCTGGAAATTCCAAAGTGTTCTTTGATTTCTCGGTTGAGATTCATATTGCAATATTTCCTATGAATTAAATTATTTTGAATGTTACCCACAGACTCTGTTAAATTGTTAGCATGTTTTCAGAATACTTAAACAACAATTAAACGAGTATTAACAAGTAAAAATAAACAAAAGATTTTTTGTCTTCACGAAAGGCCTTAAAAGTGTGTATTAAAATCCTATCTTCTATTTATAACTAAAAGTCTCATCTTGTATGTTTGTATGTTCCCGAAATACAGTCAAAACGGTACATGATAGCACAACAATTTTAGGGGCACCTTGCTCACTATTCGCCTGCGGTGTGCAGTATCAAATTTTGTTCAAATTGTTGCGCTCTCGTGTACCATTTTGGCTGTATTTCGGACAAATCCCCAATAAAATAAACATCGCCATTTCGATCTAATACTTCCGTGTACATCTTGCGTCACAATGGGAACCCAACAGGTATCCGCACGTGCGCAGTTGAGGGAGGATTGCCGGGCTCGGCGGTGGCGGCCTGCGCAGCAGCGCCGGGAGGCGCCCATCCAGGCATGCCCCACGCCTGACCTTCCATGGTGCAGTGTGGCAGCAGAGAGAAGGTCAAAGAAGATGGCCATCGGCAGGACGCACATGAGGCAGAGCCTTGAGGCCGCTCTCCTGCTGCTGGCCGCAGCGATGGCTGCCCGGGGCCGGGATGAGTGGCTCCCTCTCCCCTTTCCTCTCCCCCCTCGCCCGCACCCGACCCCAGGGCTGTCACAACGGGAACCCAACGGGTCCACGGGTCGTGTTTTGTTCAAATCGTTGTGCTATCGTGTACCGTTTTGGCTGCTTTCTGCCCAACCAATTGTTCAAGCGCTTTTGATTGCAACATGCGCCTTAATTTAGTTCAACAAAGAAAATGATAAGTCACTAAAGAACCTTTAGTAGCAACGGGACCCAATGGGTCCACGGGTTGACTAGTATTAATGAATTGTCAAAGGTGTGCTGTTTTCCTGTTGTAGAAAGAAAACTACTTAAATTCAAAATCTTAATCTTGTTTTATTGCTCAGCACTTGCACTAAGTTACAGAATGGCAGCAGCCTGTATGAAACAATTGTGCAATGCTGAGTGCAAAGCTCACCATTGAGAATAAAACAGTTACATTCATGATCCTCAGTGAGCCATTCCCACATGTCATTCAGTCATGTTTCATGTTGACTGCCTTTATCAATGTACAAAGGGCTTTTTTCAGCAAGAAGTTACAGTAGGAAAAATCTGACACAAACCCAATTTTGGCAGATTTGTGCATCAGGATTTGAGTTTTGTCTGGCATTGGTGGAGCATAGTGTGGACAGTATAGATGAAATAATGATTTGTAAAATGGCTATACTAATGCTGTGTGAAGAATTTTAATGCATTTACTGATATCTAAGTTGCCATCTCATTGCCTTCTCATTTTTGCATCTTGCAAAGTAGTTTATCAAATTATTACCGGAACTCGAAAAATGAATGGTGCTTTTTCCTCCAAAATGAACAAGTCGAATGAAGACTTTCTATTGCTTAAACTAAATGTTTGCTGTAGGATGCAATACATCCATGCAAAACATTGCTCTGGTGAAAATGATGCCTTAATATGAGTTAACTGTGGGCTTAAACATTACCATGTATGTCTGAACATTCCAGAATTCATTCCTGTTATGTCCCAGAAGGTGGTCAGCCATCTATTCTATATATATAATTAAAACTTTCATCTTGTTTGTTCCGTTGTTTGATACACCCCCCTGTTTGTTTGTTCCTTTTCTTTGTGCCCCCCTCACACGATAGCATGACAATTTTAGGCCCACCTTACTCACCATTGTCCTGGGGTCTATAGTGCCCATTTTCATTCAAATTGGTCTTATATTTTTTAAGTTATAGACATTTTAAAGTTTAAAAATTACCTTTTCCAATTCCCATGGCCGTCTTCAGCATTCAACGTCACAATGTGACCCGCCCGAGTGATGGGAGTGGCGGCCAATGAGGGAGGGGAGCCCACGATGGCCACCGGGGGCGGGACCTGCCCGAGTGACGGGAGTGGCGGCCAATGAGGGGGGAGGGGGTTGCTGAGCCGACACGCTGTCGTTAACTTTAATAAATGCACTACCCCCCCCCCGCCAGGAGGACCGGAGCATGTCCCGGCATGCCCCGTGCCTGACCTTCCACCCGTGATACAGCGCGGTGGCAGAGGGTTCAACAAGATAGCCAGGGAGGTTGCTGCACCAATGCAGTAGAGCTTTGGGTCCAACGGGTCCATCCTGTTCTAGTTGTTACTTAAATCTTACTGCCATGAAAATGTGAAGAAATAAGAATAGAAGAAACAGGTGCATGAGTAGGCCAGTCATCCGCCAGAGCTTACTGAGTCACCGAATTTACACTGTCAATCTCAGCCATGAATGAGTATGGGGAGTGTGAGAATGTGGTGTTGATGCCAAGATTGGATCAGATGTGATTTTATTGAATGGCAGAACTTACTCTGCTTTCATGGGTAGAGGAGTCCAAAGTATCATGATTCTCTGAGAGAAGAAATTCATCGAGTCACAGAGTCATATAGCATGGAAACAGACCCTTCAGACCCAACACGCCCACACTGACCAACATGCCCCATGTAGTCCCACCTACCTGTGATTAGCTCATATTCTTCTAAACTTTTCCTAGCCCTGTACCTGTCCAAAAGTCTTAAAAATTTGTTATTGTACCTGCCCCAACTACCTCATCTGGCAGCTCGTCCCATCTATTCACCACCATTTGTGTGGAAAAGTTGCTCTTCAGGTTCCTATTAAATCTTTCCCCTCTCACCTTAAACCTGTGTCCTCCGGTTCTTTACCCTACACTGGGTAAAAGACTGCAAATTTACCCTATATGATCTTATGCACCTCTCTAAGATCAGCCCTCATCCTCCTTCGCTCCGAGGAATAAAGTTTTAGCCTGCTTAATCTTTTCCTATGGCTCAGGCCTTTGAATCCTGGCAAGATCCTCGTAAATCTTCTCTGCATCATTTCCAGTTTAACAATATATTTCCTGTAACAGGATAACCAACACTGAACACAATATTTCAAATGTCGCCTCATCAATGTCTTGTACTACTGTAACATAACCTCCCAGCTTCTGTACTTAATACTCTGACTGAATTCATGCTCATCTCTATCTCAAATAGGTCCACTTGTTTTGACAATGTATTCCCTGTTCTTGATACCCCACAAGGGGAAGCATCCACGGCATCTGAGATCTTTGAAGTCAAAGACTTTGTCAATGACAAAGTCATAGTTCAAAGACCTTTGACAGCAGCACGCTGCTGGTCTTGAAGACCCATAAAAAGTGGGTGTGGTTGCAGGAATAGCCGCACAAGCAATGTATCCTTGCATTTGTCTAAAAATACATTCACTAGTCTAAAAATAAAGCACTGGGATTTGCTGGGTGCTGAATGCCAGCTGCAGGCGAGATGGGGCACAATCTGGACGACCTCAATTCTGTAACCATAGCACAGAGAGATTTTGGGCAACATTGTAAACGTGTTCATCAAAAATCGACTTGTTTCAAGTATTGTTCCTGACTTCCCTTAAAATACTGAAAATAAAATCTTGTATTTAGGTTGCAATACAGTGTGATCAATGAAATTCTAAATATTTTATACCAAGGACCATTCTTCCTTCTGATAATCCTGTATTTCAAGGCATTTTTTTCTTTTTTGTAAGGATTACTGATGATAATTAAACACAATTTTTCACTTGTTAGGTTTCATTCATTTTCTCTCAGCAACCTTGTATACTGTCTCAAAAATTCACCAGGCTGAAAACAAAGGGCTGGAATTTGCTCGGAAACATTGGCTGTTTCATCTTAAACTGGTGACATACACCGCTGTCAGCCTTTGCATGTTGTGCTTCCCATGTCCTGTACTTGCTGTCCATATATCTTAACCATATGCCGATGCTGGCCTTGCCAGTTTTGCTGGGTGAATCTTGCACTCAACTGGAGCAGAATAGACCCGGTGTAGCGATATTGATATTAATTATTTCAGAGAATGAAAGCATAAGTATAATAGGTGAAAGATAAATTTATAGTAAAATATTATGTTTAATTCACTGCTCTCGGCTGTTCTAAGTGTTTTTTCAGTGTTTTAAATTTTTCCATTTTTTAAAATGTTTGTGAAATATCAGTGTAATAGTTCAGGTTGGTGTCAAGGTTATTCATAAATAAATCAATTATTTGAAAGGTTTAACAGCAGGAAAGCCTGTGGGGTGTAACCTATGGCGCTGGCAACGTTGTCTGAGCTCTTCTGTTTGTGGAACTTATTTTGTCCATTTTGTCTACAGCATTAATTCAGCATAAGGGCAATTATGGCAGCAAGCTAACATTAGTGGGCCAGTAAAAGTTCAGTTGGTACCTGCCTCATAGATGAGCAATGAGCATGGGCACCATACAGCTTGCAGAAATATCTGGTCCAATATGACGTTACCCTAATTATCAAAGCAACACTTATCTTGCTGAGTGTTTAAAATCTACTTATCAGTTTGAAAATTATTTTGAACATATATCTTTAGTTTAGAGATACAGTGTGGAAACAGGCCATTCGGT
The DNA here is from genome assembly GCF_053455715.1 of Rhinoraja longicauda. Classification (NCBI taxonomy): domain Eukaryota; kingdom Metazoa; phylum Chordata; class Chondrichthyes; order Rajiformes; family Arhynchobatidae; genus Rhinoraja; species Rhinoraja longicauda. Next base: position 43,424,921 of record NC_135957.1, on the reverse strand, counting down.
CCACCGAGTCCACGCCGACTAGTAAACTCCATGCACTAGCACTAACGTACACACCAGGGACAATTTACAATATTTACCGAAGCCAAATTAACCTGGAAACGTCTGTACGTCTTTGGAATGTGGGTGGAAACCAGATCACCCGGTGAAAACCCACGCGGTCATGAGGAGAAGGTACAAACTCCGTACAGGCAGCACCCGTGGTCAGGATCAAACCTGGGTCTCTAGCGCTGTAAGGCAGCAACTCTACCACGGCGCCACAAATCTGTGTTTTACTTTTACATAAAAATACATGTATAGACGTACAGGTATGTAGGTTAATTGGCTGGGTAAATGTAAAAATGGTCCCTAGTGGGTGATGGATAGTGTTAATGTACGGGGATCGCTGGGCGGCACGGACTTGGTGGGCCGAAAAGGCCTGTTTCCGGCTGTATATATATGATATGATATGATATGATAGACTTTGTTATTATCGATTTTCATGAATTATATTTTTATATACACTACATAGATTTTCAAATGTTCACTGTAAAAGTGAATAAAGGCTTATGGCTAGTGAAAGGTAATTGTATCATTTCCATTTTCCAGCTAAAATCCATTAAAAATCATTGGGTGTGAACATTCAAAGGTGCCACTACAGTTACAATATCTGAACAAAGAAGGGTCTCGACCCAAAACGTCACCCATTCCTTCTCTCCATTACTCCAGCATTTTGTGTCTACCTTTGAACAAATTATGAGTCATCATTAGGTCTTACTTAAAAATACCCCCTTTTCCTAATTTGACAAAATGTTTGCATGTTGCACTCATGTACACGTCAACACACTAACTAATTTGCATGCTGCAAATCTAGTTTTCTTGTAATTTAAGGCACAAAAAATTGTTGTAGCAAAGGATGAAATTAACCATTAATCTTTAGGTTATGGTAATTGGATTGGGCCATATCAACCTTGTCCCTGCCCATAAGTTCATGTGATAGGACCAGAATTAGGCCATTCGGCCCATCAAGTCGACTCCACCATTCTGTCATGGCTGATCAGACCATCAGTCTGAAGAAAGGTCTCGACCCGAAACGTCACCCATTCCTTCTCTCCCGAGATGCTGCCTGACCTGCTGAGTTACTCCAGCATTTTGTGAATAAATACCTTCGATTTGTACCAGCATCTGCAGTTATCTTCTTACACTACATGGCTGATCTATCGATGCATGACTCATGTTTGCCTCCCAACAGATTCCTGCAGTTGCACTTTTTGCAGCCCCATGCCTCTTGGTGCACAAGAGCCCTCACCATTACTGCCATTCCACAAAGCCAAGTAGTCCATAAACAACAAGTAAGCACAAACCAAAGCCGTTCTCGTGGACCTGTTAAACCTGTTTGTGCTGTCAGGAGGGATTTTCCAGTTTGCTTAAATGTCTCTAACAATCAACAATATTGAGAAACAGTGGAAATAAATTAAAACACATTAAAGTCATTTTAAAAAACGATCATATAGCCACACACACCTCTTTGATTGAGGGTACGCTGAGTATATTGTTCATGGCTGGCAAAAGGCCAAGGGCCAGATATTAAGTGTGTCCAGTACCTCAGTTGAGTAAAGTTAGGGGCTTCTCCAGACCTAGTGATGTCAAAAGAACCTGGCAGGAGGGCAGATGCAGCCAAAGTTGACAATAGCTACATATTGCATGCACAGATATAGAAGTGTGGATTATGCTGACACTTCGCAGCGATTGGCCAGCACTTTTCCTTTCAAAGCATTGGTTGACCATCAGTACAACTCAGCCCACTGTGTGCAAACAAGTTTTGCACTTTATATAAACACAGACAGAAATTCAAAAGCAATAGTGGCACAGTAGTAGATTTGCTGCCTTTCAGTGCCAGAGACCCAGATTCGATCCTGAATATGGGTGCTGTCTATATGGAGTTTGCAAATCTCCTTGTAACTGTATGGGTTTTCTCCAGGTGCTCCAGTTTCCTCTCACATTCCAAAGACGTGTCGGTTTGTAGGTTAATTTGCTTCTGTAAAACTTGGTCCCACTGTAGGGTGATTGCTGGTCAGTGCGAATTCGGTGAGCTGAAGACCCTATTTCCACATTGCATCTCTAAACAAAAGTAAACTAAACTAAACAGTGAAAGGATGAAGAATTAGGACAGAAGGTTTGACAAATGTGATGGAGCAAAATGGCAAAGTGGAATCCAGAAAAAAATGAAGGTGAAGATATTAAATCTTATGGAAGCATTTTTCCATAAATGTGATTAGTTAACATGGATGGAAATAAGTGGAGCTGTAGTGAGATATGTTTCCTTTTGTATTAATTATATCCTAGGATGTTTAACTTTAATATAAGGTAAGCAAAATGGAAAAGAAGAATATTAAGCCTAATTTGAAAGAATTTTATGATCAGCAGAGAAAAGATCGGTCAAGATTTTCAATGAATTTGACTGAAATCAGGAGTAATAAGAATGAAATAAGATTGATGAGAGTGACTAGTAGGACCCCAGCAACAGAGATTTAAGTGTAAAAAATACAAAAACATCACAGAAAGTTAACATTCAAATATTGCAAGCATTTAGGAAATTGCAAGCAATTAGAAGTTATTATGAAGAATTGGATGATTCAAATCACAAAGACGCTGTAATTTTAAGTGTGAAATTATGCCTAAAATACTATACTTAAAAAGGGAGAGTGCTATGAAGATTCACTTGGCTGGTTCATGGCGTGGAGGATAATTCTACATCAATCGAGCTGATATTTCCCTTTCGGAAGAATGAAAGGTGATATCTTTGAAATATATGAAATTTTGAATAGGTTTAACAGAGTGGAAACTGCAAGGATGTTTCTCCCACATATGAGATCTAGGCCTAGAGTTTCCCATCTCAGAATAATGAGATGGACAATTACACCAGCGAATGCTGGACTGCAATAGTCAATTGCTTAATATACTTAAGGCAGTGATTGATAGACTATAGACTGATAGAAAGTTAAGGGTGAGTTGGTTTCTTGAAGGAGAACGTGTAGCTATGTGTTATAAGAAGAAAACTGCAGATGCTGGTACAAATCGAAGGTATTTATTCACAAAATGCTGGAGTAACTCAGCAGGTCAGGCAGCATCTCGGGAGAGAAGGAATGGGTGACGTTTCGGGTCGAGACCCTTCTTCAGACTGTAGCTATGTGTTGTTATGTCAAAAGAACGTCAAGAATTTTTTTAAAAGTTATGGCAGACTTCATAAGTTATGGTGAAAGGAGAATTAAGCCATTCGGCCCATCGTCTACTCTGTCATTCAATAATGGCTGATCTATCTTTCCCTCTCAACCTCATTCTCCTGCCTGACTCCAGTACTAATCAAGAATCTATCAATCTCCACCTTAAAAATATCCATTGATAAATCTAAAGAATCAGGGGGACTGACACTCCCTAACTTATTGTATTATTATTGGGCAGTGAATATTAAAAATATAATCTACTGGTTGGACAGTTCTGCCCAACAGGTAGATTGGATAAGAATGGAGAAAGAGGATTGTTCCCCTTACAATATAGGAGCGATCCTTCTTTCCCCGATAAAACTGAACAATATAATATATAAGAAGAATCCAATTATTCATAGTATAATACGAATTTGGAAACAAATAAAACTAACTTTAAAATTAAGAAAATTATCGTTTCTTTCTCCAATAGCTAATAATCCTTCATTCAAACCATCTATTATTGATACAACGTTTATCCATTGGGAAAGAATAGGAATCAAAACGATGGGAGATATGTATGAAATGGGAATTTTTTTACCATTCCAACAATTACAACTAAAATATAATTTGAAAAGTAATCAATATTTCAAATACCTTCAAATTCAAGATTATTTGAAAAAATATATACAAGGATATCAAACCTCAACCCCAGACTTATTGGAGGAAGGAATGAATAGAAAGGCAGAATCAAGCAATTTAATATCTTACTTATATAATATAATTCTAAATATAGAAACACCAACGACAGAGGCAATTAGAAGGGACTGGGAACAAGAGTTATTGATAAAAATTCCGAACGATAGATGGGATAAAAATTTATTATATGTAAATAAATGTTCAATGAATGTAAGACACAACCTAGTTCAATTTAAAATTTTACATAGATTATATTATTCGAAAACTAGACTGAATAAAATATTTTCAAATGTTTCCCCCATCTGCGACAAATGTCTAACTCAAAAAGCCACTATAGCACATTCCTTTGTCTATTGTACAAAACTGTATAAATTTTGGAATGAAATTTTTGGAATTTTTACAAAACTATTTAACACAAAATTGAACCCCAGTACAGAATTGATTATCTTTGGATCAATGGAAGAGGGAAGTAAACTAACTATATTCCAAGAAGCTTTTCTTAATTACGGTCTAATAACAGCAAAAAAACTAATACTCAAATTTTGGAAAAACGCACCTACGCCAACATTCAAAATGTGGATTTCAAGCATGTCTGAAACGTTACATTTTGAAGAAATGAGATTCCTCCTATTAGGCAAAGTAGACCAATTCTTAAAGATTTGGTCTCCTTTTATCAATTTTTTGCAAGCATATGGTGCAACATAACATAACCTTAGAAATTAAACGGTTTAGAACCGGGTGACGGATGGGCAAAAATACGAGATAGGTAGATCTCCCCTAATCTTTCTTTTCTTTACTGTCTTCTTTTCTTTCAATCTTTTAACTTTTCATCTCTATCCTTTATTTCTTTTGCTTTCTGTTTCTACTCGCTTGACTATCTATTCCGACACTCTTTATTTCTTATTTCTTTCTTCTCTCACTGTTCTTTTATTATTAAATCAAAAGTATGAAGTTGTACAAGAATGGAAATATGTATTTATGTATTAGGTACTCAAGTACCACACTATTGTACTTACTTCTAACAAAAAAAAAAAAAAAAAAAACAAACAAAAAAAAATATCCATTGACTTGGCCTCACTAGCCTTCTGTGACAATTAATTCCACAGATTCCCCACCTTTGACTAAAGAAATTCCTCCTCATCTCCTTTCCAAAGGTACGTCCCTTTATTCGGAGGCTACGGCCTCTAATCCTAGACTCTCCCACTAGACATCCTCTCCACATCCACTCTATCCAGGCCTTTCACTATTTGGTAAATTTCAATGAGATCCTTCATCCTTCTAAACTCCAGAGAGGACAGGCCCAACATCAAATGTTCACCCATATGTTAACCCAATCATTCCTGTTTAAGCATGAAAAATAGAAAGTAACCTTTCAGTACCTACAACAGACTGCTGCTTTCCTGTTTCACACATGCACAAGAGGAAGAAAGAACATCTGCTTGATGATGACTTCGATACATTTCATTTACAGTTACCATGTTGTCATATCTCTGCCCTCAAACAAAGAAAAAATATATATTTACTAAACATTCCTATGGTGCAATATGTCTCTAACTAGTACATCAAAATATCTAGGAACTGCTGCATTTATTCATGTTTCATCACTTTAAGTACTCTGGCCAAGGTGTGGTGTAGTGTTACAAATCACAGTATAATTGTTATAGCATCACTGCTGGCAAGTGTGTCACTATCCTTCTCAATAGAATATTAAAGCTGAAGGATTGTTCCTTTGACTCAGTGGGTCATAGGGATCGATTGCCTGCTGTGTGACTCTGTGGAACTAAAGTTTCTGCTGGATTTGTACTTACAGCATTTGGTGCCTTGAGCAAATGAATAAAACCAAAAACTCTCATACAAAAACAGACTCCTAAAACAGGATCTCTATGCTGTTCCATTGCACCAAGAGGTAGAGGACATTATTCAAATATGTTCACAAAGCCTTCTTGAAAAAGTGCAACATCCCCACCAATCTGGTCCATGATGCCTTAAAGTGGAGAAAGAGCCTTTTAAATAGCAGTGAGAATCTCTGGAACACACGCAGTCCGGTTAAGATGTTGAAGAGGCTCACTGCCTTTTATCCCACTATCCACCCAACTTTCTCTTCGAACTTCTCATGGTCGACCTGAAACAGCCTATGTTGGCACCACAGTGGCTCAAAAGCCAGAACAGACTTGTACCGCCTTAATCAATAATCACACAATTTTTGCATTTTAGTACAAATGTAGCAAAATTGGACTAACGTTTGTATGTCTGTCTATTTGAAATCTTATGTAGTTGGTAATTTACTGCAAAATGGTTGCTTCTTCCAAAATTATTGCACATCTTCTCAATCTTTCCTCGTGCAACTCACACTTGCTCCATTTTCTACTACATGTGTATCTTTGCCAACACTCTGGTTTTCTTCGCCAACAATTTGGTTTTCTTCCAACATTCAGCTTTTTTATGCCTTGTGATTTCCCTTGAGATTTAAGTCCAATATTTTTAATTTGGTTCCCTCAGATACAGGTTGGCTTTGCATTATCCCATCGTGCTCTGCAACACAGAACAAATCCCACCAAAAATGGTTTTGCAAAAGAGTTACCTTTTCATCCTCCAATATACAATCCTGTACATTAAATCAGTTCCAGAATGTCTTCCTCTGTCATCAAAAGTCAAATGTATACTTGTTAGTAAACATGTACATAATTAAAGTGTAAGAAAATAACTGCAGATGCTGGTACAAATCGAAGGTATTCTGTCTGAAGAAGGGTCTCGACCCGAAACGTTACCCATTCCTTCTCTCCTGAGATGCTGCCTGACCTGCTGAGTTACTCCAGCATTTTGTGAAATAAATATGTACATAATTAAACACTGATCATAGACTTCATTGCTAACCAGCACACTACTGTGGAATTATATATTTTAAAGGAAGCTTTCTTTTGGAATTGACCATTCTGAAAAAGGTGTTAACACCTGGTTATCTCCATCTACTACCTCTATCTACTGCCAACTCTATGCCCAGTATTCTTCATCTTCTTATTCCTGAAATGTCTTGAAACCTGTACACATTCCAGCTTCAGTCTCTCATTAGTTTTCCCAGGTTTGTGTGAATCTCTTCCACATTTTCACAGCATTTATTTCATGGATTGTGAAAGCATATTTCATTGGCAGATTATCTCCTGATCCCATTTTGTTCATGAGTCAGTTCTTGGGCCATATTACAAATGAAGGACAACCACCCAAATAATGAATGCTACTTGACAAATGTTGCCATCATTGCCAAGATATAATGAAATATTTTTGTGGTGTAGTTGGGAAAAACTGGATTTATTTGGAAACATATCCGTACTTTCTTTAAGTGCCACACTGACAGACCTGGTACATGAGCAAGAATGTCACCAATCCAATGCTGATAACTCAAGCATTACAGGTAGTGTGGGTCTCTTGATCCAATGGTGATTGTGTGGAAGATGAGATGGATTGGACAATGATCTAATTGAAAAGAAAAACAAATTAAAAAGAAACAAATAGACTGCCTATAATCCTGCTTCTCATGTTCCCATTAAAATAAAACTGACAATGTTTTGGAATGATTTTGGTTTTTGACTTGTCTAGGCTTTCCTATTCATAGAATCAAAGAAATGTGGATTCATAATACAAATGAAATATTTGCACTAGATAGTAATAAATGAATTCAGTGTATCTGAATTATCTGCAAATTTGCCTTATGTAATTTGAATGAAGGATTTTACCTGTAAGTAATGCACTGGGATCTTACCGGAGATAATGGGGAAACAGAATACCAGTTCCTGAATCAATGAGGTGTTTTAACCAACTGTGGCCTGGATAGCATGGTTTTGGATTGAACACTCTTTGACATCTCTCCCATTGACATAATGTTCTCTATTCTCATTAGAGATGAACAAGGAGCAGAAGAACAAAGTAAGTGGCTGATCCACATCCATGCATGCACCCTTAATAATGCATCCTCTTAAGTAATTCTGACTCCTTCCATTAAATATCCTATCCAATTCAGTGAAGCTAATGTAAACTTGGCAAATAGTGTCTCATTGCCCAATTTGTCTCATTACAACCTTGGGAATTCAACATTGAATTCAACAATTTCAAATAATTAGTTATTCCAACCTTGTCGCTCATTTCCAGCATTCACAGATTGTAATTTCAAACTTAAGAGTTCTCTTATTTACACCAAGCTGAATTAGTTCAACTCAATGAGAAGAGCAATTGAGCCAAAATGAAACATTGTCGTGCAGAGGTAACACATGAGGTTCAGATAAGGCTTTGCTGCAAAGCTTTACCCTTGGTAAAATAGCTTGCTGCCACACAGTATAAAAGTGAAGAATAATCATATGTTGGGCAATATGTTGACCAGCAAATGAAGAAGTATAACACAATGATTCTGAAAGAGAGAGGCGATGGCAGCAATAAATTAAAAATAGTCAACCTATTCCTAATAACAAGGATGTGACTTGTTTCATCTGACCAAGTAATATTTCCTCAGTGCAATCAATGCCCACTATAAAAGTCTCTTCTCTTTGTGTTTTATTTTATATGTCCTGTCAGATTTCCCCTTTGTGATTGAATTCTGTAAGATTCCAGCACCATATATGAAGCCACACCACAAAAGTTTGAAGATGTTGAAATCTGTAGAAAAAAAGTGGAGAAGGAACTCGTGTCAGGCAGCACCTGTAGAGAGCTGAATGGACAGTCGGTGTTTTGGATTGAGACCCTTCATCTGAGTTCATCCAACTGCTCTCCTTCATTTGCTATGGTGTGTACAACTTGGTAAGTTGATGGAGTTGTACAAGGTTTAGAGCTGCGGTTTCTATGGTTTTAATGTTGCCTGGTCTATGACTGTAAATAATGATTTAGAATTTTGTGGTATGAAAATTCTTGTTTGATGTTAACTCCTGCTAAATAATACTGGAATGTTCATTGGACATCAAGCTCAGATCTGTAATCTAACAGTCTATGTACTCAATTAAAATTTCAATTGGATGAGAACACTTTTTTTGCCCAGAAATGGTATCTTATTCTACCTGTGCCTTTGATACTATTACTTTTATCATCTAGCAAAACACAGTCAATGCAAAATTCCTAAGACTTGTAAGAAATAAAACAACCAAAAATATTTTTAATTTTTAAATTTTATTCCTAAATTTTGAAAGCAGTCTGTTTGATTTAATCTGAACTGATTCTTTTGGATTTCAACCAACTTCTCCAAAAATATTATTATTCCAAAGTGATCATTTTGCAGATTGAAATTACACTTAAGTAAATATTTTGGGAAGGGACCAGTTCATCTGGAATCTTTGAAGCACAAAATCTTACTTTAAAAATGCTGAAAATGAGACCCTGCTTTGTGGAAAAATACTTATTTTTGCAGTTGTTTGTGGGAAAATGACTCTACCATCTATCCTGCTGAAAACATCTATTTCTGTAGAATTTCAACCCATTATCCTCATAAATGATGCTGTCTAATGCAATACGTTGTCAGGATCAGCACTCAAAGAAGAATTTGTAACCAGCTGAGATTTCCTTCACTCGAACACGTCTATGCCTTTTACACTATAAAACAAATTGGGCCAGAAGACATTTTGACCTGACCTGCACCTTACATTTTCCCCTTACACAACCTCTGTGGCTGCAATGACCTCTCATGGTAGAATAAGATCCATCAAACTGGATGCCCCACACCATTGCCCTACCACAAGTAATTAGCAGGCCTCGGGTGGTGCCATTTAACAGCAGGTTTAAAGAGTTACAAACAAAAAATATTTACAGATATTAAAAGGTAACAAATTTAGTTGATGCACTTATTGCCTTTAATTGAAAGCTCAGACATAAGTAAAAGTAAACATAATCGCAGAACCTGAATTTAACTTTTTACTGCAAGATGAATGTGATTGTTGTTGAGAGCGATGGATTGAATGCAATGTACATCTGCCTCTTTATTTCAGCATGAAGCCTACACAGAATTAATGATGAGTCCATTGGCGGAGCAAGAGGTTAATTGCTCTGGCTTCTGACCTCTAGGGTTTTTTTCTGACTTCTCAGCTGCTGTGTGCAGATGTGAAAGTTAAAGAAACTTTATGAATCAAAAAGTGAATAGAATTGCCACCCACATCCAAGCTTGATCTGGCACAATAGCTTCCTGATGACAATGAAAACAATTTCAGGATGACACTGTTAATCTGAACTACTTAGGTAATAGTAGGCCATTTCATAAGTTGTCCTTTCTCTCATGATATACATGTCAGTATACTCTATCAGCTATGCTTAAATTTCAAATGTACAGAACAAAACAGCAAGTGTTACAGTGCAATGTCTTCGTAGATGCCATGAATTTTCCTAAATCATTTTTTTCTTCAGCATTCCCTTGGGGTCAGGAATGATTTACTTTTGCTCCAGTTTAGTGGGTTCTCAGGTGTAGTTGAGATCAACTTGGGATCTGAAGACACAACCACAGAGAAAGGAAGAAAGCTTGATTTAGTAAATGGTGATGCAGTATGGAAACTGCTGTGGGAAGTGATGTGCTGTTTCTGCCATTGTTACTGGGTTTCCATGTGCTTCTGACAAAAAACAGATTTGATTGAAGTAGACTTGATGGGCTGAATGGCCTATCACATGACCATATGACCTTAAGTCCCAGGTTCCAAAAAGCAGGGCAAGCATCAGGTCTGTTGTTGTTAGGGCGTATCTATGAAGGCCTGCAGGTTCCAAGCTTCACAATATACATCAATCCCCTGTTTGAGGTAAACCAGTTTGGTTTACTTCAATCAAATCACTTCTTATTCTACCAAATTTGAGAGATTACAGTCTCTGTCTACTTAACTCATTCCTCATGAAATAATTGCCCCCCCACCCTTCACAGAAATTAATCTAGTGTATCTGTGCTGCACGAGCTATCATAGATATATCCTTTCTTCTTCACGACAATCTGAACTGTATATAATTCTCCAGATAAACCTTCACCAGCTCCCAATAACATTTATTTATTCTGGTCCTGAATATATTTGCAAGAAAGGTCAGAATACCAATGTATGCTTTACCTGTATGTTAACTTGCCATGATTTGTGTACAATGTCATTTTTAGTTCCCTATGGACACCCAAACCTTACAATCTCTCACCAATTAAAAAAACATGCTATTTTTGTTTCATTTTCCTACCTCAGTGGATGACATTGCAGTTTTTCATTTCATGTCCCATTTCCTATGTCCTTCATTTTGACTGACTATATTTCTTGAAGCTTCCCTGCAACCTACGCTGTCTTCCAGCTTTGAAGCATCTTCGACATGCAAAATATTATCTCCTCGCTAAATCATTAATGTAGGTTTTGAACTGCTAGAACTATCCCCTGTAGTTTTGCCATAGGTACCCAATCTGAAAATGACCTGTTTATTCCTACTCTCTATTCATGTCCATTATTTGTAATGGTTTATTATTGTCACATGTTCTGAGATGCAGTGTAAAGCTATACTTTGCATGCTGTCCAGTCAAATCACACCATACATGAGCACAAACAAACTATATACAAATTTCACAGGTAGTTCAAAGAGAAAAATAAACAGAGTGCATAATATAGTGTTATCGCCACAGAGAAAATACATTAAAAAGTGCTAGGGCTGCAATGAGATAGATTGGGAGATTGGGTTTTTAGTTTGATCAGATATCGCACTTCAGTTCCAAGGTAAACCGGCCAGCTAATACGATGCAGTGGTCTGTGCCCATCAGCTGAAGAGCCAGATGTCCTTGCCACAGCCATGAAGCTCCTCCCTTGAGAGGGAGGAGGTGAAAGGCCTGTGAGTTGGATGCTCAATCTACATTGACATATTATCCCCAATCTCAAGTTCTCTAATTTTGATCATTAGATTCTCTCAGCTAAATTTCTTTTCATGTGGCCCTGTATCAGAAGCCTTTTAAAAGTTTAAATGAATCACATCCTTGTCTATTCTGCTAAATACAACCTCAGACACATCCAACAAATATTTCAAATGTGATTTTTGATCCATAAATACATTTTTACCCTATCTTGTTATTACTTCTGTTTATAGGCTGTGTTTCCATAGAAGACACAAATATTACCAGAGGTGCTGGAGTGTGAATAGTTTTGTGAAATGAGAAAGTAAAATAAATTCATATTTATTAAAAACTAATCTAACGAGACTGAAAACGGAGAAATCCTACGGACTTTATGATTTTTAAACCCTAGAATGTTGAAAGCGATTGCCTTCGACAAAATAAATCCTCCGCTTACTATCCTCCAAAATTCGATCAATGCTGGATTGCTTCCTGGAGATTGGAGGGCAACAAATGTGATCCACCTATTTGAGAAAAAAGGGAGCGAGAAAATGGGGAACTGTAAATATGTCAGTGTGTCATTAGCATTCGGGAAAATGCTAGAATCTAAAATTAATGATGCACTATCAAGACAAAAAAAATTGGACTGAACAGAGTTAATTTGGATTTCTGAAAGGAAAATCATGTGTAATTAATACATTGGAGTTCTTTCAGAAAGCTCTTTGAATGCACTGAGTTGTTGATTATTTACATCAATGATTTGGCTGAGAGAATCTAATGTCACATGTCCAGGTTTGCTCATGATAGAAAACTAGATGGAACTGTGAGTAAGGAGGTGAATATAAGGAATGACAATTAGATATATGTAGACAGAATAAGTGGGCAGGAACATGGCAGATGCAAGATAATGTGGAGAAATATGAAGTTGTTGCCTTTGATTTGTAAAATAGAAAAACAGTGTACTTTTTAATTGGGGAGAAATTATGTAATGTTATTTGCGAGGACCTAGGTGCAAATGCAGAGCAGTGAGCGTAGCAAAACATTAAGGTTAACTTCATTGTTAAAGTTAATGACAATTAACATACATTGTTATGTTACATAATCGTTAGAGTATGTTAGTCTTTAGAATGAGAGGATATAGGCACATAAGTAAAGAAATCCTATTGTTATTACATGGGATCTTGGTACGATATATCATGTACAATTTTGACCCTTACCTAAAAGAGCTGTGCAGCAATAATTTTGCCAGTTGCAGGGGCAGATAGATTGAATGGACTAGGCCTACAACAGCTTGAAAAATGGGAGATCTCACTGAAACTTACAAAATTCTTGCAGGGCTAAACATTCTTGGTGAAATAGAATATTTCCTGTTTTAGGCAATTTAGAATTGAAATGTAGAGAAATTTCATCATGTGAATCTTTAGCATTCGTTACCCCAGAGGGCCATGAGGTCTAAAGAAGGGTCTCAACCCGAAACATCACTCATTTCTACTCTCCAGAGATGTTGCCTGCCCCACTGAGTTACTCCAGCATTTTGTGTCTCTCTTCGGCCATGAAGACTCGGTCCTTTGAGTTAATTAAAAAATGGAGATTGATAGATTTCTGGAACTTGAGAATCAAGGGAAAGACAGACGCGAGGGAAAAAAATTGAGGTAAATGATCAGCCATGGTCATATTGAATGACAGAGCAGGCTTGAGGGGCCTGCTTATGCTCAGGTACTTATGAATTGCTCAATGATGGTTTGCAGCATTTTTCCTACTAAACAGCTCCATGACTCCCTTCTTTCTTCAATAGTGTAGTTACTTTGAATATTTTCCAGTCTAAGAGAAATGTTCTTGCATTGCTGAAGAAAGGCAGATTTATTTTAATGTTGGATGGCCCTTGCATCCCAGCTGCCACAAAGATTTACTTGTAAGATTATTTCAGGAATGGAGAGCAAAGGTGTGGATGAAAGGAATATGGTCGAAGTGGAAAGGATGGCTAGAAAATGAAAGAGGGGCAAGTGGTAGGATGTGAGTTAGGCAGTGGGTGGAATCTTAAGGAGAGAGATTCAAGGATGGGAGGATTGATACTGAAAAGAACAATAAAAGAGGGTGGATGAGAGGGTAGAGAGGACATGTTGAGGAAGCTGAGGTAAGGGAAAGTACCTGAGACTGCTGGTATACTTGTGTGAGCTTGGACAGGCATTTGTGCACGTCTGCGTGTACGATAATATCGGTGCAGCAAGTTCGGGCTCTCGTCCTCTTGGATTCCCTTGCCTTTGATCAAAAATGTTTTCCCACCAAATCCGTTCGTTTCATTTTTTATTTGTTCAAGCTTTCGAAATTTCCACAACACCCATAAAGAAATGATGACAAGTACATGCACATTTCGGATGAACTCCACATTCAGAGATCACTCCCTATTTTGTTTCAATTTAGGTCAACGTTTTAAAAGTTGGGAGCAGATTCTAACGCGTAGCTTTCAAAGGGGCGCCATTAAATAGGAAGAAAACGTATGGAGATTTCAACATATGACGCAATATAGAATCATTTCGTATCAAAACTTCCAAAAATCTTCATAAACTTATTAACGCTAACGTTGTACATGAAGATCACCATGAAGCACATCAGGGCGTAGGGTCTCTGGCTTTGTCTGATCCGGTTAGATCTTGCATTGAAATTTCACCGTGCGTTTATTTAAAAGACTCCCTTTCCCCCATCCATTTGTGTTTCTGATAATGTTGCAATGAATTCGCGGAGGGTTTTTGCTCAGCCCGGTCGTGCGGCGAAACCTGAACAACAAAGGCTGGAGCTGAAGGTAATCGACAAAGCTGGGGATTTTCCACAACGCCATTTTCTGCAATGTGACCCAGCTTTGCAAATCAGGCAAGAGCAGGTTCGGAGATATGCAACAATAAATGAAAGAGCAGGGCAGAGAGCAGACGGCAGGGGGAAAAACGGGGGGGATGGTTACTAATTGAATTAGGCCACATTTTTAATTGGGAAGTGGGTTGGGGGGACGACGATCTGCATTCTCCATCGGGAATGAGACATGCAACAGTAAATGCTTTTAAAAATATCCACGTCTGGGGGGACTGGGGATGGAGAAATGCCTGGTTATTTCAGGGGTGTTTGGAATTTCACTAATCTTTCTGTTCCCCAGGCCCAGATTATAAAGAAATACTTGAAACTTGAAATGTGCAGGGGGTTGGCGGGAGGAGAATAAAACCTCTTTGCGAATGTGTTTCGGCGAGGCAGATACGGACTGGGTCATGGATGAAAGTGGGGCTTGGCCTCAAGGGTGGTGACGTCTCCCGTCAGTTTGAGAAACACAAACCCAAACGTCAGATCAGCCACCCAAGCGTCCTCGTTTACTGCGGCATTTTATATATATCTCTCTCTTAACTGGGCTCGGTTGGTTTTCTACTTAAAGGAGAAAATGCACGGCGCAGTTTTTTAAATACTGATGTAATAGGTGGATCCTTGCATTTTAGATATATCGGTTCAATAAACGTGTTATTAAATAATAATGCAGCCCACAGAAATATGTTTTTCTCAACCGCAGAAAGAGTAGAAATTATGACCGCGTTTGCGAAGCAATTATCTAAAGTTAACACGCCAGTCTTCATTTTAAGAGCATATTTTGCCGTTATTCTTGATACGGGTGGTTGTTCAGAAACTTAACGTTGCGCTTTACGCAACTCCAGTCAGTTTGTAGGCACCTGACCTTGGCCTTTATGGGGGATGGTGGAGAACGGTGGTGAAGGGTGAATTAGTCCAAGATCGCCAGTCAACTGGCTGCATTTCAGTTTTTTTACTCTGCGATTCCATGCGTTACGTGCAGTTAATTTTAAGTGTGTAACAAAGAATGTGTTAGAAGTATCACATTGGGTTTTCGAAGGTGTGCCAGTGATGCAATAAGAGTTGTTCGACATTTGTCCATTTCCATAGTTTTCGCCGTGACCAAATGTTTATCCGACCAAATGTTTAAAAAGTGCTTACATGCAGATCAAAGATTGCTACATGTGCAGTTGAGTTTTATGCCATAACGGAGATGACCCTTTAACGTGGAAGTGATCAAATGAGCAAGAGAATTCACCCATTGTCCGACCGCATGGCACTAAAAACAAGGTGCCAATGTTCAGTCTAGAATCTCGAAAGGAAATTAAGCGAAGGACATTTCCTTGCTTATATTTGCAAGAAAATGTAAACGAATTCCAATTTACAGTAATTAAATAAATGAATGTAAATAATTTCTTGCAGAAGTTGTTTCCAAATTACGATCTTTCAAAGTGAGTCATAGTTTGACCATTAGTTTCACATTCTTCTTCATATCAGAGAGGGCTTCAGGGTTCCCTCTGGGGATTGACCTGCATGTATATGGCGATTCGCGACCACCTAATGTACTTCAGCGCCCCCTAACTTCCATAAGCACCTCAATTAAAGTTATGGACAATGTAAAGTTGTGGTGACAATGTTTGCCTTAATTGCAGGCCATATAAGATGAATCACACTCTAATCTATTCATGCAGTCTTGATGGCAAATTGCCGACAAAATCGAGATGAAAATTGACAAATCACAGACCTGCAGTTCCCAAAATAAGCACCGCTCCAGAACATCTGCAATGCGCAGCACCGATTTGAACAACTTTTTGAAACCAGTCCGAAGTGTAAAAAAAACTATGAAAGATACATTTTCAAATAAACAGGCAGTTCTAAATGTGATTAATTGTGATTTGGCCATTGTGTTAAATATCAAATTACTCAAAGGTCAAATACGCACGTTTTATGTACATGTCCGTTACTGATCCAGGCATGTTGGAGCAGGAATTTTCTCACAACTTTTAAAATGACATCTCAGGAATCAAGGGTAAATGAGCAAGGTCATCGTATATGAATCACTATCTTTAATTACCTGCTCATGCATGTTTTGGGGGTGCTCGTTCTGTACGTTGACGCTTCGCAGTAGTTTACTGCAGTTCTAAATATACGTACACAGCCATTGTTGCCATCTCAAAAACTCCATTAAACTCTGCAGATGAAAAACAAACTCTTGGATTATTTTCTAATGCCTTTTGAAGGGAATGTACACAGCTTTACGCTGTTCATGTCAAATATGTGGTATATAATATCAAATATCTTTAATAGTTTTGAGTCAAATTATAAAATTGAAGCGCTGCGCTAATGGGCCCATAAACATACATACAACGGTTGTGAGCCTAGCTATTTATTAAACTATTGAACATGCATTTGTGGAGTGATGAATATTTATGAACATGTATGTTATTTTTATCCGATTTTCATAAAGTTCCTGCAGATAGAATTACAGAACACTAAATAAAAGCTATTTGAAGAACCAGCCCACAATTAAGAATAAATATAGCCAACGGAGGGAGTGTTATTGTGCATTCTAATAATGCTGGTTTTATTTGATACTACAATTTGAATAATGTCTCTATATGAATAAAGGATGCACTTTAATGTTGCAATAACTGAAACTCATACCCTTGCGGAATGTATCCAAAATAAAAAGCACAAATGCCAAGTGTTAATGTTTGAAAAGTTGTAAGTACTTTCTTAATATTTTAATAAAAGGAGAGGGAGCCTCGTCATGGTCAAAGATTTTATCCATAAATAAGACCAGCGGTTAAAATATGGAACGACAATCTTTGCTTTTAGGATGAGCATTCAAACCTAGTTTGTCACAGAATCGTGGAGCTGTGTATGCAGAAACAGGCCAACATGCCTAACCTGGCTGATTCCCTTTTAGACTGGTCTCAAAACAAATTGCATGTCTTCGGGAAACTGGAGCCAGGATTATCATATTTTCTTTTGCAGGCATCGGAAAGCAAAGTGGTGAAGTTGGTGGAGCTGCTGTCTCGCAGCGCCAGAGACCCTAGTTCGATCCTGACCTCGGGTGCTGTCTATGTGGAGTTTCCACGTTCTCTCCGTGACCACGTGGGTTTACTCTGGGTGCTCCGGTTTCCACCCACATCCCAGAAACCAGTGGGTTTGTGGGTCAATTGGCCTCTGTAAATTGCCCCGGGTGTGTAGGGAATGGATACGAAAGTGGGTTAACGTTGAACTAGTGTGAACTGGTGACCGTGGACTCGGTGGGCCGAAGGGCCTGTTTCCATTATCCATCTACCACAATCCTTCTGATCCGCATGGTTTTTCGAAACATAAGTACGGCCACTCCAATGATTGCACTTTATTGAGATGCATTTTTTTCAATCCTGGGGGGGAAAAACGTTTTCTGCCAACACATATAACAGCCCAAATGTGCTTGTGTTGAGCAGAACAACATATTAACTCAGATAACATCTGAAATGCGAAATATTATCCAAACATTCGAATTACAATAGACGACGGAGACTGTTGGACGGCAACATATTTGTCAATACAAAGATCACTAAATACTACTAAGTTACTATTAAAGGCTAAAATAGATAATGTAACTAATCTCCATTCTATGGTTAAGATATTTAGCCACATGTTTGAAAACTATATTTAATATTCTAGTTTGAATGTATGGGTGTCAGGGGTTTTGGGGAGAAGGCAGGAACATGGAGTTGAGAAGGAAAGATAGATCAGAGAAGGAAAGATCGATTGGCGGTGTAGACTTGATGGGCCGAATGGCCTAATTCTGCTCCTAGAACTTACGAATGCATATGCCAAGTGGAATGTCTCATGTTATCAACGTATAGCATTGATTTGTACTTATGGTAATTAATGAGGATGACGTTGAGAGGGAAGAGTAGCGCAACCATGATTGAATGGCAGATAGACTCGATGGGCTGAATGGCCTAAATATGCTCCTATGTCTCCTAAGGGTTCCGATCCGAAACAACATCTATCCATTCCATCCACAGATGTTGCCTGGCCTGCCGAGTTCCTCCAGCACTTTGTCTTTTGTTCTGCACATTTTTTGTGTGTCTCCTGTTTGGTGACCTTCACGGATCTGTAATACAGAGGATTAAATAGCACGTTTAAAATAATAAGTTACTGACTTCAACTTGCTGTGTCCATAGAGACAGGATGGAAATTAGAATTGTAAAAGTTTTAATTGGTGCATGGGTATGATCAAACAAGTTTAGGAGGCGGAATAATTAGAAGATACCATTAATTAAAAATAATATGGGGTTACACCGGACAGATATTAGTCAATTAATTTCCAGTCGTTTTAGGAGGTGACATTGCCAAGGCTGAGGTATTTGTGTACTGATCTCGAGGTCAAGGGATGAGAGAGTGAGAGAGTGAGAGTGCAGCGCTAAGTAGGTCGGGCTTTAGGACTGCGCGGAAGCCGTCTCTACCCGGTAGGACTCTGCAGTAAGTGTAGGGGACCTCAAGGAGGCCGCGCCGGCTGGGGAGGACGCTGGAAGAAGCAGCCGAGGGAAAAGGTCCAGGCCTGGATTGGCAACGGGTAATTTACACTCCGATCACTATGAAACTCATCAGCCAATCAATATATTTTTCGATCTTCAACTTTTCGAATGCGATTGCAAACGTAGGAGCAGTAAAAGATGGTGATGTTTTTCCTTTTAATGGGGTTGGGGCGGGTGTCGAGGTTCCATCAGAGCTCTCTGCAGATGTGTCCTCCTGTATATTTTAACGATTGTTCACTTTCACCGTGAACTTGGGAGGTTTGTATCGGGAGGGACTACGTTCTCCGATTAAACGGAGGAAGTGTCCGACACCTAAAAGATTCGTTCAGTGTATTTAGTCGAGTCCGTGTGTGTGAATTTTTTTTTAAAGGCTTGCATCGAACAAAAATGTAGCTAAGCCTTGGTACGTGTTAGTATTCACTGCAGCTAAAGCCGGTTTATCATCTGAAGCTTGGCTGCCTTCCAAACCCACTTATGCTCGGTCTCTGGCACGTCTACTACTCGCTTTTTAACAGCGCCGGCTGACCAAAATGGCATCAGATTCTTCAGCAGAGCAGCCCTTTTGGAGATTTGTGTTTTATTTCTGAACAATAATAATGATCTCCGAGGATTATTGTTGCGCGAGTGAAGTCACGATGGACGTACCTTGCCCCACCTGCACGCAAACCTGGGTGGTGGTGC
This sequence comes from Rhinoraja longicauda, assembly GCF_053455715.1. Classification (NCBI taxonomy): domain Eukaryota; kingdom Metazoa; phylum Chordata; class Chondrichthyes; order Rajiformes; family Arhynchobatidae; genus Rhinoraja; species Rhinoraja longicauda. Next base: position 43,405,194 of record NC_135957.1, on the reverse strand, counting down.
TGTATGTGTCTAGTGTTGGGGGGGGGGGGGGGGGTAATGGTTGTTGAAGAAAAATAGATTTTGTGTGCGCTTCCACACATATTCAGATATAAACATCTGTCCCTGCTAAACATGTCGGTGCGTGTTTTATTTTTTGATTCCATAATGTCACTTTAATCTGCAACAAAGTGCAGCAGTTTTGCTACCTACATTACATAATCAAGCACCAATGTCTTCGGTGCAACCCATTTTCATGGGCGTCAGGATTCTGAGATTTTTCCTTGTATTTACTTTTAAAGTTATTCCATTTTAGTTAATCCATTTCTTGCAATTGTACAAAATATAGTTTACTCTGTTAACACTAACATTGATCTGTTTGATGCAGTTAACTGCAATTGACCTATATAAAAGGGTCATCTGAATAATTTTGGGAATGTCATGATGTAAATGAGCCCTGATGTCGTTATTTGCATTGAAATGGTCTATGAAGGTTAACCTGAAGTTTAAAGTCAGCAGACGCCATGTTAGCGAGCTATTCCCAATGATTGTAGATGAAGGACGGGGGGGGGAAAGCAATGGAAGGCTCCAGAAAAGCTTTCTCACTGCCAAGTACAACATCACACATGGCAAATGCATGTAGGATTTTCCATAGCAACAGGTGCTCAGTCCAATATTTTGACGGGGCGTTATTTTTTCCCTCATCCTCCATCGTTTCTATTATTGTAACACTGATACACAGTGATCAGTTCTGGTACAATCGGACCAGCTGAGGTCACCGTTTGTGAGTCAAAACACAAACTAGAGCTCTAATTATCAATCAGATCACAACTCAGTGTTTCGAGGAAACAGCTTGTATTCTTATTTTTGTTCTCTGCATTAACGGGTGGTGGTGTGGGGGGGGGGGGGGTATTTATTTGCACGTTAACATACAATGGTTTCTATTTCAATTTCAGTCAAATTATTTTACTTTGGACATGCCAACCACAGCTGTGGCCGGTATTATTCTGGCTGTTCTTTTGAATCGCACGGATCAACACAAAAAGCCGAATCATTTTGGAAAACACTTAATCCAGTAATGTAATACGTAACGCACAATATGATAGGAACACTGCATATTTCAAGGAGATCAGGAGTATCATTCGACTTTGTTATATTCAATTGTTCCCACATATTTGAAGACTAGTTACCGATCGAGCGATATATATGGACATGTATATGGATATATTTTGGACGGGAGATTCTTGCCAGTGAGGTGTAGAAAGAAGGGAATCTGGGCGAATTTGAAGTGTTGCTGGCAGGCTTGACAAAGATGAGGGAAAATGGAAAACGCTGACCAAGCGGAACGTGAGAATGAAACGCTGCTAATAAAATGAAAAGAAGAGATGCTTTCCAATTTGAAAAAGGGTCCCTCTATCCTCTGGCCATAGCGAGTAAGGCAACAAAATGCGCATTTTGGCACCATGTCAAAACCGCCATGTTATAACAGAGAGAGAAAGAGAGGAAGGGGGGGGGGGGCTCATTCAATGTGATAGTGATCTGTTACGGGCTTTATTTTTCCAAGGGAGGCATAAACGACAGTAATGTCCAGCCTGTTGTGCAACTGTTACGACCTGACGTTTAGTGACGATCGGTACGATGCTTAATAGAAAAAATGGTTGGCAACAACTGTCCAGCTCCTAACTGAACGCCACTGCCTGGAACGGCTAGCATTTTCGCTAAGGTGGCAAGAGCCCCGGACTGCTAAAATAACTGAATACACTAAGAAATCGAGTCTTGCTTTTGCAGTTCCAAAATCATCATTTGTTTCCTTTCTGTTTTGTTTTGTTTTTGCAGACAAGGGAAAGCTGAAGGACAGAAGGCACTTCTCCCCTTTATTATACATAAAATCTAGCAATCTATTAAATCTGATCCCATGATGCCGTCCAATACCAACACAAACCCTGCCCCGGAAGAAGGAGTTGAGACGCAGATGGTAAGAAATGATTCTTTACGATTTTAGCACTTTGCACTTTATTCTTTGCATTTCTTTGTTGTTCCCATAAGGTTGGCGCAGGTCGGCAGGACCGGGACCGATCTTCGCCAACTCTCGGCCATGTTCGGGCGACATCCGCTCGTTTCCTTTCCTTTCTGACTTTCCAATTGAATTCTTGCCCTGCTTTGGGACTGGGATCTTGCTGATTGCACCTTGGGTTTATATTTTTTTGGGGGGTTGGTGGGGGTGGGTAGTGGTAGTGCCGACCTATCAGGCGTTGCATTCTGGGATTGTCGCATAGCGCAGGCGGAAAAAAAAGTCAGCACCAACTCTGAACTCTTTGCACTCATGGGGAGGGCGGCGTGGAGGGGCTCTGCCGCCTCCAGTCCTCTCCTGTCCCCAGGGCCGCCAGGGAGCACCTCCCTCCGTCCCTCGCCCCCACCCGGTGCGCGCGGCTCCCCGCGAGCCACGGGGGGCTGCCTCTTGCACCCACGCACAGCTTTGAGTTGGCACCAAGGTCAAGTTGCACCAGATCAAAGGGATGCATGGGCCAAGGGCGAGTGTATGTTCACGGACCTTGCACCTCCTCCTATTGTAGGGAAAGACACTTGGCCCCTCGGTTGATGAGCACCGACCACGGCATCATCCTCAGCTGACCGCTTGACTCTGGGACTGCAAATCGAACTAAAAACCATTCCAACTTTCTTTCCATAATATCGGACGACTGACTGGCTGACATTTGGAATGTAGGTTTAAAAAAATTCTCTCTAGCGAGAAATCTTGCTTTGGAGATATTAAACTTAAGGAAAACTTTGTGGACTTGATGGGAATTGCTTACAATCGCGCTTGCTCTTGAGATTTAAATGTAAGGAATAAGGGGTGAAAATGCAGTTATTACAGAAATTTGGTATAATAAATGAAAACATTGATTTTCCAGATTTAAGCCCCTAGGAAAATGATTGTCGATTGAGAATGGTCTTTAATCCCCCCCCCCCTCCCCCTCACAATTGACATCTTGTGCGTGGTTCTGTTATGATAAAATCTGGTTGACACATGTCAGAATTATTTTGCCATTGCAATTAGTCAACTAAAAGTTGGCTCCTGTAAGAGTGAGTAAACACTAAGCATTTCAAACCTCTTAAAATGAGTTTCACTTTCAGTTGGTGTTCAGTTGCACAAATAAGGATGGAGTACAATAAATAACTCCTGACAGTAGTTTGAATAACTAATAGTCCTAGACCTTTATGAGTGAATTCTTGTGCATCTTGAACCACTTTCAAACGAGAATCATTTTTAAGCAACACTGAAAAAAAAAGCAATTTTCAGTCACTTCCCTTCTCTCTAAAATGTCCGTGCACCATAAATAATTACTCTTGGTGGTGATGCTGCAAATCCTGCCATTCAAAGGTAAGTAAGATTGACGTTGGTCATCAGACGGTCTGATTTTTCCCTTCCTTGTTCAGAGATATGTTGTGTTTCAGCTCTATATCTCTTGTTATCCTGCACTTAATTGGAAGCTCACTGAGTATTGATGGATGCCAGAGTAAGTTTTCTTTCTCTGTCACACAATCATGGCCCAAAAGCTGCATGTTTCTGGGCAAGTTTTAACGGTATGTATCTTTTAAAAAAAACAATTAAATATGTAATTTCAATCATATGCTCCCCTTTTGGGTGTTCTAAATTATCGAAAGCCAGGAGAAAGAGATGTTAGAAATGGATACCTTTTGAAGTTGCTGGTATATCTGCTTTAAACTTAATTGACCCTTTAGTCAAAATGCAAGTGGGAATTATTATTAACAGTTAGGACTGAAAAAAATGAGACAACTAGAATCTGAGATTCTTTGCCATGATTCTATTTATCCCAAATCTACTGAGCATTATTTGATAAGAAGACAAAATGGTTAAGTTTAGTTTTTTGACAAGTACTGCAAGAAAATGAGTACAATCTCCTAAAATACTGTTCAAATTGATTATTTTTATAACCTCTGTGAAGTTTGCATGAATCTAAATTTAAAACCAAATATCGTGGAAGAATCGGCATCCATAATGAGATGTTGCTCCACTAGCTTTATTAACAAGCTATCTCTATTCTCTGCCTAGTTGTCTCAATTTCTTTGCTTCTTGCACCTCACTGACTGACTCTGGTTTGTCTGTTCATCGATGTTTCTCCTTCTGACTCCTTGACAGGTTATCCTTGTTTTTTCTTTCTCTTTCTCGCTCTCTGACTCTTTGAACTCACTCTGTTTGCATTTTGTAGGACTATAATTCTTTTTGTAAATATATGCCTTCAATCATGCCCCTTCGTGGTTGTCATTCTGCTTACCATAAAGAAATCATCTATCTTACACACAATGCTTATGAACACAAATGCATGTGCATTAGCTCAATTGCTGCTGCTATTGTGACATTACAATCACAGCTGTTGCTGTTCCCATCTTTATCACAGTCCCATATTACATAGAATTAAAATGTTACTCTTTAGTTCAAGTATGTTAGAAATGACTGATAACTGTCAAAATAAGCTGTTTCATTTTGTGCCACCTTCACTGAATCAACCCTTCTGGGAAATAATTTAAAATGCAAGTTATTCAACACAGACTCTGCCTTTGTGATACAAAGGCAGATGATCAGGGCAGTGAAATGTCATTCCTTTCTTGTGCTCTACGACAATAAAACAAAGATATTGGATATCATTTGAAATTTTTATAAACTTTTCTGTGAAATTCTTGAAGTCATTTAAAAAATAATTGAAATTGCACTGAAAAATCACTGCATCATGAAATAGATACCGCATTTGGCATTTTGTGGAATCTGAATAATTTTTGCTAGTTATTAGTATTTGAATTTTTGCTGACATAGTCCAGTATTTTCACCTGTATATGTTTACGTTAAAGGTGGTTGAATGGGCTTGCATATGATTAATAGCCATTCATTTTGTTGTCAGTAACATGGGGCTTTCATTAAAGTCATGCATATTCCATGCTTATTTGGAGCTACTTTGCATTAGAAAATTCATTTAAATTCACACTAGTAAAGAAGTGGGTGTAAAATCAAAGAGATCGTCACAGATTTTGCATACATTTGGTGTTCTGAATATAGTACTTTTGATTCAATTTATGCTCTCTTGAAACAAGGATCTTCAGAGAAAGTTGTAGGTGTTGCGCATTGGTTGGATATTTCAGATTGTGTAAATCTGAGCAGCTGAATGTTGGTTCATTTCCGGAAGGAATAAGTTTTATTGATGTGATGTATTCATGGTGCTGACAAAGTAAATAGAATTGTTTGGAACAGTAAGTAAAATTGTATCAGAAAATAATTTTCAAAACTTGGGCTGTCTTGGATCCATGCCTTGGTGACGTTTCATAAAGGCAGCTAATAGTTTGGCCTTCGTTCAAATTTATCCTTTCAAACTTGCTAACTAAAAGGCTTAATGTTGACAATAAATTCAGCTCACTTGTACAAAGTTCTGCTATTGCTACCTTGCATTGAACCCATGCTTGTTCAGAGTGAAATATAACAGAAATGATGAAAGCTGTAGCCAGTGGCTATGAAATAATGTGGATCTTGTTAAATATAATTTAAAAATGGAAACTCTTTGTTGCGCCAGAAAATAGAGTGAAACATTTGTACCTTGTAAGAAGGAAGCAAGCACATTTAAATATTTGATTTTGTTTGGACATTTTAATTTCCCAAACAACATGATTAACCATTCAATTGCAACATTCCTTTGGCAGGTACATCACCTTAAACAAAAAAGTATGTATTTTTCATGCAGTTGAATCCTCCAGTGGTGCCAATTAGCAGTTTATCTCACTCAGCAGGTTGACCACATCTCCTTGACAACCCACAAGCTAGCGACAGATGCATCTGGCTGACTACCAAATTTAATGTCAAAGTTGACATCGTATGCTCTTGGACCATTGTGACTTGTATCACTTTAATTTCATTTTTAAGAAATAACCAACAAGAAAATGAGTGTGCATTAATCAATTCAAGTAATTGTTGAAATCATTATAACTACCTACCTAAAACAAAAGTATACTTAACTGTTGAAAACAGTGACAACAGTGACTTGTCAATTTGGACAACTAAGTTACTGTACAAGATTAAATTTAGAGTACGCAGATGTAATAACTATCTTGCACATAGTCAGTGACATGCATGATGACCATTTTAAAAAATGGGGTTAAGCTAGGGAGTTTTCATGAGACGTATCTCTCATACATGATAAAGCAGAATATCTAACCATTATGCCTCTTCTATCTGTATGTAGAATGTTGTTCAATTTGGTTGTTTTCATTCATATAACAATTATTTAATTGGCTGTAAAATACTTTGGGAATACAAGTTTATTTCTTCGTTAATTTTATTTGTTACCAGAAAGTCATATTTTGCATTTTGTAAAGAAGAACTTTTTGTTATCCCAATTTCCAGTAGATCAAACTGGTCAACAAAGAAGTTCCTGTCAGGTGATATGATTATGTTCAAATAATAACATTGCCTGCAATACCACATAGGTTTTTGTTTGATATTTACTAAGTTTTTGCTACAGAGAATATTGCTCTATCAAATTCATTGATCAGTTTCATTTAGCTTGGAATACAATGATTCACCTGCCCATGCATCTAAATTTCTCCCAGTGGAATCATGTTGCAATTTCACTAAGGATATTGCAATTAAATTCAAATGAGTGGCAGGAGTATTACCCCATTGATAGCATCGTCTCCCTTCAGTAGCTGCTCATAACTTCATGCCTCAGTTAAACTGCATAAGATCATTCACAACATGAATATTTGCAATTTATTCGAGTCAGAAATACTTACCTTCGCTCAAGTTTTAGTTTGTAACATCATACAAACTCATTAGTGTTTTTCAAGTTTCTGGGAAACGTTCCTTGTGAAAAATCAGTTCTGTACCTTCAAGACACAATTAATGAATAATGAAATTACTTAAGCTTGGCATCATGTTAAGTTGTTTTTAAAATAATTTAAAAAACAACAATAACAAAAGAATGCCCATCTACTATTACATCTAAAAGACATTTGGATAAGTTCATGGGTAGGAAAGGTTTATAGGGATATGGGCCAAACGCAGGCAGGTGCAAATAGTGTAGCTGGGGCATATTGGTTGGCATGTTGGGCTGAAGGGCCTATTTCCATGCAGCATGACTGGCACTATGATTGGTAATTAATAGCTAAACATTCCTCGGGTTCCAATTATTGACCGAAAGGTATGATTATGATTTTAATTGTCAGATGAAAATGACCGTAGTGAAGATGCAAGCAGAAATTGAACATTTTTGCTTTATTCTTGCAAAAATGAGCATCAATCCATTGAAATATAGCTTTTGATCTCTCTGTTCATTGTATTTTAGAATCACGTGTTTTATGTGGTTATTTGCATAATTTGTGCACTCGGTTGGCTTAGCATTCATGTTTAGAAATTAATTCATAATTAATACATTTATCAACAGTAATTTAAATGAGCATATAGGTTTTTAACAAACATATACTAATAATCTATGAATGCAGCCAATTTAGTTTCAAAAGCAATAAAGCTGGCACACCGTTGACTTTCACAATATTTTAGAATACTTTTTGACTTCAAAGTTTGATTTTCTATCAAGCCAATGATATAATGTTGAAAAAATGAATCAGTGAAGTTGTGAGTAAATTATCAGTAGAATTCTGTGTTTAGAATGTCTAGCATTTCTAATGGGTTCCCGAGCCTGTCTTGGAAGCCTGATTTTTAAAAATATTAATTGAGCTTCAGAAACCCATAATTCCAACCTGAATAGGCACTGTGGTCTTGTCTCGTAGCTTATAGCTCCAAGCATGCTTTGTGCCTGCAGCTGACAGTATTTTTATATATGATTGATGGATACATGTATTGTTTGCTGAGCATGTTACATCTTGTTGTTGATAGGCTCTATCCAGTTTTCCATTCCTATTTATCCAAAAATAGTGCTGTTCAAAACTTGGAAGGAAATTATGAGAACTGAATTGAAATATATTCATTCTCCTAAAAAGATTATATTTATATGCCTGAACATTTTATTTTATTTTGAGGTAACTGGGAAAACTATCTATACTGTACTTTAGCTAATTACCTTCAACATTGGTTGATTATAACATCAGAGAGTTGAACAAATGAGAAGAAAATGAATGAGTAGGATTGGACCAGACAAGATCATGTGAGTCTTTATATCTCCTAATGAATTTAAAATTCCCATTAACAATGCATTCACAATATCCTGGACCTCAGAAGCAATCGGGAAATCAAAATAATTTTTAATGCGGTACCTATACCACAGTCTTTGAACAAAACGATGACACATTATTTTCTGTTACTGTCAACAACCACTGGACAGAAAACCGTAACCTTACTCCATTGCCAGATGTTCCAGGTGTTAAGATGGCAGATTGCATGAATATAAATATTGAGTGCTCAGTTTTCAGTCCATTTGTGCACAGCAGTTGCCAGGGTTTATATTTCTTCTGCATGCAAAAGAACTGTAATTCCCAGGAAATTATTATGCTATTGGAGACCAAGTTCCAAGTTCAGAATGTGATTACTTGAACCTCTGCCAGTCAAGATAAGTGTTCCATCAAACACTAGCTGTACCCAATAGTGTTGCATGTTCAGAGCAGTCAAACTAATTCTTGGGAGGGTTATTAATTAAAAGTTGATATTGGATCAGTTGACCTTCAACTTGGACTAAAAAGTAGGTTTTAACATATAAGCTGAAAGACAAACAGTGACAAAGTTGTCCTGTGATAAATTACAGTGATGGGGTGAAACCCTACCTGATGCATTTGTTACATGAATGCCAGCATAACATAAATACTGAGATACATGAAACAATAACTCCAAAGACGTACAGGTATGTAGGTTAATTGGCTGGGTAAATGTAAAAATTGTCCCTAGTGGGTGTAGGATAGTGTTAATGTACGGGGATCGCTGGGCGGCACGGACTTGGTGGGCCGAAAAGGCCTGTTTCCGGCTGTATATATATGATGATATGATGATGATGAATAACAAAATATTTCATATTCTAAATCTGCAGTTCTGTTTTGAGATTAATTGCAAAGTGTTTTACAGTGAGCAAAGTATGTACATTGTGTGTAGCACTCTAGAAACTCACAGTCTAGAGTCCATCTACCTATCAACAAATTATGGGTCCTATCTTTGGGGAGCAACCAGCAAATTTCTGCCGTCGGTGCCTATGATACGTTCAAAAATAATATGTTTTTTTTTGTTAGAACACCTTATTTTGATACTGTAACTTACCTTGCACATCAATTTTTGCTTATTTGTTACTTGATCAGGGTCTCTTGATATGCTTCCTCATCAAAAAACTAATTCACTAGCTGTCAAGCATTTGAGGGTGATCTCAGGCCCATGGAAGACATGATATAAATGTGTTACTGTTTTTTATCTATCATCTAAATGTGTTATTAATGCTCATACTCAGTTGGTATACATTCTATCAATCTTCCATATGTACTTTTGTTGTTTTACTCTGGCGCATGATTCAGATTGCTGGTTGTTAGTGCCTTTCACAAATCTTACATATCCATTCTGCAAGAGGAAGTTGTCCCTCCTCTGGGAGATTTGTAACCTGGGGAAATAGATTAAGTAGTAGTCATTAATATCTCCAGAAAAATATGGAGAGAAGCCATGATATTACTGATGCCTTATAATGTGCTTTAAGTGGGGTTTTGCTTTGTGATATTCTACAAATTCTGGGTCTGATGTATCAAACTTCTGTCTGTTATGGATATTTGCTCAGATTGTATATCTGAGTATATGTTAGAGTGCATCTATATTAACTTGTTAGAGGATAAACCTCGTGGAAAAGTAGACTGGATACATTTAAAATATGATTGTAATACCGGCCTTAGATTTTGGAATGTAGTTGACTTAATGGCTATTTCTTTCGAATGAACCAATAACTCCAAATTTTTAACACGTGGTTACATAATGTAAGTTTCCACATGTGGTTTAATGTAAAGTAATCAGATAATCCAGTTTTTAGTCAAAAGTCGTAAGTGAGGTGGGTATTAACCTTCCTTGATAGATCGAACGCTAATGCTGAGCCTGTTGTACATCTCACTGGATGTTCCTTTGAATTTATGGAAATAAAAATGAAGTAGGTGCTTAATGGACATTTGATGATGCAGATGATGTGCTGTAGTCCGTTTTATTCTCAGCTATTTAAGTTAATGGCCATTCTTTCTTTATAAATTTCTTAAGCAAATAAGACATACTGTTCCCTGTCAGAACCACATTACAGCCTCTATGTTTTCAGTCTCGTCAGTATTTTGAGCTCATAAGTTTTGTATTAATCAACAACTGTTTTGACCAAAATAAACCTGTGGCCTCTCCGCCATGCTCCCAAACCAGTCCCCACTTCCAGTTCAAAATTGATTTTAAAGGAAGTGCTACAATACAAAAAAAAGTAATTGATAGTGAAGAGAGAATAAATTTGGGATGCTATGTGCCTCTCTTGTAGGTACGGTTCTTAACATCCCACGTTTGCATTTTATGTACATGATATAAGAGATGTATACCTCATAATTCGTCCTCGGTCAATCTTACTAAATATACTACAAAGTAGCATTTATGCATTGTCTTCTGCCTCTGAAATTTATTCATTTTACTTCATTGCATTGGCACTACAATATATTGTGTTAAGTACTGCCAACTGGGAATTTGTATCTTGGCATCAGTCTTTGACTTCTGATGAGCCTGAATCATCACCGTTAACATGTTCCGCCATACTTAAGTGTCTGAGAAAACCCACTTGGTCACAAGAAGAATGTACAAACTCTGTGCAGACAACATCCGTAGTCAGGATTGAACCCAGGAACCTGGCGCTGTAAGGCAGCAACTCTGCTACTGCGCCACTGTGCCACCGTGGTGGACAGTAATTAGCTTAGTTATGGCTGACATTTTATTGTATCCTACAACTGTGCGCTACAAAACAAATTGTTACCCTCTGTAACAAATATTTTGAACAATATGTTATTTTGATGCATAAATTTATTTAGCTTAGTATTAACTGGTCTAATATATGATGTTGACAATGGGGAAATAAAAATTAATTTGTTTAGAATGGTGCTGTTGCAAATCCCAATGTCCAATCTGAAAGGATGCGAGTGATAATAAAACAAATATTCTTTGAAATTGGTGTATTGTTGATTTGACAAATACCTCATCTACTTAGCGTCAGCTTTGTTGAATCTAAGAGCCAACAGACCTATCATTCTTGAAGTATGAGGAAATTGGATATATTTAATTTTATCAAGACTTAGTAAACAGGTCACTAAGGACATATAACATCATTTCGTCCACAATGGATTGAAGTACAGTCAATCACTAATGCAAAGTGTATGCAAGAAAGGGAGGTGCAGATTTCAGACTGATTCATCATCTTTGCAGCTGGCAATATAATTGTGGACTTTACATAGTTACTTGAAAGCTATTAGCTAGCTGACTTCTCTGTCTGCCCTCTCTACTCTTGATAACTCGGCCTTAAAGCTACTGAAGTTTCCTGATTATCATTAACCATTGAGACGTCCTGGGTCTTCATGCTGGAGAAATGCTGTAATGTGCACTTAGTCATGGCAAAACTGAGGTCATCTGTTCAGACGCCTTAAGAAATTGCATCTTCCCTCTTGTCATTTCTATTCCTAGTTTAGCATTAGAATCATGAAGGGTCATTGATTCAAAACATTGACTCTCTTTCTCCTCTACAAATACGGTCCTACATGCAGAGTATTTCTGGGATTTCCTGTTTTTATTTCAGAGTTCTATTTTTGCTTTTGGAAGACTTTCTGACAACATATTCCAAAGATAGGGACTGAGCATATTTTGGTAGTAATCTGATTTGCATATTTACTGGTAAACTATTTCCTGGTTTATGGCCAGCTGCAGATTATTTTGTGGGATGAGAGAAAATGAGTGATTCCCAGGTTTATATTTAATTGCAAAAGAAAATCTGCCTGACCTGCTGAGTTCTCACAGCAGTTTTTTGTTCGTTTATGCATCTGCGGTCACGTGTATCTCCATTTTAATACTCTGACAGCTACTCCCATGGCCACATGGCATAACAAGGGTAGTGGAAACATGGGAACACCTCTCCTTCCTATCACCATACTGACTTGGGAATGTACATTCATGACTACAATATCATTGAGTCCGAATACTTTAACTCCTTCTACAACAGTTGTGTGGGAGTGCCTTCAGAAGGACTGCAGTGGTTTAAGAAAATTACCATCACCATTTCTGTCACAATCAGGAATATTCAATCAATGCTAGACCATCTGGTGAGGCTCAGATCATGAAAGATAAATACATTTTAAAAATGAATGCATTTTATTAATGATAATGCCCCAGTACTTTTTGCAAAGAATCAACAGTAACATTTTGAGCAGCTTAATGCAGCAGTTTAATGTAATACTTTGTGGTTAGATTCATGAAGCAAAACCAACATAACACAAATCAGTTGGTTTTGCCAGCACCCATTCTTCAAAGTAAGCAGTACCTTGAACACAATTCATGCATAGTTTTACTTTCAGTACTTTATAAGGTCAGTCTAACATTTTTGTTACAAAGTGCCAGGTAGGAAAGAAACCAAATTAAATTAGTTGATATCAATCAGCCAGAGAATTGCATCTTGATGTGAACATCTGACCATGAGAAACCACACAGCAAAGTCATATCAACTGAGACACAATTTTATTGTTTGCAGTCCAGTTGGATGAGGCTTAAAAATACTTGTCGGTTTTGAAATCATGCCAATTTGTTTGAATATGTAATCTATGCCCTGTTTTGGTCTGATTTCTGTAAGCTGGCTGAGTAAGGTAAAAGGGTGCACAAATGCTGAGTTGGGGAAATGAGCTTGAGATAATTTCCAATGGGTTCTCGTTCATTATTTTTGATTATTTTAGTTTGTTGGCTTTCAAAGTCTCAAAACGGTACACTTACATTTTGTAAAATTCTTGCACATCAGAAATACAGATCAATTTTCAATCCGTTCATTGATTTACTAATTAAAATCAAGCAGAGTTTACAATAGTTGGCTAGTTTGCAAAGTTAGTTTTATGCCTGGTGGCAAGTTGGAAGTCTGCCTTCGTATTCCTTTCAATCAAGATGAATTCTCATGCCAAATATGTGTACTTTTTCATGTTTATCTTCATATCTCTATCCTTTACAAATCCTTTATACACTTTTCCATGAATTGAAAGAAAATTTGTTTCCATATGTGGTAATGGACAGAAGCATCATGGTGACACTACAGATAGTACCTCCGGCTATAGCTAAAAAACAAACAACTCTGAAATGTAGAGTTTGCATATTCTACCTGTGACTATGGGATTTTTCCAGGTGCTCCGGATACCTCCCACATGCATTGAGGTTAATTGGGCACTGCAGAAATTGCCCCTCGTGTAAGATGGGTGGTGGAAGGATTGTTTTAGGGAGGAGTTGATCAGGATGTAAGAGGAAATGTTGGAATGGTGTAGCTGGTACCCATTGGACTCTGCTCATGTGGTTGGCTGAAGGGTTTTTCCCATGTAATGTGATCTGTAAAATGTATAGGCATGTGATAAGGCAGAGCTTGAATTTTTAGTATCAGCACAAGCACGATGGACTAAGTCTCATTTTGTGCTATAAATTTCTGTGCTTCTGTTGTATGTTCCCAGTGCCAACTTTAGCCTCCAGCTTTAATGTTTTCATCACATACAGTGTATTTCCTTTACAAGTCCTATTCTGTTCATTACATTTTTGTTTCTCTTAAATATAAAATATGTCATCGCATGCATTCTTCCTCTATACATTAGAACTGTTTAACTTAACCCTTAAACAGCGTGAATGTGAAACCTTGTTTTTGAAAAATATTTTTTTCCACATAATCAAAGTATCCAGTCAAAATAAAACTATTTTCTCTATTAACTGAATATAAAATATACTCTTTATTTTGATTCATAGTTGAACCAAGCTATTCTGAGCTAGTGTAGAATATTTGTGAAGCTGGCTTTGGAATATTAGGGTGCACTTGTCCTGATTCCTCCACTACATGTATGAGATAATTTCAGCTGTTTTAATTGCGGCATTACTTTATTGTTTGAGATTGCTTGGTTTTCTTTTCCTATTTTTAGTTCTCACACCTTTCCTGTTGGAGTTTTGCTGTAAATGTGGCCTCCCACAGCAGACAAGATGGAAGTTCATTTGAGGATTCAAAAGTGATCCATGGTTTGGAGGAGAAAATTAATGTATGTGTAGATCATATTGGAAATAGCAAGTGTGATTTTATCTTTTACGCCAGAGAATCATAGAAAATTTGCAACATAGAGGAAGCAATTCAGCCATCAATTCTATGCCACCTTCTTCCACTACTCCGTCTGATTCCTCTCCGTCTTTGACAGAAGATGGAAATTATTTTCTTTCATGCCTACCAGTTCTATTTAAAAATTCTTGCTATTGAGGGAGTGCAGCGTAGGTTCACCAGGTTAATTCCCGGGATGGCGGGACTGACACATGATAAAAGAATGGATCGACTGAGCTTATATTCACTGGAATTTAGAGGGATGGGAGGGAATCTTATAGAAACATATAAAATTCTTAAGGGATTGGACAGGCTAGGAAAAAATGTTCACGACGTTGAGGAAGTCCAGAACCGGAGGTCACAATTTAAGAATAAGGGGTAGGCCGTTTAGGACTGAGATGAGGAAAAAGAATTTCACCCAGAGAGTTGTGAATCTGTAGAATTCTCTGCCACAGAAGGCAGTGTCATTGGATGTTTTCAAGAGAGAGTTAGATATAGCTCTTAGGGTTAACGGAATCAAGGGATTATGGGGAGAAATCAGGAACGGGGTACTGATTTTGGCTGATCAGCGATGAATATATTGAATGGCAGTGCTGGCTCGAAGGGCCAAATGGCCTACTTCTGCACCTATTTTCTATGTTTCTATGTAACTCTGAAACGTCCCACCCTTGCATGCAGTGTTGTCACCACTTCCTGCATAAGAAAAAAAAATCCTCTCATACCTATGATCTTTTGCCTGACACTTTAAACCAGTGTCCCAGGCCCTTGAAATAATAGGAACAGGTTCTCCTCATTTGGTCTGTCTAAACAAATCATTATTTTGTGTACTGTCAAATGTCTTTCCAACCTTCTGTGCTCCAAGAAGACCTCTCAATTTTAATCTCATAGTTCAAGTACCTCATCTATCGAACCAGTCTAATAATTGTTTTCTTCACCCACTCTTGAACCATACAGCTTTCTGTTGACTGGAATTGTACATAATACTCTAGTTGTTAATTGTGTGGTATTTTGTGAAGCTTCTGCATAACCTCCTACATTGTACTTGGTGTTTGTATTTGAGGCCCAGAATCCCATATTTGTTACTAAGTGCGGTCCTGACAATCACCTTTCAAAGGTTTATATGCATATACAACCAAGTTGTTCTCTTCCTGCACACCCTTCTGAACACCATTCAATCTTCACTTTCTCTTTGCATTGGCGAGACAAAGCATAAACTAGGCTACCATTTCAGCTAAAACTTGCACTCTGTCCATCAAGGCCTGCTGGTGCTCTCGGTTGCTAACTATTTAACTCCTTTTTTTCATTCCCATACTAACCTTACTCTCCTGGGCCTCTTCCATTGTCAGATTGAGGCCAAATGCAAACTGGACGAACAGTACCTCATATTCCGATTGGGTGACTTTGAACACAATGGTATGAACATTGAATTCTCCAATTTCAAGTAATACTCCAGCCTGATGCACACACATTTCTCCCACCAAGCCAGTCACCCTGCTCCTTTCCCCTCCTTTGTGTACTCATCTCCCGCACTGGAGTCCCACCATTCCCTTGGATCCCCCCACTTCCCCCTCCCTTCTTGCCTTCGAACTGCATCCTTTCATCCCTCCAGCTCCATATTTCACTCTTCCTTCTTTCATTATCTGACACACTTTTGTCTCCTTTTCACCTCTAACCGTTGTTTTTTCTTCCACCCATCTGACAATCAACCCCCCCCCCCCCCTCACTAGCTTGTATATCCACCTATCACTTGTCAGGCTTTGTCTAACCCCCGCTTCTCTTCTCCAGCTTTCTCCCTATTCCAATCAGTTTAAAGAAAGGACTTGACTCAAAACATCACTGGTCCATTCCCTCCATAGATGGTGACTGGCTTGCTGGGTTCCTCCAGCATTACTCTGAGCAAATACATGCAGTGTTCTTTGTGCACTGTCGCAGTTGCATCTCTTGTGTCTCGATATCATCTCCGTTTTCTTTCTGCCAGAATGTGTCATTGCACACTTCTCTCTATCAAATGTACCCTGCCACTTGTCTGTCCACTCTGCAGCCTAATTCAGTCTTCTTATAGTCTCTTCCTGCTAGATTTGTATTATTTTAAAGTATTCAACCTGCAGAGCCAAAAAGGCAGTGCCTACAAAATGATGAAAGATTAACTGACAACTGGCCAAGATATATCAGAAACATTCATAAACTTTAAACTCTTAATAATATGTTTGAAACGGTTTTGTTAAGAGTTTCAAACATATTGATAAGAATTGACAATAAGTAAAACATTTTATTGAACTAGTTTAAAATGGAAATAATGTAATGTGAAACTGCCCAGTGAAATGAATGGAGTGGCTGTTTCTGGACCTGGTTAAACTGGCACATGTTCAGCAGGCAGAATCCACAATGTAAATGCTGGGAAACTATAGGGAAGTTAGCTCTCCACAGCTGTATTAAGTGAGGAATTCAGCATTGAAGTGTGGTTGGTAAAACCCCACTGAATACCTGTTGTGAAATTTGGGACTTCTGTGCTTGTGCAGGAATCTCAAACTTATGGCTGACAGTTCCACCTGGGTGGCCTCATATATTTTCCTTGTGACTTCTAGTTAGCTATTTATTTGTGTGCATTGTTCATGGGGATATTGTTTCCAGCATCAATGATTTGATCTCCATGTTGTTATTATTGCCATCATTTTCAGTTCATTTCAACACTTGGTCTTGGGTCAAAGAACATTGTTTCAAACCATCTTTCCTTGTCTGCTACAAAACTATATGCAAGCAAAATATTAGTCAATCACTGGAGCAAATTATGGAAATCTTTTCTGTGAATAAATCGTGCTCCAGTCTCCACTCTGTATTGAGTGGTAAATGCTCTATTATTACCAAAGCGTCACAAGATGCCTTTTACTTAGTACAAGGAAAGAAATGCAGATGCTGGCTTACAAACAAAGGCACAAAGTGCTTGAATAATTCAGCGGTTCAGGTAGCATCTCTGGAGAACATGGATAGGTGACCTGAGAGATTCTGCCTAACCTGCTGAGTTACTCCAGCATGTTGTGCCTTTTACTAAGATGTGTGTCCTATGTATTAGGAATTTTTATTTTATTTGTAGTTTATTTAGACCTTTCAATGATCTATTTGGGCCTTTCAATGATCTATAGAAAAACGTTAAATAAGTCATATTTTAGGCTACAACTTTTTTTTTAATCCTATGTCATTATTTGACAGCTTTTCAATATTGTGTTGTCAAAGGCAACTGATTCAGTACGGTATTCAGTAGTGGTTGTGGTCAGATGAGCATGATAAACACTTTTTGATGATCACTGGCAATTTCAATACTTGTTTGAATTGACTATAGTAATACATCAAGTCAAGTCAAGTCAAATTTATTTGTCACATACACATACACGATGTGCAGTGAAATGAAAGTGGCAATGCCCGCGGATTGTGCACAAAAAAGAATTACAGTTACAGCATATAAATAAAGTTAATAAGTTACTATAGTGTAGACAAAAATTTGATCTCTGGGGTTATAAAAGTTGACAGTCCTGATGGCCTGTGGGAAGAAACTCCGTCTCATCCTCTCCGTTTTTACAGCGTGACAGCGGAGGCGCTTGCCTGATCGTAGCATCTGGAACAGTCTGTTACTGGGGTGGCAGGGGTCCCTCATGATCTTGCTTGCTCTGGGTCTGCACCTCCTGATGTATAGGTCCTGCAGGGGGGCGAGTGTAGTTCCCATGGTGCGTTCTGCCGAACGCACTACTCTCTGCAGGGCCATCCTGTCCATCCATATCTTTCAATGTAGTATTTGTGATACTGGTTAATTTGTTTTACTTTTATCCATTGTATTTCTTTACTTTTCCTGAAATATGATTGCTTCTGGCTGTGGAATTGATAGAGATTCCAGATTCAATGGGTGGTCTTTTGGCAATAGTGAATTTCAGACTGGGACAGCCTTCATCACAGGTAAATTAGGGAGTTTAAAAATTTGGCGTGAATGCCTTTTTTACTTGCCAATATTGCCATTGGTTGAGGAGAAAACCAAACTCATTTTGCATGACATCTTATGTGTGGATAACACATGATGGGGGTTTATTAGAGGTTGCTTAAAATTGGAAGAATTCAATGTTCATATCATTGAGTTGTAAATTAACTCCCCCTGCCCATCCCTCGCTGGACCTTGTTAAAGGCCTTGCTGAGGTCCATATAGACAAGGCCCTCTGCACTGCCCTCACCAACCCTTTTGGCGAGCTCTTCAAAAAAGTCAAATAGATTTTGTGAGAGATGATTTCCCACACACAAGGTCATGCTAACTATCCCTAATCAGCCAATGCCATTCCAAATGCCTGACCTGCTGAGTTATTCCTACATTTTTTGTGTATCTTCAAATGCTGATAGATCCTGTCTCTAAGAATCCCCCCAAAACCTTTCCCACCATTAATGCCAGGCTCACAGGCCTGCAATTCCCTGGCTTGTCCTTGTTGCCCGTCTTAAATGAGAGGTTAGGGTTAAATACTGTGATCAAAGAGAGTAAGATTAGCAGTCAAGAAAGGCAAGAGCATAGTAAAGAGAGAATGAAAAGCCAGTGATTTAAATCACATTTCATTCCATGCTAGAGGTTTAACAGGCAAGACAGATAAACACAGGCCATGGATTGATTCGGGTTCTGGTATATTATTACCATAACAGATACACGCGGGAAGGGCAGGCCTGGCAACTCAATATCCCAGGGGATAGAAGTTACATATATATTTGATAGAAATGCAGGAAAGAGAAGAGAGGGGGGAGGCCTTTTTGATCAGGGTGTGCTGCATCACTGCAGTGCTCAGAGATGATATTGTTGAGGGATTGTCCAATGAGGCTATATGGATAGAACTTAGAAATAGGAAGGGAATGATCACTTTGATGGGACTGTATTATAGGACCCCCCTATAGTCAGCATGAATTTAGAGGAGCAGATGTGTAGGGAGATTGCAGATAGCTGCGAAAATAATAGGGTAATATTAGTGGGAGATTTTAACTGTCCTTACATTGCCTGGGTCTCCCATGGTGTAAAGGCCTTGGATGGTGTGGAATTTAATAAATGTGTCAAATAAAGCTTCCTTAATCAGTATATAGACATACATTTGCCTCCTTTCTGCTCTGAGACCCTCCCTCCTTAAAATCTAGTTTAAATCCTTCTGAGTAGCGCCAGCAAATCTTCCACCCAGGTGATTGGTCTGGAGCTGCAGTTGGGCGCACTTGGCAGAGGCGTAGAGTTATGGAGTCATACAGCACAGAAACATGCCCTTCGGCCCAGCTACCTCATGCCAACCAAGGTGCTCCATCTACACTAGTCCTACCTGCTGATGTTTGGCGCATATCCCTCTAAACCTTTCCTGTGCATGTACCTGTCCAAATAACTTTTAAATCTTTTTATAGTTTCTGCCTCAACTACCTCCTCTGGCAGTTCATTCCATATACCCTATGTGGAATATGCCGCTCTGATTCCTATGAAATCTTTCCCCTCTCACTTTAAACCTTTGTCCTTCGGTTCTCGATTCCCCTACTCTGGGTAAATCATACTGTGCATCTACCCTAACTTTTCCCCTCATCAGAGACTTTCTTTCTAAGAACACCTCTCATCCTCCTATGCTTAAGGAATACTGCACGAGCCTGCCAAACCTCTCCCTATCACTCGCCCTCAAATGCTGGCAGCTGCCTTGTAAATCTTTTCTGCGCAGTCATTAGGGACACTGGATGCTTCCCTGAATAACCACATTTTGCAGGAGTTAATTGCATTTAGACCAAAGAAGAAAGTGACAAAAACAAGATGTTTTTTTATCTTGCCCTCACCTTCTGCTTGGTCACCTTGCTGAAGCCTCTCGAATCAAAACCTCAATACCTACCCTAAAACACAGCACTACACCTCAAAACACAGCCTCCCCCAAAGCGACCGCTCCTAATAGACTGCTGTGCTTTACTTTTACCTTGCTGCTCTGCTTCTCAATGGGCCAATCCATTAAACCTTCCAACTGCTGCTCTGCATCCTGGCTGGAAACCTAATCATTCCATCCAGCTTTGCTGAATGAGAGAGCTCTTGATTTTGAGCCTCTACTTCAGGACTTGGGTACAAGTCAGGACTTCAGATCAACTGACAGCAGTGCAGAAGAAAAGAACTGTAACACTGTCAGATATCTCAACTTTTATATGGAATTTAAAAATAGGTCCGAGTTAGAGTAAAAATAAGTACAATGGCATTTTTGCAAATGAAGAGCAGACCGTTCCCTTGGCCAGCATTCTTCCATTAATTCCATTTTGTTCATCGGATCTCATAGAAAACCATGGCTTGGTAACCATTGTTACCAAATAGGCTTACTTAACAGTGGTTATTCCACTTCAAATGATTGTCAGTGAGTACTTTTTAGAGATATTGCCGCATTTGGCACAATGTAAACAGGAGATCTCGCCAAAATAAAAAACATCGTAGGGGACTTTTTACTTTACACACTACTTTTGCAAATGGCAAATGTCCTGACTTTCTGAAGCCTTCTCAACAACGTACGTTTGGAGCTTGATGATCAGGTTTTATGGATGAATGCAGCTCTAACAACTCTTAGGAAATTTGACACCATCCAAGACCGAGTAAGCTGCTTAATTGGCATCCTGTCCATTACCCTAAATATTAATTCCCTCCACATTTCCAGCATACTGTGACTGCAGTGGATACCATTTGCAAAAATGCATCATTGTTATTCACACAGATTTGTCTGACAGTATTCCTCAAACTGCCAATTTCAAGAACAAGGAAAGAAAGTGCAGAAATAAGGAACAGCAGTTGCTTGTTAATACACAAAAAGGCACAAACTGCTGGAACAACTCAACTGGTGAGGCAGCATCTCAGGGGAACATGGATAAGTCACGGTTTGGGTCTCGAATGAAGGGGGATGAGAATTATGTGACATTGAGGCTCCTTTTCAGATTGGACATCATTCTGACCTGGAAATGTATCCGCAGTCTTTCATTATCATAATACCTAATTTCTGGAACAACAGCAATGTGGGAGCATTTTGACTACAACTGCAACAGTTCAATGAGGCAGCTCGCCAATACTGTAAGTAGTTTGGGTTGGGAAGTAAATGCAAGATTTACCAGTGTCACTTACATGCAGAAAGTTAAGTAACAAGTTAGTAAAAGCTCTTCCAAACTTACTGTCTGATTGCTGTGAATGTTTTTAGATAACTTGGAAGTGCAGAAATGCAATCACTATTTTAGATTAACCGGACTTATTTCTCAGCAACTTTATTCCTCGTCTAAAATGCAGAATTCAGGACTTCAGTCCAGATTCTTTGCAGTGTTGGTGTGAACCATATTGAGCAGGCTTAATTCGAGTTTAAATCTTTCGTGAAGTTAGGAGAAATTCAAAATTCAGTGTAGCCTGTCCAAACAAGAATGTCTTAAACCTACCCATTACAAAGTGTTATTTTGAAGGTTTAAGACTCATTCGTTCATCTATATACTAAAACTCTTGTTTGTTTGTTTGTTCCTGAACTACAGCCAAAACGGTACACGATAACGCGACAATTTTAGGCCCACCTTACTCACCGTCGTCCCTTTGGTGCTAATAGAAGTAGTTTAGTTGAAATTGGAGTTATATTTTTTAAGTTATTCACATTTTAAAGTTTAAATCTATCTCCTAGGGAGGGAGGTTGAGGGAATGGAGAGGGAGGGGGGAGATAGGGAAGGTGGAGGAGGGAGGATAAGGGGTATTGAGGGGAATGGAGTGGGGGGTGAAGGGGAAAGGGGGAGGAGGGTGGAGGGAGGGTGGGGTAGGGGTTTGGAGGGAGGGAGGGGGGGTGGAGGGGGGGGAGAGAGGGGAGGGGAGGAGGGGAAGGGAAGGGGGAGGAGGGGAAGGGGAGAGGGGAGGAGGAGGGGGGAAGAGAGGGTGTTGCACCAATGCAGGAGAGGTTTGGGCCCAACGGATTCACTTGGTCTAGTGTTATATGAAAGTATAGATTTTGTCATTGCCTTGATCTTTTCCAGGGACGTGGCCAGAACATTTGTAACACCAGGAGCAGAAGGATTATTTTCCACCAATGTTTATGATTCAATCTGTTGATTTGAACTATTCTGGGTAATAAATTAGAACATGGTTTTAGGGCCCATGGTCCTAGATGCAGCTCTAATTAACTAGGTTAACCTGCGCTCCCAGATAATTGTTAAATGTTGGAGAAGTGACAAAACCGGTTTCTGGTATGGATCAGTTCTATATTTCATTTTTTAAATGCAGCTGTGCTCCTAGATAAAACAGGCATTTAATATAAGCACACCAACCACCTCAAGCATGAAACCCAATTGCCTGGAAATATTTTATGATACACCACTAGTACCAGTACCAGTAGTAATACAAACCATGGATAAGATGAACATATCCCACTCTTAAGTTTTCTTGGTCATGAACATGACTGTCTATATTTAAAATACTTTGAATTAATTGGCTTATGGCCCACTGCGTTGGTGTTTGTGAGTTGTTTGTTTTGGCTGTGGTTGGAAAAGTACCATATCAGATCCAAATTACAAATAATTAAAAACTCCAAATTTGGAAGAAATAGCTGAAGAGAAAAAAAACCCTAAAATGGCACTGACACTAGTTTCTTGCAGTCTAAATATTAAGACTAATGGAAAAGTCTTAGATGATAACTCTTCACTTATATAAAGAGAATTCCGAATCTTGTCTTGTTCTGATTCCACCATTTTGAGTAATATGATATGGCTCACTTATTAGCTTGACAATTTTTCACAAAATAAACTTTAGTATGAAATCTATGCAAATATTGCAACAAAATCAATGAAATCCATACCTATTAACTATTCCATAGTTATTAGCACACTATATAGAATACTTAAGGTATAAAGAAGAATACAGAATATGCAGCACAAAATTCAAATTGGTAACACCTGTCTTTTGGACTGACACATCCAAAGCATCACCATGTCCATATGTTTATTTGTGATGTGAATTGTTTTGAACATCATGCCAGTAAGGGGATTGATGTGCATGCAGTGAATGTCACTGCAAACAGGTCGTAATGTCAGTTAGCATGCATTACTGATTTGATGGTGTTTTTGAGTTCTGCCATCAATGCTATTGACCAGAATCATTAATGATATACATTACTTTGGTTAGAAGGGCTGTTTGTGTGATTTTTACAAGTCATTTTTGTGGTCATATTGCAGGTTTCAAACTTTAAGCCTTTTTACCCATAATGATTGTGCATTATGGCCAATCAGTGTCGTACATATGGAAACTGTTGCTCTGAATTCAGATGATTTCATCACCAGCCATAAGTTGACCTCCAAGACATGGAAGACTGATAAATGGATTTAGTATAGGTTTCGTTTAGGTTTATTATTGTTATATGTTCCACGGTTCCAATTCGTTGTCTTTCCAATCTGATCAGATAATACTATACATAAATACAATCAATTCAAATGCAAGTATGACAGAGAGAACAAAGGAGAAGATATAAAGTGCTGACAAATCTTGGATTACGTTGGCTGCTATTCTGAGGCAACGTGAGATGTAGATGGAGTCAATGGTAGGGAGTCCGGTGTGTGTGGTGGACTGGGCTACATCCACAACTCTCTGCAATTTCTTGCAGTCGTGGGCAAAGCTGTTCCTAAACCAAACTGCGATGCAACCTGACAGTATGCCTTCTTTGGTACATCTGCAGAGGTTTGTAATAGTATTTGGAGACGTGCCAAATTTCCTCAGTCTCCTGTGGAAGTAGAGACATTGGTGTGCCTTCTTGGCTTTTGCTTCAAAGTGGTTGGTTCATGACATATCCTTGGGAATATTAATGTCAAGGAACTTGAAGCTCTCAACCATTTCCACTTAGGTAATGCACCATGTCCTTGGTTGGCAAGAAGAACCTGTCTTCATGTTTCTATGATTCTACCCTCCCTACCCTTTAAAGCTCTGTTGATCATATCCCGGCATTATAAAATAGTTACAGCACAGCAGAAGTTCATTTTGTCCATTGATTTCATGCCAGATCCTTGCAGAGTATTCCAGTCTGTTCCATTCTTCATCCCTGTGGTCCAATGAATTGTCCTTTTCCCTTTTTGATAGCCCCAATTGACTCAGTTCATACTGTGCCTGCAAGCAATGAATTCCACATGTTAACCATCAGTGTAAACTTTTAAAAAATTGTAAACAATTTCCCGATGTTTATCTTCTCTGAACCAGTAATATTCCAATGCACCTCATCTCCTCTTAGATCTCCTCTGAGCCTTCACCATTCCAGAGTGAACAACACCGGTTCCTCGAGTTTAATCATGTATCCAAAACCCTTCATTTCTTGACCTACCCCAATAATCTTTTCTGCATGTGCTCGAGAACCATGACAACCTTCATTAATTGATCAGAATTACACAATCGCATTTACCCTTGATCTGTGTAATGATTATTAAATGTTGTCTCCATCTGATCAATGCCCTTTATTTTAAAATCTCAAACTTGTTTTCAAATCTCTCCATGCTTTTGACAAGCACTACTCCAATAGCCTGGCAAACCCTCCAACTTATTTTGCTGCAAACTTTCATAGCCATTCACCCACTGGACATTCCTTTATCCATAATCTTTATTGATCCACCGTTTGGCTGTTAAGAGCCCAAGGTGTAAAATTCTCTCTCTGAAACAATTTAAAAAATGTTATTCCTCTCCTTTTAATACAATATCTATTTCATCAAGATTTGATTTAAACTTATCCACCCTGTTCTCTCTGAAGCATGGTGTCAAATTTGGACGTGTTTTTATGAAATGCCGGGATATTTGTGACATAAAAAGCACTAGGTTTTTTACATTCTAAGTGGTTGTAAAATTAGGTGCAACAAACCAGAATTTCAACAGTTAGCTAGGCATCCGACCAAAAGTACAAAGTCTGAAAATGAATGCATCTGGTAACAGGCTGGTGTTTACATTCCACTCTGAGGAAGGGCTGAACTTAGTTGCACAGATTTTTAAGTAGTTGCACAATATAGCAGTGTTACTTACATCCTGAAACTCAGAATGAAGATGATCCTGTACTCAAATAATTTGAATGCAAATGCAAAATGCATGCAGGAATAATTTGGATGCTTCGTATGCTGAATGCTTTATATTTCTGTTGTACAATGTGATCATTCCAAGCCATCACAAACTGAGAACACATGAGGAGGGGATGGATTACTTGTTGCAACCGAGACATCCCCCTTTTTCTCAAGATGAAGTTAATCAGGTCACTCACAGTGAACCTAGTAACTTCAAATGTATTTCTGATTCACTGGTAATCTTAAGGGCCTGTTTCACTTAGGCGATTTTTTAGGCGACTGCCGGCGACTGTCATAGCCGTAGCAGGTCGCCGAAAAACCGCCGACTGGACCACCCTACGACAATGTCTACGACAAGCTACAACAACCTACCACCTAGTCGACGTCAAGCTAAGGCAAGCTACCGACAACCGGCGACCCAATCGTCGCGAGTTGGACGTCCACCTACGACTGCACTTACGACAACCTGCAACCACACAGGCGACAACCTACGACAACCGAAGTCAACCTATGTCTACCCGCGACGAACTGTGACAAGCTAAGACCCTGTCGGCGACAACTGAAGACAATTCATGTCATTTTGGCCTCCAGTTTTGACACTGGTACCTGTCGCCGGTTGACGTAGGTAGTCGCCAATGGAATTCACCAATGGAAGTCAGCACCGGCGACAACCTATGTCACCTGGCGACAACCTACACTAGCACCTACGTCGGTAGACGTCAAGCTACGCTCATTGGCGTCAAACCCACTATCGCCGAAAAAATTTCAACATTCTGAAAATCCAGCAGCGACCAGAAAAATGCTACGACTCTTTGGAGACTACTCACGGCCATACAGGCGCCACCCCGGCGACCATGTGGCGATAGCCTAGTTGCCTGTGGTCGCCTAAAAAATCGCCTGTGGGACAGACCCTTTACTCTCCTTACTTCCCACCAGCACTGACCGTCATGTCCTTGTCTTAGTGATAATGTAAATATCCAGCAGAAAATACATACTCTATTGCAAATCACATAGTATTGTGCACAAAATTAGAATAATTAGTTGTGCATTTCCATAACTTTTTTTTCAGTTTGCTTTTGCTTATGCAAGTACTCCTGTGACGTGCAGTACAGTGATTGTAGCTGATGTAAGCTGCTAAATTGCAGTGGAGGAGGCAATAAATGGCCTCGGAGGAGAGCTTGAGCAATCAGCACCATGGAGGCTTGGCTTCATTATTTACCAACTCCACGCGGGATAGTAATCTGAATTGGCTGGCTAATGGCCAATAGCAAGGGTAGTAGTGAAGTAATGCTTTCGTGAGCATGGAAGCTGTTGTATGAAAGAAGACAGTGGGCTTGTACTCCATGAAACTACTAGCCCATCAGACTGCTCCTTCACCAGGGATTGCAAAGCATTGAAGAACATTTTTCTGGATTGTTGTGATGGCCTGAAAACTTTTTTGCACAATGTACTCTAGCATATATCTAAGCTTGCACTGAAACATTAAGGCATCGGGTACTTAAGTTGCAATGGGAGCTGTGATTTGGCCATCGGGTACTGTATGGAGCCTGGTTCTGCAAGTGTGTAGGAGTTGTAAACGGTAGACCCTTGTGCCAAATAGTTGAAGTGCTCGGGCTTTCTAACAGCATGTCTAATGCACCAGGTAATTCAATATGTGAATGAAACAGCTTTGCTTCTGTACCTCATTTAAAGTCTTACCCGATTCCTCTTCAGCAGTACTTCTGAGTGTCCATATCCTGCATTGAATTGGTGTAGCTGCTCTCTTCTGCTCTGAATGAAGTGCAGTTGTGCTTGTTATCTCAATGTTTGCACATTTTGCTTATCTGTGAATCTTAAAGTGAAAGTTGCTATTTTCGGGTATATGAGGAGAAAAATGTTTAAACGTTGAGTTATGATGGATGGTGGAGAATGTAAATACATAAGGAACTGTAGATGCTAAAATCTGGAGCAAAAGACAAACTGCTGGAATAACTCCAGGTCAGGCAGCATCTGTGAAGGAAAATGGACAGCCAACCTTTCATTTGGACGGAAAGAGCAGTTTGGAGATAGCTTGTCTAAAGAGGTTGGGGGGGGGGGGGGGGGGGGGCAGGGCAAGCACTGTCCGAGGCTATAGGATCCAGACGAAAAGGGTTTTATTGCCAAGTTGAGTCAGGTGGAGGTGGGAAGCCTTGAGACAGTGACAGAGGCTGAGAGGTGGTAGGTGGAGACAACAAAGGTTTCTGATATTAGAATCTGATTAGAAAGGGAGAGTGGAATCAAATATGGGAGAGATGAGAATAGAGAGGGGAAGGGATAAGGAACCCTCCCAAAGTGTGAAAGTGATGGGCAGAAGGGGTCCATGAGGGAGTGAAAAGAACCTAGGCAATAGAGAGGTGGTGGTAAGGTCCTGAGTTTAACTCGGGGAGCAAATGAGTGAATCTTGTCTGAACTGCCTCCACAATAACTATGTCCCTCCTGAACAATGGAAACTGTAATTGTATGGGTACTCCAGTTGTGATCTCACCAAACATTCTGAATTTATTTGCTTAATTCCCTTTGAAATAAAGGCCAACATTTCCTTTAATTTTTCTGGTTACTTGCTCTATCTTGCCATGCTCCCACATCCCTCTCTGTATCAGCATTCTGAAATCTGTCCAGAAAAAAAAGAATATTCTGCCTTCCCATTCTTCTCATGTTCACCAATTTTGTAGTTTATCTTCCAGATGTGTGTCCACTCTCCCAAACCATCTATATATCGTTGCAGACTTTGTCATCCTAGCAAGTTGCATTTTACGGTGTCTTCAGCAAATGTTGCTGTAATGCACTCAATCCCTTGATTGAAGTCATTAACAAAGATTGTAAATAGTACAGTCTCTAGCACTGATCTCTGCAACAACCCACTAAATCATGCTTTGCCGGTTGGAAAATTACCATTTATTTCAACTTTCTGTTTTTAGACAATAGACAATAGGTGCAGGAGTAGGCCATTCGGCCCTTCGAGCCAGCACTAATATTCTCAATCAGTACCCCGTTCCTCGCTTCTCCCCATACCCCGCTATACATCCGCTATCCTTAAGAGCTCTATCTAGCTCTCTCTTGAAAGCATTCAGAGAACTGGCCTCCACTGCCTTCTGAGGCAGAGAATTCCACAGATTTACAACTCTCTGACTGAAAATGTTTTTCCTCATTTCTGTTCTAAATGGCCTACCCCTTATTCTTAAACTGTGGCCGCTGGACTCCCCCAACATTGGGAACATGTTTCCTGCCTCTAACGTGTCCAACCCCTTAATAATCTTATGTTTCAATAAGATCCCCTCTGCTCCTTCTACATTCCAGTGTATACAAGCCTAGCCGCTCCAGTCTTTCAACATACAACATTCCCACCATTCCAGGAATTAACCTAGTAAACCTACGCTGCACGTCCTCAAGAGCACGAATATCCTTCCTCAAATTTGCAAGTTTTTGCAAGTAAACTGATCCTTTACCCATGCTAATATAGTAACCCTAGTGCCACAAGTTCTTAGATGGTACAATAACCATTTATATGGCACCTCATCAAATACCTTCTGGAAAAATCCAAGTACACTACAAGCACTGCTTTTTTTAAATTCACACGGCTCATTAAATCTCAGAGAAGTCATATTAATTTTGTCCACTGCGATTTTTCTTTTCATTAAAACAAGCTGAATCTGCTTGTTTTGTATTCCGGTTTTCCAAATATTCTACAACCTCTTTCTCAATAATGGATTCCAGAATTTCCCCCCAATGATATAAAAACAAAAATAGTTAGAAATATTCAGTGGATCATCTTTGAAGAGAGAAGCAGTTAACATTGCAAGTCACTGATCTTTCATAGGAACTGGAAAAGTTACCGAAGAGAAGAGGAGTGGCAAGTATAAAGAATTCTTTATTCTTGATAAGGCCATCAAAAATTTTAAATTAGACTTTCGCTTTAAACTGGAGGATGAGGCATATATTCGGCAGGGCTTGTACAACATCATTTCCTACAAGGCAAAACCAGGAGGCAACTCAATCGACAGCGAAGCATCATTCTCAGATGAGCTCAATGCATTCTACGCACACTTCGATTGGGAGAAAGCTGATGTATTCCTATATCCCTATATTGTTGTTTATAATGGAATTTACAGAGTACGATGTTTACATGTCTGTTGTGCTGCTGTAAGTGAGAATTTAACTGTTCTGTTTCAGGACATATGGCAATAAAATTCTTTTGACTCTTGAATTGTTCAGATAATAGAAGAACCTCCAAGAGTGGGTGATGAATGCTTCTTAATTGCAACTGATTGTCCAGAAGAACAATCAGGGCGGCACGGTAGCGCAGCAGTAGAGTTGCTGCTTTACAGCGAATGTAGCGCCGGAGACTCAGGTTCGATCCTGACTACGGGTGCTGCACTGTAAGGAGTTTGTACGTTCTCCCCGTGACCTGCGTGGGTTTTCTCCGAGATCTTCGGTTTCCTCCCACACTCCAAAGACGTACAGGTATGTAGGTTAATTGGCTGGGTAAATGTAAAAATTGTCCCTAGTGGGTGTAGGATAGTGTTAATGTACGGGGATCGCTCGGCGGCACGGACTTGGTGGGCCGAAAAGGCCTGTTTCCGGCTGTATATATATGATATGATATGAACATAAAGAGAGGGAAGATGGACAAAAAATTCTGGAGTAACTCAGAGGGACAGGCAGCATCTTTGGAGAAAAGGAATGAGTGACGTTTTGGGTCGAGACCCTTCTGCAGACTCCTGAATGTCACCCATTCCTTCTCTCCAGAGGTGCTGCCCGTCTCACTGAGTTACTCTAGTATTTTGTGTCTATTTTCGGTTTAAACTAGCATCTACATTTCCTTCTCACGCTTAAAGAGACGGAGTTGAAAGAGAGTAGTGGAGAGAAAAGACTTTTGGGACTGCGGTGCAAAACATAGCATTTTCCCCCTATCAAACTGAAACAATAACTTTGTTTCTTTTTCCACAGTTGTCTCCTAACTATGTCTTCACTATCTCCTGATTTATATTTCAGATTTCCAACATTGGCAGTTTTTCCCTTTTCCCCCAACGATAGGCTAGTTTACCTCTAGTTTCATGGTTTCTTTCTTTCCCCCTTCTTAAATTGGGAGATTGTATTTGTTACTTTCAAATTCACTGGAATCTTTTCATCAACCTTGGGATGATCAGAATCTAGAATCTTTGCAGACACTCTTTTGAGATGCCTGGATGCAGGGCACCAGGATCGGGTAACTTGTCCGCCTTTAATCCCATTACTTTGCTAGGTACCATTACTCCACTGAGATTAATTGTTTCAAGTTGCTCCCTTGTTTTTGTCCTTGGTTTTTCTCCCATTATTGAGATGTTATTTGTGAATTTTGGTCTTTAGATTCACCAGCCCTGACAGCTAATAGGAAGTAATGGAACTCAGTGAGATATTTTGTCCTGATTCTTGGGTTTATGCTCCTGTCATTTTCATCCAGGGATATTACTGTTTGTCTGTTTGGAGAGTCTCCTTGCCTCATCAGTCTGCCTTTTCCTTCTTCAACCAGGCAACATCTGAAAATATGGCCAGACATTTCTCTTATTTCCAAGCCTGATTGAGCTCGAGAATGATGCAATGCCTGCTTCAACCATAGTGTATCTCCCCTCGCGATATGCAGGAAAGCTTTAGGTTGTGCGAGTAAGGAAAGAAAGCAAGATTGCTGCTAATATGGGTTGGCCAGCTTTAAGCACTGCAAGTCACTAACAATATTGGGACCCCTGCTGATGTGTCCAGGCAATGAACAGAACTGTGAGAGCTGGCTGCAGGCAACAGTCATTGTAATTAGCATGCAGCACACAGTTGGCACTATGCCCACATTCCACCCAACAGGCTTGGATTAGTCACACATTCAGTTTACCCACCCTTTTTCAAGGGCTAACCAATTTATGGCCGACGGTGCTTGGGAGCTGATGCAAGATGTACAGCTGAGACATCTTTTCCAATTCCTTATGTGTCTGAAAGACACAGAACCTAAACATAGTATAATGTCACTGTTTATCATTCTGAGAATATGTTGGTAATATCATTTGATGCTTTGAATTTTAGCAGTGAGCTCCTTTGTTATTACACCCACCTCCCACTGCAGGGCATCACAGTGGCACAGAGGTAGAGTTGCTACCTGACAGCATCATAGTCCCAAGTTTGATCCTGACCTTGGATGCTGTGTGTGTGGAGTTTTTATGCACTCCCGGTGCTCCCCATTTTCTCCGGGTGTTCTGGTTTCCTCCCACATTACAAAGACATGCAGGTTTGTAGGTTAATTCGATTCTGTAAATTGTCCCTCGTGTGTAGGATAGAACTAGAGTATGGATGATCGCTGGTTGGCATAAACTCGATTGGTCGAAGAGTCTATTTCCATGCTGTATCTCTAAAATGAAGCCCAATATTTTCATGAGAATAATAAGTAAATAAGTAATTGCTTGAAACCCCTTTTTGGGTTTTGTTTGAAATACATAATTAAAAATAAATGGTTGAAGGATTTATTTGACTTATTGAAGCAATATTTGAGATAATTCACATTAGTTCATTGAGATTCATAATATTCATGTGCATATTTCATTATTGAAATTTTACGGAAGTGTGTTCCTTTTAATTTCTTCATCATGGTTGATGGAACATTTGCTGTACATCAATTCCATTAATTATTACATTAGGCCTTTAAAAATTACATTAAGGAAAGAAAAGAACATTTGTTAAGGATGAAAAATATGCCCAGCTGGATTGTGTCCATTGGTGCCCTCCAGCACTGTTCACACCTGATTCTCAGTGGAATTGTGGGTGGCGCTTCAGTTGCATGTGTAGGCTGCTCATTTTGGTTATCCCACTGGATATATATGCCCCCATGAACAGTAGGTTTATTCAGTTCCCCTTATGGTGAATACTTTTAAAAAAAATGTGTAGGAAGGAACTGCAGATGCTGGTTTACACCATTTTCGATTGTCACCCACTCCAGGGATGCTGCCTGTCCCTCTGAGTTACTCTAGCATTTTGTGTCTATCTTTGATTTTATGTGTTTTGGATCCCACATTTGGGCTCATGAGAATCTCCACTCATAATATTGGCCAACGCTGGAAAGTTGCATCCTTTCTGAAGCCTTGGAATATGTCGGGACTGAGGGGGTCCATGCCCTCTCTTCACCTTGATTATTATTTGCTTTACATCCGATGGGCAGAAATTATATTGATTTCAAAACGACCATGAGGTTATCACAAATGAAGATATTCCAGTATAATCCACATGTTGTCTCCTTACCCAAGAAAGGATATACTTGTAATGCTTGGAATACCTAGAAAAGGCATGCAGTCTGATTTCAAGAATGGCAGAACTACCATATGAGGAGTGATTCGGTCAACTCGGTTTATGTTCACCTGAGTATGTAAGAATGTAAGAGGCTAACGCAATCATGGGATATGGGGAGAAAACAGGAACGGGGTACTTATTTAGGGTGATCAGCCATGATCATATTGAATGGCGGTGCTGGGCCGAATGGGCTACTCCTGTACCTATTTTCTATGTTTCGATGTTTCTAATGAGATGGGATCAAAACTTGTGACTGGGCGTAACAGACTGGATGCAGAATGGATCTTTCACCAGACTGGGCGATCTTCAGTGAGAGGTCATGGTCTCAGGATATTGGGTAAGATATTTAGAACTGGAAAGAGAAGCAATTTCTTTACTCTGAAGGCAATGAGCCTGTGGATGTTTATTCCAAAGAGGCCAAGTTGCTGAATTTATTTGGGAAGGTAGTTAAATTTTGTAGATGCAAAAGCCTTTGTGGAGAGAGCAGAAATGTGGTATAGAAACATAGAACATAATAACAAAGAAAAATAGGTGCAGGAGTAGGCCATTTGACCCTTTAAGCCAGCAACGCCATTCAATATGATCATGGTTGATCATTTAAAATCAGTACCCCATTTCTGCTTTTTCTACATATCCCATGATTCCTTTAGCCCTAAGAGTTAAATCTGGGTATTGAGGTGGATTATCAGCCATGATCGTACTGAATGGGGGAGACAGTTAGTTTCGTTTATTATTGTCACGTGTACCGAGGTACAATGAAAAGATTTTTTGTTTGAAAGTTGTTTGAATGGTCAACACTTGCAGCCTCAGCGGGGGGAAACTTCGGGAAGGTTGAAGATGTGACCACCTTCAGAGATCTATTTAGAAATTTGTTTCTACGTTATATGCGATTTAATTTTTTAATGCCATTCGTTGTCTTCCAGGTCCTTGTGAAAGAAAATTATTTTGATGTAGTGAGTTGCTATACTTAACTTTAGGAAATTGTGTTAAGGCATTTCTAAAGTTGAAGAAACTCCAAATAAAATAAAAAATAATATTAAGTATTTTTCTGAAAAAACATTAATTAATGCAAGGAAAGCTGGCTGAAAACACAGATGATTGTGTGTGAACTATACGATGTAAATATAGTGCGTGTTGTGGTCTAGGAAGTGATAACTATGACCGGAGGGCTATGTTTGCAAAACTTCTCTAAATCCATAACCAGTTTGCCCACACAACAGCTTTGAGATTGCTTCAAAGTAACACATTGTTAATTGTTTCTGAGAGATTTGATAAGGTGCCATTTCAATTATGCCAATTTTTTTTTTAGTTTAACTGCATGAGTTTGCAAAAGTCAGTAAAATGTCTGTTTTTTTTCTTTTTTCTTTCTACTTTTAGGTTATACATTTTTTTAAGCTGTATTTCTGAGGACGTTAACAATTTGTTTAATTAATATCTCAAACTAAGTTAAGTTCATTTTGTAAATTGACTTCAGGTAGTCTGAACAATTATGATTAAGAATGCCACATCTACTCACTGTTTATAAACTGCCAAAGCAGTTGTAGTCTATTGCTTCTGCTGGACAATAAAACCCTTTGCCATAAACTTCAGCAGTCCTTCAAGATTTGTTGCTTCTCCGAGATTTATAAATTCAGATGACTGATGAGGTCAATGTGGGAACCACTGAATTTTCCAAAGATGGTGCAAGGGATGTCTGACAAGGTGGATGGTGGATAAAGCATGGGCATGTGTACTCCATTTGCTGACAAATTATCTGACAATTAACCTACAAACCTGCAAGTCTTTGGAATGTGGGAGGAAACCAGGGCTCTGAGAGAAAACTCATGCGGTCAGAGGGAGAACGCACAAACCTCACACAGGCAGTACCCGTAGTCAGGATCGAACCTGGATCTCTGGTGCTGTGAGGCAGATGCTGTACCACTATGCCACTGTGCTGCACTTTTGATAAACTCTGTTCTATTTTACTTTGTAAAATCAGCAAACTTTTATTTATTTATGTACATTATTTTAAATCAAAATCTCTGAAAAAATCCAAAGAAACACAAAATTATTTTTAAAAGCAGTTAAGTTTATAAATTATGATGCATCCAGTTACTGATTAATAATATTTAATTTGGCAATGAAGTCAGTGGATTGAAGACCCGCACTCCGGCCGCTCCCTCTTCTCCCCTCTCCTGTCAGGAAAAATGTTTATGAGTATGAAAATGCACACCTCTTCTTGTTGTACTTCGTGGTCCGGTACCTGTTGTACCTTTAGTGACTCTGGACGGACCACAAGTACACGTGTATAAAAGGTTACAATGCTGGAGCTCAACTCCAGGCTGTTTATTCCGTGGTCATCTGGATCCAGAGTGACCACCCAATCACACCAACCTCTTATATACGCACTCCTGCACATGCAAACAAAGTAGTCCTTGGGATACACAAAATAGTCCCAGGCAATATCACAACATCCCCCTTGTCTTATAAAAGAAATATTTATATATATATATATATATATATGTAACAACAAACTCTAAACACAAACGTTTTTTTGAAACACCATAAAACATTAACAAATATCAACGGTAACGTGCAGGTTTCTTACTGGCACGTCCCGAGCGTGTCACATAATCCCCATCATCATTACGGGCCGGTCGTTCCTCCGCTTCACATTGGGTCTCAACCCTATCGCTGTCTGGGGGGACAAAATGGGGACCAACCCCTGGCTTCTCCAGTGGAAGATCTCTCAACTGCACTCGATTCCTCCTGAACCGATTTCCATTCGGCGTCTCAATAATGTAAGACCTTGACTGGGGTTCGTCGCAGACCGATCTCACTTCTGCTGGAACCCAGACCTGATTCGCTTTATCCAGAACCCGGACCTTCTGTCCAGCGTGCAATGGCAACAAGTCATGTCTCTTGACCGAACTGTCAAACTGTGCCTTCATATTCTGCTTACGCTCCTCAAGTCGCTCAAAGGTCCTCTGCCCTTCGTATGCCTTGTTCATGTCAAGGTTCGTGGGGAGAGGCGTCCGAATCTGTCTTCCAAACATCATCTCCGCCGGTGACGGTAACTTGGAATCAATCGGTGTAGTGCGCAAGTTGAGTAAAGCTGCTGCTACACTCTGTCTCGTTGCCAAGGACTTCTTGATAACAGACTTCACTGTTCGTACCATGCGCTCAGCCAGCCCATTCGACTGAGGGTACCTAGGCGACGACGTTGTATGGGTGATTCCCCATTGCTTGCACATAGACTGGAAAGCTTCACCCACAAATTGTGGACCATTGTCGGAGATGATCTCCGTCGGTGCTCCTAGCAGACCAAACATTCCAGTCACCATATTAGCAACCATGGCACTCGTGGTGCTAGTCAGTCGGTTGACCACCGGAAACTTGGAATGGTAATCCACCATGACAAGATATTGAACGTTGTCAATTTCAAACATGTCCATTGCTATTTTGGTCCAAGGTGTGACTGGTATCTCATGTGGCATGAGTGTTTCCCTCATTTGCTCTGGCATGTGCATCTGGCACGGACTACACCTTCGGACAAGGTCATCAATGTGTTGGTTCATGTTGGGCCAATAGACCATTTGTCTCGCTAGAAGTCTCGTCTTCTCAATGCCTTGGTGGCCAACATGAAGTTGCTGCAATACATCCTGTCTCATCGACTCAGGAATGACTACTTGCCGTCCTTTGAAAATGGCCCCATTTGACATGCCCAACTCATCTCGAAAAGACCAGTAGGGCCGCAGGTCGGTAGGTATCTCCTGTAGGGTCGCCGGCCATCCGGAATGGACATACTGCATAACCCTATGCAGTATAGGGTCACGACAAGTTTCTGTCTGCAGCTCCACCCTTTTGAGTTTGCCGAAGTGTATCAAGTCGACACCTAGCGTGTCCTCGATGTTGTCGAAGAAGATGCTCTCTACATGTACATCGAGATCTATGCTCTCTGTCTTCTCCGGATTGGGCAGCCTGCTGAGAGTGTCAGCAATGATCATCTCAGCCCCAGGTCTGTGCTCTATGGTGAAGTTGTATCCTTGCACCTTGATGAGCAACCGCTGCAGTCGGGGTGGGGCACTCGTGAGTGGTTTGCCGCAGATAGTGACAAGAGGCTTGTGATCAGTCAGCACCTTAAAATCCCGCCCAAATAGGTATGTATGAAACCTTGTGATGCCAAAAACCAATGCAAGGGTCTCGCGTTCAATATTGGAGTAGTTGGACTGGCATGAAGACAGTGCCTTCGAAGCGTACGCAACAGGCCGTCCTTCCTGCGAAAGGCATGCTCCCACTCCTTTCATTGACGCATCTACCTCAAGGGTGACAGGAGCATCAGGGCGATAGTACTGGAGGACAGATTCCCCCTGTATGCAGCTCTTCAGGTTACAGAACGCCGTTTGGTGGTCTTCTTGCCACAAGAATGGGACATCTTTCTTCAACAAATCCCTCAAAATGGCGACCAGGTCAGCATACTTTGGGATGTAGGGCGATAAAAAATTCATCATCCCCAGGAACCGTTGTAAATCTTCCTTATCTTGTGGTGTTGGCATCTTATGAATGTCCTGCACCTTACCAAGATCTGGCCGAATGCCTGTGTCTGAATACATTGTCCCAAAGAAGTTGATGGAGTTAGCCTTCACTACGCACTTAGCACTGTTGAAAACTAGCCCTTCCCGGGACGCTGCCTCTAACAGCTTCTGTAGATTATAATCATGTTCTTGCGCTGTGGATCCCACTATGACAATATCATCCGCAATGCAGACGCATCCAGGAACCTGTTCTATGATCGTGTCCATACGCTGCTGGAATATATCCTGACTCACCGACAAACCGAAAGGCAACCTCTTGTAGCAATACCTGCCAAAAGGCGTGCGGAACGTGGTAAGTTCCTGGCTAGCCTCATCAAGTCGGACAGACCAATAACCCGCTTTAGCATCGAGTTTGGAGAACAATTTCCCATTGGCAAAAGCCGGATTGATCTCCTCAAGTGTCTGGATCTTGTGCGGGCAACGTTTGAGACTTGCATTCAAACGCTTCGGGTCTAGGCATACCCTGATTGACCCATCCTTCTTAACGGAGGTGGTTATTGAACTGCACCAGTCCGTATGGTGAGTCACCTTTCGGATGACTCCATCATCTTCCATTTTGTCCAACTCAGCCCGCAACTTGTCTTTGAGATGGATACTACATTTCCTTGGCGCATCAATGTGTGGTGTGGCCTCCTCCTTGAGATGAAGGGTGGCTGGCCCCTTGAAGTTGCCAATCCGATCAAACTGATTAGGCCACCTCTTCATTAGGTCCCCCACCGAGTTGAAACTGTCTTGCTCCTTCCGAGCATCTGATGAGTACTCCTCTGGTCCCATAGCATGTATCGTGACAACCTGAAGTCGCTTAATACCTGGGAGGCCGATGACAGCGGATCCTGCCACGTCTACCACAAAAAATTCCTGAGGACACCACATCGACCCTTGGTATCGGCACGAAACGGATATAGTGCCAACACACATGATTTCCGTCCCATTATATGCTGTCAGACGGACTTTGCATGGTCGTAGGTGCTGCTTGTATTTGTCATTGGGATACATGTCTCGTATGATCCGAAGGGGAAGAGTATTTCCTCCAGCCCCGGTGTCTATCTTCACCTTCAGTCGATGTTGCCCCTTCATTGACGGGCATTTGATGTTCAACACCGCAAATGCCTCATCACCCATTGGAGGCATCCTGTCCATACCTGAAATGGTGATATTATGGACATACATATCCGATCCTTCCTCTTGACTGTCACAGCACGATGCATCACCGTCATGGGACTGCTGCTGCACCTCGTCAACTCGCTTGTATTTGCCCCTGGACCATTTAGATGGGCGCACAGGATCCACTTTATTCCTACAGCATTTTGCCCAATGCCCTTTCTTGCCACACTTCTTGCATGTGTCGCGATACGCCGGGCATTGCCTGGGCTTATGAAACAAATCACAGTAGCCACAAGGGTTTTGTCTCTCATCCTGCGACTTCTGTTTCGTCGACCCTCGTGTCTTGACAGCATCAATATGGCTAGACCCGGGCTCTAAATTTGCAATGCGCTGTCTGCCCGCTGCAATGGCCTCATACTGCCTGCCTAACGTAAGCACCTCTGGAATGGTGTGACCTTTAGGCTTCTGTATAAGCTCTCGCTGTAGACCTTCATGGGGCGTGGACGTGATTACCAACTCCATGACTCTGTCAGTGAGCTCCTGCTCAGTGAAGTCACACTGGAGGCTTTTTTCGCGACACCGGGTCACAAACTGAGCAAGCAACTCCCCCGGCTTCTGGCGATACCGCATCAACTCCAACCTGTGGACCCTGAAATTTACCTTCGTCCTCAGCTGGTCCTCAAAAAATGCCCATATGCACTCCGGTTTGCTCCGATCCTCCACACTCAGACCTGACGCATTCAAACGACGAAGTCCTTCCACTCCCAAAGCGATTTTTATCTTCGTGGCCTGCTTAGATTCCGATGCAACTTCTAAGTCTTCCAGGCACAGTTGCAACCTTTCCTTGAACAGGGAGAACTCAGTGGGGATGTCCAGCACTTGCCAGTTCATTTCAGGTAACCGAGACATATTATTTGCACTATATGGCGGAAACACGGTAACTTGAACAATTATAAATAAAACCAAAAACAACCGTATCACAGGACCCCAACCCTTGCTATCAGCAAATCTATAGCACTATATGCATTCACAGAAATAAACATACATATACCATAGTATCAAATGCAAACAGTAATCTTGCAGTATTACACACAGATAAGCACACAAAGCAATGTCCAAATCTTCCCTTCAAGAAGCAGACTGGCCGTGTAGATCAGCGTAGCGTAGGCTCTAGATGGGTGAAGGTCGCTGCTCCACTGCGATGATCTGCCTCGCAACGATGGGCTCCCAACGATGGGCTCCCAACGATGGGCTCGCAACGATGGGCCCGCAACGATGGGCTCCCAACGATGGGCTCCCAACGATGGGCTCGCAACGATGGGCCCGCAACGATGGGCTCCCAACGATGCAGCTCCCACCTGCTGTAACCGCGGTGCGATCGGGCCTCGGCTGCGGTGCGCGTTGGCCCCGCCCACAGGTGCTCCCGGCCGCTGCTACTCAGTCGACGCGTGCTGCCGCTGCCTCGGGCCCAGGGCCTTCCCGACTCACCGGTCGCCGCGCCTGGGTAAGGATGCAGTGCCTCGGCCTTACCGGTCGTCGCGCCTCCGTGGGTGGTCGGTCCCTCCGGTCGCCGAACTCCCCCGCGATGTCGGGTCTCACCGGTCTCTGCACTCCCCCGCGATGTCGGGTCTCACCGGTCCCTGTCGGTGACGGTGTCGTCGTCGGTGTGGGCCTTCACACACCTCCCTCAGCAGCTTGCAACGTCCCGTCGGCAGCTCAGCGCTGACTGCAGATCAGGTAAGTGCACATACACGGTAGGCCCTGTCGAGAGGCAATCCAGCGTCCCGTACGAGCTGGAAACTACTCTTTATTTCTGTTTCTTTCCCCTAGGGCACTAGTTTAATTATTTTCGTAGTATAGTTTTCACCAACAAAAAAAATTCTTTTAAATTTAAATTAAAAAAAAAATTTTTTTTTGACTTGTGAACCTTTTCTGCTTGGGTTTCTCTTTATCTTTCTAGGCAAATCACCAAACCGCTGCCACCATGTTGTACTTCGTGGTCCGGTACCTGTTGTACCTTTAGTGACTCTGGACGGACCACAAGTACACGTGTATAAAAGGTTACAATGCTGGAGCTCAACTCCAGGCTGTTTATTCCGTGGTCATCTGGATCCAGAGTGACCACCCAATCACACCAACCTCTTATATACGCACTCCTGCACATGCAAACAAAGTAGTCCTTGGGATACACAAAATAGTCCCAGGCAATATCACAACACTTCTCAGCTGTTATCAGGCAACTGAATCATCCTACCACAACCAGAGAGCAGTGCTGAACTACTATCTACCTCTTCAATGACCCTCGGACTATCCTTGATCGGACTTTGCTGGCTTTACCTTGCAGTAAACGTATTCCCTTATCATGTATCTATACACTGTAATGGCTCGATTGCTGTCATGTATTGTCTTTCTGCTGATTAGATAGCGCACACCAAAAGCTTTTCATTGTACTCTGGTTCACGTGACAGTAAACTAAACTGACTGACTGACCTGGTTTTGGGATATTCAATGTTTATTTTTGCCACAAAATAAATGACCTTTCAATATTTATCTTATCAGTTAGCTCTTTTATTTAAGGATTAGGATATATGCATAATCAATGAATCTGTTGAAATAAATTGTCTTATTTAGTTTTATTACATGTATAGTATTTCTTAGGATATTGGGTTGTTTTTAACTCAGTAGATACATTGTCACCGTTATAATATAGCTAGCTGTATGCCATATTGGAGCACATTATCGGACTCATACTTCAACACAGGACTATGAGAGCACTCTGTGCAGGTGCACGCCTTGTGGTTGGACCATTAAAATGAGGAGTATCTGTCAATTTGAGTTGTAGTTAAAAAACACAACTTATTCAATGAGCCATGAAGTTCTTCAAGTATTTTGACCAAAATGTATCCTTAAATATACACCCCCAAAGAGAATTATTATTTATAACTGTTTGTTCCACACATCGCCTTGGTCAATGTTGTTGACACGCATGACTCGGTTTAAAATAATGTGATGTATGAAGCTTCTATTTTGGGCAAGTTATTTCTGCCCCAAGCTAATTATTTGCTATTTTTCTTTTATTTTATAAATAACTTCATGGTACTCTATTGTTATTTCTAATATTCATCTTTTTAACAGATGGATTATCACTACATCCCTCTCACTAACCCTTTTTGAGGCTCTCCAGGCTGATCAATTCTTGGCATAACTTTATTTGTCACCAGCGATTGGTTGAATTCCACTGTATTTCCTTCTCTGTTGTCATGAATGTATTTCACGTGCCATTTGCCAGTTGTCATAGTTATTCCTTTCCTTTCCTGATTTCATTCTATCCATCCCCTGGTGTTGACAATTGCTGCAAAATTGTTTGGAATTATTGGTGCAAGATCAGCTATGATAAAATGACCAAAGCAGGACCACGTATTTGTTCTAGATGTTGTACTGGCTGCCTCTATTAATACTAAGCTGTTATATGGCAACTGGATATACGCAAAGTGAACTGTACAAAGCCAGCATTGACAACTCTGAGGTACACCTTGCAGCTATTTGATTTCTGAATTTCACAGTTCATTGCACATTTACTCATGGCATAGAATCCTGTCCTGCGTTCCCCCTTCCCTATTAATCAACACAGTTTAAGGGAGCACCAACTTGTTGTGGGTTCATTGTTGTTTGATTTCTACCAGCTATTGTTCTACATGACTTTCCAGATTTCTTTGAAATCACTGAAGTCTAAAAGCAGTGGCGAACCAGCAGCTGACTGTCTTGGCCTTAACTTCAAGCTTCCGCACAAACTGATTGCTTCTGAACATTAACGCATGTTATTTGCACATTTTTTGGGAACAATCTTAAAGAGCACCTCTTCAAAGGTTGATTGCCTTAAGTGCACAATAATATATATTTTTTGGCTTACCCCAAGCCTTCATCTTTGCTCTACCTACCTGTTATTTTTAAACTGCTTTGGACATAAGGCATAAGGCATAAATGCAGAGGCATCTGACAGCAGCCATTATCCACAAACAAGGTGCTCCTGCTTTTCCTTGAGCTACCCATCCCTGGATCCATTTCCAGCAGCTTCAACTCCATAACGCTGTTATTAGTTTAGTTTAGTAATGTAGCGTGGAAATAGACCCTTCGGCCCACCGAGTCCGCGCTGACCAGCAATCCCCGTGTATTAATATGACACGCACACTAGGGACAATTTTCCATTTATACCAAGCCAATTTACCTACATACCTGTACGCCTTTGCAGTGTGGGAGTAAACTGAAGATCTCGGAGAAAACCCACGCAGGTCAAGGGGAGAACGTACAAACTCCGTACAGACAGCACTCGTAGTCAGGATCGAACCCGGGTCTCCAGTGCTGCAAGCGCTGTCAGGCAGCAACTCTACCATTGTGCTACCATGCCACATTTTTCTACCTTTTTGGGGCTCAGGTGTAAACTCATTGAATTATTTTTTTATTTGCAAACTGTGTAAAATGATACGTAGTTTTGAAATTATCCTTAATTATGAACAGATCTTTTTAATCCCTAATTTCTTCATCACGGTTCCTTTTCTTTCATAGTGTAATATCAAGTGGTTTTGGGGTATCACTCCCAACATAAAGCTTTAAACCCTGATCAAGTAAATCGAGTATCACTGTACCTTA
This sequence comes from Rhinoraja longicauda, assembly GCF_053455715.1. Lineage (NCBI taxonomy): Eukaryota > Metazoa > Chordata > Chondrichthyes > Rajiformes > Arhynchobatidae > Rhinoraja > Rhinoraja longicauda. Next base: position 43,362,218 of record NC_135957.1, on the reverse strand, counting down.
ATTGGTACACATGACCATAAGATACCCTTTGAAGTCATTCATCATTTTGAGGATGCTGTTCTTCCATGTTGCAGCTTTGAACTTTTTTTGTTCAATTAATCTAGGGATGAGGCCTTCTTTCATCCAAAGTTGCACACAACCTCAAATCAGTCTTCCAACAAATTAACTTCAAGGTCCTTACTGTCCTTCTCTAGCTTCATTTCAGACAAATTGAGCAATCTTCTTCATCCACAAAATGCTGGAGTAACTCAGCAGGTCAGGCAGCATCTCGGGAGAGAAGGAATGGGTGCTCGGGGGTCGCGTAACTATCCACATATGTCAACCTGCATCTTCCTTTATCTTGAATGGGCTGATTATTCTTCATTTCTCCAGTCCACTGCCAAAGGCTGCTCTTTCAGCCATTGTTCAAAGGAACTCCCATTTTAAACCTTGTTGCATGGCTCCTTTCTCTCTACTGTCTAAAATATTCTCAAGAACCAGAATTTCTCTACTGTCTCCTCCACTTTCTCATATTGGATTCTAAATTTCTGGTTAAAATTTACTCCGACCTGTTACCTGAGGAGCAACACCAGAAATATGGTGGAGAAGAAATACCAATTCATTTCCACTGTCTCTTTAGAGATGAATGCGTACATCAGAAAAATGTTCTTTGGATGAAATTCCATCAGAATCGACAAGTTGCCAGAAAATTTAATAAATTGTAGAGAAGAAATTGTTAATCGAAGATAACTTAAAGGGTCCTTTACAGTACATATTGAAAATGGCAAATGGAAGATTTTTGCCCTGCTGATCATTCTAATGACCTGCGGCATCATCGTTTATCAAAAAAATCATCTGGTTGTCTGTACCTTGTTTTTATGATACAGAATGATGAGCAGCCAGAGAAAAATAGAAACAAGGAGAAAAGACGAGGCAGGCCAGGGAGAAAACGCAAGCAAACAATGGTAAGCACAGATCATATTGTTAAATGTCCTATGATTTCATATGACAAGCGAGTCCTCTGGTTGCTGGTGGGGATGCACTAATGGGATATCACCATTCTTTTAAGAACGTGAACTGTTTGGCTGCCTTTGTTCTTTCAAGTACCACATTTTTTTAACAGTCTTTGTCCAGTGACTGTATTATGTTTAGCTCCTGCTTTGTAATACAATTCATTTGTTAGTTGATTAACTATCTCAAATAACCAGACGTGGAAAACATAAAAAAATTCCTAGATGGTTCCAAGTGGCTCTTGGTAATTTTTCTATCTTAATCTTTGTTTACTTCTTAAAATGCTGTATTGTTTTTTTACCATAAATATGCTACTGTTTTCCCCAACATCTGCTCTCTCTTAAATCTAGTTTTAACCTTATAAGCTTCCATTCTGGACAGTAAAATCTTCCAGTAATTTGCTTTTCTTAGCTCTGTTTCAAAGTTTGGGGTACTTTTTCCTCAAAATGCATTAAAAATAAATCTATGTCCATGATTTTAAGTACCTTTATTTATATTGTTACATAAAGCACACCATTAAAATCTGCCTATCCCTTCCAAATTTTTCATTCTGATATACCACAGCAAATGATTTGCTCATTTGAGTGTGGGTACCAATTTAAGAGTAATTACTACTGAATTATAGGTTGTGGAACCGGACTGTTGCCATCCACATACCTTTCAATGAGGGTAAATCATGCAGAGAGCAGCCTTTTCAACTGAGTGAACACAACCCTGAGATTTTCAAACTGTTGGCATCATTTATTTGCATTATATTTTCACAGGACACATTTAATGGTATGCATCAATTATTTTAAATTGAGATTGATAATGCTACCTGTGGAAGTGAGCAAACCTCAGACCTGTCATGGGACTAGATCTTCAGTGGCAAATACATTTTGTATTGTTACAATGACAGCTGGCAGGACCTAGTCCCCCCATGCTATTTTTTGTCAATATGTGTGTGTTCTGCCATCCTTCTTATAAACTACACTGCACATTTGTGAATGACCCTCAAAGATAATCAACATTTATCATTTCCAGGTTCAAATTAATTTGCTCAGAAAGAGAGAGAAACATGTGGGTGTGGGAGGGTGTGTGTACTTAAGTACAAGATTTAGCTGCCAACCTAACAATAAAAACCTGAAAATTATGGTTGAAAGCAAAATGCTGTTTGTCTAAGAAAACACACAACAAAATATGGTAGATCGTGGAAACCTGTAAGATTCCGCCTCCCCCCCATTTCAGAAAATGCTTAGAATACACACCAATAAACAACAGTGGAGGGGTAAAGAGAGTTACAATTTCAGGTCAAAATGACCGGTCAGCATTGCAATGACTTTTGACTCTGTGTAAGTCTAAACTTTAGAGAGTCATAACTTTTATCTTATTTCTTGGCAACTTGCCAGCTATGTTAGTACACTAACAACTGTTTTCAGATTGATAACAAATGGTAGTTTGCTTTGTAGTGCTAACACATCTTTCTATTAAATTACTCACATGTGATGATTTCAGAAATTCTTTAGTAATCATCAAAAGATGAGAAGGAAATAATGTGCTTAAACCAAAGTTGGACATAAATTGTGGTCATTTCAAACTCAAAATGTTTTTTTCTTTTGACACAATGACTGCTAACCTTTTGAGTGTCTTCAACATTTTCTGTTATCCCTTTTACTTGATTAGTTTTTTATATATATTTGCTTCTTCACATTCATTTGACTAGGTCAAATTTTGTGCATGATTATTCGGATTATTGGTCTGGCAAAGTGGAATTGACCTGTCCATGTTATCTCAAATTATATTTCAAAACTGAGGACTATAACATTGATTAAGCCAACTATACAGTAGATTCAAAGCGCCTTAATGCATTTGGCTTTAAGTTGGCTCAAACCATACACTATTATTAAATCAGACTATAAAACAACATTGATATTTCAAATGTACTATCTTTTCCTGTTAGGAACTGTAGTACAATATTTGCTGTACTACCAAATCACCGGATGAGCAAAGGAGACAATTGCAATCATCTTGGTCACAAGTAGCAAATGTCCACAAGCTGTTGAGGTCCTCTTCTGATTTCAGTAATTTGCCTTGTCAATTTTAGCAGGTTATGCAAATAAAATATCAGGACAATATATACTTCATCATATGAGTTGTAATAATAATTTATAATTATGAGAATTGTGTTTATCATTGCAGACAAAGGTAAGCATTATTTTTTAAGTTCATGTTTCATGAAAACTTAGTTACCGATAAATCTTACAAAAAAATTAGGAATTAAAAAAAAAAAAAGTACAAGTTTAAAAACTGAGAAAATTTCAACCAATAGTTTTGGTTCATGTTGCCAGTTCATCAGTTGCACATTCAATTCTTGCTTTACTTCAGTGCACATTCATTAAATAAATAATCATTAAGAATACATATAAACAGAAGTGTTTAAAACATTGGACAGGAAAAAGTGCACCTGTGACGTTGTCTCACTGCTTTGCTTTTCTGATGAAAGTAGCACATATTTTTGAGCTTGTATCTAAATAACCTCTCATTTGTGGTTTCATTTTGGCAAACATTTCTATGTCTTTTTTTGTTTCCTGTAATTCAGTGCCCAAAACTGCACAAATTATCCCATCTGTGGCTTGGCTAATGTCATAAAAAATGTTAAATTGTTTCTTGCTTTTTAGACCCTCTGTATAAAACCCCATTATTTTATTTGGTCTTTATGGCTTATTGAGTTGAATGATCAGTTAAATAATCTATACATATGTATCCATAGAACCTTCTGATCCCTTGCTCATCAGTGTTATTATTTAGTGAATATGTTTTATCCATGTTCTTTTTCTTCCAAAATGGGCTGCTTCATTTTTTTTTGCACTGAACTACATGTTCCCATTCCTGATTTTTTTTGTCCTATAGTCACACACATTCCTCTTCAAGTTGCCTTAATCACTGATTTAGTATGAATACCAAATTCCACTGATTCACCTATTCCAAAACCAGAGTAAAATAAGAGGTTGGACTACCGATACTTTTCCACATGCAGTTATTGATGGCAGCAATAATTCTCCGATCTGTTCTGCTTGTACCACACGTGATTTATCCTACATTTCTTTCCATCATTCAAGAGAGGTGGGCTTTGCAGGCTGCCCGGCATTTAATTGCCCATCCCTAATTGACCGAAGAAGGAGATGGTAGGCTGCCGCTTAAACCACTGCTGTCCTTGAGATGTTCGTATACCCACAATGCTATTAAGGAGGGAGTTTCAGGATTTTAACGCAGCTACAGTGAAGGAGCAGTGATATATTTCCAAGACACGATGGTGTGTGGTTTGCAAAGCAACTTCAAGGTGGTGTGTTCCCATGCATTTGATGTTCTTGTCTTTCTATTTGGAAGTAGCCATGGGTTTGGACATTTCTGTCGAAGGAGACTTGGTGATTTGCAGCACCTCATCCTGTAGATGGTACGACCTGATGTTACTGTGCAATGGAGGTAGAGTGAGTGAATGGTTGTGGATTGGATGCCTATCCAGCGGTCTGCTATGTCCTGTATGATGTCGAGCTGTTTGAGTATTGTTGAAGCTGCACTCATACAGGCAAGTTGAGAGTATTCCACTTCTGACTTGATCTAGCAATAATGGCTAAGCTTTTCAAAATCAGTAGATCAGTCAGTCGCCTCAGAATTCTTAGTCTCCCTGCGACTTGATATATTTCCAAGACACATTGTGTATATGGCTCCTCCAGTTTAATTTCAGGTCAATGGGAACCCCTTCCCCAAGACATTGATAGTATTGACAGTGGGAGATAGCTGGAGTTGTATGTATGTAACTTGTCACCTATCAGCTCAAGCCTGGATATTGTCTGAATTAGGGTCCCGGCACAAAACGGCACCTATCCATGTCCTTCAGAGAGGCTGTCTGACCCACTGAGTTATTCCAGCATTTTGTGTTCCACGTAAGATTCCAGCATCTGTAGTTCCTCTGTTTCCATTGTCTAGATCTTGCTCCATTTGGTATTGGCATTGGTTTATTATTGTCACACGTGTCGAGATACAGTGAAAACCATTGTTTGCTATCCAGTCAAATCATATTATGCATGAGTACATTCAGGCCTTGCACAATTACAACTTGTCGTGCAAAGAAAAAACAATACCAGAATGTAGCGTTATAGCATTATTGTGTTACAGTTCATTTGGTGAATGACTGCTCCGTGTTTTGTCGATGGTGCACATTCTGGTCACAGTATATTAGTTATAAGAAAAATTAATGTGTGCGTTGGTGTTATTGGTCAGTAGCCAAGTAGAATTCTTTACCTTTGATGGTGCTGACATAGTTTAGAATTGTTGACAGTTCACTCATTCAGGATGGTGAAGGGTTTATAATCAGGTTTAAGGCATGTTTCTTGGAAATAGTGGATAGGCTCTGGATAGTCAGGGGTGAATCACCTCCTCCAAAATAGCGAGGATCTGACTTGCTGTTGCAACTATTTTCATCATGTGGCTAGGACAGTAAAGTTTCTCTTCTCTAGTGACTCTGTGATGTTGATGGTGGGCAGGATCATTCATGGCATTTCTTCTAAATTGTGTGCAGTGACTGTAACTATCCACTTATATGTGCATGCCTCACTCTGGACAAACATGGATTGTTTCATTGTCTGATGAGGTATGAATGCAGCAAGCTACTATGCATTAATCAACAAACCTCCCCGTTTGTGAATTTACGATGGCAGGATACCCATGAATGAAGAACTGAAGATGTTTGAGCCTAGGACACTGCCCTGATGAACTTATTCAGCAATGTCCTGGGACTAAGAGTATTGGCAGCCAACGACTTAAATAATCTTTGTTTGTTTGAGGTACAACTCCAGCCACTGCAGAGTTTTATTTCACTTTGTTTTTCAGAGGCCCATCAGATTGTCAAATTTTGCATTGATTTCAAAGGTTCGTCACTTTCCTCTCCTCTGGAATTCAGTTTATTTATCATGTTTGGATTAAGGTTGTGATGAGATCTGGAATAGAAAATGCATGGAGGAATCCAAACAGAGAAAAGAGCAAGTTATTGGTGAGGAAGTATTTTTTGATTGCACCATTATGGGCTGTAATTGGCTGGATTGGATTTTTCTTCCTTTCTGGTAGCTGATCATACCTGTCTAATGGGATTGTGGTGACTGGACTTCGTCCGAATATCTAGCTTGTTCGACAACAAAAGATTTCAGCACCATAGTCATAATACTGTGAGGCCAAAAAGTCTTTGTTGTATTCAATCCACTTTGATTTTTATACAGTGCATCAGATAGGTGAACTCTGATTTCTGTGATGCTAGAATCTTTGAGGAGGCTCAATTAGATTATTCTTTGGTTACTTTTGGTTGAGGCTGGTTGCCAATGCAGCTTTGACATTTGTACTTGTGTGTGGGTAGTGATTGATGGTGATGTTCATGAGCAGTCCTGGTGTCAAATGTTTAATTATCCATTACTGTTGAATCTGCTTGGACATCAGAGCATTAATCCAATTAATTGGTTATGATTGGGAGCACATCAGAGGAAGTGAGAGAATGGAAGCTAGATGTTCTGAGAGAGGTGTTTGGGGTTTTAAAGGTTCACAGGGAGATGCTCTTTCCTCTTATCAGAAGGAAGAAGCCTGCTGCTGAATAAATGAAGACAGTAGGAGTTTGACAATGAGGTAGCTGCGGTAGGGTGGTACCATGCTCAAGGGTTCATTGACAAAATAAGTCAGGAATAATGATTACTTTGGAGTATTCACCTATGAACTAATCATCCCAACCCCAATCTACGTTTTTAAGCCTTTTCCAAGCAAATAACCCTTCACACTATCTTTTCATACATTTGTACTCATTCCTTTTCAGTGTACTTCCTTTCATATGCTTTTGTCCATCCACAATACGCACCTACTTTCTTCTTTCTGCTTGGTCATGCTATTCTCTTTTAGTTATGCTCAGCAAAATATACTTCATTCATTCTTTCATTCAACGAAGACCATAATCCTTACTCTTAGGTCTCTTTATTTCCTTACAGGGGAAGAGAGCACAGACTATTGGGAAAAAGGTCAAGAAGCAAAGATGGTCCTCCTCATATTTCTCATCAGACTTACGGAGGAGGAGCCGGAATTGTTAGAATCTTGATGTGTTTAACCATTGGATATGGAGAGATAATGGGGCCCAATATTCCACTGACTGTGTTAATTGTCAAACACATGACATATATCACTCATTTATTTTGATTTGCTGTCAGTTAGAGGTGAAATATGACTTGGTACATAATGATAACTCTAAAAGTCATTTTCAGCTTTTTCTAACTTGGGTCTTTAATCTCCCACAGGAGGAGATCAAAGAGGAAGTCAACAGTTCCTCCGAAGAGGTTACTCTTCATCATTACAGGCAGACCATGCACTAGCTCACATACTCACACTTTGGTCCAAATAGTAAGGCACATAATTGGACAGTCAGCTGCTGATTACATGTGACAAGTGAGCATGAGCAAAATATGCACGGCAAATCCACCAAGAGGCCACCAGATCTCCCAAGCTGTGTTAGCTGAGTACTGGTGCTTCTTCTCAATGTCTTCTAACAAACAGGCTATTTCAGGCAATGGAGTGCGTGAAAGTGATGGACTGGTTATTTACAGGATTAGTTTGTGTTACTTACAGAATGTGGGGTTAGGAGTGGTAAGAAAATGTGAATGCTGTACATGAATGTCAGGTAGCAGAACCCAGAAGAAATCTTCCAAGAGTATCCTGAGCAACAGTGTTGTTATCCCATTGGATATATCAGCCACTGCCTTCGTCCGCTCTTTGGAATCATCTGCATTTAATTACATATTTATTTCAAATAAAAAAGACATTCAGCCTTTCAGATTCATACAGGCCCTTGAAGACCAATCGGATCAGTCCCATTCCCTCTCATATTTCCTTGTAACTTTGCAAATTATTCCCTCTCACATGCCCTTTAAGTTATTGCCCTTACCGATGCTTCGGGGTCATTTACAATTGCCGGTTCATCTACACGTATATCTTTAGGGTGAGGGAGAAAATTGGAGCACCAAGGGATGAAACTCATGCATGTCGTGGGGAGAATATGGACAGGCAGCGTTCAAGATCAGGAGTGAACATGGGTTAGTGGTGCCATGAGTCTGCAGCACTAACTTCTGTGGCACTGTTCTGTGCTCCACTCTCTATGTCCTGCTGGCCCATTCTTCTAGGAATTATAGAATAGTAGAAGTAAAATTGCATGGCCCATTGATTCAGGCATTTTGAACAGGTTCCCAATGACTTTGAACGTTTCTATCAAATCACATTTCAATATTCTCTGTTCCCTTGATAATAATTTTTAGATTTTTTTGCATACTTAGTGCCTGGATGAGGGATAACCTCCGCACTGAAGAGGAGTGGTGAGGTTTTGATTCAAGGGGACATTGGCATTACTATTGAAGAAGGCCACACACTGCAGCTGAATCTTCGCTGGGACCGGAGTTGGAGAGAATGAAATAGCAAGGGAGGGAGATTAATGCGGGGGTGGGTGGGTATGGGCTGGCAGTGGTAGGGTGATTGTAGGCATAGAGAGAGATCCAGTGAAAGAAAATATTGAATACTTGAGGGTTGAATAAAAATAGCCACATTGTGTCAGCAAGCAAAATAATTCCTGTGCAAATGAAAATGGCAATCATTTAAGTGAGCCAATAATACAAAAATATGATCTGGTATTTTAAAAATTGTTAAGAAAAGATACACTGAATGATGATGTATATGAATAAGCAACATATTTGATTAGCAGGTGGACAAATTAACCGCATCGCAGATGAGTTAACTGCATCAGTATTGATACACAAATATGATTGCCATTATGGGACAATGGCAACATGGTTATCAAGAATGGAAACTTTAAATATCAAAGTGTATTTAGGATAGACAGGCAAAGCGGAATATGGTTTATCAGTAAAGGATGAAGTTAGTGCAATAGTGAGAAGGTATTAGCTCAGAAAATGAAGTCTGAGTAGAGCCTAAGAGGAACAACTTGGTGGATATTGTTTACATATTTCTGAACAGCACTGGTATTAATGAGGATGGCATCAAATAGGAAATTGAAGATACATGTATCAAGATATACCAATTATGGGACTTCAATCTACATGTGGACTGGCCAAGCTAAATTAGTATTAATACTATGGAGGATTGTTCCAGGATTGTGTATGGGATGGCTTTATGGACAAGAGGTGCAGGCCAACAGATTGGCCACTTTCTAATAAAAGAGGTGAGTTAGTAATCTTGTGCGGTCCATTCGGGAAAGGTCAACCAGGATTGTATTCATGATAGAATTCTTAATTAAAATGGAAAGTGAAATAGGGGAGACTTAAACTAGGTTCCTAATTCTAAACAAAGTTATGAGGAGCAAGTAGGTTCTGGTAGATTGGGAATCATCATAGAGGGCATGATGCTGGCGAGACAATAGCAAAAATTTAAAGAACAAATGTAGGAATTAGAATATTGTGCATTCCAGCATGGTGTAAAAAAAAAGAAAAGCAATGGTTTACAAATGATAACGATAGTATTAGATTCAAGGAGGAGTTGTATATGATTATCAGGATATACCTTCCATGAAGAGTGGGTCATGTCAGTTTATCCGACCTACTCTTGACATCTAGAGTCTATGCGGAGAGATAGGGTTAAGTAGGATTGTTTTCTAGTGGATCAGATGCTCTTGGGTTTTCAGAAAGCCTTTGATAAAGTCCCAGATGAAAATGTTAATAAGTGTTCAGAAGAGTGAGAGGAAGTTCTAGTTGAGTTTAGTTGCAAATTTCTGATGGGCTGGACTGTCTGCATAAGCAAATGATGTCTCTGCTGGCTGGTGAGTCTGGGATGAGAGCCACAGCCTCAGGTTAAAAGGCAAGACATTTAGTTTTGAGGCGTTTTCAATGTTGTTTAAATAAACCTCATTACACTTTCAGCAAGAACAAAATGCTGCAAGAACAAAGGCCAAATGATTTGAGTTGGTGAGAAGTCTCTAGGGGCAAGGGTCCCCTACCTTTTCATTGCTTTCATTCCCCATGGTATTTACAGCAGCTGTGACAAAGTGTGGCAAGGTTTTTTTTTGCAATTCCTGACCTCTGTTCCCTTCTGTTTGATGTATCTTGTACTAAATCTATTGGTGTAGCCATGGGATTTGGGCAAACAGTTCATAAAGTTTTTGCTCTGCCAGGCCACTTCGTCAGGTGTAAGCTGTACCTTTAAGAATGATTGATGTTCATAGTGTGAGTTGCATTCAGAATTATTGTATTTCTAGTGTGTTACAACATTGCTTCATACCTGGCATTCAATGACGTGCTCTTGAGAGCAGTGCAGAGGTTAGCTTTTTTGATTTTCGTGAGTTACTACAAAATAATTTGCATTCATGAGGGCACATTTTTAAACATGAATAAACTATGCAAGGAATATTGAATTTTACCAGCAGTACCTATGTCCCATGCATTAAAAAAAAAATGCAATTGGTAAAGTGAGATCATTGGCTTTGGAAAATTTGGACTGCTTCCCACGTTTATTTAAGGAGTCGATGGGCAATTGAGCCAGGGAGGTTGAAACTTCAATTTTGGTCTGTGCTGAATTAGCTGACATTACCAGGGGATGGTATAATTAGTTCCATTCCATCTATGTCAGGAAGATGAAGTTTGGCCGAAGTTGTTTCTTTTGCTATTCATGTCTTTCCATGCAACTTTACATGCCAGAGAAGATCAGGATATTGTTTGGTTGTGCTGTTACACCAGAGGAGAGCCAATTAACCCTCAGGATTTAGAATTACACATACAACAGGGCTTCAACCAAGTTTCTCGAGAAGAGTTGGATTCTGTAGAACCGCATCCTGCAAGTGCTACCTTTTTGTAGTAGGATAAGGAGAACGATAGTAAATTAACTTCAAATAGGAGCTCGTCATTCTGGTTCAAATAACTATTTGGCTTGGAGCCATCAGTTGAAGCAAAAAGAGTGTTGTATGGTATTGTTTGCATTAAGATTATTCGTAGTTCATATCCAAAATGCTTGCTGAAAGAAGTTAAGAAAATTAGTTTAAGATGGCTATTGGAGGAATAAGATATCTCCATGCAAGCATTCGGCTTTGCCACTCGAGTTATTGACAGCTTATCCACTGAACTATTTTAACATATGGAGCTTTGATAATGATGGTATGCTTCAAATGAAGAAGGTTATAATGGTAGTACGTTTAAAAATATTTGCTAGGTCTTTTCATGGCACGTGAATTCACAGTTGAGAAGAAGCCTGAGCTGTATTATTGACCCATTTGTATTAAACTGAAGAAAATACGATATTATCTATTAGAATTATTTTACAAGCAATCTTTTTGAACGATGTAAAAAGTTAAATTCCATTTAAAGGCAAATAATTATGGAGTTTCTAAGAGACCATTATCAACAAGCAGATTTAAAGAGAGAAGGGTTAAAATTGTGGCTGCTGGAAATTGAAATATAACATTAAATGGTGGAAATTTTTAATTTCAAGCAGAGACTATGGAGAGAATAAAAAAGTTAATGGTATAGAATAATAACTAGTCTTCAAGAACTTAAAGTTTGAAATGTAACTTATTTGTGAGTAAAGAGCCAAGAAAAAAAGTGTGGGAGAAGGAAGGTGCTGTGTGGAGTTGGTGTGGTAAGGAATGATGACGAGGGGGTGCAGGACTATATTGTTGGGGAACGGCAACGTATTAAGTGAGGGGTGATGCATAAGAAGTACGAGGAGATAAGGAAAAAAAGCAAACTATCTGGAATGAAGCTAGAGTAGTAAATTGACAAAAGGAAAGAATGTGCAAGCCTGGAGAGCTGCTAAAAGGTCCAGTAAAGAAAAAAAAAGATTTATTGAGAGGCGGGTAGTCATGGAAGATTGACAGAAGGCAAGATTTTGAAAGCCTTAAGAGCTGCTAAAAGGTCCAGTAAAGAAAAAAATAGATTTATTGAGAAGACGGGGGTGCTCATGGTGACAGCCGAACACCATCTGCTACTAAAATGAAATGTGATAATGAATTTGTGTTAACCCCAAAAGATTGTTAATTATGAAATTGAAGTAAGAAGTATTTTTGAGGTTGCTTGAGCATTGTTGGAACAATGTTGGAAGCCAAAATCGGAGTGGGAGTGAAACAATAGTAAGTCTCACCCTTGTGATTTCATTTCCATGCCAATATTACAACAGCAGGCAGATGTGTAACTGCATTCTGAAAATCACTGACTTGTCAAACTTTTCCAATTTTATTATGTTTTGGAATGCGCTCACCAACACTTGTCATCATATGTGCCAGCCAAAAAATCTGAAGTGGCCAAGTTGCAAGTTCGGTTCCATGAGACAATTTACATTTTAGAACATTTATTGATATTGTCAGTGTTCAAACTCTTAATTAATTTAAATTTTAAATGTGTGTATTTTATGTTTATTGGGGATTGAGTTCTTCTCTCCGTTGCTTGGATGTAATTCAGCTATTTTGCAGAACATTTATACAAGAGGGCTTCCAATTGACTGGCCTTTGCCTTTACAAATGAGTTGGAGAGGCTTCAATAAAGCTATGTAAACTGCTTTAGTGTGTCTTCAGAGAATCTTAACTGAGGTGATGAAATCATGAGAATATAGACCCAAGGTTAAAGCAGGGAAGAACATTTTAAATTAGTTCCAGTTAGCTAAGCATTATATGAATTTGCAAATTACACTTTATAGTTCATTTTAAACATGTATCTAGCAGTTATTACTAATTGTGCTCACTTTATGTACATGCATAGGTGAGTGAAATATTCATCCATAATCCCATTTAGAATTAAAACATAACATGCTGGAAATACTCAGCAGGTCAGGCAACATGCATGATGAGAGGAACAGAGTGGATATTTAAGTCCAATGTTTTTCATCAAACTAAATTGTTAACTCTGTTTCTCCCTGCACGGATACTGCTACAATTAGCAATATTATAAATGTTATTATTTGCAGCATTTTCCATTTTTATTTCAGATTTCTCGCATTTCTGATTAGAATAGAGTAGGTTTGTAGGTCTTAGAGCATTAAGACCTTTATAAATATATGTATTTCCTTCAAAAATCTCAAGCTGCTTGAATTCCTTCAGAAACACTGGATTGAGAGAGAGTATTTGATAAAAGCAGTTAATATTTACTTGTGCAAATGTTCTGGTGGGTCTGGTGAAGATTACCAGTTATCAGTTGTGTAGGAAGGAACTGTAGATGCTGGTTTAAACTGAAGATAGACACAAAATGCTGGAGTTTTTGTTCAGACACAAAATGTTCAGACTGAAGAAGGGTCTCGACCCGAAACGTCACCCATTCCTTCTCTCCAGAGATGCTGCCTGAGTCACTCTAGCATTTTGTGTCTATTACCAGTTGTCAGTTTCCTACCCACACACACCACTATGAAATAAAAAACAGAATTAGTTATACCAAGAAAAGTCTTGTGGCTGACATTAGTGCGCACATTGTGTATTGTTATGTCCAGAACAAGCATTGACCAAGCAACTCTATCTCCTTAACTAGTGCAAAACATAAAAAATCTCCAAAACTTTGATCTTTTTTTTTCCCGTTTTGCTTTGACTCTCCCAACTCGACATCTTTGTTCAGGGACTCGGGTTGTTTTGATGTTAAAGTTGTGAAAATTATTGGGACTGACCATATGTATTATTGGCATTTTGTAAACCCTGGTACCATCTTTTTCATGAAATTCACACCAATTTCTTCAAGTCTAATCAGCCACAAAGACGTAATAAGGTAAGTTTTATAAGATATCCATCTTTGTCCCAGTTGGCTTTGCTTAAATTGTGATTTATCAATTGATGTACCTGAAAGAATTTGTCAATATTAAGACAATGTGGCTTGACAAAAAAATTACAGAATATCAATTTCACTGCTTTTTAAAATTTGAGTTTTGGGGAACCTGCTCTAAACTGAGAAAAACTCTCCCTACATTGTAGAAATAAAAATTGAATTATACTGTTGTGTTGATCCTTTTAGTGGCACAAAAGAAGTATTAAATTTAATCATCTGGCTTAAGGTTAAGGTGTGTACTGGAACATGTCAATGCAAAAGGTTATACATTGCTCGTAATTTTGTCAGGTTTATCATCTGATCATTTTGGAGAAAGAACAATGTAGTTTTTCATATTCAAATGTGAACAATATTCTCATGTAGGTCAAGAATAATTACATGATTTATGATGGGCTGGACCCAAATTGGGTGCTGTATTTCCGATATTGCATCAGCAGTTTGGTTACTCCTTTGGCGGTAAGGCACTTTGGGATGTTCTTTAAGGATGCTTAAGATTTAGGCCTTAAAGAGCTTGTTTACATTTGTTCAGTTTTGGAATATTGTTGCAGACCAGTAAAGATATAATTATTGGAAATTCCAGAATCCTTTACCAAGAACCACGTCCTCAGTTATTAGCCCTAAATGGGCAATATGGCGGCTATGTTTTGTATTCTGTATTTTGTTCATGAAAATTATTCTGTACAAATCTGTAGAAACAAATGCTAGAAATTTTATGATCAGACTTACTACCAAGGTATAACTTTTAGCCATTATCATCTTGTGAAGAAGTCTTTTGCCTCTGAACATTATTTTGGTTATGTTAAAAGGTAAAGCATTGACTTTAATCAAATGGTTGATTTAATAACAATTTTAGCTTGTAATCAATGAATGTAATACATTTAAGTATACTTGTAGATTTCAAGTTACAATGACAGTCACATGTTCCTCTTCAGTACAGACAAAATATATGTTCAATTATTTCCAGAAACTGTCCAGACCTAGTCATGAGTAAACTGACTGTTGTGTGGCACTGCATGTTTCCAATTAGTTGATCTTTTATATATTCTTGAAATTCATCTTTTATGCTTTACTGAATAACAGAGAGTAACTACAATAAGATATTAAAGATGTGAAGCTAGGTTTATGATTAATATTCACTTTTTAAATCAGTTACCAATGTCTTTTGGTGGTTCCATTGTCTCCAGTTTAGTACTGGCCCATGCCAAAAAGCAAAGCCCATTTTCTTCTATTTGTTCATAATCAGTGTTGCTTAACCAGTGAAGTTTTACATTAAACACACTACAACATTCCCAGTCCACACATTACTGATGCAACCTCTACAGTGCCCTCCATAATGATTGGGACAAAGATCCATCATTTATTTATTTGCCTCTGTACTCCAGAATTTGAGATTTGTAATAGAAAAAAATCACATAGTTAAAGTGCACATTGTCAGATTTTATTAAAGGGGTATATTTATACATTTTGGTTTCACCGTGTAGAAATTACAGCTGTGTTTATACATAGTCCTCCATTTCAGGGCACCATAATGTTTGGGACACATGGCTTCACAGGTGTTTGTAATTGAGGTGTGTTTAAATGCCTTCTTAATGCAGGTATAAGAGAGCTCGCAGCCCCAAGTCTTTCCTCCAGTCTTTCCATCACCTTTGGAAACTTTTATTGCTGTTTATCAACATGAGGACCAAAGTTGTGCCAATGAAAGTCAAAGAAGCCATTATGAGACTGAGAAACAAGAATAAAACTGTTAGAGACACCAGCCAAACCTTAGGCTTACCAAAATCAAGTGTTTGGAACATCATTAAGAAGAAAGAGAGCACTGGTGCGTTTACTAATTGCAAAGGGACTGGCAGACCAAGGAAGACCTCCACAGCTGATGACAGAAGAATTCTTTCTATAGTAAAGAAAAATCCCCAAACACCTATCCGACAGATCAGAAACATTCTTCAGGAGTCAGGTGTGGATTTGTCAATGACCACTTTCCGCAGAAGACTTCATGAAGAGAAATACAGAGGCTACACTGCAAGATGCAAACCGCTGGTTAGCCGGAAAAATAGGATGGCTGGGTTAAAGTTTGCCAAGAAGTACTTAAAAGAGCAACCACAGTTATGGAAAAACATCTTGTGGACAGATGAGACGAAGATTAACTTATATCAGAGTGATGGCAAGAGCAAAATGTGGAGGAGAGAAGGAACTGCCCAAGATCCAAAGCATACCACCTCATCTGTGGAACACAGTGGTGGGGGTGTTATGGCTGTTGAAGGTACTGGCTCACTTATTTTCATTGATGATACAACTGCTGATGGTAGAAGCATAATGAATTCTGAAGTGTATAGGCACATCCTATCTGCTCAAGTTCAAACAAATACCTCAAAACTCATTGGCCGGCGGTTCATTTTACAATGCAAGACAATGATCCTAAACATACTGCTAAAGCACCAAAGGAGTTTTTCAAAGCTAAAAAATGGTAAATTCTTGAGTAGCCAAGTCAATTACCCGATCTGAACCCAATTGAGCATGCCTTTAATATGATGGAGAAAAATGAATGGGGACTGGTCCCCAAAACAAGCATAAGCTAAAGTTGGCTGCAATGCAGGCCTGGCAGAGCATCAACAGAGAAGACACCCAGCAACTGGTGATGTCCATGAATCACAGACTTCAAGCAGTCATTGCATGCAAAGGACATGCAACAAAATACTAAACATAACTACTTTCACTTACATGACATTGCTGTGTCCCAAACATTAAGGTGCACTGAAATGGGGGACTATGAAAAACACTGCTATAATTTCTACATGGTGAAACCAAAATGTATAATTTTGGTTTCCCTTTATTACCTTTTATTAAAATCTGATAATATGCACTTTAACCACATGTGATTTTTTTCTATTACAAATCTCAAATTGTGGAGTACAGAGGCAAATAAATAAATGATGGGTCTTTGTCCCAAACATTATGGAGGGCACTGGTATTGCCCGAGAGCTTTGTCTAATCTGGAAAAATAGGAAATCTCTCCAGGTTATGAAATTACGTTCAAATTTAATTCTGTGATAATCATATTTTAAACTAGTGTGACTACTACGGTAGTGTCACCCTGCCCTTATAGCAAACTTATTTTCAGATGAGGTGTGTGAGGTGAATGAAGCAACAACTGTTAGTTTTTAATCTCTGATCAGAGCTCAGCAATTGCATGTCCTTTGGATAAGGACTGGGCCAAGTATGGCTTCATTCTTCTCCACTAATCATTTAGTCAGTTATACCATTTTCACAAGATTACTGCTTGTTAAATGTACCATAGAATTTTCAGCATCTTCACTGCAACACGAATCTATAAGTTTGTAAAATGACAAATGATACATTTTAAACTTGAATGACATTCTTTTGTAGATCAAAGAGTGACTGCAGGTCTGCTTTATTTGTCACTTGCACCCTCAAGACTTCAAAGGTTAGAAACCAATAAATAATATTTTCACACTGCAGATTCCCCAATCAGTGTATTATCAGATATGTAGAATGTTTAGCAAGGGAGCTAATGAAACAATTTTAAATATAATCTCCTTGTGGAAATGTTGTGATTTTTTTTGTTGTTGTTGTCGTCGTCGTCATTTTTACACCTCTTCCAATTTACCAGTCTATTCAAACCAATTGGGGGCTGATCCGAGTCTGTCCTCTTCGCATTAGATTTGTTAAGATGGTTTTACAGGAACAGAGACATTGTTTGCCTGGCCGATGCAAGTTGGGTGAGGGGACTCTGAAGAAAATAAATTTTACAAAGAAGAGGGAATATAAATGTTTAAAGATTCTCCGACACAACATCAGCATTGGATTTCTAAATAGCTGGGGAGCTAACCCATTAAGCAGAGAAGAACGTCCAGTGTTACTACGTAATAGATAAAACATACATGTAATTTTATGAGCTATCATTGAGGAATGATTATTGCGATAAACCGTGATGCATTCAAAGTATAAAATGCCACACTTCCGTTATAACTGTCCAGATATGCTGGTTTTGCTATGCTGAGAAATGATTGACTTAACATCATATAATTTTAGTCTTGTTGAGAGGACATTTGTTTGCGGATGTATCTCTGGACATGCTTTCATGTGATCTTTTAGGTCATATTTCACTGAGGTCAGCTGACCTCAATTTAATAATAAAAGAAACCTGAAGGGTGTTTGTAGTCTTTAGCTAAGCATCGGACCTAGAGAGCAGAAAAATGTAATCCGAACAAGCTGGGGCAGCTCTTAACAATCCAAGGGTCATGTACAACCCTTGTACAACACTGTAAAAAAATTAACTGCACGTAGATAACAAATTATTCATAATAATTGATGGTCTCAATGACTTTAAATTCTGTTGGACAGCAATTCAAAGTTTTAAACCAGTAATTTTTCAATTATAACCAGTTTTGGTGATTAAACCATCAATGAAATGTTTGAAAAGGGAGACATTTTTGATATATTGCTGATGATTATTGAACCAGCATCTCATTCTTTTAATACTTTAAAATCACATGAGGTTCATCTGCATTTTCATCATATATGTGGTTGGTAAGCCTAGCATTGCAGAAAATCTGCCAGTAGATTACGTAACGAAATGTGCATTACTAGTTATTGCAAATCCCTTCATGCAAAGAAAGGCACCTAGTTTTCTGAAACCTGCCTTTTTAAAAATTGGTTTATTGAATTCAGCCTGTCTTCAAAGAATGAAAGTCAGAAATTATTTATTTGGTGAACTTTGAGCATTTGCACTATTGAGCAGAAAACATTTGTGGGTGTAGTCCTTCCAAATTTTCAATCCCATGTTTCCATGGCTGGTATTCCTGTGGCCCCTTGTTGTGCCTGGGTCTATCAACAGATTTCTGCGGGTCTTCCGACCTACACCTTGCCATTCATTACCTTGTGTTTATAAAGTGACAAGAGAAACCTCACCGAGGAGTGATTGCTGAGCAAAGTCTGACACAGAGCCATATAAAGAGCTGTTAGGACAAGTGCTCAGAAAAGGGTTCAGTATAGTGTCTTTTAAGCCTCCAGGTGTGGTTTCAGCAAAGCCCTGTTTAATTGTGATAAGAGATCTTGGCTTTTGTACTTAAAATCTCTTACAATGAAGGACAACATTTCATTTGCCTTCTAAATCGCTTGCAGCATTTATTTGTTTGCTCTCAGTGATTAGCGTGAAAGCGCACTCAAATAGTTTTACACATCAACATTTCCCAATTTTTTGAATTTTAAATAATACTTTCAATTTTATCCAACTCATTAAGTTCACACTTATTCACATAGCTTCTTTGCAACATCTTCACAATTCTCAATCACACACAGTTTTGTGTTGGCTGCAACGACAGATCCAAATCGCTGAGATACATTGTAAATAACTGGGACCAAGCATTGATCCTTGTGGTATCCCACAAGTCATTGCCTGCCATCGCAGAAGTAATCCATTTATTCCTCCTCTCTATTTCTTGACCAATTTTCAACCCTGTATATTATTCCAACTCCTATGTGCATTAATTTTGGATGTTTACATGGGACTCGATCAAAAGCCTTCTGAAAGTCCATATTGACCACATCCACTGGTTCTTACTTCATTATTTCACCAATTAAATCCATTAAAAACTCAGTAATACACAATTGCCCTTTCAACAATATATTCTGACTTTGCCGAGTCCTTTTGATATTTTCCAGGTGTCCTTTTATCACATTCTTTATAAAAATTCTTACATTTTCCCTTCAACTATTGTTCGGGTAACTGTTCTTCAGTTTCCTGTTTTCTCATCCTTTTTAACATTTGCTATTCTATAATTGAAAAGAACCATTAAAAAATGTATAACATTTTGAAAACTGATAACTAATGCATTCACTTTTTTTTTCATGGTTTTAATATCCTGGGATGTAAATTATCAGACTCCAGGTATGTTTTGGCCCATTAATTTATTCAGCAAAATTTATTTTACTAATCATAGTTCATTTAGTTCACAGGGTTGATGACCTTTTCGTTATTGTATTAAAGATTTTGCATGTCTTGCTATTGAGGGCGTGCAGCGTAGGTTCACTAGGTTGATTCCCGGAAAGGCGGGACTGTCGTATGTTGAAAGGCTGGAGCAATTAGGCTTGTATACACTGGAATTTAGAAGGATGAGGGGGGATCTTATTGAAACATATAAGATAATTAGGGGATTGGACACATTAGAGGCAGGAAACATGTTCCCAATGTTGGGGGAGTCCAGAACAAGGGGCCACAGTTTAAGAATAAGGGGTAGGCCATTTAGAACGGAGATGAGGAAGAACTTTTTCAGTCAGAGAGTGGTGAAGGTGTGGAATTCTCTGCCTCAGAAGGCAGTGGAGGCCAGTTCGTTGGATGCTTTCAAGAGAGAGCTGGATAGAGCTCTTAAGGATAGCGGAGTGAGGGGGTATGGGGAGGAGGCAGGAACGGGGTACTGATTGAGAGTGATCAGCCATGATCGCATTGAATGGTGCTGGCTCGAAGGGCTGAATGGCCTACTCCTGCACCTATTGTCTATTGTCTATCAGATTTAAATATTAGGCACATGGTACCATCACTCTTACTGATGTGTTGAGGTCATTAACCGTTGCTCACACTGAAGAGGGTTTGAAGCGTACGTGTTGGATGTATCTTTGTAGACAACACAAAACTGGATTAGATTGAGAATTGTGAGGACAATGCAAAGAAGCTATGTGGATTTTCCCTCCGGGGATGAATAAAGTTCTATCATTTTGTTACTTATCATCAATTGAACAACTTCTTTTCACATGGTTGTCCACTACTTTGTTGACGACAGTCTCTCTGTAAGCCACTCCTGTGCCAAATTACACTCTTTAGAATGTGATACGGCTCAAGTCTCTTGACTTTTTTCTTGCAAGCTCTTCTTGAAGCTCTGATTCCATACCGTTGTCCTCTAATTTTTCGTTGCAAACGTTTGAAATGTGAATTTCTAAGAAATTCTGGGGATATTTCCAGATCATCTCGAAAGTATTTCCGCTTTTGATTTCTTGCTGCCTCTGCTTGAAGAATAGTTGTATTTTAAATGCTACAAGTGTAATTTCAGAGTGATTTCCTGGGTGTCCTGGCCAGTGGAACTTGATGTCTCTGCATTATATATTACCAATGCAATTAGGAAGAGATTACTATTTTCTGGAAGAATTGATGTTGGAATTATTAAGTATGCATCTTCCACAATGCTACCTCTTGGGTGCCAGATTGTGGAATTTAGGATTTCAGAGTCAGAAAATGTAATTCCTTTCAAGAGCTTTGGCAGAATTTATGGTATGAGGCTTAAATTAGCAACAGTTGTGCAGCTTAGAAAGTAACAAATTTCATTGGGTGGCCTTGCTTTGCTTTCAGCAACTTATTAATCAGCTTTCTTCAGACAAATCTATAGCAGGTCCATTTATTTTTATATATGACTTTCAACATTTTTTTGGAAATAATTACACTGTGGCAAAAATATTGAAGTGGTTGTTGAGTTTGGATGACTGCCCAATAGCTCACCTCATTTTGAGTCACCTACCTCATCTATGCACTTGGCTGGGCACAGATTGTGTCGTCACTACTTCTGCTTCTTCTGGAATTTTGAAAAAAAACTATGTTATAAAAAAAAAACTATGGCCAAAGATCACTGGAGAGACTCAATGTTGTTTCAACATCCTCAGCAAGGGTGCCTGGAAAAACCATTAGATCCCTTTTAACATTCACAGACTCGTGTCTGCTTAAAGCCAAAATCCCTGTAAAATGACAGCAGCAAATTTAGCAATGGGCCCAACATTCTGCTCAGATATGTTGCAGGTTGACCCACAGTAAAATGGATATGCATTGCTCTTAAACATGAACTGAAAATGTTGCATTGCCCTCATTAGATAGTCAAATATTGGCTTGCTATTATTATTGTCATGTGTACTGAGATACAGTGAAACACTGAGTTATGTATGATATTTAGTCAAATCCATACATAAGTGCAACAGTGTAAAGAGAAAAATAGCCAGAGGGCAGAATATAGAGCTACAGCACTTTTAGTGTTTACAGCTATAAAGTGCAGATAAAAAAGTAAAACTGCAAGGTGCACAATGAGGTAGGTTGGGAGATCAGGAATGCACCCTTAGTTTATAATATATTCCTTTATTCGTCCCACACCGGGGAAATTTACAGTGTTACAGCAGCAAAGCGGATAGCAAGAGAGCAAGAGATCATTCATTATAAATAAAAGAGAGGTCTCTTTTATTATGAGAGATTGTGAGAGGTCCGTTATGTATGAGAGGTCCGGTCTGTTATGAGAGATCTGTTTAGTATTCTGATACCATGAAAGAAGAAGCTGTTGCTGAATCTGGTGGTATGCACTTTCAAGCCTTTGTAATTTCTGCCCGATGAGAGATGGCAGGGTAGGTGTTTCTTGATTATGTTGGCTGCTTTTCCAAGAGTGTGAGATGTAGATGGAGTTGAGTGGAGAGGAAGTTGTTTTGTGTGATGGGCTAGGCTGCATCTAAAAATCATTGCAATTCCTTGTACTGAAAGGAAATGAATCATGTTGAATTACCTAAAATACAGCATAAAAATATAAAGTGTAATTCTTTCAATTAATCTTGAAAATGTTGAATATCATGTCAATATCTGAAAAAGAGAGGGTTAATTGTGACCAATTATTACAAGTGCAGTCTGTTAACTAAGATTACCAACTGAATTAATGTAACATTTATGATGCCTTTTGTTCACTTTTATTTTCTCCACTTCCCCACTCAATGGTGTCATTTATCAAGTATTTTTTTCTTGTTGTGTTTTTCCATTTATCATGCACAAAAGGTGATGTCACTGTTGATTTTTGAT
Organism: Rhinoraja longicauda; assembly: GCF_053455715.1. NCBI lineage: Eukaryota > Metazoa > Chordata > Chondrichthyes > Rajiformes > Arhynchobatidae > Rhinoraja > Rhinoraja longicauda. The sequence goes on along the minus strand of NC_135957.1, from coordinate 43,339,598 downwards.
TCTGTACTGCTTGGAACTCTGCAACTTGCAAAAGGGGCAGGGGGTGGGGGGGGGGGGGGGGGGTGAGAATTGGCATGAAAGAGCACGATTTTGACATGCTGACATGAATGATGTCAGGGCTTCCTGGCCAAATCAAGTGCAATGACCCCATTGACACAAGCTACGACTGTCTTCGCTATTGTTCTCACAGTGCGTACAAAGTTGTTCAGCAAAATAATTGGCTCTCTGTAACTCCTTTGTTAACAGTGTACCGGCACATCATAGTACAAGCTCATTCTCTCCAGTAACTAATCTCCCGCGATTGTTTTACTTGGCCAGGTGCACAGCAGGTTCACTTACTCTTCAGCATTTAATTCTTCTGGCACATAACCACGTTCAAATTCTGTAAAACACAGTATAATTTATCATTGTTTCAGTGAATAAAAGCTATCACACAGGTTTGTCCAATTGCTTCAAACAAAAAATAGAAAAATTGATTTGGGTTAATTGAACAGTGCTAAAATTAATTACCACCTATTTCTCAAAGTTAATTTCTTTGAACACAACATTTGTAACAATAACTATTAATGTACTCCTACCCCCTAAGTACTTTGCCATTCAAGATTTTTGGACCCAAGCTTTAATTTTTAACATAGTGTGATCAATAAGATGGAGAATGTATATTGTACAGAATGGAAGCAGTCATGACAGTCAATGAAACATTGGTCTGAGAGCATTTCTTTGACACATATAATAGTAATTCAAACTGCTAACATATCAACCGAAGCAAAACTCCTGTCAGATGCCTCCAGAAATAAGGGCAGAACAAATAATGTGGATGTTGTCTATATGGACTTTAGTAAGGCATTTGACAAGGTTCCACATGGAAGGTTGATTAAGAAGGTTAAATCGTTGGGTATTAATAGTGAGGTTGCAAGATGGATTCAACAATGGCTGAATGGGAGATACCAGAGGGTAACGGTTGACAATTGTATGTCAGGTTGGAGGCCAGTGTCTAGTGGAGTGCCCCAAGGATCTGTGTTGGGTCCACTGTTGTTTGTCATTTACATTAATGATCTGGATGATGGTGTGGCAAATTGGATTAGTAAATATGCAGATGATACTAAGATAGGTGGAGTAGTTGATAGTGAGGTAGATTTTCAAAGTCTACAGAGAGACTTGGGCCTTTTGGAAGGGTGGGCTGAAAGATGGCAGATGGAGTTTAATGCTGATAAGTGTGAGGTGCTGCATTTTGGTAGGACAAATCAAAATAGAACGTACAGGGTAAATGGTAGGGAATTGAGGAATGCAGTGGAACAGAGGGATCTGGGAATAACTGTGCATTGTTCCCTGAAGGTGGAATCTCATGTGGATAGGGTGGTGAAGAAGGCGTTTGGTATGCTTGCCTTTATAAATCAGAGCATCGAGTATAGAAGTTGGGATGTAATGTTAAAATTGTACAGGGCATTGGTGAGGCCGAATCTGGAGTATGGTGTGCAGTTCTGGTCGCCAAATTATAGGAAGGATGTCGACAAAATGGAGAGGGTACAGAGGAGATTTACTAGAATGTTGCCTGGGTTTCAGCACTTAGGCTACAGAGAGAGGTTGAACAGGTTGGGTCTTTATTCTTTGGAGCGTAGAAGGTTGAGGGGGGACTTGATAGAGGTTTTTAAAATTGTGAGAGGGACGGACAGAGTTGACGTGGGTAGGCTTTTCCCTTTGAGAGTGGGGAAGATTCCAACAAGGGGACATAGTTTCAGAATTGAGGGACAAAGGTTTAGGGGTAACATGAGGGGGAACTTCTTTACTCAGAGGGTTGTGGCTGTATGGAATGGGCTTCCGGTGGAAGTGGTGGAGGCTGGCTCGATTTTATTATTTAAGAGTAAATTGGATAGGTATATGGATAAGAGGGGATTAGAGGGTTATGGTCTGAGTGCAGGTAGATGAGACTAGGTCAGGGAGAATGGTCGGCGTGGACTGGTAGGGCCGGACAGGCCTGTTTCCATGCTGTAGTTGTTATATGTTATATGTTGTTATATGTTATATCTGTAACTTATATATTGCCAAGACAAATGAGTGGCTGTATTAAAAGCAGCCAAAACTCCATAATCCTTTTAACTATTTTAGATTTTACCTCTTTCATTCACAAAATCATTTTCATCTGTTTATTTTTTAATTTTCTCTGATATTTTTTCCTCATATTCTCAACTTTTCGGTTATTTTTCCTTATTGTTTTACATTTCTCAGCCATAATTTGTAAAATTTGTTTTTCATTTCCCTTTATATTCTCTTTTCCTCTGGTATAATATATGATGAAAGAATGGGTCGACTGGGCTTGTATTCACTGGAATTTAGAAGAATGAGAGGGGATCTTATAGAAACATATAAAATTCTTAAAGGGTTGGACAGGCAAGATGCAGGAAAAATGTTCCCAATGTTGGTGGAGTCCAGAACCAGGGGTCACAGTTTAAGAATAAGGGGTAGGCCATTTAGGACTGAGATGAGGAAAAACTTCTTCACTCAGAATTTTGAATCTGTGGAATTCTCTCCCATAGAAAGCAGTGGAGGCCAATTCACTGGACGTTTTCAAGAGAGAGTTAGATTTAGCTCTTAGGGCTAAAGGAATCAAGGGGTATGGGGAAAAAGCAGGAACAGGGTACTGATTTTAGATGATCAGCCATGATCATATTGAATGGCGGTGCTGGCTCTGAGGGCCATGATTTATATTGAATGGCCTACTCCTGCACCTATTTTTCTATGTTTCTATAATGATTTGCATTTAAATATATCACCCTGAGTAAAAATATTCTGAAGCTCTTCATTGCACTATATTCCCATTAGAAAATTTCACTGAACCAAGGAACAGAGATCTCTTCTCTATTTGATAGATTGTTACATGCTCGGCAGTAGTTTCTTTCATTGCCTGTGTGAGCATTCAACTGATGAGTCAGGTTTTATACTTCCATTCATTAAAGCATTGAACAAGAGGCACGTTAAATATCTTAAATTTAGTAAAAGTGAATGTCAATAAGGTTTTTAAAATAAATAGGGTAGCTGTAAGTCCTGTCCCAATTACTGTTGTCTTTGTCAAGTAAAAGGTATAATTGGATTGCTGGTATCATTTGTTCTACATATGTCACATTTTCCTATTGATTCGAAATTCAAATAAAGTACCACTTTATACCTTTCAGTACAAAAAAAAACCTTTCAATACAAAAATTTGATTTTGGGGTACACATTTCAGATCAGTTATTTTATTTTATATGAAAATATTTTGTGTGATTACATCGAAAATAGTGGTCAAATATCTGAATATATTAATATTGTTTACATTACATTCTGAACTTTGCAGTGGATTATTCGTGTTCATATTTTATTAATAGTGGCACAGTGACGCAGCAGTAGAGTTGCTGCCTACAGCACCAGAGGCCTGTGTTCTATCCTGACTAGTGGTATGGAGTCTGTATGTTTTCCAGATGATTGTATGATTGTTCGTTTTCTCTAGATGCTCTGGTTTCCTCCCACATTCCAAAGACATGCAGGTTTGTAGATTCATTGGATTCTGTAATTTGTCTCTAGTGTGTTAGGATAGAACTAGTGTACAGATGATCGCTGGTCAGCATGGATTCCATGGGCTGTTTTCACACTGAACTAAACTAAGGCAGAAGCACATTGAAGACAAATATTAATGCTTAATGGACTGAACTAGTTGTTAGATATTATGTCAAATTTGGCATAAGAGCAAAGTTATTAAACATGCAAAGTATGCACAAAACCATCCCCTCTTTTAAAGCTTCTGAACAGTCCAGGCACAGGTTAAAAAACTGTCTGTATCGTCCCCTTTGCTCCATCTATTGTGCTTGAGTTTGACTTGATTGTATTTATGCGTAGTATAGCTGAACTGTTTAGATAGCATGTCAAATTAAGCTTTTTCCTTTACAGTGCCTGTGACAATAATAGATCTGAATAAAGTGTAATGAACTAGGTTGCTGAGTTACTTACAAGCATAAATAATCAGGTTGGAATATGAGGTTATTACAAAAACAGTAACTTAAAATGGTGAAAATATTGTTTTAATATTAACAGATATAAAATGTTCAGAAAAGAGAGGAAAGGAAGAAAGGTGGGGTGGCATTTCTGATTGGTGAAGATACTGCAGCATTGGAAAAAGACCATTGTCTTGCTGTGGCACGACCAAAATCCATTTAGTTAGAGTTCAGAGTGAGGAATGGATTATTATAATATCAGATCAACTCCATTCCCCTCTCACTGTCGCACTTTGTGCACAAAATTACAGAGGAACTATAGAGATGAACCTAGCGAACCTGAATTAACCAAATATCCGAAGATAGACACAAACAGTTGGAGTAACTCAGCGGGTCAGTTAGCATCTGTGGAGAAAAGGAATAAGTGACGTTTTGGGTTGAGACCCTTCTTCAGACTGAGTGTGAGGGGAAAGGGAAATGACCTGAGACGTCACCTATTCCTTTTTTTCAGAGATGCTGTCCGACCCACTGAGTTACTCCAGATTTTTGTGGCTGTCTTCAATTTAAACCAGCATCTGCAGTTCCTTCCTACACACTTAACCACCTATCCATTGGATAATGTTGGAATAAAGGAAATGGAAGGAAAGGAATTTCTAAAATATATTCAAGAGAACTTCTTTGAGCAGTTTGTTCAATGTTTAACAAGGAAAGAAGCATTTCTGAATCTGGTCCTGGAGACTGAGATGAGCCAAATGAATCTAGTGTTAGTGAAAGATCATTTGGATAAGAATGATGATTTGCATCAAAAGGTTTAAATTAGCAATAGACAAGAACAAGAAAAATCCACAACTAAACAGCAAGCAGCGCAATTTAAATAGGATTGAGGGGAGATATTTTTTTCTCTTTTTTTTCTTTTTCGATTTGTCCTTTGTGGGCAAGATCAGTATTTATTGGCTATCCTTGATTCCCATTGAGACAGAGGTTTGGAGCTTCTTTCTTGATTATGCCTGTTCTTCTTGGAGTGGAGATTATGGTTTTATGTAAAACTGAATTTAAAAATTGATGAGAAAACGAATCATTTAAGGAGGAAATGTCTCCAGTACAGGTTGAACCAAAGGTGAACCAAACCCAGGATTCCTTGGGTGTCAAACAAGATAGAGAATGTAATGGATTTTAAAAGGAGCAAGAATGATCCTGCTTGGTGAATTATTCATGGGATCTGGAGTAAGAAGTGACAGGTGTTCTCTGAGAGCAGACCACTGGACCAATGTGCCTTAAGGAAATATGATATAAAAATGAGGCATGAATGTTTAAGATAATGGATGGGCCTCCAGCCAACAAGGATACTTTGTCCTGGATAATAGTGGATGTTGATTCCTGGAATGGCATGGTTGTCATATGAGGATAGATTAAGCAGACCAGACCTATACCATTGAATTTAGAAAAAATGAGGGATAATCTCATTGACATGTACACTTTTTTTCACAAAAGCTTGACAGAGTAGAAATGGAATTGAAGTTTCTCTTGGCTAGGATCAGTAGAACCAGGAGTTACTATTCCAAAGTAAGGACGTGCCAGTTCAGGACAAGATGAAAATAAATTTCTTCACCAGAAGATGGAGAAACTGTAAGATTTTCTACCCTGATGCTTTGTTGCTTAGTATATTCAAGACAGGGACTGATATATTTTTCATTGAGTCATAGAGTGATACAGAGTGGAAACAGGCCCTTCGGCCCAACTCACACACACCGGCCAACAATGTCCCAGCTACACTAGTCCCAATTGCTCGCGCTTGGTCCATATCCCTCCAAACCTGTCCTGTCCATTTACCTGTCTGTTTCTTAAACGATGGGACAGTCCCAGCCTCAACTACCTCCTCTGGCAGTTAGTTCCATACACCTGCCACCCTTGGTGTAAAAAAGTTACGCCTCGGATCCCTATTAAATCTTTTCCCCTTCATTTTGAACCTATGTCCTCTGGTCCTCGATTCCCCTACTCTGGGCAAAAGACTCTGTGCATCTACCCGATCTATTCCTCTCATGATTTTGTATACCTCTATAAGATCTGCCCTCATGCTCCTGCGCTGCAAGGAATAGAGACCCAGCCTACTCAACCTCTCCCTATAGCTCACACCCTCTAGTCTTGGCAACATCCTCGTATATCTTTTCTGAACCCTTTCAAGCTTGACAATATCTTTCCTATAACATGGTGCCCAGAACTGAACACAATATTCTAAATACGGTCTCACCAACATTTTATACAACTGCGACATGACCTCCCAACTTCTATACTCAATACTCTGACTGATGAAGGCCAAAATGCCTTTGAGCACCGTATCTACCTGCGACTCGACCTTCAAGGAACCATGCACCAGTACTCCTCGATCCCTCTGCTCTACAACACTACCCAGAGGCGTACCATTTACTGTGTAGGTCCTGCCCTTGCTCGACGTCCCAAAATGCAACACCTCACACTTCTATGTATTAAATTCCATCAACCATTCCTCTGCTCACCTGGCCAATCGATCCAGATCTTGCTGCAATCATTCATAGCCGTCTTCACTATCTGCAAAACCACTAACTTTTGTATCATCAGCAAACTTGCTAATCCTGCCCTGTATGTTCTCATCCAAATTATTGATGTAGATGAAAGATGACAAACAGTAACGGGCTCAGCACCGAACCCTGAGACACACCACTAGTCACAGGCATCCAGTCTGAGAAGCAATCTTCCACCATTACCCTCTGCTTCCTTCCATGGAGCCAATTTGCTATCCATTCAGCTATCTCTCCTTGGATCCCATGCGATCTCACCTTCCAGAGCCGCCTACCATGCAGAACCGTGTCGAACACCTTACTGAAGTCCATATACACAACATCTACAGCTCTGCACTCCTCAACCTTTTTGGTCACGTCTTCAAAAAATCAATCAGATTTGGGAGACATGACCTTCCAAGTGCAAAATCTTGCTGACCATCCCTAATCAGCCCTTGCCCATCCAAATGCCTGTATAATCTATCCCTCAGAATACTCTCTCGTAACTTTCCAACTGCAGATGTTAAGCTCATAGGCCTATAGTTCCCAGCATTTTCCCTAGAGCCCTTCTTGAAAAGAGGCACAACATTCCAATCTTCCGGCACCCCTCCCGTATTTAAGGACGACTCGTAAATTTCAACCAGGGCTCCCGCAATTTCCTCTCTAGCTTCCCGCAATGTCCTCAGATATATCAGATCAGGCCCTGGAGATTTGTCTACTTTCAAACACGACAGTACCTTCAGTACTACTTCGACAGTAACCGTGACTGCTCTCAAGACATTTCCAGTGACTGCTCCAATTGTCTTTCTCCTCGGAAAATACAGAGGAGAAATACTCATGGGCTACTCATTAGCCCATCTCCTGTGGCTCCACACAGAAGTGACTGCTTTAATTCCTGAGAGGTCCCACTCTCTCTCTCCAGTTACCCTTTTCCCCCTTATGTATTTATAAAATCTTTTGGGTTTGTCCTTAATGCTACCCGCCAGAGTTATTTCCTGAACCCCTTTTGCCCTTCTGAGTTCCTTTTCTATTTTACTCCTCAGTGAAGAAGATGAAGGTGTTAGAAAATAGTAAAAAATCAGATGTGATCTCAATGAATGGTAGAGCAAAGACAAGGTGTCAAATGTCTGACTTCTGATTTTATTTGTTATGATCTTCTTGAGTATTGCTGGAGCTGTGTTCATCTCTGAGAGGAGAATAATGATATCCCACCCCTCATGTGTGTCTTGTAACTAGTGGAAGTACTTTGGGGTACTGGAAAGTAAGGCATTCTCTATTCTTGTAGCCACACAAGTTGTAATTGTCAGGTTATGGTTCTTGATGTTGACAATAATGTTGAATGGCAAGGGTAAGTGATTAGACACTGTGGTTCAGTTGCTTGACCTTTGCGTGGCACAAATATTCTTGCATGGCAGAACAGGCTGGAGTTGAATAACGCATTCATGTCTCTGTGTTCCAATATTTTCTGGATTACAATTTCTCCGTGTTCCAATATTTTCGGGACAACTATTTCTCACACTCAAGCCTTTAACGTAAAAACAAAGTAAGAAAACAGTTACTCAATAATGAGAAAGTATGTGTTATAATTGTTTATTGTAATACAAATTTTGGGTTTTAAAAAAACAAAACAAAATAGTGATTATGTAACAAGTGAATATATGGAAATGCACAAATATAAAGTTTTGCAATTAATAGTTGTAATGAGCAGCCAATTTCTACATGGAGAAGTTAGTGGAGTGAATGCTACCCTACAATGTATTTCAAATTGTTTGTGGGTTGTGGGTTTTTGCACAACCCACAAAGCTGATTTTCTCAGGCCAGTTGTTAGACTTGGGTGGGTATACATTTGTTCTGATGCTTATTTATAAACCAGTTGTTGGTGCATTACAATGTATCTCTGCTTTTAAAATATCTTATTTTAAACACTTGTAAAATTATGGATGTTAAAAACATTTGTTAAAGGCTTCAGAAACAGGGTATAGTCTTGCTATTTAGTGTATACTGAGTGCTGCTGTTATACAATGGGAGATGCAAGAAACTGCAGATGCTGGTTTACAAAATGAGGCAGAAAATGCTGAAGTAACTTAGCAGGTCAGGCAGCATCTCTGGAGAATATAGATAGGTGATGTTTTGGGTCAAGACCCTTCTTCAGGCATTCTTCAGACATGTCAGATGCTACCTGACTTGCTGAGTTACTCCAGCATTTTGTGTATTTTGCTGTTGTACCATATTGGACCTTTAATAATTGTACCAAGATTCAGTTCACAATGGAAGGCAAAAATGTTGATCATGATATTAAAATTTTGTCAAGTGTTTCATGTTGGGGAAAGATAATCTGTTCCTTTGCTTGACCATATTTTGAACAGTCGGCAGAAATAAAAGGTATTGAATGAAATAACAGGATGTACAACAATACATTAAAACTACACAACTAACACAGACATGTTTTTGCTGCCCTAATGTGCTTTTTAGGTCCTTCCCAGATATCTTAACCATTCCTGCAGGTCTCATCAGTCTGTGTTGCTCTGTTGGATTTATTCAGATTCTTCTTAACCTGATTTTTTTTTTTAAAGAAGGCACAAATCTGAAGGCTGGGAAAGTGAAAATTTAAACTTATTCTGATAAAGGTTAAAGGTTATTAAAAACATATGACTCAACAAGTGATATTGAAGGTGTGGATTCAGTAATTACTTCAAGCTAAGAACAGGTACTGCCTGAAGGAGTAATTAGACAAAAGGGACTTGGAAGTAATTGGACACCCTTTTCTGACTATAACTTGAGTACAAGGCTAGTTTGATAGATACAGCTTCAACCAATGTTTATTTTCTGTTATTTTGGCCCATAGATTTGGTGCTGTTGAGTAGTCTGTTAGAATAGAGAGGCTGGCTAAAATTTAGCCTTGGCTCCATCTCCAGAAATTGCCTGCAACCTTTCACATCACCAAAGTAGTGAGTTTTTTTTAACAGTTTTTGGAATATGGTAGGTTTCACCTATTTCCTGTGCCATGCTTTTCATTGTCCAAACATATACATATTGGATAAAGCTATCCATGACGTAGTTATTGAGCAAAACTTGCATACCTAACGTGCATTATTTATACACTACTATGAAGGGCAAACAGATTAATACAAAGTGAATTTGGAAATGTGTTTGCTTTTGGTCTATTGTAGATCACGTTTGTAGGTCAATAAATAATGTGAATGAAAGAAATAAGACAAATCTGGACATAAAAATATTCCACCAAAAGAGAAGCGAAAATGAAAAAAAATATCTCACAACTGATGGAGTGAGAATGTGTCCTCTTTTTAGTAGTGAAATATTAGTCTTTTATGCTTTGGTCCAACACTCAGGCACTTTTGAGGACCTAAAGACCTCTTGATTCTCATTGAAACAATTGAGCTTGTGGCCTAAGTCTTGGAAGTGATGCCACTGATGACTTCAATAACGAGTCTCTAATCTCCAAGGAGTGAATACAACTCAAATCAAAAGATTTGGAATAACCAGAAATGCTTTTCACCAGTTGTATACCAACTAAGTACCTTTGCATGTGTAAGGTGTTTATTTTGAAACTAATATTTCAAAAAGATTCGTGTAAAAGTTGATTTATAGTTAAATTGTCAGTCAGTACATATCTTAATGATTGATTTTGCCTGCTTTAAATTACAGTGTCTAATATGGCAATATTTATCAACTACTTGATTAAATTGCTTTATTTTTCAAAACAAATCATTCAAAATGAAGCAAATTAACATTATTATTCTGATTATATTGGATTAAACCAATTAGTGTATACAATAGGAAGCTTTATATCATTACCAGCCAATGCACAATTTTCTTAATAAAGACATGAATTCCTGCCGATTTTCTCTTAAGGTACAGAAACTTTGGCATGATTTAAATCTGATAGATTACCATTGATCTGATGTTTAATTGTCCAGCCACAGAAATATAATGCAAATCATAGGATACTTTTATTACATTTAGTGACTTATCTCCTTACTCTCCAAAAACAACACTATATAGGATCAAGTGAACACAGTCCAGTCCATTTCACAAACCAACCGCAACCCCCCCCCCCCCCCCCCCCTCCATTTGATACCATCGACACTTAATGCTGCCTCAGGAAAGCAGCCATAATAACAATAATAATAAGTACTTTATTAGTCCCACAACGGGGAAAGTTGCAGGGTTACAGCAGCAAAGTGGATAGCAAAATAAATAAGCATTCATTAAAAAATTAAAATAGCGGTAATTATCTTTATTTACTGGTCTGCTGGGAGCAGTGCTGATTGTGCAGTCTGATGGCAGCAGGAAGGAAGGACCATCGTGAAGAATAATCATCAAGGGTCAATTATCAGTAATAATTGTCTTATTTCTTTCATTCACATTTTTTATTGACCTAAAAACATGATCGACAATAGACCAAAAACAAAAAATGTTCCAAATTCAAAAGCCACTTTATATTAATCTGTATGCTCTTCATTGTTGTGTATAAATTAGACCAAGTGGACCCATTGGGCCCAAACCCCTCCTGCATTGGTGCAGCACCCTCTCCTCCCCCCCCCCCTTCTCCCACCCTCCGTTTCCCTCCCCCACTCCATCCCCCTCAACCCCCCTTATCCTCCCTCCTCCCCCCTCCACGCCTCCTCCCCCTCCCCTCCCCCCCCACTCCACCCCCCTCAATCCCCCTTATCCTCCCTCTCCCCTCCCTCCCTCAGAGATAGAGTTAAACTTTAAAATATGAATAACTTTTAAAATATAACACCGATTTCAATTAAACTTCTTCCATTAGCACCAAAGGGATGACGGTGAGTAAGGTGGGCCTAAAATTGTCGCTCTATCATGTGCCGATTTGGCTGCAGTTCAGGAACAAACAAACAAACAAATGAGAGTTTTAGTATATAGATGATATAAGTTAGGTATGCAAGTTTTGCTCCATAACAACGACATTCTTTCATCTTCCCCTCTCATCGAGCAGAAGATTAAACTTCTAAAATATATTCCTGTTCCATCCATCATTGCTGGGTCGTAATCGTGGAACTCCCTCTCCAAAGTTTTGTGGAGTGCTTTCACCACACAGGCTGCAGCAGTTCGAAGTCAGATCACCCACACCCTCTCAAGGCCACAAAGGATGAATACAAAATTTTCACCGTACTAATGATACCCTCAGCTCAGAAAAGCGCTAAAAAAACTTTAATTCAATACGTTTCCCAGGTATAGTAATAAACAAAGCAGGCAGTACTTTATTGGTTTGGAGTTTATACTGGATGCTATCTGGTTTCAGTTTTGCAAAATTATGTAAACCAGTGAATTTCTTGGGATCAGTTGGCAGTGAACTACAATGCTAAGGTGTGCTGGTGTTGAATGAATTTTTACCTCGTAAAACAAAAATGCCTGTGCTACACCCATCATACAAGAAATGTAGGTAAATATTGAACAATTGTGCTCTGGGCACAAAGCTTTCCTTGCTAGAGAAACATAAAGAGAGTTCAGGCATGGAACTCAACAGGCTTTACAAGATTTTCCCATCATTAATTTTAATGGCTGAAGAACCTTATGCACCTTAGGTTGACCTCTGCACCTTAGCTCCTGATGTGCTCTTTGGGTGAAGGAAATTTGAGATTACAAAAGCGTATCTTGTAATATTGCATTGCAGGGTTCTCCTGGTGCTAATGATGTACAATTTGCAAAATGGCCAGGTGATTTGTATAATTGAGATTAGTAGCATTCAGAAGAAATAACAGTATGACTTAAATAACAGTATAATAGGTTAACTTTAGTGTGCTGAAGGATTGTAAGTGAGAGAAGAAAAAAGATATTGCAAGAATTATTACTGGTTAATTCTTGGCCATTTTGATGTGGATATCCACAAAATCATGTTAGCACAAAGACAAGATTTGGTAATCAAGTAATCTAACCTAACCTATTTTTAAGAAAGTTGGCTAATTATAAATTGCAAGTTCTACATATGACTTTAAATTGTTATTTTGCATGCTGAGCAACCTAGAGTTCCAGGTGCATATAATTATTGTGCTACTTTTTGTTCATCCAAAGAAATTGTATATTCTCATTAATAATAAAAGAAATAGCAATTGAAGTGTTAAGTGACCGTCTGAGAATCAAATGCATCAACGCAAGTCTCCAAGATTTGCCCTTATGATTTTGCAATTACTCGAGAAAATACTATGAAACATTTCAAAGTCCTCCACTCTTTGGAGTTTTTAAGACCTTTTCATTTAAATGCTATTAATGCTGAGAAAAGGGCTCTTAAATTGCATTACAACATTAAAAATAAACTCCTTTGTCACTGTGCCTCACTAAATAGCAAGTATTGCCAATTGGGTGACAGTTCATGGGCTTCATTGCAAAGTGGAAAATAGTTTGAAAGGACCGTACAATATAATGAATATTTCATCCAGGTCTTTTAAAAAAAAGATATGCTTGAAAATAAGTATTAATTTGGATGAAAATTGTAGAATCAAGGGGCACAACGATTCAACAAACAAAGCCATTACAGAAATCAGGTAACACCGAAGTATAGATAACTGGAGATAATCAAATGTTTGTCTGCCAAACGTACAGGTGAGACATAAGAAGCACTTACAGAGATGAGGGAAAGATGCTTTAATATTTGGCTGAGCATGTCAAGCAAGCACTTTTCAAAGGCAGGCAAATATAACGTCGTTTAGAGATAATGGGCTGGATTCTGCAGTCAGCTGGGGGACCACCCTGTTCACTTCATTGCTGTGTGTAAAGAGAGATCGGGAAAGAAGAGAAAACCTTGTTAACCAATTTAAAGTAAAATATGAAGTTCTCTAGTATCTGTAATCCCCGGAAAGATAAACCAATGCAGTTAATCCCAAGAGCATCCAGCAACCCAGGCAAAATGGATGGACAGAAAAGGTAAGTTACAATTTCAGTTATAATTCCTTCATGGAAACAGAAGCACCCAGGCAGAGCTACTTAATGGAAAGAGGGGAACCTAATAAGTATCCTTCTAACTAACATTAATTAAACACAAAATATTTTTAATGTATTTCTTGATATGTCCTGTGGTTGTATTTCAGGGATTATCCCCTGGTTTTCTAACCGCAATGCTTGCCTGCTATGCTTGCCAACTATTGGACCTTGTAGGCTTTGGCAGCATATGGCATTCTGGCTCATGAACACTTTGCTCCGAAGAAGCTTTTCTTTATATGCCAAGGGTTTAATCATTTGTAATTATCAGCAGCTTGTTACACGGGGTTAGTGAATCGTTGACAACATGTTTTAAACCATAAAAACACAAACAGAAGCAGGACAAGACCACAAACTCCCAAGCCCATTCAGACATCCAATAAGCATTCCAGTTCTTGGTTCCATCAGTCCAAAAATCTGCTTATCTAAGCCTTAAAAATGACAACTTTCACAGCTGTCTCGGATAGAGAATTTCAAAGAGTCACAAATCTCTGAGAAGAATTCCTCCTTGCAGTCCTATATCCTGAGACTCTCAAACTCACAACTTCACTAAATCCATCCTCTCAAGTCCCTCTGAACCTTATTCTCCAATAGACAATAGGTGCAGGAGTAGGCCATTCGGCCCTTCGAGCCAGCACCACCATTCAATGTGATCATGGCTGATCATTCTCAATCAGTACCCCGTTCCTGCCTTCTCCCCATAACCCCTGACTCCGCTATCCTTAAGAGCTCTATCTAGCTCTCTCTTGAAAGCATTCAGAGAACTGACCTCCATTGCCTTCTAAGACAGAGAATTCCACAGATTTACAACTCGCTGACTGAAAAAGTTTTTCCTCATCTCTGTTCTAAATGGCCTACCCCTTATTCTTAAACTGTGGCCCCTGGTTCTGGTCTCCCCCAACATTGGGAACATGTGTCCTGCCTCTAACGTGTCCAACCCTTTAATAATCTTATATGTTTTAATAAGATCCCCTCTCATCCTTCTAAATTCCAGTGTACACAAGTCTAGTCGGTCCAGTCTTTCAACATACGACATTCCCGCTATTCTGGGAATTAACCTAGTAAACCCACGCTGCATGCCCTCAATAGCGAGAATATCCTTCCCCAAATTTGGAAACCAAAACTGCACACAGTACTCCAGGTGCAGTCCCACTGGGGCCCTGTACAACTGCAGAAGGTCCTCTTTGTTCCAATACTCAACTCCTCTTGTTATGAAGGCCAACATTCCATTGGCTTTCTTCACTGCCTGCTGTACCTGCATGCTTCCTTTCAGTGACTGATGCATTAGGACACCCAGATCTCATTGTACATCCCCTTTTCCTAACTTGACACCATTCAGATAATAATCTGCCTTCCTATTCTTACCACCAAAGTGGATAACCTCACACTTATCCACATTAAACTGCATCTGCCATGCATCCGCCCACTCACACAGACTGTCCAAAACACCCTCCAACCTCATAGCATCTTCCTCACAGTTCACACTGCCACCCAGCTTTGTGTCATCTGCCAATTTGCTAATGTTACTTTTAATCCCTTCATCCGTCATTAATGTATATTGTAAATAGCTGCGGTCCCAGCACCGAGCCTTGCGTACCCCACTAGTCACTGCCTGCCATTCTGAAAGGGACCCATTTATCCCCACTCTTTGCTTTCTGTCTGCCAACCAATTTTCTATCCATGTCAGTACCCTACCCCCAATACCATGTGCTCTAATTGTGCACACTAATCTCCTATAAGAGACCTTGTCGAAGGCTTTCTGAAAGTCAAGGTACACTACATCCACCGGCTCTCCCCTGTCCATTTTGCAAGTTACATCCTCAAAAAATTTCAGAAGATTAGTCAAGCATGATTTTCCCTTTGTAAATCCATGCTGACTCGGAACGATCCTGTTACTGCTATCCAAATACTCCGCAATTTCGTCTTTTATAATTGACTCCAGCATCTTCCCCACCACTGATGTCAGACTAACTGGTCTATAATTTCCTGTTTTCTCTCTCCCTCCTTTCTTAAAAAGTGGGATAACATTAACTACCCTCCAATCCACAGGAACTGATCCTGAATCTATAGAACATTGGAAAATGATCACCAATGCGTCCATGATTTCTAGAGCCACCTCCTTAAGTAGCCTGGGATGCAGACCATCAGGCCCTGGGGATTTATCAGCCTTCAGTCCCATCTGACAACCCAGCACCATTTCCTGCCTAATGTGAATTTCCTTCAGTTCCTCCGTCACCCTAGGGTCTCTAGCCACTAGAACATCTGGGAGATTGTTTGTATCTTCCTTAGTGAAGACAGATCCAAAGTACCGGTTCAACTCGTCTGCCATTTCCTTGTTCCCCGTAATAAATTCCCCTGCTTCTGTCTTCAAGGGACCCACATTAGCCTTAACTATTTTTTTCCTCTTCACATACTTAAAGAAGCTTTTGCTATCCTCCTTTATTTTATTGGTCAGCTTACCTTCGTACCTCATCTTTTCTCCCCGTATTTCCTTTTTAGTTATCTTCTGTTGCTCTTTAAAAGAGTCCCAATCCTCTGGCTTCCCACTCTTCTTTGCTATGTTATACTTATTCTCTTTTATTTTTATGCTGTCCTTGACTTCCCTTGTCAGCCACGGGTGCCTCTTACTCCCCTTAGAATCTTTCCTCCTCTTTGGGATGAATTGATCCTGCAACTTCTGCATTATTCCCAGGAATACCTACCATTGCTGTTCCACCGTCTTCCCTGCTAGGGTTTCTCATTTCTATCCATAGTGATTCTACATCTCCTGATTCTATGTCACCCCTTGCAAGGGAGTGAATATCATTCCTTACCAACAGAGCGACCCCACCCCCTCTGCCCACCTGTCTGTCTTTTCTAAACGTTGTGTACCCCTGAATATTCAGTTCCCAACCCTGGTCCTCTTGTAGCCAATGATCACTATTTGCACGCAAACCCCTGAGTCACAGATGCAATCTCCTGAATTTTTCCTCATAAGACAATTCCATCATCCTGAGAATCAGTCTGGTATACATCTTTGCTGCATCACCTTTTATGCGCCTTCTTCGATAAATAATGTAAGCAGTGCTCCAGATAACAGTTTCACCAAGCTCCATAGACTACCTTATTCTCCTTGCTAATTGCATGCTGAACATACTTTTGCAATCTTGTATATTGAAACCCATACCTCTTTGAACACCGATATTTAATAGTGTTATAATAGTTAAAGAAAGCTTTCTACCAAATATCACCTTTACCTCATTAACTTTTTCACTGCCCACCTAATGTGTATAAATTGAATTGCAGACACTTGGTGTTTTGGTCACAACTTATTTTCCCAACACCTCAAACCTGGATAAATGACATTTATTGCCGACATCTAAGACATCAATGCAGGTCATAAAGCATAAAGGAAAATGTTCACAACAGCAGAAAAAATGATCGAGATGTGTATTGCTGTGACTGGTTTGATAAGATTTTGTCCAAAATAGTTGATGTTTTAAATTTTTTCTTGTGTCTGGAGTTGGCTAGAAATTGACATTGTAAATTTACATTTGAAATGTGGTACACAATAGTAAGTATGGACAGTAAAGGGATTTCAGTTCAAGAACTGTACACTGAGATAAATAAAATGATTCAATTCTGTTTCCATAAATGCTTGCAAGACAGAAAGTAATATATTGTCAGTATTGCCTTGGAATATATAGGGAAATAAACACAAAAATCTATCCAAGTAGCCAGGTTCAAATTTATGTTTGTCATTGATCAAAATTCTCCAATCATGGATCTCTTATAATCCTCCATAAAGAATGGAACTGAAATATTAGACATGACAAAGAATGGGATGTGGGTGGGGAGGAGAAGAGATCTCTGTTCATGAGAAGTGTAAAGCTTGCTTCCAGCATATGTTTGTTTCCATTTGCATGATACTTTTTCAATAACTTCAACAAAAAGGAAAGTTGCACAACCTGTGATCAGCCATAAAACAAGTTCAATACATTTGTATACACATAGGGTGAATATAGGAATGGCATTGTTTCCTTACATGGAAGACTCATGTTTAATCTAAATGGTTGAAGAAACTCCTGAAGAGGGAGTTAATGATTATCAGGAAGGTGCTTAAAAGCCCTCTGTTCTCACGTGGGCGGAACTCATGCTCTGGAGTTGGCGACTGTAGATTAATTTTGGCATGAACTTTGAAAATTGAGCATTCCAATGAATCCAGACTTGGAATTCTGAATCAAAGGGTTTAAACATAGATCATGGACCAGTGCAGCACAAGAACCCCAATGTCTGTGCTGAACATGATGCCAAGACCATTGCTTATCTATGTGTACCTAATCAATATCCTTCCTTTATCTGCAAGTCCATATGCCCATTTAGAGTCTCACTTAAATGCTACTGACAAACGTGCTGCAATCATCACTCTTGGCAGCACATTCCAGGAACTTGTCACCCTCTCTGTAAAATAACTTGCCCTCTAGTAAATCTCTATGCCCTCTAGTAGTTGATTTTTCAATCTTGGGAAAAAAGGTTCTAACTGTCTACCCCATCTATGCCTCTTATAATTTTTATATATTTCTATCAGGTTTCCCTGCAACCTCTGGCATTCCTGAGAAAACAATCCAAGTCTGTCCAACCTCTTCCTATAGCTAATTCCCCCTAATCCAGGCATCATCTTGGTAAACCTCTGCACATCTTTCCAAAGCCTCCACATCCTTCCTGTAATGGAGATTAGACAAATTACATGTGGGTAAATAAAGATGTTGACAGATAGCAGGGAAATGTAATTGCAAAATAACTGAGGACTTAGGCACACATCCTGAGAATTTAGGGCTCACCCATAGTTGAACTGGAAAGGATTTCTTTCCTCCAACTGGCACAAGCGGCGGCACAGTGGTACAAGGATAGAGCTGCTGCCTCACAGCACCAGAGATCTGGGTTCAAAGGTTTCAAAAGTGTTTTATTGTCACGTGTACCAATTAAGGTACAGTGATATTCGAATTACCATTCATCCATACTAAAAAAAGTAACAAGACACACAACTACATAGAAACATAGAAAATAGGTGCGGGAGTAGGCCATTCGGCCCTTCGAGCCTGCACCGCCATTCAATATGATCATGGCTGATCATCCAGCTCAGTAACCTGTACCTGCCTTCTCTCCATACCCCCTGATCCCTTTAGCCACAAGGGCCACATCTAATTCCCTCTTAAATATAGCCAATGAACTGGCCTCAACTACCTTCTGTGGCAGAGAATTCCACAGACTCACCACTCTCTGTGTGAAGAAATATTTTCTCATCTAAAGTCCTAAAAGACTTCCCCCTTATCCTTAAGCTGTGACCCCTGGTTCTGGACTTCCCCAACATCGGGAACAATCTTCCCGCATCTAGCCTCTCCAACCCCTTAAGAATTTTATATGTTTCAATAAGATCCCCACTCAGTCTTCTAAATTCCAGCGAGTATAAGCCTAGTCTATCCAGTCTTTCTTCATATGAAAGTCCTGCCATCCCAGGGATCAATCTGGCGAACCTTCTCTGTACTCCCTCTAAGGCTAGAATGTCTTTCCTCAGATTAGGAGACCAAAAATGTACACAATACTCCAGGTGCGGTCTCACCAAGGTCCTGTACAACTGCAGCAGAACCTCCCTGCTCCTATACTCAAATCCTCAAATACATAAAATTGAACATAAACATCCACCACAGCAGATTCCCCACAATCCTCACTGTGATGGAAGGCAATAAAGTCTAAACTTCATCCCTCTTTATTCTCCAGCGGTTGGGGCAGTCAAGCCATCCGCCAGGGTGATCAAAGCTCCCGCAGCCGATTCTGACTATGGGTGCAGTCTGTGCAGAGTTTGCACATTCTCCCTGTCACCGCATAGGTTTTCTCCCAGTGTTCTGGTTTCATCCCACATTCCAAAGATGTGCAAGTTTGTAGGTGAACTAGCTTCTGTAAATTGCCCCTAGTGTGTAGGCATGGAATTATAAAATGGGTGATCATGGTCGGTGTGGACTCGGTGGCCTGAAGGGCCTGTTTCTACATTGTATCTCTAAACCAAACTAAACGGTCAAATAAGTAGCTATCCCACATTATTGAACAATATGACATATGCAGGAGCATATAAATGTGCTTTAACATTACTGGAAATCCATGACCCGCCGTGGATTCTTGCAATGGCTAATACCAGAAGTGCACAGATGTATTAATGATATAGTTTCATTTACTTTTGTTTCACAAAATCAAAGATCTTCCAACACCATGGCACTTTTCTGTGACAGCTTAGTTACATTGTGCAATGGAGGCTATGAGATACCTCCCGGTTTAATTTTTTTGTCTCTGCAGTTCAGTCACTGATGAATCTGGGCAGAAAATTTAATTTGGTATAATATAAATGTAAAAATGATACTCTAATATGGTGACAGGGAACATACCTAGAATTGCGATACAGACTTTCTGGTGGTAATAGTCTTTACTTTAGACTTCTGAGTGCCGTGGTGCCTTGTGGCTGCGGCTCATCGGCAGTCTGTCTGTCTTTTTTCTCTTTGTCTATTGTTACCGTTTAAATGTATGTATGGACCTATTTTTAGCTGTGTATATGTGGGGGGGGGGGGGGGAAACCTTTTTTCTAAATCTCCTCCTCAACGGAGATGCGACCTTTATCGTGTCGTATCTCCGTTCGCGCTACGGCCTAACACTGCGGAGTTGGCGGCCTCCAGCTGGGATCGACCTTGAAGACTCCAGTCACAGGGCCTGGACTTACCATCTCGGAGGCTTCGGCCGCGGGCCCTGTAGACCTCAACATCGGGAGCTCGCAGGTCCCTGGCTGGCGACCGGCTTTCAGGAGCTCCAGCCGTAGCAGCTTCGACTGCCCCGAATCGTGAGGCTCGATCGACCCGCTCGCAGGACCTTCATTGCCCTGCGTGGCTCGGCCGCGGCACTTTCCATCGCCCGGTGGGGGCTTAGGACCTTCATCGGCCTGCTCGGCTCGGCCCTGGGGCCTTCTATCGCCCGGCGGGGGTTTCAAAAGTTGGGAGCCTCGATGGCCTCGAGGCAGCAGTTTGACTGCCTGACCGCGGGAGAAGAATGAGGAGGAGATAAGACTTCTTGCCTTCCATCACCTGGAGCAATCACTGTGATGGTTGTCTGTGTTAAATTGTAATTGTGTGTCTTGTGTTCTTTATTGTTTACTGTAAATCATTTACCGTTTATTGTTTATTGTCATCCATTTACGCCGGACCCTGACGTGAGAGGACGCTGGCACTGTTTGTTCGCCGCTTCTCCGTCTGGATAAATCTTTTGTTTGTTAGTCTTGTTTGCTCTGTAAAGTGTCTTTGAGTTTCCTGAAAAGCGTTATATAAATTAAATGTATTATTATTATTATTATTACAGTGCAGAAACAGGCACTTTGACCCACTGAGTCCATGCCGACCTGTGATCCCCGTGCACTAACACTATCCTACGCACTAGGGACAATTTACAATTATACTGAAGCCAATTAACCTACAAACCTGTATGTTTTTGGAGTGTGGGAGGAACCAGGTGCACCCAGAGAAAACCTACAATGTCACAGGGAGAACGTACAAACTCTGTGGAGACAACACCTGTAGTCAGGATTGAACCCAGGTCTCTGGTGCTGTAAAGCAGCAACTCTACTGCTGTACCACTGTGCCGCCCAGAAGTCAATTCCCATTTGATCACCGAATTGCAAACATTGCACGTATACTAATCATCACTTTTTATATTAATTTCTGTTATTAAGATTGCTGCAACAAACCAACAACAAAGCTGAAAGACAATGAAATGACTATTATAATTTCATATAATTTCATATAATTGCACAGTTAATCTTTCCTTGAGAGGCGTAAATGATTCTGTTGAATTAAATAAATGATAACTCATGGTTGTTACTGATGAAATTGCAGAGCAGTAACATCTGAGTAAAGTGATCTTGAGTATTATATAAGTGAAGGTGAGTCATGACAACTGTGAAAGACCTAGACCATATCCAGTGGTGAAAATATGCATTTTTCTCAAGTTGTTATGCAAATTTATATAAAATTGTTTCAGCAATTACTTTGTGGAGGCCAGTATATGATAACTAACAATACCTCTGGCTGGCCTGAAAATGTTTAAGCTTAGATATCAACATGGTTGAGCTCATGAGAGTATTCAAATTGGCTTTGTGATTTCCTGGTTGTGTGGTTGATGCAGGCTGTTCAGACACGTGTTCTTGCTATCTCTGGGTCATCCAGTATCCATGATAAATGAGGGGCTTACTTCCAAAGGCAATCTTACTATTGTGATGCAGTGATGGCTTTTAGTACTGGATTGACTGTGCTTGTGCAGTCCTGGATATTGGGGTGAAGTTGGTGGCTCTGGGAGTGTGGCTCATGTAAGTCTTTGAGTCATGCTATTTTAAAAGCTGTTTGTGGGACATGAGGGGCAGGAATGTTCCTCCTTAACTCACAACCGCCTCCACCCCACCCCACCCCACCCCACCCACCCCACCACTGTTCCCAAGCTTCCTACCTCTTGCTCATTTGCCTTGTATTAGATTGCTTCTTTGTGTGGGAAATTGCAATTAAGGGATTTCCCACCCTCACACCTTCAAGACTCCCATCCCCATCCACTTCATTTAGGGGCCACAGGGCCGCCTCGAGTCTCCAGATGCCTGGGCCAGGTTAAAATTAAAATTGGAGTCATTATGATCACGAAGATAATCCCAGGCGTATTCCAATGCAAGTTTTTGTAACAGTATGGCCCAATAGTTAAACCAGGGGGTTTTGATCCAATATTTTAAACTGGTTCAGAGATCTTTTCCTTGGTTTAAGATTATTACCCAGATTAGGCATCTCAGAAAAGTAAGATTTGTATAAGAACTCCCCTTTCTATTTACTATCTGGCTGAGCCAATGAGTTGCATTAACATATTAAAACAGCCCTTTCGTTTCTCTTGACCACTCTTCAAATTCTAATGAAAAGAGGAAGATTCTGGAAAAGTACAAGTTATGTTAACTTTCTATATGCAGAATTAAAGTTTTTGGATAGTTTGGCCACAAATATAATTTTTGCCAGTTGAAAGTCCATAAGGGAGCAATTTAAACTGACACAAGTATTTGATGGAGCAAATGCAAAAAAATCCTTCCAGATATCAGAAAAGCTATCAACCAGCCAGCAACTTGCCAAAATACAATATATTGTTGAAACAATTTTACTCCATTTTTTTTTATTACTGTGTTTCTTTTTCAGCCACTTACTTTTAATAATGAACACATAAAATTCAAATAAGTCTCATAGCATTAAACATGCCCATAAGCCTATTTTATTTTAGAAATCCCAATAACAATTTTCCTCTGCATAGGTCTTCTCCTTTCTCTGGCACCGGGCCAGCTGCATTCAAGATAACCGTGTCTACATGCGGCCGAACCAGCAGTCCTTAAAGGGACCGCTGGAGGCCGCCACCATAAAGGTAAGTTTTTGAAAAAAATACTTACCTGAATGTGGATCTGGGAGGTGAGGGAGGGCTCCTCCCAGTTCTGCAGCAGTCCCGTAGACCATTGCCAGCTCCCACTTGGCCCTTCTAGTCAATCCCCTAGTCCTCCTTCTCACTCGCCCTGTCTCTCAATCAATTCCTACCCTTCCTTCCCTGTCCCAGGACCTACCTGAAGGCTGCTACTGAGGCAGCCAGCCCACCTTTGTGCTTGTGAAACAGTGAGTTGCCTCTGGGCACCCGGTTGGCATCGCAGCTTGCTGATGAGACTCAAGTCTCAATGAGGAGTGAGTCACGTGACAACTGTCGCTAGAACCACTCTGTGTTATGATGAGTAACACCATCTTATGTATATTTTCTATGTAGTGAAATATGAAGAATAATATGTTTGTTCTATGGGCATAAACGTGTAAGTATATATGTTATCTTCTATGTTAAGGTAATGACGGGAGTCATCATCATTAGAAATTGTTCTGCACTATAGCAATGCTATCTGTAAACTAAGCAAATAATCAAGTCACTTTATAGCTTTTGGTGAGAGGTGTTTGTGCCTCTGGTCTGAATGATATAAGAAAAATCTTGAGCAGAGAGTGAATGAAGCTGTAGATATGTTTGATTGATTTAGTACAAGAGAACTAATTTTTGTAGTGATCTGCTTGGCCATCATATTAAGTAATCAGTTATTAGAAATATCATGGCTCAAGCATCTTATTATTTTCCATGGGATATTCATAGTGCAGTAAAATGCACTAAATTCATATTTATAATATTCTGCTAATTAGCAGAATTGACATCAAATTAGACCTTATCTTAACAATTTGTTAGAACTGGCATTGATCAATCTCGTTGAAGAAACTTTGTCCACATCCCTCACTCTCCAAAACAAATAGAGTTTACTTCATGTGGTTAACAGATGAAAATGTAAGGCATTTTAGAGATCAACCTGATCATTTCAAGCAGCGTGCAGCCACTGATCCACTCAGCTCTTTCTAGTTTACATACTGGAAAGAATATAAATGTCGCTATTTACTTTGACAGATACTTTCTAACTTTAATATGTTGCTGGTTTATTTTTAATATCAAATGAGAAAAAAATGGTATTATTGATGAGAGATTCTTTAATATTGTAACTATAATTATGTCATTTTTTGGTGTCTAATAAAGTGTGAGATTTGATGAGTGGAAATTAGCTGAAACACAAACTGAACAGAACCCAAAGTTTTTGGTCTAAACATGTTGCTTAGGTGATGAAATGTTAATTTATTAATCTTAATATGTTACTTAGATTAATATCGTAATCATAATCAATATATTGATTATGTTTCTTACTTTGGCAAATGGAAATAATACTGCAGCTTTACAGTATTTAAATTATTAACTCTAGTACAGTGTATTAAAGTTATGATTCCATTTCAAAAAGTTAGAATTTTTGAGTTGATACTTTTACTTCAACAAAATACATATTGAGTAACCAAAAACATAAAGTAGACTTGTTAAATACTGAAAGTTCTTTGTAGTCAACGGTGGAGTAAAAATTGCAATTTTAGACAGAATTGTGGACAAATTACAATCTCTACGTCCGGATGTTTAGACTACTTAATACTAATTAGCAAATCCCAATAAAAAGATGTCCAAACTCAAGGCAGAGGCAAATCAATGGCTCCTTATGAATGACAGTTATGAAATTTGTCTCAGTGTATAAATCAAAAAGAAAATTAATAGAATGTGTCACCATAACAACAGCTGACATGAAGTACTTTGAAAGCATCTGTAATCTTAGATAATGCTGATTATGTGTCACTGAAAGTTTTTGGGGGACTTTACTGTTATTGATGTACACAGCATAATGTTTTTTAGTTTGTGGGCATATTGTGATAACTTGTGTCTGTACATCCATTAGGCAATCAAAAGAGTAAGTAGCACTGTTTCCACCAACATAGTTATGAATGCCAAACAGGGACCCTTTAAGCACTTGAAATAGAATTGGGAAGAAGACCTGGTCAATTTTCATCTCTTAACCTTCACTATCAAAGCCACCTGGTATGTAATGTTACATGGGTAACAAAGAACAGTAATTACAACTGAAAGGTACTTAATTGTCTGCAGAGTGCTTCCAGATCTTCTAAACATTCTGTTCCTTCTATCACCGAGCACTGGATTCAGCTCAACGGCATCAGTAGTTTGGGTTCCAAAAGTGCCAGCTTCTGCCAATTTTTTGCTTGACTCGCACTACACATTTGCTCGACAATTAATCCACTCTTCTCACTTTAATGGGAAGCACAGCAACACATGCAATGCTCGTGCATCCCAGATTATGCAGAGCAGGCAGATTCTGATGCTAATCAATGTGCAATGCTGATTTAATGCCAGAGCTGCCAAATTAAATTCAGTGATACAGTTAACACCATGCGTTCAATTCTTGCTAAGAAATCAACATAGAGCAGCAGGAAGGATCCAAATATGTGCTCTATTTAAATTCTGTGGAGTTTCATTATGATTAATTTACCAAGTCGCAAATTCAAATAAGTTGGGGAGTTGCTTTTTTAAAATCTCATGAGAACTTTTGAAGACCACATTGATATTGCAGAAGAGAAGATGTGCTCACAACAGAAAGTGCTTGCTCATAGAATGGGAAGATTTGGTGACCAGTCCACCAGAGTGCATTGTGATGTGAGATTAAGAAAAATGCAAGAGGAAAGGCCAATCTTCCAGAAGATGGAGGTCGAGGTCATCTTCAGCCAGAGAGCCTATTCAATAACACTGAAGATTTCACCTGTATACATGTCAGCAAGAAGCAATGCTTTTGGTGACTCCACTTCACTCTCGCCTTGCTGATGGAGCTATGACGTAAGCTACAACCACATCTTTCAGTGCAGGACCAGAACTCTGATGTTAGTGACTGGAAAAGTCAGGAACTGATCAGATTCCATTCCTGGATCTTTCCACGCTGCCCCTTGGGACTTATGAAACGTTTCACAGTTTGCAGCATGCGACTGCCTTGGGAAGGCGATTGACATCTGGAGGGCAGAATTTATGTTCTCCCATGACAGAGAGCAGGAGTATGTGAATTCACAAGGTTTTTTTTAATGCTTTCTGGTGAGGCAGAGTGCTATTGATTGCAGGAATGTGCTTGAAAGCCATATTTGAACACTGATGTACTCTGCAAACATCAAAGACTAACTCTCTAAATGTGCCACAACTAATGACAATGCGATGGTCACATGAAAGACTGCAAATGCTGGAATCGTGAGTAAAAACAAATATCTGGAGGAACTTTCCAAAAGCATCTGTGGAGGAAAAAGGTTAGATGGTGTTTTGAAGTAAATTATTAGCAACTCTGGGACAACTAGTCCTGACCTTGTACTGCATTGTCTCACTGAGCTGGACAGTCCAAAGGCAGTCGTAAAGCACGGCCTAAGTGGCAGTGGAGCCGTTGATGATGACAGACGTGATGGGAGAGGAACGAGGCCGGCAGGAGAGGAGAGGGAACTGGGATCTGGCCCACCATGCTGGCCAGGTCAGCTGCAGGAGGCATCCATCCCCAGGGCACAAAGTGGACAGGCGAGGAGAGGACATGGTTGTTGGTCGACCAAGGAAGGCAATGGCTGGAGGTCCGCAGCAGCCTGAGGCTTGACTGAATCGGGCACTGCTCATAACAACTAGAGCGTGGACTGGACTTGGAAATGGTGCCTCTTACACGGGCCAGGTAGACTATTTCAGGTAGACGATTTGCTAATTGGGGATGGTATGGTAATACTCTACACGACTGTTTGTAAGAAAATAATTTCACTGTGTGTAGCACTTCGCACATGTGACAAGTTTGTAGTTGTCTTTAAGCCATCCAAGGTCATCTACAACTCGTGCCCATCCCATGCTAAGGCACAAATGCACACTGTACAGCTCAGCCTTTAATAGTTGAACATTGACATTGTGACAAGCAAAGAAGTCACATGTTTGTGTGTGCCCTTCACTGGGTCACATGGATTACTTCAGACCAAGATCACACTCTATCCATCTGAGCCTCCTGCAAGTTAAAACAAAAAAAAATAGATGGTCATTTTGCACTGATGGAAGGGCTAAATTTAAGTTATTTCAAGATGCTTTTCTCAGCCGGTATTCTGTACTTAGGCCCTAGATACACTCAGTCAGCCACAATGAAGAGGTAGCATCCTTCACTTGGCTCCCGAAATGGACATCGTTCCAAGCTCGATCATGGGAAGAAATTCGAATGTGACAGAAGAAAAGATCAAGGATGTACTCATAGCTTCCTGGAAGAAATGTCACATTCCCATTGACTCCTGGTTCAAGAATACTCAAAAAGGAAAATAAACATTCTTGATGATATTGATGTTATGCCAAAGTATAAACAGCAGAAAGTTCATAATGCATTTTCAATCCTTCCACCCCCCACATGCCATCAGAAACCTTCTGCCATATTGGCCTTACTGGACTCTTAAAGCTGGAGTGGAAGGAGTCATCCTTGATCCCGAAGGACTATCTAAGAACATCAAGCAGAATGTTTGTGTTTAACCACCTAGCCAGAGAGAATAGAAATGCCTGACGACCTCTGATGAAAGAGAACGAGAGTTTAAACCGAAGATAGACACAAAAAGCTGCAGTAACGTTTCGGGTCGAGACATCTTCAGACTGGTTCGGGATAAGGGAAACGAGAGATATAGACGATGATGTGGAGTTTAAATTTCATTTCATTGATCTTTCACCAGAATGGGTAAATGCTGCGGTGAATTAGGATTAAGAATACACAGAATGCAGTGAGTGTAGCTCCATGTTGAGTTTGGAGTGATGCAGTGAGCCTAGTCAAAGGATGAGGTACTACTTCTCCAGTTTGAATTCAGTAGTTTCAGAAATGATTCTACTGCTACCATTTACTCCTCGTCCAGGGAGAACTTTGATTTCCTGTGCCATTGTTCTATTCTTGCCTTGAATTGTCTTGCCTTTCACCATTTGATTTCACCATGTTCCATTACACTAAATGTTGCATTTTGTTATTTCTTTCCTATCTATTAATTATTAATCTTTTCCAACTTTAAATTGTTAATTGACTAAAACTTGCTAGCCCAATATCTCCACCTAGAATTTCCAACCATGGACCTTAACATCCATATTTACCGAGTACAGGTACAGAGACTAATCTCACTGGCGCCAAGCACCCAGGACTTCAGCAGCAATATCACATTAGCAGTATTACAACCCCAAAACTGTTAAACACTTAAGACATAAAAAACAAGTTGTTGAGATTAGTTAAAAATAATTTAAAAGATTATCAGAAGTGAAATAATTAAAAATACTATCTTGGCATCCACCTTCCTCCATCAGTGGCATTGAAATAACTTGAAATCAAAAGGTTTCTGGGTCCAGATGTAAGGAGATAAGATCTGTGGGATTTTTATCTTAACCCCTTCCACAAGCTATTGCTGACATCTCAGCAATCTTGGGCTCAGCTGTTAGATAGCATGGCAAAATCAACAATGGAATATAATGGCAGCCTTCCCAATCAATCAGCAAGTTTGGGTATTTTGCAGTTAATGGTGAAGGCACAGATGTTCTGAGCATACTCCAATTTAAAACCCTAAATGCCAGAATTCTGTTTAGATGCACTGACATTCACCAAGAAGACCCATCCTCTGAAATTTGTATTTCCCTTCAAAGATGCTGTCTGACTACTAAATATTACCAGCATTTTATTTTTTCTACTTAACACTTCTGGCCATCAGAAGTAGTGTTTTGCCTTAATATTAATTACCTATGTATTACTGTGCAACTGAAATTTACAAATAATTTTATTTAGATGTGGTGAACACATTATTATCTTAGTATCTTGCAATATACATGAGAGAAAAAATAATCCTTGTCATCATCTACAGTTCATTTTCCAACATATTTGACTTCATAGTGTCACATTTCTTCATGGATCAACAACATTCTCCTTTATCAAAAATACAAAGCAAATTACTGCTGCAAGAAAAAAACAAGAGAGAATGACAATCTCTAATAATACTAAACTAACTCTTTCATTTTCGGGATACCAGATTCGGGATGGTAGCAATATGTATACCGTTCAAATTTTGTTGTTACAATTTATAGTAGCACTTGAATGCTTTACTCAGATTACTATTTTGCAGTCATTCCCAGTCATCCAATAATAATACCACTCAGATTAAATTTTAAAGATTTTTTTAAATTTATTTGCTGTTCTGAGAAATTTCATAACCAATGTTGGGATTCTCGCAAGAAAGGAATCTGTGGTAAGATCTAGTTCACTTCCAGCGAAGTAATAGGTCCCTTCATCAGGTTGCTAATTTACATGGTGGAGGAAAAAGATTGTAGTTGGTAATTCCTAATAGTGGTCAGAGTTCTGATCATTTTGTTGAAAATTACATTTACTGTCACCCTAATCTGAAAGGAATTGGCGGAAACATTTAATGGAAGCATTGTGAGAGAAATAGACTGAAAATTAATTATACTTCATAACTCTTCAAAGGGATACCATCATAACTATATCGAAGTAAAATACACCACATCTTGATGGAAAATATATTGGAATCCTGAAAGAAATGTAACTAAAATAAGAACCCATCTGATAGCAGAATAATAAATAATTTTGTATTTCATTTCATTCTATTTCATTATATGGAGTTTCTCAACTACAATTTGCAAAAATGTAATATGAGAAATTGCATGTTATTTGTATAGAACTTTATATTTGAATAATTTTTACTTAACTCAGATAATAATGTGAGTCCTGCAAGAATGGCTGATTAATGGGGTCTTATTCTGGCTATCTGATTAATACACTCAATCACACTCATGTACAAGCATGTTACAATCAGAGAAAAATTTGCAGTGGAGTTACTGATCTTGAATATGGATGGAAATATGAACCTTGGCATTTACAAATCCTTCCAAATAATTGAAGACTTTTCGATTAGCTGCAATATAATTTGTGCTCTTAAGAATCAGATGTATCATAGGGATGTACTTTAAAAAGAGACGTAGAAATACAGATTTAGAATTGGTAATTATGTCAGATGCTATACATGATTTTGTTTTAAAGCTAACTTGATTGATGTGTCATCCCAATAACTGCACAAGGTGATCTTGAATTTAAGAATATTACAAATAAATAAAAAGCATAGCATCCATTTATTTTCAAAATAAGACTTAGCATTATATCGCTGAATAGCATGCCATGGATTTGAAATGATCTACAGAAAGGAACGATTATAGCCTTAAAAAGATCAAGGAATTAAGAACTTCCCAAAATAGAATCAGATAACCAAGAGTTAGATTACTCATCGGAAGCACTTAAAAAAAAACTACTTCTGAAAATAGTTTTTTGTGGATTCCATTGTGAATAGCCATCTCTCGAAATAAACATAGTGGTTTAGGAACTGCAGCAGTGCTATTGCAAAAGGGAAATGGATGTTCATGAAAATAATAATAAGGAATTGACTTATTTGAAGTGTTCTTGTGAATGAAAGCCATTTGTTGTTATTTCAGAACAGCAGCAAAAGATCCCTAAGCAAAAACTTAAAGTGAAACATTGCTCCTCCTTCAAAAAAGATGTTAATAATGGAGACGTACCCCCTAAATTGCAGGGAATTGACAACCGCAATGGCACTACTGCCTCTTATTCAAAATGGTCAAACTGCTTTTACATAAATGCCTTGAAATATGAGAGCAATTGAAGCAAAGAGCTGCAGATGCTGCAAATCGGGAAAAAAAAGCAGAAAATAATGGAAGAACTTAGTCAGGCAGCATGCAAAGAGAGAGAAACAGACTTAACATTTCAGAAACCCTGATCTGAATTTTCGGTTTTGGTCTGAAAAATGACAGATCAAGAGTCAAGAGTGTTTTATTGTCATATGTCCCAGATAGAACAATGAAATTCTTACTTGCAGCAGCACAACAGAATATGTAAACACAGTACACTGTAAACAATATGATAAATGAGAGAGAAAAAAAGTTCAGTGTGTATATATACACATACTCACAAGTGGACATACACACACACACACACACACACACACACACACATATATATATACACACATATAGTTACACACATACACACATACTCAAAAAACAAACAATAGTAGTGCAATAATAATAATAATAGTCTATTGTTGTTCAGAGCTTATTTGAGGTATCAGGCTCATCTATTAATCATATAACTTGGTGTTCAAAACTCAATGGAATGGAAGTCCACAACTAATGCAAAAGTAGCCATCAGTTACATAATATCTTTAGTACAACCAAATATCCAAGGGAATTCACAGTGAAGTTATATACAAGATTTGGCACCATGCCTTGCAGAGAGGTATTAAGCCACAGAACCAAACCTTTGTTCAGAAAGGTAGCTATTATGTGGTCAAGGAGGCTGAGAATCATAGGGAGTGACTTAGTTTTATGTTGAGCAAAAGCCCAGAATTGGAGTAGGACTTGATTTGCAGGGTTCTGGGATGCAGGTATTTGCAGAAGTAAAGATGATAAGGTCAGAGGAGGAAATGAAAATAAAATACATATTTTTAGGAGACATGAATGTCAGTGTCCTTTATACTAAGCTTGAGAGGACAGTTAATATTTTCATGCATATGTATACCATATATTGCTGTTTTGTTTATTTAAAAATAAAAGGCGCATGTAAATTCATTAAATTGACTAGAAGTCTCAGATCTCGACAATTGCTGCAATTTGGATTTCAAAATCCACGATTCAATAATAACAGTAATGACAATTCATATCATATCTTTTGAGTTATTTTCATATTTATCACCCCTTTATGACTTAATGGCCCGTGATTTTGCAGGGAAATATGATTTTGCAGGGAAATGCTGTGAGTTCAGCATAGAACTACTGGCATTTTCTGGTGTAAGCACCACCAAGTTCAGGATTCCTAGGTTTATAGACGTGAATGGAGAATTCCCTTTTGCCCTGGGCTTTTCATACCTGTACATGCCCGACTGTGCTCCAATATGGAATCCAGTGACAGTGTAAAGCAGCGACAGTAATCCCTCAGCATTTACGTGGAAAGTTCAGCTGCATAGGCTAAAGGTAGGTATTAAGTAAATGACTATTTTAAATTAATTGAAATAATGTAAATGTGTTGGATTATTCATAAAATATATATATTTTAATTAAATTGTAACTATTTTGCCACAATAGTTGAATATTTTTAAATGACGGAGACTAGGAAACACCAAAGAAGTTTCTGACATTCTGGAAAAAGGCTCAGATAGGTGCGATTTTCTTTTCCACAGATGGTGCTTGTGCTCTTCTGCTCCACCTCCCCCCTCCCCCACCCCCTTCTCCTTCCCTCCCTCCCCCCTCCCGCCCCACACCACCTCCTCCCCTCTCCTCCCCCCCTCCCCCCCATATAGCAATACAAATGAGAAGCAACTTCTCAATACAAATTCTGAAACTGAATGAGTGGGGGACTTTAAGAGAGAAATGAATGCAATTGAGGGGAAATCATATCAGAGTGTGTCGGCAAAAGTCTGATTAATCCAGAAGTGAAGCCCACATAGCAAATGATGCCTGAACTGGAGGCAGTGGTGTAGGAGCTATCCATAAGGATGGTCAATAATGATTTACTACCCGCTTTAAACAGTATATGGGGTTTGCCTGGGCAGATGCAAATGTTGCAATCAAGTGGCAAAGTAGTGATGTGGCCACACTTTCCATCCATTTTTCCTTGATGTACAAGTGACTGGCTGACTTTTCGGAATGCAAACTTTAACACCAGTGTATCTGGCTCCCTATATACTCTTCTTTCAGTTGGTGGGGGGGGGGGGGGGGTCAGGAGGAATTATACAGAAATCATATAGAGAACTTAAAAAGGTTTTTTTTTTCTCATTGATCCAACTGAACAATCATTCAGACAGGAAGATTTTTTGTAATATCTGGAGCTGCAAAATATTCTAAAACTAGCAAGATGCAAAGTGCTAGAGGAACTCAGCAGGTCAGGCAACATCAGCAGAGGGAAATGGATGGACAACATGCCTGGTTTGGACACTGCTAAAGGTTGATGGAGTAGGAGGGAGAAAGCTGGAAAAGAGAGGTGGGGTTGGGGCAAAGCCTGGCAAATGTTAGGTGGTTATACAAGTGAGTCCAAAGAAGGGGGACAAAAAGGAGATACTTGGAGATGGGAGAGTTGGATAGGGTGGTAGGAGGGGAAATGAGCTTAAAGAGGAGAAGTACAGGTATGTAGGTTAATTGACTGGGTAAATGTAAAAATTGTCCCTAGTGTGTGTAGGATAGTGTTAATGTGCGGGGATCGCTGGGCGGCGCGGACTTGGTGGGCCGAAAAGGCCTGTTTCCACGCTGTATCTGAAATATGAAAATAATAATAAATATAAATATGAAAGGGGCAGCCAATTGATCTGGCCTCAAGCCATAGCTATCTTCAGTTCTTTGTTTCTGGCTGAAGCTTTCACGAAGAATAGATCAAGATAGATGATCTAACCCTGTATACATATTGGTGCACATCACACCACATGGTGAGGTACGGTTTAAATATATTATGTGTAGGAAGGAAGTGCAGATGCTGATTTAAATCGAAGATAGACACAAAATGCTGGAGTAACTCAGTGGGACAGGCTTAAATATATTTGGTTAATCAACACCTGAAAACTGCACATGCCTTGTAGTGTCTTGTTAACTCCCGAATTACTCTTTTTTTTTAACTTCTTTGAGTTTCTTCTTGAGTTTTTAATAAAACTGAACTATTATATTGAAATATTTCTGATGTCAGTTGAGAAATTTACCAAAAAATAGATTGGGAATTAGTTAAATCCTGCCATTTTCATTTGATCAGATTTCTGATCAGATTTTCTGAATACAAATATGAAGTGTTAGTGTGGTCAATATTTCAAGCCAGTTTCTGCTCATGATGACCCTGAACTATAATCGTCCTATTTATAAAGGACTTGAGAGTTCAATGAAGGCAAACCTGATTTTCCGTTGTGTGTGAAAGATATCTTGACTATAATCCAGTTTAAATAGAGCTATGTAATTAATTAAGGTTTATGTTAAGGTATAAAATCTAATAAACCTTTGAACATTAGATAACATTTTCAGTGGGAAATTGGTAAAAGCCTTCCTTACTGAGCATATGGTCCTAACATTAGATGTACAAAGAAATCTAAGTTTTGTCATACGCTAATGGAGATTAGCCAGAAAGAAGGAAATCGTGGGAAAGAACCTGGAATTGTCTGACCAGTTAGATCAGAAAATATAATGAAGTTAATAAATATCAAATAGTAAGAGAAAAAACAGTTTTTAATAGAAAATGGATGTCCGCAGACAATGAGAATTGGAAATTCCATAGACCCAGTAGCCTGAG
The DNA here is from genome assembly GCF_053455715.1 of Rhinoraja longicauda. NCBI lineage: Eukaryota > Metazoa > Chordata > Chondrichthyes > Rajiformes > Arhynchobatidae > Rhinoraja > Rhinoraja longicauda. Next base: position 43,305,303 of record NC_135957.1, on the reverse strand, counting down.
AGCATGTGCAAGTTGGTTTTATCTGTGATCTGCAATGTAGCTAATATTGTAAGGCCTGCCAACCCATGCTGAAAACAGGAAGTGGGGGTGGTTTCTGTAAATGACAGGAGAAAGCATATTTAACATTGACAGGAAATGCAGAACTGCTTTGAGGTTCAAGAGAAAAGGCAGCAAAGAAGTGTGCACCTTTGCATCACCGTCAGTGAACTCGAATTGGTGAAGATATTTGGGTTTATGTTCCATATAATGGTATGTCAAGCTTAATTATGGAACCGATTTTAGCTTTTTTTTAAAATGTATGTTTATGCTTCAAATAAGCTGTTATCGTTCCAGTGCCTGAGAAATGTGCTTCTGGTTTGTAGCAATATTAAAGCAGTTGATGGTAGACAGGAGTGTTTCACTCAGTGCAAAAAGGGCACTGCTTGATCAGTGACGGTACATGAAAATATTTGAATATTAAAAACAATTGTCAGACATGCTGAACAATATCGTGTTCAGACACACACACTGGATGATTAAGGCCCAATTGAAGTGGAAATGTAGAAGTTTATATAAATGTCTTCTGGTGTGCATACACGTGTTCAGCACAAACACGGAAGAGATTGTCTATCAAGCATTCTGTTTTCAACTATTTCTAGAGAAATATTGTGTTGTTTAATGTTTTTCTTCCTCATTCTTTATGAGAATAGTGAGATAGTCACATCATAAAATGCAGAATAATAATTTTACAGAATGGCATGTATGCAGATACAATGGAAGAGGAAATGTGTTCATCGTGAAAATTAGAAGGGGATTTACGTGCAGATTTAGTTTTGAATACAAGGGGAAAATCTTGCAGTCCTGTTATGAGGAGTAAAAAAGGATGTGTGGGTCCATTTTATGACAATCAAAAAAAACCTGCATGTGCTGGAAATCTGAAATAAAAACACAAAATGTTGGAAAAACTCAGTGGGTTCCAAATGTTGAAACATTGCAACACCTGTTGAAAGAAAACAGAATTAATATTTCAGGTCAGATATCCTTCATCAGAACCATTTTTAAATTTTGTGCTTGTATTCAACAAAGAGACTTGTCGTGAAGGCTGCTTTGGGCCTCCACCAATCCAACACTTTTTGTTGGTTGGTAGTAGATTTGAAGGTATGGGATGTGTTGATTTTGTCTGTGCCATTGTACCTCCCATCCTGACCTGGATGATAAGATGAGCAACTCCGTGGAGCTGGAGTCATTGAACCTGTTTTAGCACTACATTTTGCACATCAATTGCTATGTTATCAGACTGAATGCATTTAATAATCTTAATTTAAGCAGTGACCTTGGGAAGAATGGAATGTTGGAGAATGGAATCAGAGAACAATTCAGCATAAAATAATACTTTGAATATGTGTCTGCTCTTTCACTTCTGCCTACCCTAAGTTTCTGCAGTTTATTTTCATATTTATTGAATTAACTTTTCAATAATGTATTGAACATTTAACCATTCTTTAAAGCAATGCAAATTTCAACCAGTTATGAAGTAAAAGAGTTTTCCCATTCAAATTCCTCTGAATCTTTTGACAATCAAATTCAATCTCTTTACTCTGATCTCTGTTCCTCTAGCTGTTGGAACGACTTCTCTGGAGGAAATAATGCAATTTCCCCCTCTCTCTTGTCACAACTATAGCCCTTCATCCCTTTAACCACTCAAGTAAAACGTTCCAATACCCTGACTTTTCAATACCCTCGACAAAGCTCCAGTTTCCTTTATCAAATGTGCAGCCTGGAATTCAGCAAAGTGATTTGGAATTTACAGATTGTGTTGAAGTGATTCGGCTTGTTGCAGGCGTCAAAGAAAGATGCCAAACTTCGCAGTCTCCGTCGCATAGGTTTCCAACATCCAGATATGAGTGACTATCAAGAGCCAGCAAACCAACAACAATGATGTCCTCAAGCAGACTGAACTTGCAAGGTATATCCTGTCCAAAGAAAAGTAGGATCAATCCAAGGACTGGCCAATCACTCAAACAACAGAAAATGGATATCACATGTTAAGAGGGATCACAGGTTTAGAAGGACATGGGCCAAACGCAGGCAGGTGGGACTAGTGTAGATGGGACATGTTGGTCGGTCGGTGCGGGCAAGCTGGGCTGAGGGGTCTGGTTCCACGCTGTATCACTCAATTACTTTATGTTGACATTGCTATTAGGTATCACTTTCTCACCAAAAATCCACTTGTCTATTCAGTACAAGTTCCGATCGACCACTTGGCTCCAGAACTCATTATAACTGATTACATACACTCAAACGAACTGATTCCAGATGTGAAGCGCATGTGCCTGCCCTTGGAAAACTAGAAAACTTTGATGACGTGTGACATTAAGGACCCTTGGGAAAATTAAAGTCAATGGGAATCAAGAAGAAAAAAACCTAGATATAAGAAACTGGAAGTGATTATTGAAGGGCAGTCATTCCTGTTCCAAGACATTACTGTAGCAGTTGCTCAGACCACATGTAGGTTTGTCCACTAGTTATTCTGCGGGCTTCAGTTTAATTTGCCATTGCTTTGGGAATGAAGCAGTCCCTATCTCCATTCTTAAGCAATGTTCAAGGATGAGCTGAAATTGGAAAGCAACATTTGTACCATTCCTTGCCGATGTCTGCCCTTAGCTTTCAAGGCATTATGGTTACTAGTTCTCATATATGAACATCCTGCATCTCATGGATTGGAAGTGTTATTATTGATTGGAAACCAAACTGAATAAGTCACATGAATACTGTGTCTTCAAGAGCATTTGGGGGGTTGGATATGCTTTGATAAGTGACTCACCTGCTGACTCCCAAATTTTTGCTGCTTACTATGTGCAAGTGAACAATTTGCTGAAATGGTGTCTGAGACCATTTGTGTTGTATGAGTGCTGGAAAGAATGTTTCCAGTAATGGGAGAGCCTGGAACCAGAGGACACAGTCTGAGGATGAAAGGATGCACCTTCAGAATGGAGATAAGGAGGAATTTATTCAGCCAGAGTGTGGTGAATCTGGGTATTTTTAAGGTGGAGATTGATAGGTTCTTAATTAGTCAGGGCATCAAAGGTTATAGGGAGAAGGCAGGCAAATAGGTTTGAGAGGCAAAAATAGATGATCCATGATCGAATGGTGGAGTAAGCTCGATGGGCTGAATGGCCTAATTCTGCTCCTGTCTTTTGATCTAATGGTCTCATCCAACATTCATTTCAGACAAAGCAACACCATTTTATTGATAGCTCATTCTCTACCAAACTTTTTGCACCACTTATGTCATCTGCAAGACATATTATAACAACTCACTAAAAGTTCTTTATCAGCACTTGCCAAACCCCATGATGCCCATTGACTAGAGGGGCAGGACAGCAAACACTTAATCAACATTTTGGGTTGAGGCCCTTCATCTAGACTGAAAGGGTCTAAGGGTCGACGTTTCATGTCGAGACCCTTCAACTAGCCTGAAGAAGTAAGGGAGGGGGTAACAAGAGCTTGCAAACAAGCTGGGATCATTATAGACACAGAAACATAAATATTGGAATTAAGTTAGAACACAAAATAAGTTCATTCCTGACATTTTGGAATAAATGCTTGAGGGGAATGGTTGCCACTGGCATGAAAGTTGATTATTTTGTGGAGACTGCTTCTCTGCTAAGAATAAAAGTATTAAGTTATATTGTACTGAGAAATGTAACTGCTGCATTATTTTTAAAAGACAGTTGAGGAGGATCCATATGATGATGTTCTCTTCTTTATCAATGGAATATTGTTGGAATATGGTGGAAGGTTGTTTTTCGGACTGGAGGCCTGTGACTAAAGGATGTGCCACGGATCAGTGCTGGGTCCTTTGTTGTTTGTGGTTTATATTAACGAGTTGGATGGGAATGTAGAAGGCATGATTACTAAATTTGCAGATGAAACTTAGATGGTATCATAGATAGCAAATATGGTTATCAAAAATTACAGCAGCATATAAATCAGTTGGGCAGGTGGGCTATAGTTAATGGAGTTTAATGCAGATAAGTGTGAGGTGATGCATTTTAGTGTGAGGTGTTACATTTATGGAAGTCAAACCAGGACTGGACCTTCACAGTGAATCCAGGGTCCTGGGGAAGGCCATAGAGCAGAGTAATATAGGACTGCAGGTACAGAGTTCCTTGAAAGTGGAGTCACTAGTAGATAGGATGGTCAAGAAGGATTTTGGTACATTGGCCTTCATCAGTCAGGGTATTGCGTATAGAAGTTAGTATATTATGCTACAGTTATACAAGGCGTTGGTGGGGCCACATTTGGAGTCTTGTATTCAGTTTTGGTCACCCTGCTATAGGAAGGATGTTGTTAAGCTGGAAAGAAAGCAAAGAAGATTTACAAGGACATTGCCAGAACTTGAAGCCCTGAGTTAATAGGCAGAGTATGGGCAGGCTAGAACTTTACGCCATGGAGCGCAGGAGGAAGAGGGATGGTCTTATAGAGGTGTATATGATCATGATAGGAATAGATAGGGTAAATGCACACTTTTACCCAGAGTAGGGGAATCAAGGACACAGGTTAATGTTTAACCACCTTAAACATAGGTTTAAGGTTAAAGGGGAAAGATTCAATAGAAACCTGAGGGGCACCTTTTCACACAGACTGGTTACTATATGGAACAAGCTGCCTGTGGGGGTCGTTAAGGCAGGTACTATAACAACATTTTTTAAACATTTGGACAGATAGGAAAGGTTTAGACAGATATGGGTCAAATACGGGCAGATGCGCCTCGTGTTAATGGGGCATCTTTGTCGGCATGGGCAACTTGGGCTATTGGGCCTGTTTCCATGCTGTATGACTCTATGACTATGTCTTTGGTAGACTGTTGGCACAGTACACATTGAATATTTGCCAAGATCAAGAAATGTGAAAAGATATGGAAAGGGTGAACGCACCTTGGGTGAAATCAAATACAAAATTTGTGAGCGTGTTAATCGGAAGAATGAGCAGAGATAATGTATGTTGAAACTACAATGTAAAATATGTGCAAAAGAGCAAAAAAATCCCAGGAGTGTCAGTGCAACTGTGATTGAAGCCTATTTAATCTTGAGATTTAGAAATAGAGGCACAATGTACATAAAGCAGGGGTGAATGTTAAAGCTGTACAAGGCTTGACTGAGCTAGAGTATTAATCTCAAATGTCTGATGGGATAAAAACAAGTCTGGCTCTCATGTTAAAATGGAGGACATTTGACAGCAACATGAATAGTTTAACACAGAAATCCACAAACTGCTAGCATTGATTCTTTGCTTCCTTACTGTGTATATTGTTGAAGGTAGACACAAAATGCTGGAGTAACTCAGCAGGTCAGGCAGCATCTCAGGAGAGAAGGAATGGGTGACGTTTCAGGACGAGACCCTTCTGCAGACTGATGTCTGGAGAGGGGGCGGGACAAAGTTAGGATGTAGTAGGAGACAGGAAGACAGTGGGAGAACTGGGAAAGGGGAGGGTAAAGAGAGGAAAGAGAGGTCGATGTTCATACTGCTGGGGTGTGGGGGGCGTGGCTGTGTTCTGCAGCTGCGGCTCACCGGCAGTCTCTCTGTCTTTTTTTGTCTTTTTTGTCTATTGTCATCGTTCAATGTACGTTTTGTTCTATTTTTAACTCTGTTCATGTGGGGGGATGGGGGAAACTTTTTTTTTCTAATCTCCTCCTCAACGGAGATGCGACCTTTACCGTGTCGTATCTCCGTTCGCGCTACGGCCTAACATCGTGGAGTCGGCGGCCTCCAGCTGGGATCGACCTTGAAGACTCCGGTCGCAGGGCCTGGACTTACCATCTCGGAGGCTTCGGCCGTGGGCCCTGCAGACCGCAACATCGGGAGTTCGCAGGTCCCTGGCTGGCGACTGGCTTTTGGGAGCTCCAGCCGTAGCAGCTTCGACCGCCCCGAAGCGCGAGGTACGATCGACCCGCTCGCAGGCCCCTCATTGCCCTGCGTGGCTCGGCCGCTGCACTTTCCATCACCCGGTGGGGGCTCAGGACCTTCATCGGCCTGCTCGGCTCGGCTCGGCCCTGGGACTTTCCATCGCCCGGTGGGGGCTCAGGACCTTCATCGGCCTGCTCGGCTTGGCCCTGGGACTTTCCATCGCCCGGTGGGGGCTTCAAAAAGTTGGGAGCCTCGATCACCTCGTGGCACCACGGGAGAAGAATGAGGAGGAGATAAGATTTTTCTTTGCCTTCCATCACAGTGAGGGTGTACCTAGAGCAATCACTGTGATGGCTGTTTGTGTAAAAATTGTATCTGTGTGTCCTGTGCTTTTTGTTGTCTACTGCCGGACCCTGACGTGAGAGGACGCTGGCGCTGTTTATTCGCCGCTTCTCCGTTAGGATAGTTTGTCTGTTTGTTTTTATGTTATGATTGTTTTTGTAAAGCGCTTTGAGCTTCTGGTAAGGCGCTATATAAAATAAATGCTTATTATTATTATTATTAAACTGCCAAGTGAAATATGAGATGCTGTTCCTCCAATTTGCACTGGGACTCACTATGACAATGGAGGAGGCCCATGACAGAAAGGTCAGACTGGGAGTGGGAGGGGAAGTTGAAATGCTGAGCCACCGGGAGATCAGGTCGGTTAATGCGGACATTACTTTTAGTTTTAGAGATTACAGCGCGGAAACAGGCCCTTTCGGCCCACCGGGTCCGCGCCGACCAGCGATCCCTGCACATTAACACTATCCTATGCCCACTAGGGACAATTTTTATATTTACCAAGCCAATTAACCTACAAACCTGTACGTCTTTGGAGTGTGGGAGGAAACTGAAGATCTCGGAGAAAACCCATGCAGGTCACGGGGAGAACGTACAAACTCCGTAAAGACAGCACCCGTAGTCGGGATCGAACCCAGGACTACAGCGCTGCATTTGCTGTAAGGCAGCAACTCTACCGCTGCGCCACCGTGCCGTCTGAGCAAAGGTGTTGAGCGAAACGATCATCGAGCCTGCATTTGGTCTCGCCGATGTAGACACGTTGACATCTGGAACAGCGGATACAATAGATGAGGTTGGAGGAGGTGCAGGTGAACCTCTGCCTCACT